>NC_135533.1:145905877-146623757 GCF_045843805.1 Urocitellus parryii
CCAGTACCAAAACAAACAAATAAACAAACAAAACATCAGCTTGGGCTGGGGTGTAGTTCAGTGGTATAGCGCTTGCCTGGGGCATTCCAGGCCCTGGGTTTGATTCCTAGCACCTCAACAGACAACCTATCAGCTTTTAGCCAACAGACCACCATGGACTGGTCAAATAATTCCAAGCTTTCCCAAATTTAAAAGGTTAATTTGCCACATGAAACTGAGAGTAGATGAAGAGTAGATGAAGTTCTAGGTTTCAGTTTAAGAAAATGCTCAAGTCCACTTTTAGTATGAAAACTTCATATAGCACTGCAAAACATCTATCAGCCTATTTCCACTACACATTAACTTCAAAGGATAGCTATTAACTAAAAATAAAAATGCTCATTTAAAAAACCTCACTCCCAAATCTCACTTGTCCACAAGATGAACTGATTCTGCAGAGGATCCTTGGAAATTTAATTTCCATGCTGAGAGCAACCTATTTCAGGATGTTACAGATCAGGGCAAGAAGCTACACTCTTGTAGTAGCAGAAAAGAAGACAAACACGTATCAAATACTAATCCGAGAAACAAAAACCTCAAAGGCTTTCTTAAAAATTCTACTCACAAAAGCAGCTTAGTGTAAACTGGTTTAAAAAAAAAAAAAAAAACCAGGTTCTTGTACAAATAGAGGGAAATTGCAGCAACAATTGAAAATGCAGAAAAAAATCTACTGAGTAGGCCAATTAGGGCCTAAAAAATAAATTTATAATCCCTTTTAATCAGGTTCTGTCCAAATTTGATCATGAACAGAACATCCTTGGTTTTGAATAAATTCTGATAGTTGATGCAAGTGTTTTAAACAAATCATAAATATAAAAACACCTAACCCCCAATATCCTACTCAGCACACATAAGGTCCATCACAGAAAGCAGACAGATCCTGTCAGCGTAACTTAGTCACTCCTGAACTTGAGGCCTGGATGGCAGGTATCCCTTTGGGTGGTTCTGTGCTTAGAGACCCTGAATGACAACTCATGGTAACTGGCAGAGTACAGGCTTGGCAGCTGGATTAACCTCGTGGTTGCTTGGAATGGTAACAGGAGTAGATGCCATCCATACCTGTAGTTTTCTGATTTTCAAATTCCTTCATTAAAAATTCTTTAGATAGTATTACAAGTAAGTATAAAACTGATTATATTTAACCTGCTTCCCTTCTCAACCACCAAAGGAAAGGAAAAGGTGAGCAGATTTTATGAGACAGACAAGAGTCATTTTCTAATGACTTCTGTTTCTTGAGATTAGGAAAGTAAACTGAGAAAAATGACAGCAGGGTCTTAAAGTTTTCTAATGTTTCCAGAATGACTTGAAGAAGGATAAGAGATTTTTGGAAAAGTATTTTCAAGGTGGTTTGGTAGTTAAGTAAGAAATATACACAGAAGCTCTGTAACTTAGAGTCTAAATCACTTGTTTGAACACAGTTACCTCATATGCAAACTGGGAACCATAACTGTTCCAACTTCCAAGAGTTATATTAAGGATTACATGAGGTAATTCAGTGGAGCACCCAGTGCATAAAAAGCACTCAATGAATTTTAGTTGTTATTGTCATTATTTCATCATCATCATCATCAATGAAGGGGAATTCTCATATGCTGTGCACAGGAGCCTAAACTGCTATGGCTTTTCAAAACCCATATGTTATAGTAACTCCACGTCTAGGAATTCATCTTTAAAAAATTAGCTAGGTTGGGGATGGGGATATAGTTCAGTGGCAGATCATGTATTAGGTCCTCAGGTTAATACCCAGTAGAGCAGGGGAAGCGGGGGAGAATCTAAGTGATCTGAAATATATAAGAGGTAGAACAAGTATTTTTACCTCAGGATTATTTATAACAGGAAAAGATTAAAAAACAATCTAAAGATACAGCAATAATAAAATAATTCACACATTATTCATTAACAGCACAAAACAGGGGAAATAACTGATGAATGAATTAAAAAACTCTGGTAATGGAATAATATTCAGTCATAAAAAAAAGAGCACCCATACAGGTTATGACATGTTTACAACTTAGAAAACATGTTGCTAAGTGGAAGAAGTCAGACAAAGAAGGCCATGTAAGTGTCCAAAATAGAGAAATCCAGACAGAAAATAAGATGCCTGGGGCTACAGAGGGGTGGAGTCTGACAGCTGTGAGTATAGGTTTTAGGGTATGAGGAATAAAAATGCTCCACAACTGACTGCAATGATGGTTCTGCAACTGCACAAACTTAAGTTATCCACAAAATCATGTTAAGTCAAATCAGTCTGTTTACATTTAGTTACTTACCATCCATGAGAAGCCAGTGGCCAGTGAGAACCCAGATGAGGACAAGCATGACAGACAAAGAGAAGGACAGTAACTCAGCAGCAGTGAAACGCCCGCAGCAACCAAAGGAAATCCTGGAAAACACACAGCATTTACTAGAGGGGCGGGCACACTGCATTCAGCACCCTGGCGCTTCCTGATCAGAAGTAAGGATGGCTGGATGAGAATAGTAGGCAACACCTCGATACCTGGAAATCTAAAAGCCCAAGGGTGAACTATGAAAACTCAAGAGGAACTATACTTTTCTGATTTGATAATATTATTATTATTTGGTACTGGGATTGATTGAACTCAATCACTGAGCCATATCCCCAGTCCTATTTTGTATTTAGAGGCAGGGTCTCACTGACTTGCTTAATGCCTCGCCACTGCTGAGGCTGGTTTTGAACCTGTGATCCTCCTGACTCCGCCTCCCGAGCTGCTGGGATGACAGGCATGTGCACCACTGTGCCCGGCGATAATGTACTTTTGAGACCAAATTATCAACATGGGAGTTTAAGAGTTGTGACAAGCTAGGCATAGTGGCACATGCCTGTAATTTCAATGACTCAATGACTTGAGAGGCTGAGGCAGAAAGATCTTGAGTTCAAGGCCAATCTCAGCAACTCAAAATATAAATGAATACTGACTGGGGATGGAGTCAGTGGTAGAGCACATCTGGGTTTAATCTTCAATACTATAATAAACAAGAACTCTGGAGAAGCTAAGAGGGAAAATTCTATTCTTAAGTGGAAAACAAACTGAAGAATGCCAACAGTTCAATTCATTTAATAAAGGCAAATAAATATCTGTATGATGATAAATATATTTGGTTATCACTAAATATAAATAGATCACTAAAATATATTTGGTTATCATCTGGTTATCCTGGGAAAATCAGCTGCTCCCAGTGAACATTTCCACGTGCATACATAATACACCACATCCCCGTTAGCATAAACTTAGTTCCCACAAGCAATGATTTTAGGAGCTGAGGTGTGAATGCTATCATTATGCCAAAGGGCACCCAAAAAGAAAGGCAAAGAATATCTGAATTGAACCACTATGCTCACACCCGTTAGGTCACCAGTAAAGGAATGGAAGTGTTCACCAAAAGAAAACTGCTCCTCTTTCAAAATCTAAGCAGGGGCATAACTGCAAGGACTCCTAATTTCTAAGATTTGTTTTTATTTTCTCTGCCATGAAAAGGTACAAAAGGAAGTACTATATTCTAGTTTTAAAAGATCAAACATCTGGCTTCTCAATCTCTTGATATTACTGTGCTTTGGTCAACACTAGAAATTTAAAACTCCTAATAGTGCTACCAAGCATGAAAGAAAAACACACATTTATAACTAAGAGCAAAGTTCCAAGTCCTTACTTGTTCTGAGGTGAACAGGGTCTTGTTAAATACTGGCACATCGGGAGAAGAAGAAAAGCAAAAGCTATCGTTGCAAGAACTAGAGAAAGAAAGGGTCTGGTTAATTTTTTTTTTTTAAAGAAATCTATTATTTAAAAAATGGCATTTTTAGAAACAGTCATTTCCCAAAAAAAGTGGAAATGATTTAATTGACCAGAGAATCTTTCTTTACTATTGAACAAATAACTTCCTTAAAACAAAAATACCTGGTTTGAATTAGGGATAATATGACTAGATTTTCTCATTCTCTCCTAACTCAGTAAGAAAAGATAAATAATGGTTTGGGGGATGACCTCCTAATAAGTCTTGCATTTTTTTTTTTTTGGTATTTCCATCATCTCTTAGCTTGAAAACAGATCAGAGAGTTGACCCTTTAATTATTTTAATTAGCTAGCAATGTTTTTATCTACAGAAGCATTTGTAGAGGCTGCCAATGACCGCTACACCAAACTGGACCTTCTGGTAACCAAACCAATACTGTTCTGGTGTCATAAAGCTCATGAATATTCAAATCCCTAGCATTTTTTTCAGACTGTGTTGACAGGTCTGAATATCAGGTGATTCATGAAGGAGGTCTAAAGGGTGTAAAAAACTGAAATATAATGAAGAAAAACTTGCATAATTTTTGAACAATTATCTTTAAAAAGGTGATTTTTTTTTCCCTTTCAGTGTGCTAAGAACAGACAGAGAAACTCATTTACCTGCTGTACATATTGTAAAAACTACTTGAACTGAGTCAAAGAAGAAAAACATTACTAGGAGAGAGACGGATGCTCCAATTGGAAGAAACAGAGCCTGGGTAGAGTCAATTGTTTGGATACCTGAAAGACAGAAAACAGGACACATTAACCACTTACTACACTATGCTCTTGCATTTTATGTGTAACACGCACTATGCCCTTGCATTATATATACATTAACTCATTAAAGTCCTCATGTATGGACTACCGAGGCCCTAGTGAGATTAGGAGCTCTCTGCTCTCCTCGGCACCTTCCCTGTAGGGATGCCCAGGAAACACTTGTTGAATTACACAGTATTACCTTCTGGTGCCAACCATGTGAATAACAGGATGCAAAAACAAAACCAAACAAAAATCCCAGAATCAAGAACATTAACAGGCAGTGCTGGGAACAGTGGTATATACGTGTGATCCCTGTTACTGAGACTGAGGTAGGTGGATTACAAATAAGAAAGACTCTGTCTCAAAATGAAAATATCTGGGGATAGAGCTCAGGTGAAGTTCCTGGTTCAATCCCCAAGGGGAGAAGGAGGTACCATTAAGAGGTAGTAAAAATCCAGTTTAGTCCATTTGAGTGTATTTGTGGTCCTGCGTACAGGTTTGGTTAAAAGAGGTGATTTTAACCCAGTGACTAAAGTAATCTATGGATTTAATATACTTACATTTACTCTGGTGGGGAGGATGACGAACAAGACTTAGCTGTAAACAGTGAATCAGAAAAATTATTTTCTGAGAACACTTTAAGGTACTAGAATGGGAGATTAATGGGGGACAATGTCTTGGGATAGAACAGGATTTAGCCCAGTGGTTCTCAAATTTTGGCTGCTGCTCAATGAAATAACTTGGAGAGTTTTTTTTTTTTAAGTCAAAATGCCCAGGTTCAACCTCAGACCAATTAAACTGAAACCTCTGAGGATTACACCCAGCTGAAACACTCCCCAGAAAACTTTAATTTGCATCCAGGCTTAAGAACCACTAATAAAGTACTTGGTAGAGAAGGAAAACACGGAAAAATATGATAATCACTGAACGAAGAGGAAAAACTATGGGTTTTGTCTTATATGCTTCCTACTTCCAAATTAACTGTCCTTAGATGTCATCAAGAAAAATGTATGAAAGGGACCTAAGAAATAGCCATATGACTATTACAATAGAAATATTAGAAATAGCAGTTTCTCTTCAATAAATTAAGGCTACAAATAAAATATGCAACAGGGATGAACATAACTAGATATGAAAGGTTGCAATGATGAACCAACGTTTAAAAACTATTCTGGGACTGGGGTTATGGCTCAGCAGTAAAGCACTTGCCTAGCAAGTGAAGCCCTAGGTTCAATCCTCAGCACCACATAAAAATATATTAATTACTTAAAGATATTGTATCCAACTACAACTAAAAAATAAATATTAAAAACAAACTATTCTGAAGCATTTAAACTTGTCTGTTCCCCAAAAGCTACTTAGGGATTTTTGTGAAATAAAATATTAAATATTTCTTCAAAACAAAATTGCTTCTTGGCAGTTAGATAAATGAGTCAAACAATTCATTTAGGGATGAGGCAGTTCAATTTAGGAAAAGTGATCTAGGTGTCATGACAAACAGAACTGATCTGGGAAATGGTTTGTCCTGAGCACAAGTTTGGCTTGTGTGCCACACTTGGGCTGGGATGGGGGTGCTCTTAATAGTAGTTCAAAGAGGAACTAGAGGAAACCACAGATTTTCAGATGCCTTTCACAACAGAAAATAATGTTCCACAAAAGATCATTTACTACAAGAAACAAATTGTTTTATAAGAATCCATACATTTTAAAACACATACCCATATCTGCCTCTCTTTTATAAAACAAATCATCTTACAATCTACAGATATCTATATTAGTTCAAAATATGAACAGAAAAATTAATTTCCTGGTAGAATATAAAGATTATAGTGACTAGGGTATATAAGGTATGCTTACAATCTAAATTTTAGTCTATAATCAATATGTAAAACTAAATACAAAGAACCTTTCTAGAATGTTAAAAAATGCAGATTTTCATTTCTGAAAACAAATTTAAACCAGGAGGCAATGTTACAAAGCAAATAAAGCTCCTTTAGTTGCTGACAATATGCCACTTAAAATAATATACATGACTTCAATACTGAACTTCATAAAGGATAGGAGACAATGGTACTGAAAGGGAAAGAGTGAATTAATCAAAAATTCTAGCCACACTCGTTGACTTAAAAACAAACAAAACAGAGCAAAGTTAAACAGAGCAGCCATCACTGGGAAGACTTCCAAAGTCCAACTATGTTATTTTTAAAGTCCAAAATCAACTTAAGTGGGTGTAGTGATGGAATTAAAAATTATATATGGCAGTCTGGGGCTGTGGCTCAGTGGTAGAGCACTTGCATAGCATGTGTGAGGCTCTGGGTTTGATTCTCAGCACCACATATAAATAAATAAAATAAAAGTCCACTGACAACTAAAAAAAATTTTTTTAAAAATTATATGTGGCAACATTATTTTTAGTATCCAATGGACTAAATTACTAACTTTATACCTTTTACCAAACACTTCTTATACATTAAGCAACAGGCGGGATTAAAAAAAAACCTTTCTAGATCTTATGGAATTTACAGTCTAAGTGGAAAAATTAAACAGATGTATGCCTACTCATGAAGAGAATTTCAATTGTACATTTCCATCAATCTTCATAGTTCAAATATAAGTGAAGTAAAGGACTTTAAGATGTCACATAATGTGGGGTACGTGGCCTTTTCTTAAATGAAGGAATGACATGCTGGGGAAAAACTATACAGGCCTCTTGGGGCAGATGCAGGAGTTAGAACAAGTCAGCGGAAATCAGGAAGGACCTGGAGGGAAGTCCCTCCCTGCTGCAACTTTCTGTTTTTATTTTAACACTCACAGATAAGTAAAAAAAACCCAGGGACCTGAGTGGATCATCACATACCTAATACCAACCCTGGGCGCCTTTGTGGTATCCCTCCTGTCACCACCCTCTCTTTTTCCCCCAAAGGGAACTGCTGTACTGACTTTTGATAATCTCTTCTTGCTTTGTTTTCCACCCAAGTAGGAACACTTAAATATACTCATGTTTATTTTGCCTGTTTTTTAAGCTTCATATATACTAGATTTGTAGTATGTATTTTTGTGTCTGGCTTATTTCATGCAACATTATTTCTGACAATCATCCATGCTGCTGTATCAGCTCAATTTCATTGTATGAATGTTAAAATTTATCCATAAATGTTTAACATTTGAGTTGTTTCCAATTTTTTGGCCTATTATAAATTGTGCTGCTTTTGAGTGTTCTGGTTATGGTTTTGGTGCACATGTGCTTATATTTGCAGGTATATAATTAAAAATGGGGCTGGGGCTGTAGCTCAGTGGTAGAGCGCTTGCCTAGCATGTGTGAGACACTGGGTTTGATCCTTAGCACCACATAAAAATAAACAAACAAAATCAAGGCATTCTGTCCATCTGTAACTACAAAAACAAACAAAAAATTTAGGAGCAACACTGCTATGTCCAAGTGTATTTATTTATTTTTTAATTTTTAAAGGGAGGACAAAGGGCTTTTTTCTTTTGGTGCTAGGGATTGAACCCAAGGCCTCATGCATGATAGACAAGTGCTCTTCCATTGAGCTAAATCCCCAAGCACCCCTGGATGCTTATATTTTTTCCTTTAGTAGATAATGCCAAAATGTTTTTTCAAAGAGATTGAGCCAATGTATATTCTCATTAGTAGTTCAAGAGGGTTCTCATTCTATATCCTAACATTTGGTGAGATCAGGATTTAATTTTAGATATTCTGGTATGTGTGTAGCACTATTTCATTATGGGTGTAATTTCGGGTTTTTTAAGGAGCTGAGTGGTGCCTTGTTCTCCTCTCTCCCTGACTTCCCTGTTGAGCTGCCTAGACAGGTGGCGTATTTCTATAACATGAAGTAGTAATTCCCCAGTCTGGTCCTGCACTCTAGGGAACCCTGCAGGGATCAATATGAAGTAATATGACCTCCATTTTGTTAGTTCTGATATGAATCACATGGTCCATCTAATCCATCAAGTCATCATTAACACTTCTTCTAGCTTGTTTTATAATCAAGGCCAATTGAATCATTTCTGATATAGCCCATAGCATGTGACCTACACATAAACCTTCAACCTCAACTCTCCACCAATGATGCCGTCCTACACTTCTACTTTTCCCTTCTCTCAAGCTTTTTTCACTCTTGAGTGGGCAACTGCACTGTTTTAAAGAAAACTCTCTATGTGGTCACTTTGTCCTCCAACAAGTCTGAAATACTCTCAGGAAAAAAAAAATTGCTGAGGCTGGCCTTGAACTTGCAATCACTGCTGCCTCAGCCTCTGGAGTTGCTGAGATTACAGGCATGTGCCACCATGCTCAACTCTTAGAAAAATCTTAACACTAACACACCTTCCTTTTTTTAGAAACTTCCCACCAATTCTTCTGTGTTGTCAATCATTTTGGATTCCAATTTCCTTAGCAATCTCTTGTGTTTCTCTGTTCATTTTCTGGTTGCTATCTTATTTCTTTGATTCTTGATAAATGTGACCAGTTTTCCATGCTATCCCTTCAATCTGGAATGTTATATTCCATAATCAAGTATTGACATTCTTTGCAAGGGCTAATTCTTTCATAATGTTACTGATTATGCAGAAGTAGATGGCATTTTTATCCTAATCTGTCCTTATCCCTTAGGAAGGTATAAGTGGTTGGAGTAGGTACTGAGGAAATCTGTGTCATCAGGGATAATTTAGTACAATACAGAAGGAAGATCTAAGAAAATGACTATTTTAAAAAGAAGTGTCCTATTCTATTTAGACTCTGATTAATAAGGAAAAAGAAAAAAAAAAAAGCAATGATACCCAGGTAACTTCTTTCCAATGCAAGCTGAAAACAAAATTGTACTTAGATATATACTACTTATCTCTCAGGTTTCTGTGATGCAATATACAACAGATCTATACTCTGGTTTAACTACATAACTGCATATATGCTATATAACATAGGTCTTTTAAGAATAGTTTCATGAGCATAAAGTGATTTGGCCTGAAATGTTGATAGAAGGTACGCTACTAGGTAGTAATTTAATTAGATTCCACAATGGGTTTAACCTTGTTCCAAGTTAAGTTATTGGTATACAATGATTTGGATCAAAAGAAAAGACTCGCTATATTTAAATGATTCTACTGACTGTCTTTATCACACCCATTCTATACTGCTTGGGACAATGAAACACATTCAACCGAGTTAAAACTAAACAAGTATAATTTGTTGACAGGGTAATACTAAACACTAAATACCATGGATATTAAGTGATCTTTTTCAACTTAACATCCATGTTCTTCCATTCATATTCTACCTGAATTTTAGTAGACTTACAGTGTTTCTTCCCCATTAGGTGGTGACTTTAACCTGTCATGCTCACTTTCCTCTCTGTGCCTGTAATTATATGCTCCTGTCTCCAGCAAGCCAAGTTCATTGTTTCAAATCAAGCTCATCCTTCTCCTGGAAAGAGACCTCACCTGAGCCAGTGTTGCTCTCCTGACTTGGCCCTTTACTCTTCGTACATGGATGTTGAAATGATTTCACCTCTAGAGCTTACTCTGACCCAGTAAGTGGCTTGTTCAGAAGAATTCTGGGATCAGTGAAAAAGAAAACCACAAAACACCTGTCCTAGGTATGGAAGGTGAAGTAGTATTTGCCCTCTTAGCACTTTAAAAAACACTTTGAAAAGAGTTGCTCTTATACTTTTGCATCTTTCAAAATATTTAATAGAATATTGAGTACTCAATACAAACCTGTCATTATCAAATCAGGTGCTCTCCCTGTTTCCTTCCCTTGGGATCAAACCCAGGACCTCACACACGGTCAGCAAGTAGTCTATCCAAGGAGCTCCACCCCCAACCCCAAGTCTCCTTATTTCTAATTTAATTCTTTCCATAATAAACATCATACCTTTTCTATATCTATTGAGATATAATTTATCTTATTTATTTATTGAAAAAAAAATTTTTAGTTGTTGATAGACCTTTATTTATTTATACATGGTGCTGAGAATTGAACCCAGTGCCTCATCCATGTAAGGCAAGTGCACGCTGAACCACAGCCTCAGCTCAAGGTATAATTTATATACCATAAAATTCACCCGATTTGTATAATTCGATTTCTGAGGGGTGGGGTAGATTTTTCAACAGTGAACCCATCACCACAATCTAGTTTTTGAATATTTTCATCACCCCAATAAGACCCCTCAGTTTACAGTTACTTCTCCTTCCTATCTCTAGTCCCAGGCAAATCACTAATCTACTGTCTAAATCTATTTGCTATTTTTGAAAATTCACATACATGGACTCACACAATAGTTATGTCTGGCTTCTTTCACATAACATTTTGAAGTTCATCTCCACTGTAGCAAGTATTAGCACCTCACTCTTTTTTTAAAAAAAAAATGCTACATAACATTCCACTGTATGGATAGACCATATTTTGTTCATAAATTCATTGGTTTATGGACCTTTGGGTTGTTGTATTTTGGGGTTACTAATAAGGCTAACTGGGCTGGAGTAGTGGCTCAGTGGTAAAGAGCTTGCCTGGCATGTATGAGGTTCAATTCTCAGCACCACATATTAATAAATAAAATAAAGGTCCATTGAGAGACAGACAGACACACACAAATAAATAAATAAATATAATGCTGCTTATCATTTGTCATACAGCCCACTTTTTTTAAAAAAGCAAATATTCTCATAAGATCTTAAATATCAGGAGAGATACACAAAATCATACTTATTTTCTTTTTGTAACTTTGTAAGTTACAAAAGAGTTAAATGATAAAGCCTTCAAAAATAACTTACTTATTGTCTTATTTATCTTAATCATTGTGTATTTGTTTGCCTTAAACTGTGGATATTATAAAATATCGATTAATTTGTAAAATAAGCATTTGGTGACTTTTTCAGCTCATTACGTACTTCAAGTAAACATCTTTGTTTGTTCTTTTTAGGTATATATGACAGTGCAATGTATTTTAAAGGCAGACATCTTTTAAGAGTAACTGAATGAACTTATGATTAACACAAAATTATCAATCTCATCAAAGCATCTAAATGAAGTCATATGCTGCGTGTAGTGGTGCATCCTTGTAATCCCACTGACTGGAGAGGCTAAGGCAGGAGGCTAGCCTGGGCAACTTAATGAGACCCTCAGCAATTTAGCAACACCATTTCTCAAAATAAAAATGGGATGTAGCTCAGTGGTAAAGCGGTCCTGGGTCCATCCCCAGTACCCCCACCCATGCCCGGCCAAAAAAATCTACCCTGCACTAATCTCTCCTGCTTATTTTTAACAAAGACTCTCAGCAGCAAGCTTTAAGGAATGAGTTTCTTGCATGCAAGAAATCAGTAGTTCAGACTCAGAACATAAAAATTTAACAGATTATAGCACAGAGTTTAGATTTTATTACAGTACCGAATCCTGACCAGTGAATGATTAACTGAGGGTTTAGAAAGAATCAAGGTAATTACATGGATGAAAATTAACTGATATAAAATGTCTTACTATTATTGGTGCTGTTGCCATTGAAAGACCCAGAAGAACTGTTATTGTCTTTCTCCTTATCTTGATTTTCAAAGTCCATATTAAGGGACCTGTGGAAAAAATTTTTATAGGTAACTTTTAGTTTTGATTTACAAAGTAGCAGGTCAGAAAATCAGCAGAGACAATATTTTAAAATGCTTAGGCATAGAAAAGAAAAGAAAGATCTCTTCTTTTAAATGTGGCAACTAGTTCTTGTTGCCACACTTAAAAAAATAACCTTCATTCCTTCCAATGTCAGCTCAAGAGTTTTCCTGACTGCACACAAAAGCATTCCCAAGTGGGTGAATCTCCTAGCAATGTTTTTGTTCACATCCTTAATTATTTCCATATGATAAAAACCTGGAAAGAGAATGTTAGGTCAAAGGGCAAGCACATTTTGAGACTTTTAACATATCACACAAATGCTTCCAGAAAGGGTGCACCCAACTGACATTCCATAGCAGCATATGAGAACACTTCTTTTTCTGTCTCTAACTTGTCAGTGTGGATTCAACAACAAAGACTGAATTTCTTCTATTATCTGAAACTGTTCTAGTACTTATACACAGGATAGCACTATTAAATTTTTAACAAAAGAATTTGTACATTCAAAGGAGGAAAAAGATGATATGTAAGAAAAATAAATTACATATATAAAAAATTAATAGCATGTGTTGAGGAGAAAAAAGGAAGAAACAAAGAATTTGAAATAAAGTCAGATAATAACTCGGTATGGCCAAGGATATACAACTGGGACCTTCATACACTGCTTGTGGTAACATAAATTAATGTAGTCACTTTGGAAGACAGATCTGATTTCTAGCAACCAAAACTCGGAGAAAGTAAATTTCTGCTGTTTAAGCTATCCATTCTATGGTATTTTGTTATGGCAGCCTACGCTAATAGAGATTAGAGATCATACTTCATATATGGAGACTTGTTTTATGCTCCCAAATGTGTTCTATATTAGTAAATATTCCACGAACACTTAAGAATAATGTGTTCTGTTGGAGTGTTTTATAAATGTCAATTAGGTCACACTGATTAAGAATATTGTTGGAGGGGCTGGGGTTGTGGCTCAGTGGTAGAGTGCTCACTTAGCATGCACGAGGCACTGAGTTCGATCCTCAGCACCACATAAATGTAAAATAAAGATATTGTGTCCACCTAAAACTTAAAAAAAGCTTTGTCTGATATTAATATAACCACTCCAGCTTTCTATTGATAAGTACAAGCAATATATTTTCTCCTGATCTTTTGTTTTGGCTTTATATTTGTAGTATGCTTCTTATAAGCAGCATGTAATTGGGTTTTATGTTTTTATTCAATCTCAACAACTGCTGTCTTTTCATTTGGTTGTTTAAACCAATTTCATTTAATGTGATTACTGATATGATTAGGTTTTAAGACTACGATCTATTATTTGTTTTCTACCTGTCCTTTTCTTCGTTTCCCTTTACCAGTTTTTAGGATTAATACAATATTTTTAAAATTTCATTTGACTTTCCTTGTTATTATATTAGTTCTGTGTCTCTGCTTCTTATTTTAGGGGCTAATGAGGGGTTCATGGCATCCACCTTTAACTATGGTCTTTGAGTTATATGACTTCATGTATAACAAACCTTACAATAGTTCACATTTTCCCCTTGCAAACTTTCTACTATTTTGCAAAGCATTTTTTATTACTTTTACATGTTATGAACCTCAAATTATTTTTGTTTATATAATCAATTTTCTTTTAAATAAGAAAAAAGTCATATTTATTAATGTGCTTGTTTCTAGAGATCTATGTTCCTTTGTGTAGATAACTGATTTCCAACCAACACCACTTTAATTTTGCTGGAAGGACTTCCGTTAATATTTCTTATAGTGCAAACTGGCTGGTGATGAATTCATCCAGATTGTGTATGTCTGAAAACATCTTTAGTTTAGATTTCATCTTCTGAAAGATATTTTTGCCACAGAATCCTATAGTAATATACATTTTGAAGCTGTTGTTCCACTGTCTTTTCACTTATTTACTTATTTTTGGTGGGGGGAAGTGTAGGGGAGACAGGGGATTGAACCCAGAGGCGCTGAACCACTGAGCCACATACTCAGCCAGCCCTTCTTATGTAAATTAGAATTTTTTAAAAAATTCAAGACATGGTCTCACCAAGTTGCTTAGGACCTTGCTAAGGCTGGCCTCAAACACGTGATCTTCCTGGCCCAGTCTCCTGAGGCACTGGGATTTGTGAACCACCATGCCTGGCTCACTTGTATTATTTGTTTTTAATGATAGATCAGCTGTCATCCTTACCTATTTACCCCCCAGTCCCCGCTGCTTTCGGGTTTTTCTCTTTTTTCAAATATTTTTTAGTTGTAGATGAACACAGTACCTTTATTTTATTTATTTTTATATAGTGCTGAGGATCAAACCCAGTGCCACACACATGCCAGTTAAGCGCTCTACCACTAAGCCGCAACTCCAGCCCCAGGATTTTTCTTTTATCACTGGTTTTGAGCTACTGATAATGACATACCTTGGTGTAATTTTCTTCAGATTTCTTGTGCCTGGGGTTTATTGAGTTTTTTGGAAATGTGGGTTAGTTTTCAATAAATTTAGAAAAAGTTGGCCATTATTTCTTGGAATATTTTCCTGTCTCTCCCTTTTCTCTCCACTTTCAGGAATTATAATAACCCATGTATTAGGGCACTGATAATTTCTCTTTTCTGTTTCATTCTCTTTATTTCCTTTTGGATAGTTTCTATTGCTAGGTTTTCAAATTCACCAATCTTTTTTCTGTAATGTCTAATTGCAAAAAAATTGTTAAAATTAGTTATTAATTAATTCCATCCAGTGTATTTAAAAAAACTCAGATATTTTCATCTTCATTTCTATATATTTCATTTAGATCTTTTAAAATATCATCCATATAACTAACTTCTATTGTACATGTGGAATATAGTTATATGTTTTTAAAAAATATTTATTTTTTAGTTGTAGTTGGATACAACACCATTTATTTATTTATCTATCTATCTATTCTCATCATGGATCGCATCTTCCTTCCTCTTTGCTTGTCTGACAATGTCTGGTTATCTTGCCTCAATATTTTTATGTTTATATTGGCTGCTTAATATTTTAATACTTCTGTAAATTCTGAGCTATCATCTGGGATGCTGTTATTAGGAAATACCTTTATTTGTTCAGGTTTATCT
Organism: Urocitellus parryii; assembly: GCF_045843805.1. Taxonomy (NCBI): domain Eukaryota; kingdom Metazoa; phylum Chordata; class Mammalia; order Rodentia; family Sciuridae; genus Urocitellus; species Urocitellus parryii. The sequence goes on from NC_135533.1 coordinate 145,921,178, forward strand.
TTTATGATTTAAGTGATTCCAAAGAAGTGCTTAGTAAAGGGTAATTAATCTCTATCAACGAGGCAAGGTCTGAATCAAATCAATGCCATGTAAATCATACGTTTTTCCAATGTAGCTAATGGGAATAGGCATTCTTCCCTCTCATTTTCTCAAATTATTTTTCTTTCACTATAGGTAATTTGCTCACATGCACACACTGATCAATACTATGATAAGTGCTCAAAGGATTTTTCGGCAGACCTCTGGGATTTTCCTTCTTTCTTTTGTACTCTGCACTTTTATCAGCTCTAGTTGCTTCGGTCATTCTCGACTCTCAACTCCTTGACTTACAGAATCTGCCTGCCTCCATGATCTAGAAACTGTCTTGAGATAGCAAACCGGGAAATTATTGTTTCATGTATTATATATGGTAATTTTTTGTGAGGGGAGGTTGTTGCAGGTGGCATGATAATCCAGTTCCTGTTACTACATCTTGGCTGGAAGCAGACGTGCCATTAGGTAGTTCTTTTAAACATGATCCAAATTGAGCTGACTTTGAGTGAAGGAGAGGCCTCTTTTCACTTCTTGTTCATGCCTTTAACAGTCTCTGGGGTACTGGAACACTGATGAGTTGTATCCTTCTCTTCAGAAAAGTAAAGAATGTTATCCTGAAGAGGTCACAATCTGTCCTGGGACTTTTAGCCAAACTACTGGGCTAAGGCTACACTGATAATGTGCCACCCCTCTCACCCCAAATCTTTTGATGAATTCAAGAGATCTGTCCCATTACTCTCATAGCCTGACTTCACCTGCCACTTGGTTTCATGTACATGGTAAAACTCTTTTATTTGTTATAGGTATTGAAGAAGCCCCAGTTGACATGCCTGTAATTAGAAGGTAAACTGAGCCAGGCATGGTGGTACCCCCAGGTACTTGGGAGGCCGAGGCAGGAGAATCATGAGTTTCAGCTTGAGATCAGCCTGGGCAACTTGGGAAGAACTTGTCTCAAAAAGTGTGCAGAATACAGATTGGTTAGGTATGCTTCACACTGGTCCCTCAATAAATTTGACTAATCAGTTATTTGACAAACTGACCCGCTAGAGGGCAGTCCCCATGGATGACAATTCCTCAAAAGAACTGAAGGAGAAATTTTGGTAGATGTGGCCAACTTCCTAAACCATGGCAGAAATATGGTTAAGACAACTCTATTAGAATATGGTCCGGACTCTGATGTGTTAGCTTCCCTGGGGTTTTAAAACGATGAGGATAAAAAACAGTTTTGGATTATTTCTCTACTCATCAGAGAAAGACACTTTGGCAGGGAATAAAAACATACTAATTGCTTCTACCTCATTTAGTCCTAGAGCAATTGTTATAGTGACTGGCAAGGGAGAAAAAAAAAATTTCTCCTGTCAATTTTTATTAGTTCCAGATACAGATTTTGCATATATTTCCCCTGCCAAGACACCTGTTGGGTTTCAGTGCATGGTTTCATTTCTATGGCCTTTTAAACTTTATTTCATGTGTTCTCATGGCAGAGCTCAACATCTGTGGAAACTAAAGTCTAGGACTGGTGATTCATTTAATTAGAACATGTCTGAAGTCAATGGACATAAAGATTGCTTCTTCCCTTTGGAAAGATAAGTACTAATTTAAATTGAGTTTTCCAAATTCACTTATGAATGGAAATAATAAGAACAACAATAACAACTATACTTGTTATGCCTACTCTGCTTCTCAGAATCTGGTGACAGCTTGGTAAATTTACAAGATTCTTTATGCACAGCTCTACTCTGGGGGCGACCTACTACAGATCATTAACTTCCCCTATTCTAGAATTTTTTTTTTAATATTTATTTTTTAGTTTTCAACGGACACAACATCTTTGTTTGTATGTGGTGCTGAGGATCGAACCCGGGCCGCACGCATGCCAGGCGAGCGCGCTACCGCTTGAGCCACATCCCCAGCCCAACTTCCCCTATTCTTCTTGTTGGCATTATGTTGACATTCTGGACTAGAAAGTTGTCAGTCCTCTCTGCTTTTACCCAAGGCACAGCTTTTATACACTCTCCTTCATAAGACTGGATGAGTGAGGCTGAGTGGAAATGGCAAGGCAGCCTAGGCTGAAGGGTCATACAACTCCAATTCAATTTATTACCTGACAACTACTAATAACTCTTGGTTATTTTGAGGCAAGGGTTTCCCCCTTTTCAAATACTAGGTAGTTGTGCTTAACCTAAAACCTGTTTTAGCTGGTCCACTTTCTTAAAACCTGGTTGGTAAGAAGTGCTACAGAGACAGGAAAGCCTTATTATGTAGGACAATGAGGTTCTACGGGGCAAGAGAGCATTCTTTTTATTACTGGTCTTTCAGTAACTGAAAGCTGACTCTGAATTTCTCATCACTTGAACAAGCTTAAACCAAGCTTCATCTGATTATGAGAAGTAAACATGGGTCACCATTACCAAAAACTGACATCTGGCAAATGATAAAGTGGGGTTCCACATATTAGTTGAAGCTGGGAAGAGTCAAATCTCCCAGCTCTACAAAATAAGATCAAACAGTGGGAGTAGGTTTAATAGATCCCTGGCTACTGTTACCCACACTGACAGCTAATAGCCAACTTAAGTTGTTTAAATATCTTTGCAGAAGATTCTGTCTTCAGGACCAATTTTATTACAGGTCTTTATCCCAACTTACTTGGTAATTTATTAACTCTACAAACATCAAACTGCTTGGCTGGACCTGGAACAATTTGTTCTATCTTCAGAGATGATTACCCATCATCCTCCCTGCCAACCTCACCATCATAGTTTTTTATTACTGCTATACAATGACATATAATATGACGATACATCACAATGTTATTACTACACATTCTACCCAAATTGCACCCTGGTTATTTGCTTAGTAAACAAGTCTGGGTTACTAACATGAATGATTAAATAACAAAAAAAAAAAATAGGACTTGAGCTATGGCTGTTTCATTACAGATAACCATTTAACACTGTTAAGAAAAAAAAGATCCATCCAATTACAGCGTACTTGTTTTTCCTGTCATTTACTATGACTGAATGGAAGTAGTTGTGGGTCAAGTTACAGAACATAAACAAATTTCCAATTATTGATACATAAATATAAAACCTCCAATGAGAATTAGCTACTGGTCAAAAAATGGTGAGTAGGCTTCCTTTGTAGCATTAGACCAGTGGCTGCATACTATTCAAAAATAGTATTTTAATGTTGCAGGATTCAACTGGGGTTCATGCAAGATAATACAAAAAATATATAAGAATGAAGATGTAAAGTAAGGCATTAAGAAGGCTTCTTGAGAACCTTCATAATGACGGGGTGTTTCACATTTGAGGGAGTACTGGGCCTGATCATGAGGTCTGAAGACCAGTGGATAAAACAAAAACAGAAGGATCAATTCTGCTTTCAATCACATCTGAAAAAGATTATTCAGAAAAGAAAATAAAGGAGAATGGGTCAAGAAGTAATCAAGTAGTTGTAATCTGTGGATGTAGCTGTCCTTTTATGAAGCTGGTTAAACCTGAAACATACGCTTTAAATATTGTGCTATGAGCACTGTTATGAGGTCTATTTTCAGCAGGCAACAGAGTACATGTCCAGAGTGCTTGCCATTCATATTTGTCAAGGGCCAACATTCAGGAATAGCCAGTTGAAGAATTAATAACTCATTCACTTCTCCAGATATTGTAAAATATAACCTCAGGACATACTTAGCAGTGAGCTGACCATCTGGACTACAATACAACTCCCTGCTACCTGCTGTACACCTCCAATTTTGGCAAAACTGATTTTGCTGAGATACATTTTTGTTCAATACTACCAGCTTACATTAAAGGATATTACAATTCATTTAACAGACATTTACTTGAATGCCTACTATATGTGGCCTCTTCATGTGGGTGTTTGAGATAAATGTTTATCTAATCTTAAGACCGAGAACAGTTATGGTTCACCTGCACAACTGGGTTCAGGTTCTATTTACTAAAGGACACTGAAAGTTTTAAATTTCTTTCTTAAAGTTGGCTGCTAAAGTTTACCATGGTATTTGTGAAACACCAGTATTAATAGTGTGGGCACGTGATTTTAGGGTCATTTTTGGCTCTATTTTGTCTCTACTTATACTTTTCTTTAGCTCCATGTTAATTTAGCGTATCCTCTCACTTAATGAAACTTGGTAAAAGGTCTGAAATCCTTTTTAACAGGGTAGAACAAAAATGAACAATTGCAGGAAGCAAAATGGAGGTGAAAACACATTAATTTGTTCCAAGTTATACTTGTTCATCCATTTTAATTCTGATAACTGAGTATAATACTGGAAGTGAACATCATGAAGGGGAAAACTCACTGGCCAAAGTAAACATTACAAGGCTGAACTTAATTTTAAGTTAAATATGTGTTCCCAGAAAACTTACAGTAGGTTTTTAAAATTAAACATTTTTAAAATAAATTGAAAATAAATTGTTAAATATATAAAGAACTTGTTCATATACATCATAATGGATATAATCATTCCCTACATCATCTAACAAATTAAATGATACTTTTTTATGCATGACAGATTATGAAATGACAAAGAGCAGCTCCAAAGACAGTAAACACATTGCACACCATTAGAACATCATGACATTAATGAACAACAGTGACTTCTTTTGAATAACCTAGCCTACTATGATTATATGCATTTAGTATGGAGGGAAGTAAAAGCAGATAAAGTACAGCTTTAGTTATCTCTGAAGTCTTATTAATCTGATGACACCATATCCCACAGAGTTTTGAGTATAAGCAAATAAATTTTCCTCACCATTAAAGAATGTAAAGGTAGAAGATGCTTTCCTTAAAAAAAAGTGTATTTACACTGAAGTTATGAAAGTCTTATCATTCTGTAATACAGCAGCTTAAAAATAAATACACAGAGGGTGTTAAGGGAGACAAGGTATGAGGGAGAGGGGAAAGAAAGGGAGGAAGCATGAAGTACACCTTTCTTTTGGATTTATTTCAAACCTGTTATTTCTTGTCAGAGACTCCTGCTGGGACAGAATATCAAGTCTTAAGTTAGTTACAAGCTAAGAAACACCAAACCACCTTCATATCTGCATGAAGTATATTTTTCTTTTAATTTCCTTTTGGATTTATTTCAAGCTTTGTCGTTTCTTTGTCTGAGACTCTAAATGGAACAGAATGTCAAGTGTCTTGGCAGTTACAAGGTAAGAAATTCCAAACCAGATTCACCTTGTAATTCTTTGGCCAACCTGATTGTAATAGTTCGTCCTATTGTATTACTTTTATTTTTCTGTTCGGTTAGTTTTTTGTTTTTCTTTCTGTTAACAGTCTCCTGTAGATTTGTCACACTCTTCAAGAACATGCTGATTGGGGCTGGGGATGTGGCTCAAGCGGTAGCGCGCTCGCCTGGCATGCGTGCGGCCCGCCAATAACTAATAAATAAATAAATATTTAAAAAAGAACATGCTGATTATGATAAATTATTCCACATAGATATCCACCCCATCAACTGGAAAGATTAAGAGGCAGAAGTGAGCTTCAAGTAATACAGGAAGACTTGCAAAGCTCAGCCAAGGGATGGCAAATGTATCATATCTGATACAGCTAAGTTAACAGAAGGAAATTTATACTAGTTTTAAATGCATACATAAAAAGGAAAAGGTTTCAAAATCAATAACTTGAATTTCTACCTTAAGGAATTAGAAAAACAAGTAGAAATAAAAATCCAAAACAAGCAGAAGGGAATAAAAAGATTAATGAAAACAAAACAAAAAAAAAATCAGTGAAAACAAAAGCTGCTTTTTTGAAGTGATCAACAAAACTAATAAACCTTTTTACACCAAAGACATAAATGACTAAAATTTTTTAAAAAAATGAAAGAAGAAACATCACTACCTACATTAGAAATTAAATGAATTATAGCTGGACATGATGGTGCACACCTATTGTATTAGCTGCTTGGGAAGCTGAAACAGTAGGATCACAAGTTTGACGACAACCTGGGCCACTTAGTGAAACCCTGTATCAAAGTTTCAAAATAAGAAGGGCTGGGGATATAGCTCAGTGATAGTGCTCCTGGGTTCAAGACCCAGTATTTGAGGGGGAAATTATAAAGAACACACAAATGCCAACAATTTAAGACACTTCAGAGGAATTGAACAAATTTGATAAAGACACAAATTAGCAATATTGATCAAGGAAGAAATTGGAAATCTAGCCTTTCAAGAAGAAACGGAATTAATAGTTAAAAATCTTCCCATATGCAACCATAAGAGACTTGGAATGGAGGCTGGGGATATGGCTCAAGCAGTAACGCGCTTGCTTGGCACGCGAGGGGCGCTGGGTTCGATCCTCAGTACCACGTACAATAAAATAAAGATGTTGTGTCCATGGAAAACTGAAAAATAAATATTAAAAAATTCTCTCTCAAAAAAAAAAAAGAGACTTGGAATGAGCATAATAATATCAGATAGTAAGACAGATATTGTTACTAGAGGTAAATAGAAACATTTTTAAAGGCCAGTCCATCAGTAAACGTATAACAATTATAAAGAAAGTGAAAAACCAAACCTAAAGATTGAAAGAAATGTTTTGCAAACATTTATCTGGTAAAGAACTTGTCTTCAAAGTATAAAGAACTCTTTAAAATTCAACAATAAAGAAGAGAACCAAATTTACAAATGGGCAAAATATCTGAATAGACACATAACCAAACAAAGTACACAGATAGTAAATAAACACTTGTAAAGGTGCTTTGACAGTGTTAGTCATTAGGTGAAATGCAAATCAAAGCCATAATGAGATACCACTTCATATCCACTATAACAGAATAGTTACAGTCAAAAAGACATAATATCAAGTGTTGGTGTGGATTTGGAGAAACTGGAATCTTCATACACCACTGCTGGGGATGTGAAATGATGTAGCTACTTTGGCAAACAGTAGAACTTCTTAAAATGTTAAACATGGGAGTTACCATATGACCTAGCAATTTTCTAAAAAGAAATGAAAAACTGTACATAAACTCAAAGAATTTATGTAGATAAATTATATAAAATATATATTCATAAATGCTCAGAATTATTAAAAATAGCCCCAAAGTAGAAATAATCCAAACAAAGAGCGTATTACTCATCAATAAAAAGAAATGAAATAACCATAAATGACATATTCTTGACATAATGTCAAGAAAGCATTATGTCAAGTGAAAGCAGCCAGTCACAAAAAAGTTACAATATGTAATATTCCACTTATGAAATGTCCAAGATAGGCAAGTCTACAGAGACAAAGTAGACTAGTGGCTGCTGGGGTAAAAGGAATGAGGAATTGCGGCTAATGGGATGATACTAATGTCTAAAATTGGATTATGCACTATGTCTGCACAACTTTGTAAATATACTAAAAACTGAACTGTATTAGTTTAAGCAGGTGAACTTTATGATATGTATTGCATATCTCAATAAAATAACTAAAAAAGGAACAAAACAGTGAGCCAAGAAGGAAAATCAAGCCAAACCAAAAAATGTCCTACAAAGAAAAGGCTAGCATTACATAGTTTCACTAGTGAATTCTATCAACTAGTTAAAGAAACAAACAACAACAACAAAAAACAACAATGCAATTCTCTACAATATTTTCCAGAAAATAGATTTACTCTATTTCCTAACTTATTCCATGATACTAAAACTTTAAGACATAACAATAAAGCTGTATATTAATATTCCTCATCACTACAGACACACAAAATCTTTAACAAAATGCCAGAAAACCAAATGCAGCACCATGTAAAAATAAAAATTACTTACCTTGACCAAGTAGCATTTATTGCAGGAAGGCAAGGTGGACTTACCATCCAATAATCTGTTAATGTGCCATACTAATTGAGTAAGGACACAACCCATATGATCATCTCAATAGATGAATAAAAAAACATGTAACAACACACATTTATGAAAACAATTCTCCAAAACCTAACGAGGAAACTTCCTCAACTTGGTAAAGGACACTTATGAAAAACAATCTGCTAACATCATACTTAATGACATATGCTTTCCCCTAACATTACGAACAAGGCAAGTGAAGATATGTGTCCTTGTCACTTCTAGTCAACACAACTGGAAAAGCTAGCCTGTACAATAAGGGTGTGGTGGGAGGAATTAAAGGCTTTCAGATTGAAAGGAAAAAGCGGAGCTGTTGTTATTTGCAGACCACATAATCCCGCATGTAAAAACTCCTAAGGAATCCAACACACAAACAAAAAACTTACCAGCACCAATAAGTTCTTCAAAGCAACAGTATACAACATTAATATAAAAAAACCAATTGCATTTCTATATTCTCAGCAATAAACAACCCAAAAATTAAATCAAGGAAAAAATTCCAACCAAAATAAGATCAAGGGGCTAGGGATGTAGCTCAGTGGCAGGATGTAGCTTAGTGGTAGCCTAACATTCACAAGGCCCTGGGTTCTATCACCAGTACCACATAAAAACCCAAACCAAAAAGAATAAAATACTTGGGAATAAATTTAACAAAAGAGGTGCAAGCCTTGTACAATGAACATTATAAAACTACGAAGAGAAATTAAAGATCTAAATAAATTCAAGCCCATGGATTCTAAAGAGTATTATTAAGAAAACAATTTTGCCCTAATTACTGGTCTACAGACCCACTGCACCTAGCAAAATCCCAGCAGGGTTTGTTTGTTCTGGTAGAAACTGACCAGATAAATCTACAATTCCTGTTAAAAAAAAAAAAAAAAAGATTCATAATAGTCAGTCTTAAACTACTCAATTTCAACACTTACCATAAAAGCTATAGTAATCAAGACACTATGGTACTAGCATAAGAAGAGATATACAGACTAACAACAGGAATGGGAAGTCTGGTGACTAATCCTTTTACAGTTAATGATTTTTGACAACTGTGGCAAATTAATTCAATGGGGGCAAAGGATAGTCATTTTTAACAAATGGTGCTGCAACAACTAGATAGCTATATTCATGAAACTGAATTTAGATTTGTAGGTAACAATATACACAAATATTAATTCAAAATGAATCATAGTCTTAAATATAATAATGAGCAAAATGAGAAAATTTCTTAGTAGAAAATCTTTGTGCCTGGAGTATAGGGTATTGATTTAACATTGGAGCAGCCATCTTAAATGTTAACCACCATCTTATGAGTTAAGTTTCGCTTTCCTATACTTCCTCTTACTGGAACTCCCCCACTCCCATTAGTGACCTACCCCGTGGTGTCATCGGCCAAGCCAATCCCATGCTATTCCCATCAGCCTAGCTCTGATGCAAGGACCCTGTGCCTATCCCATAGCGCTACAAGTACAACTCCAAACCCCTACCCCACAAAAGCTGAACCCTGAAACATCTCAGGGCCTCTCTCCTCTGTCTACAGAGGGATGGCCTTTATTTGTCAGCTCTCTTTTCATGGAGATTAGGCAAAAAGCTTGGTACAATCAATACCAAAAGCATGATCCACAAAACAAGAAATTGGAAAAGTTGGACTTGACCAAAATTAAAAATGTTTGACCTTAAGAAACACCATTAAGAAAACCAAAAGGCAAGCCAGAGAACAGGAAAATATTTGCAAATCATAGGCCTGGGAGAGTTTTTGAATGAACATTTCACCAAAGAAGAAAACAAATGGTCAGTAAGGAAAAGATTTCAAACTCTTTTTAACATCACTACCTCAGGGAAATGCAGTGAAAACATTATAAAAATACCACTTCACACCCTACTAGAATGGCTATAATGACTATAATAAAAAGATGTTCAACAGCAGGCACTAAAGAAAATCCTCACCTGCCACTGAACTGTACGTTTAAAAAGTTTAAATGGTACATTTTACGTATCACATTTTGTTTACCACAATTATAAAAGCAAAAACAAAGCTAGGGACAGTGTTACGTGCCTGTAATGACAGCAACCTGGGAGGCTTAAAAAGGAGAATCGAAAAGTTTTGAGTCCAATCTCAGCAACTTAGCAGGACCTTCTCTCAAAAATAAACAAACAGGGCTAGGGTGGTGGCTCAGTGGTACAGTGCTCGCCTAACATGTGCGAAGCCCTGAGTTCAATCCTCAGCACCACATAAAAATAAAGGTATTGTGTCCAATTACAACTAAAAAATAAATAAATAATAAATAAATAACAAATGGCTAGAGATGTAGCTCAGTGGTAGAACATACCTGGATTCAATTTCCAACACTGAAATTTTATATAAGTACACACACATACTATAGACATATATACATGTATATGAAAATAAAATTTCAGTGTGTATATACATATATGTCTATATCTCACATACATATGTCTCACAAAGAAAGCCTAGCTTTATATGGCTTTGCCAGTAAATTCTATCAAAACTTTAAAGAATAACAATTTCACATAATCTGTTCTGGAAAACAGAAGAGGAGAAAACACCAACTTATTCTATGAGTTCAATTTACACATGCACTTAAAGGCATCATTATTTTCAGAAAATGCATTATATTTAAGTATAGAAGACATAAGGTACTAGGACCTTGAGAACTGTTCCAATTCAGACTTTGTTACCAACTAGTTGTGTCATCTCTGTCAAGTTACATCATCTTCTTGGGCTTCATTTAGTCTTCTCATTTGTAAACAGGGACGTACATCAAAGAAATCTTTTTTTAAATCTATGTTATACTATTACACAAAATTTTATTTGACAAATCTTAAATTGGTATAATCATCTGGCAAACAATACAGCAATATATACTAAGAGTCCATCCATACGCTGGTGAATCACGTCCACTTTTGGATATTTATCTCAAGCATATTATCCAATCAAAGTGAAAAAAACACATATGGAGATGGTCACTTTAACAACCCATATGTCCAGCAAGAGTGAAATATCTTACACATCTTTTCTATTTATAATTTCAAACTTTCATAAAGCATATCAGGAATTTCATAAAAAATTGTTTTCAGTGAATTATTATTTTTTGCTATGGTAAGTCATTAAATATAGCATTTACTCTTACAAATGGAAATGTCTGAACATCTAGAATATTGACATATTTCAACTTGCAGTCCTCTTTATGTTTTTTTGGACTGGGTATGTCAACCAACATTATTCTGAATGGTATTAAGTGATGGCTCAGAAGAGAAATTCTTTGAAATTATATAATATTTATTCATAATGATCAATTAAATTGTTTGCTTAAGAAAACTGACTACTGTGCATAACTCTTTCTCAATCTGTATTGTGACTTTGAATTTGACATGAGTTGACAAGAGAGAGCCTGAGTCTACCTGTGGAATATATTGGTTTATTTTCAGTACTTGAAAAACATGCAAAGATAACTGGTTTGGGAAGTTACTATAAAATTTTTAAGTAAACATGCATGCTGTAAATGTGTTTTTATGTTTCAATAAAGAGGAATTTCTTTTGGGGGGGGGAGATATTAATACAAAGAAACGTCAAAATTAATAAAAGCTAGTATGAAAATAACTACAGAAAATATTTTTTAGGTGAAAGAACCAGAATATAATTAATTTGTATTCTGAAAATATCAGTATATGTCAAACAGGCAATTTGCATGAATGAAAGTCGTATTAGGGTTGTGAATCTAAACTGCTTTATTCTGAAATGTTGATACATATTATTATACATATGTATTCCCCACCTACCCAGTGTGGAAAATAATATACAAAATATCAAGGGTAGATATTCCAGATATAATATTAGAGAGGTCAAAAATCCTTAAGCCTATTTAATTGATCATCCTCATTCCCCTTGAGGTTCTCAATATTTCTCAACCTTTATTTTTAAGTGTCTCAATCACAAAACTACTATTTGAATTGTACAACCACTAAAGCTTCTCTCAATTAAGAATAGTGGTGCGAAGAGTGTGTCTAGTTTCTTGGTTTTTCTTCCTATTCCTATGGATGCCTGATAAATGAGAATTTCACCAGGATCCAGTCTTAGCATTTACGAAGTGAGCACAACTCTAATAAAAGTAGGTTGGACCCTATGAAATTATTTGCAGGTCAAAAAAGTTCATCAGCAATTTCATATGGTTCAACCTATGTCAATATCTTTGTGTTTAAAAAAAAAAAACAAGGAAAATTTCCTAAGGATATAATTTACTTGCTTAAAGGCATTTTATGGTGAAATAAAAAACTTCATGAGCTTCTTAGATACGGTTTTATTTTGGTTTCCCTGGCCTTTTTAAGTCTTCTAAAGCTTTGTGGCTATGCTTTTTAGGTTAGGGGGGAAAAACATGAAATTTTCTTTATCATATATTTTATTACAGGAATATCTAGTAATTTTTTTTTTTTGTATGCTGGAGTGTTCTTCTATGTATTTTTTTCCCCTTAAAGACTCTAGAACTCAAGAACTCTTTTCATAACTTTCCCAACAGTGAGTACTCTTAAATCAGTTGTTTTCATAATTTTAAGCAACTAGTTTTTGCCTGTTTGCATTAGTAAGCTAAAGTCATAAGCAAAACCAAGTGTTTAAAATCGGCCAAATAAAGAATATTAACATCACCCTGTTCTAACTCAAATTCTGCTGAAGTCTTGTTTCTCTTCATAAAACAATTAAGTTTTGGTGTCAACACTTCTAGAACAATGCTCCTTCCACATCCAATTGAAATCAGCCCCATTTTGAGAACATCTTACCTGAAACTACCATAGACTATAAGAAGAATGGATATCAGAAACGTAGACACTTGACTGGAATCCACCAGGGAATAGGCCCTAGAGAAATAAAGAGGGGAAAAAATTAAGTTATATGCAGCAAATCCTCATGGAGCTTACAATCTGTGGTCTTCAAGATGACAAATATATGCAAATTAAAACTAGCAAAATAACATTAAAATTAAAGTGTGATTTGCTAGTTCCACATGAGGAATAAATAGTAAGTTCATAGTTATTACAGTTAATATTCACAGGATATTAAGTGATAGATATCTAAGTAAAAATTCCATCTCTTTACGATATACAATGTATTTGTAACATCCATTCTCAATTTTAAAGGTATCCAAATATCTACCAAATATATGCCGACAGAAAACTCCATTTACACTGGAATCACTAGTAGCTAAAACCATAGCCTTTTTTTTCTTTCTTTCTTTTAAATTACTGATAGACTTTTATTTATTTATACAAAGTGCTGAGAATCAGACCCAGTGCCTCACATGTGCCAGGCAAGAGTACTCTGCCGAACCCTAGCCCCAGCTCTCTAGGCCCACTTTTTAAATTTTGCGCCAGGGTCTCAGTAAGTTGGCCATACTGGCCTCCAAACTGATATCCTCCTGCCTCAGCCTCCTGAGTCACTTACAGGCGTGCATTTTTCCTGCTGCCTTGTGCTTTGCCTTACTGCCCCTTTGCTGCAAAATTCAGACCCAGAAAACTTCATGATACAGAAAGAACTCCTTTCTTTGTGTTAATTAAAACTTCTGGTTTTAATGAACACAACTTTCAACCTCATTCTTGATATTCTCATTTTTCTGAGTTACTAACTACAACAGTATTTCCCAATGATTCATACTTGTTCATCTTATTTGACTTGAACTTTTTGAATTAAGAGTGAAATAGAAATAAATGGATGCCTTTACTCTTGCTTTTGATTAAAGATTTAATGAATAAAGGAACATTTGAAACAATGTTTTATCACAGGTAAACCACGGGATCTCACAGGTAAATATCACACATGCCATGCCATTGAATGTTCAAGTCTTCTCTGAAAACAGCATTAGGAAGAAGTGCATTTTGCAATTTTGGCAGATATACTTTAATAACTTCTATCTAGCCTAAAAGAATCATAAAAACATTGATATTTTACATTTTAAGTGTGCAGAGAAATCATTCCTAGAAAATAACATCTGCTTGGCAAATGTGAATACGTTAGCACAAACATTCTGCTATCCTGCAACAACTTTATATGTTTCTTTCCCCCTATTTACCAGGGAACTGTCAGACACTTAGATTCTCTAAGTTTAGGGGCTTCTTGGCATTGATGCATCACAGTTTTTGAATCACCCAAGCTAATTTCTTTAGAGGTTGCTCATAAGGTCAAGTAGAAATATATATACTTTCCTATTGGGTCTTTTAAAAGTTCTGGAGACAAAGAAACTATTAGCTGATGCTAAGCTAATAGTTAGCCTAGGAGGTACTTAGAAACACAAGTTGTTCCCTTCACATTGACTTTCTTAGCTAGTAGTATTTTTTTCAGTCATTTTTATAGTAGGGGAGATAATTACAAAAATAGCAAAACTGGATTCTGAATGGAATATGAACTCAAGTGAATTACACAGAGCTATGTTGTCCAACACTGTAGTCACCAGCCTCACATAGCTATTTAAATTAAATAAAATGAAAAGTTCAGTCTGGCAGTTGCAATAGATAAATTTCAGCTGTTCAAAAGCTGGTGGGTACTGTACTGGACAGCCAGGGAAAGAACATTTCCATCACTGCAAAAATTTCTAGTGGACAGCACTGACATACACAGGAAGACAGACATGTTATATTTCAAAACTGAGGTTCTGGAGCTTTACTGGTGGTAACACCAAAAATACTTAACATTTTTTTAAAATTGTTTTTCTTTTAAGGAAATCTTTTTTTAAAATTTTTAGTTTTAGGTAGACACAATATCTTTATTTTATTTTTATATGGTGCTGAGAATCGAATCCAGTGCCTCACGCATGCTAGGTGAGCGCACTACCACTTGAGGCACATCCCCAGCCCCAATACTTAATATTTTACTGAGCATTTAATTCTTACACCATTCTACAAGGGAAGTACTACACTTTGTTTAGGTAAGAGATTGTACCTAAATCCTTACCTAAACAAAGAACCTTGAGAACAGATGTGTATAAGAACTAAAATAATAATTTTTTTTTATTTTATAAAGAAAATGGGCTGAGGTTGTGGCTGGAGCAGTAATCTGTAATAACATTATTAATAAATAATAATTAGTAAAGATCATAAATAGCCATATTAGTTTTAGGTCAGGTTTTGTTGAAAATGAATTACAAAAAAACTCTTTTGAGTTTTAGAGAATTACCCTTCTGTTTTCTGAAGATCTGGAGCAGGATGCAGTTCTGAATGTAGGCAGCCTAACTCCAGAGTCTCCCAAACTGATTTCCATCAAATTTGGAGTCAGAAAATGTGTGAGTTTCTATCTTTAATTACACCATAACTCGTGGTCTAAATTATCTTCTGGCCCCAATGAAATGAAGGCCCAATTAATTTTTATTTTCAAGGGTCCAAGTTTTTACATTGTGATTTTCTTCCAAAAACCAGAAATGTTACCAGGTTTACCTTCTCTTTCATTTTTCTGGTCACTCATTAAATCAGCTTCAATAGAGATGACACTGTTTCCATGCTATTAAAAATTGGCATTTTAAAAACCATCCAATATTTATAGATGTAAAACAGCTTATATAAATTCTACGTTATACCAGCAGAGAGAGATGAATATGGGGGAAAAGTATGAAGTATTTGTTGGTTTAGTCAATTCATGGGAAATTCTTCTCTTTGGTCACCTTTAAAAAGAGAGTTTTTTATTTGTTTGTTTGTTTGCCAGCTATATAGTCTAACCTACAAGCTTCTCACCCTGTACCAAATAGTTTGCTTTGATATTTGGATATAACCTTGGTCTCCTGGAGTAGGCTTTTTTTAAAAAACTCTACAGGCTCATAAAAAGAATAGCTGTTTCAAATGTCTAAGGTTTTTTCTTTTTAATTTTTTAGTTGTAGTTGGATACAATATTTTTATTTATTTATTTTTAATGTGGTGTTGGGGATGGAACCCAGGGCCTCGCCTGTGCTAGGCGAGTGTTCTACTGCTGAGCCAAACCCCAGCCCCATAGGGTTTTGTTTTGTTTTGTTTTGAATATTTATTTTTTAGTTGTAGTTGGACACAATGCCTTTATTTTATTTCTTTATTTTTACGTGATGCTGAGGATTGAACCCAGGGCCTTGCACGTGCTAGGTGAGCACTCTGCGGCTGAGCCCCAGCCCCAGCCCCTGTCTTAAGGGTTTTCTTGCTGGTAAGAATGGGGGGTAAAAGGGCCCCTTCTGTTACCTGTCTCTATTCTTTTCATCCATACAAATAATTGAAGTAAGGGTCATTAGCACTTTAGAAGTACTCACAAGTTTTAGGACTTTTACTACAGGAGTCAAAATCTGGGGTCTGGATTCTGAGCCCTGGGGTAAGACTAAGATAGATGGGGTAGGTGAGGAGGAAAAGGAAGGTAGTCTAAGGAAAAGGATGAGCAATCTGTCCAAGTCTAGGATTCAAGAAAAGCCTAATAATTGTACTTCACATCTTCTTTATTCTACACTTTAGACTCTACCAAAGCATCAACAGAAATGTGCTATTCTTCAGATGCTCCTACTGAGGTTGTCTATTCTCAGAAATTCTGAATGCATATTAAAAACAGGAACAAATGCTATTTTCTGAAATTAAAAAAAAAAACCTTACTGAAACATAAAAAGAAACTAAATACATGCATTACAGACATACCAAAACTAGTTAGCCAAATATACTTTAAACCGACTTGAAGACTTTGTCAAATGATGTATCGGTATAGGTTGAATGTTGAAGTGTTTTAAGTGGTCATTATGGAAATCACCAATTTTTTACTATATTCCCCCAAGCTGTACCTTAATAGACAAATTCAAAAAGCTACCAGAAAGTCCTCTCATATCCAAAACTATACTATACACCCTATGATTTTTAGAACCAGGCTGGATTTTAGTAATTCTACAGTCAAACATCTATTTCTAGCTGTTTTACCAGCAAGTGCTTATAAAACATATCCTGCTAAAAATCATGCCAAACTGAGACAAACAAAGTACTGTTTTAGAACATGTTCTATGTGTCAGTCTTCCAGCTATACAATGAAGGCATTATTGTCCACTCAACAAACCAAGCTACTACTATTCCAACCCTGCACAGATATTGCCCTTGACCAGCACTCCTCAAACTTTTTGGCTGTGGAAAAATTGAGACCCCCTAAGAGCTTTTGTTCATGTGAGTTACAGTCCGTGATATTTCCCATTTAAAAAATTCAAACTAAAAAAATTTAAAGATATTTGTTAACTTATTTATTTACAATAAAACTACTGTTAACATAATACTTCTAAAGGAAAAATAATCACACTTAAAAAATTAGATAAGCACAGAATTCTTTTATAGTTCTGCAAACTTTGAAAATTTTTAGTTGTATAGACTCAATACTTTTATTTATTATTTAAAAAAATTTTTGTCATTCATGGACATTTATTTATTTATTATTTATTTATTGTGTTGAGAATCAAACCTAGTGCCTCATACATGCTACACAAGTGTTCTACTACTGAGCTACACCCCCAGGTCTGCAAACTTCTTTAATGTCTGATTCTATATTCAACCTGTTGTCATATGTTGCTCAGGGAACTTTATGAGGTAAAATATGGCCTTACACATATGGACAGTGGAAAATAGAGTATTTTAATAACCCTTTCAACTAACTAATGATATTCTTTGATACTACACTAAAATCCAAAAGGTGGAATCTGTGGAATCTGAAACCATATCACTAGATTTTTAAAAATCATATTACATTAAAATCCACTGGACTATTCTGTACTTTATGTGATACTTTCACCCAGGAATGATTCCATAACATTGTACATTGGTAATCTGGAAGCAAATGGTTCACTGAATCATTCAGCTCTTCTAGGTGTTGTCACTTTTCACTATACAATATCTGGAAAATCACATTTGTTAATCTCGTTCCGTTGGTTCATAGGAGCAGATTTAAACTTTCCAAAATTTTAATTTTCATTTGAGCTCAAATTTTCCCACTGGCAAAAAATAATTTTTCCCCCTTGAAGTGATAGTTTCTCAAAAATGAATAAAGTATGCCTAACTGCTAAATACCCCAGTCTGACTAACTCTAGCTTGTCCCCCAGTCATTTCAGAGAAAATGGTGTCCAACCCCTGCCTCATATATATATATATATATATAGATAGATAGATACAGCTGTTTCTAGCTCAGTCAGCATCGAGTGACTACACAAGTATTTTTCTCAAGGTTCTCAAGGTAACCCGAAGGTACTTTGGCATACACAGAAATCTTTGTGGAAACTTTTCATTTTATCATAAAAATGTGTGCTTTAGAGTTGAGAATTTAAATAAAACAAACTTACTGCTTCATCAAGAACATTCTCAGTGAAACTGGACGGCCTATTTATTTATTTGTACTGGGGACTGAAACCAGAGGAGCTTTACCACTGAGCCACATCCCAACCCTTTTTGTTTTTTTGAGACAAGGTTTTCACAAAGTTGCTTAGGGCCTTCCTAAGTTGCTAAGGCTGGCCTCAAACTCACGATCCTCCTGCCTCAGCCTCCCAGGTTGCTAGAATTACAGGTGTCATACCTGGCTTGAAACTGGCCTTAAAACAAACAAACAAACAAACAAAAAAACTGTACTTGGTGATGAATACCATGATCACTAGTACAGAGTGATACACTGCCATGACTCACTGATAACGCATCAGTGTTTATACAACCAATGCCTTTTTATCATGAGCAAAAAAATGCCAAGATGAGGTGTTTGGGGATGTGGGTCAGTGATAGGGTGCTTATTTAGCATTCACAAGGCCCAGGGTTTGGTCCCTAGCACCAAAATGGAAGTCAACATGAGAAAGACAAATAACTTTATTAATATTATGAAAATAGTTTGATCTCATGTACCCACTAAAAGGATCCCAGGAATACCCAGGGATTCACACTGGCCAAAATATCTACTATCTGAACCTCTACAGGAAAAGTTTGCCAACCCTGTTATAACACACTTTGAGAATTGCTGCCTTACACCTTTACCTATAAACCTTGGAAAACTTCTAGCATGTTCTCCAATGTAATCTTTACACAAACACATCACAAAATAACAAAAAGCAGTTGTAATTATTCTGCTATCCAAGATTTTTGGATTCAAATGTTTTTTTTTTTTAAATATTTATTTATTTATTAGTTATTGGCGGACACAACATCCTTGTTTGTATGTGGTGCTGGAGGATCGAACCCGGGCCGCACGCATACCAGGCGAGCGCGCTACCTGCTTGAGCCACATCCCCAGCCCTGGATTCAAATGTTAAGTGCAGAAAATAATTTGTATTTCAGGCCTAAAGAAATGCTAGTTTTCCCACTATTGGAATATGCTGAAATAGGATTCAATTTGTATTTTTAACTAAAAAAGTTAATAACATAATGTGCACAATAATTCTCTTTCACATCTTTCCATATTTTAAGGAGAAAAATAAAATATGACTCATGATGTGTCACATAAAGATATTTTGGTCAACAATGAAGGCCTAAATATGGGTGGTCCCATAAGATTATATAGTCTAGTGATACTGTAGTCAGTTTATGTAAGTATCTATAATGTTCACACAATACCAAAATTACCTAACAACATATTTCTTGGAACACATCTCTTATTGTTAAGCAACCATGACTATATTCTAATCTTAATACAATAGGTACCTTATCAAATGAAAATTTAAGAAATTAAATTCAATTGTTTATGTGCAAGATACCAAAAAAAGTCACAATTCTATAAGAAGGACACAACATATAAGGTGGCAGAATGAAGTTTTTACCAGGGAAATAATGTGCTCTGGGAAATGCCATGAACTGCTACAAACCAGGAACCAGCAAACAATGGCCTACTGCTATAAACACAGACAAACTCAGTTCTTTAGGTATTATCTATGGCTGCTCTAGCACATTAGCATTTAAGTATTTGTGACAGAGAACTATGGCTCTCAAAGGCCAAAATATCTACTATCTGAACCTCTACAGGAAAAGTTTGCCAACCCTGTTATATACTATTGTTTTTTTTTTTTTGGTACTGGGGATTGAACATGGGGCATTCAACCACTGAGCCACATCCCCAGACCTAGTTTGTATTTTATTTAGAGATGGTCTCATTGAATTGCTTAGCTCCTCGCTTTTGCTGACGTTGGCACTGAACTCACAATCCTCCTACCTCAGCCTCCTGAGCTGCTGGGATTACAGATATGCACAACTGTGCCCAGCCTAAAAAATGTTTTATTAGTACATTATAGTTATACATGATAGTGGGGTTCACTTTGACATAATCATTCATGCATGGAATATAATTTGCTCCATTTCAGTCTCCCAGTACTTCCTCTTTCCTTCCCCCATCCACTATTCCCCCCCTTCCTGTATTCTAACTGGTCTTTTTTCTACTTACTTATTTTTTTAAAAATATTTATTTATTTATTTTTTAAAAAAATTTTCGGCAGACATAACATCTTTGCTTTGTATGTGGTGCTGCACGCATGCCAGGCGAGTGCACTACCGCTTAATTTTAATTTTAGGTGGACATAACATCTTTGTTTTGTATGTGGGCTGCATGCATGGCAGGCGAGCGCACTACCGCTTGAGCCACATCCCCAGGCCATATTTACTTATTTTTAATTGGTACTTTATAGATATAAAGGTGAAATTCACTGTGGTATAATCATATGCGTAGGTAGAATATTTTTGTCTACTTCATTCCACAATTACTCCCTTTTCCAGTCCTTCCTCCTTCCACTCCATTGATCTCCCTTCTCTTTTCATGGGATGCTCCCATCTCTCCCCTCTATTTTGCTCTAGCTTTTGCATATGAGAGAAAACATTTAATCTTTGACTTTCTGGTTCTGGCTTATTTCACTTAGCACAACGGTACCTGGCTAAGAGGGCCAGTGAGTGTTAAAGTACAGTCCACCTCCTTCCTCCTAGAGGATGCATATTTATCAGTGTGCCCATGTTTGGTGATCAGAGTCATGTCTTAGAAGATAGGTATAGTCAACTGAAGGGAGGAGTAACTTTCCATTCATAAAGATGGCATTTATGAATTGTGAGTCCACCTGGCCAGAGGACCCCATTTCCTACTGTGCACAAAGGTGTGTGTGTGTGATGTGTTTAAGCTATCAATATTCTTCAGCATCTTAAGAGCCACACCATAAAGATGGGTGAATTTTTCAAACATCAAAATATTAATATCCCTTCATTAGAACCAAATATTTTATTTTGCCTTCATTAGTATAATGTTTTATGAAAAGAACAAATATGAAATGCTCCATATGTTAATAGCTACATTTTACCAAGACTAGTATAGTGAAAAATGATTATTTCTATCAGTGATACTGATGACTGAGCAAATTCATATAAAAGAACAGTATTAGCCTTCAAGGCAGTAAAGATGATCTATAATTACTTTATCTTACATTTTTTATTGCCTATGAAAGACAGGATGAATTTAAAGGGTGGGGAAACAGAAGACCCCTTATTTAAAGGTTTCCATGGCAACATGCTTTAACTCCTTCCCATGAATGACATTCTCATCTCTTTTAAGATTTTTTCAAAAGCATGTGCATTTTATTGTGATTTGAATGTTCATCCAGCAATGTTAACTGCAATTCCTGTGTTAAAACACCAGAAGCCAGACACAGCCCTATTAAGAGACATATCTCCAAGGCACAGGGAAATATTAGTCAATTGTTTTCCTCAAAGTAGACAAATAGCTACCAGCTGGGATAAACTAGTTTATGGCCAAAGGACTATGTATGGGGAAGAGGGATATATGTGTGTGTGATATATATAGATATGTATTTAGATATATATGTAATGCAGTTTTTAAAAACATCTTAGTTATCATTATCAAAACCTGCTTTAGAACTGAAAACAATCCAAATGCCTATCAGCTAGTGAATGAATAAACAAATTGTGGTATCTTTACATTAGAAAAAAAAAAAAACACAGGTTACCAAGATTCAATACGTGCATGACTATGATAAAGTTCAATTTTTAAATTAGACACAGTAGATTAACAAGTTAATAATAAAATATAACAATATACTATAATAAAAGATATACAGATATGTTATCCCTTAAAATATCTTATTGTACGTACCCATTTGACTGTGGGAAAGTAAAACTACCAAAATCAAAATCAAAAGCTCTAATAAGGAGACACTACTGTAAAATGTTTGTGAAACTGGTTATCAAAAAGGAAGGCAGAACCAAATAACATATTGTTCTAAACTCAGATGAAAATTTCATTTCTGTATATGAAACTACACTTAACACTCATCTCTATGACTTATTAAATACCATAAGCATGTGCTCCTCACTGAACAATAACTTTTTAATTATTTCTCATTCCAGAAATCTGTACAAGCTTATTTGTTATAATGTAATAGATTATCAAGAATTCTGCCAAAAAAATCTGGGACCTAACTTTTGACTCACTCTACTGCCACTCTCACAATGAAATGAAGCTTAACATTTCACAGGCAGAAATCAATCTCTCTCTCTCTCTCTCTCTCTCTCTCTCACACACACACACACACACACACACACACATACACTTTTTGGCATTGTAGATTGAATCCAGGGGCACTTAACCACTGAGTCACATCCTAGCCACTGTTATTTATTTTTTAAACTTTTGAGACAGGGCCTTACTAAATTGCTGCGGCTGGCCTTGAATTTGCTTTTCTGCCTCAGCTTCTGGAGTCCCTGGGATTACACGCATGTGCCATCACAATGGGCTCACAGGCAGAAAAATCGTAAGAGAAAATGCTTTCTAGTTTCAATTCCTCAGCTGAAAAGAGTCTTTCTTTTCTTCTTTTCTCTCTTAAACAGTCTCTTCTGTGAAGTTGAAAATACCATGAAAAACAATATCCTTATGCCTTACCTAAAACACTGAATGTCAAGAGGCAAATCTGTGTGGTCCCTTAAAGTTAGTATTATACAAATCTTGAACTATGTATACAAGGCCCCTGCTCTTTTAAGAGCACAAGAAACGGCCAGTCTGGGAAAAAGAAAAGGAGGTGAACCATTCCTAACATCTTAAGAGCCACTTCAAGCAACCATTTGTTCTGTAAATACCACAGGCCCCTGGGGAATCCTTAGATTTGGCTGATAACTTGAACTCTGGCAACTTGCCTTGCAGCAGAACTGCTATATTTGAAACTGGCATTAGCGAAGAAAAAAAAGATATCACTTTATCATGTTCAACTTGGTCTCCTCTTTTTTTTTTTTTTTGAAACTGGGTCTTGCTATGTTGCCCAGGTTAGTCTTAAACTCTTGGACTCAAGAAATCTTCCCCTCCTCGGCCTTCCCATGCTGGGACTACAGAAACGTGCCATACTTTGTGTTTTGAATGGAATTCAAACTACTACAGATTTAAAAACTGAAGGTAACATTTATAACAGATCCAAGCAGACACATGTGCCATCACTCATATATTCAACTATCTTGTCTTAAGTGGCAACATGAAAGAGAGAAGCCCTTTACATGAGAGGAGACACGAGAGACATTTAAGATGCCCAAGCCAAAAGCAAGTACAAAGGCTCAGTCATGTCAACAAGACTATCTTGGATCCTCCATTCCCAGGAGAGTCCAGCAGATATCATGCAGAACAAAGATAAACCATCCCAACTGAGGCCTGCCCCAACTGCAGATCCACAAACTCATGGGGAAAAGTAAAAATAACATTGTGTGTGCATGTATATATGTTACATTTCTGAAAGAAGAAAACATTAGAAATGGCAATTGCCAGGGGTTAGAGACCAGAGTGAGAATGGATGGAGGTCAGCACCAGGAGGGAGGTGGGTGGGCTTACAAAAGGGCAACTCAAAGGATACTTTCAATGCTAGTTCTGTTTTTATCTCCACTGTGGTACTGGATATACACACATAGGAATAAAAATATATATACCTTAGCACATGTGCACACACAAGTGGCCAGTAACTAGGGAAATCTTAATAAAATCAGTAGTTTGAATCAACGCCAACATCCTGGTAGTGATAACATAGTTTTGCAAAATGTTACTCACCAGTAGGAGGAACTAAGCAAAGGGTGTGTAAACTACAATTATTTAAAAAAATTCAATTAAATATAATAAATTAAAATTACTAGGTTTTGAAACAGTCTGTTATACACAATAGATAATTGATATTGATCAGTATCAATTCTCCATTTTCCAGTAGTTATTCCTTCAAATGGCTGGAGAAGCAGGAGTTGGCTTTTGTCACCTACTATGAAAGACATGCCTTCCCCCACACTGTAACAACTCTGAAATTAGAATGCAATTTACAACTGGCAGCATTTTTATTTAGTGGCTCAAAAATGAATGTTCATTCAAATTGAAATCAATTAGTAGAAATACATATTAAAATCTCAGTTCTTTTTTAGTCCAAATATGTATTTAGCTGCATTTCAAGAAAGATTTTTGGGGGCTGGGGTTGTGGCTCAGCGGTAGAGCGCTCGCCTGGTGCGTGCAAGGCCCTGGGTTTGATTCTCAGCACCACAAAAAATAGAGGCATTGTGTACAATTAAAATAAATAAATATTAAAAAAAGAAAGATTTTTACTTTTGAGGGGGAATTCTTTGCTATATAATCACTAAAAGTGAGAATCAGCTCATATTTGCACTCACGCTTTAATTTATACAGTAATTTTCCATTTACTGCCAAGAGGGAATGAGATTCCTACAAGTCAACAGAACACTCAAATTATCACGATCTATTAAACAACCTGCCTATTTATCATTTGCCAAATACCTAGTACATAACGATATAATATCTTTGTTTTACAAAGGAAGAATTAAAAACTATAATATGAAAGAGATTGCAAACTTCCTTCCAAAATATATTATACTTGGTAACAAACTCTTGATTTGTGAGTGTTTATGTGCACCCATGTGTATGTTGGGGATTGATTCTAAGATCTTGTGCATGCTAGGCAAGCACTCAACCATGCAGCTATATCCCAGCTCCACTGATTTTTTTTTTAATGTATCTCCCAACTTTTCTTGCAGCTATATGTTGCAAGGTGACGAAGTTTTGACAATATGAAGACAGCCTAGTAGAAACTGTATTGTATGAGACTTAACAGGAAGTCTCCTCAAAAGAAAGCATGCCCTTCTTCTTTTTCCTTTCCTTCTGCACAGAATATACAAACAATGCTCTGAACTTGGCCCCTTGAGGATGAGGGAATACAGTAAGGATAGTGGATTATCAGGATAGGATCCTGGGTCATTAATGGCATTAATGGTAATGAGGCATCATACCATGTTGCCTACTTCTAGCCACATTTTATATAAGACAAATGAACTACTTTAAGTGGCTGTTGTCCTGGATTTTCCTCATTATATAAAATTAAACCTATTTCAGGTTACTAACATATAGGGCCTACAACAGTGTCTAAAATGTATACCATGGAATCTTATTTTTTCAAATCCCTTTTCTTGGGGAAAAGACTTCCATCATTAAATTAGCGGGGAAAAAAACCACTAACACATTTAAACCTAAATTCCTTAAAGTCTATAAAATCACTTTCCTACAACCTTTGGAAATGCAAGACAAAAAAAAAAATCTTTCTAGGCACACTGCTGAAAATATTTTTTAGGTTACCTAAATGTTTCTAAATAAAATGTTAAATGCCCAACGTTTTCACTAATTCTGCTTTCTAGATATTATAAAATCCTTGTAAAAGTGGATATATAAACTAATTAGTTTGTTAAGTTTTAGATGATCAGAGTAAGATACTTTACACAAGAGGCTAGTATTAAGAATTACCATGCAATTCAGCAAATGTCTTCAGACACTAAGAGGAGCTGAACACAGTATTACTCAGTGGTAGCAATAAATATCATTTATTAATTTTATTTGAATTTTATTTTTGTACTGGGAGTTGAACTCAGAGGTGCTTAACCACTGAGCCACTGTTCGACTTGGTCCCCTCTTTTTTTTTTTTTTTTTGAAACTGGGTCTTGAACTCCTGGACTCAAGAATCTTCCCCTCCTCAGCTTTCCCAATGCTGAGACTACAGAAATGTGCCATCCTTTGTGTTTTGTATGGAATTCAAACTACTTCAGATTTAAAAACTGAAGGTAACATTTACAACTGATCCAAGCAGACACATGTGCCATCACTCATATGATTCAACTATCCCCAACCCTTTTTTATATTTTATTTAGAGATAGGGTCTCACTGAGTTGCTTATGGCCTTGATATGTTGCTGAGGCTGGCTTTGAACTCACTATCTTCTGGCCTCATCCTCCGGAGCAGCTGGGATTACAGGCATGTGCCAACGTGCCCAGTGAACAATAATGGTTTTAATCAGGTTTTTTTAAATATTTATTTTTTTGTTTTAGGTGGACACAATATCTTTATTTATTTTTATGTGGTGCTGAGGATCGAACCCAGTGCCTCGCACATGCCAGGCCAGCACGCTACCACTTGAGCCACATCCCCAGTCTCTTAATCAGGTTATTAAAGTGTGACCAATTATACTCTTCCATAATCTTAATTTATTCAGTCTAAGGAGAAAACTGTTTTTGTCACACAGTCTTATGTACCTTTATTCTTACAACAATACACATAGCTAAGTAATATTCCCAAATCTTTACTACCTGCCTTATTAGAGGTATGCACAAATGTTCACTGTTGTGTGATTCTGCAATGCCTCCCACTGTGGGAACAATGTATTCCCTGGTTATGTGACTTGGTGATATTACTGACTTTCACTAATAAAACTGGGAGGAAATTCAGTGTGCAAGTTGCAAGCTAAAGTCATAAGAGACACTGTATGTTTCCACTCATTCTTCTTCTAATCCTGTGATCCTATGTGAGAAGACCATGTGTCCACATGCCCAGGTAGCCACAGCCTTTCAACCTAAGCTCCAGTAAAAAATTATGAAATAGAGTTGACCTAGTCCAAAAGTTTAAAGTCCTGCCTGGCCTAGCTCAACAGAACTGCACCAACCTGCAGGCTCATATGAAATTGTTGGCTTGTGATTCACTGAGATTTTGAGATTGTTGTGCAGCTTGAAAAAAAAAAAATCAAGAAATAAATTAAAATGCATTTTAGCAAACAGATATACAGAGAAAGTCACTAGAGTGGACAATTCAGACAGTGCATATGATATGTAGAAATTCACTTAATGCTTATCTACATTCTTCTTATTAATGCCCAAAGAATATTTAAACTCCCTTTTGTTTACTCTTTTGCCCTGTTACTTATTAGAATGAATTAGAAGAGTCAAATACAGATTCCGCTTCAGACAAAATCCAGGTTGTACTAAAAACCCAACCCTTTTATTCATCGAGCAAGGGACTATCGCTGAGCAAAAATAAAACATTCTTAACTGTGACAGTCTTTTTAGTATTAGTGATTATAAACACAGCCTACCCTTATCACTTGAAACAAAGGAAACATTTTTAACCAAGTTATAAAATACTTTGCCAAAACAAGTACTTCAGTATAAAAAGGCACAGACATATAAAGGATCCTCAGGAAAATTTAGAAAAAGAAAGGGTTGATATCTAGAGGAAATCACTAGGCTATCAGATTCAGACTTAAGTACAGTGAGTATTATTTTCCTTTATCAGCTCTACAACAGGAGAGGTGTGACTCTGGAGTAGACTGTTGTTGGATTTCTCTCTCCAGCGTACACTTCTCCTTCTTCTACTAGCAGTACCCTAACTTGGATTGCATCTGTTCTCAGCAGCACTAGCTTATCTCAAACCTTGACAAAGATAAGCACACATCCTATGGCAGACCAATCAGGTTCAGTAATATTTGACTTGGGGGTTTCTATTTAAGACATCAAGGAACCCTGTCCTATTTAAAGTGAAGATCAGTCTCGCCTAAACCAAGGTCAGCTTGGTCAACTTAGTGAGATTTAGTCTCAAAAGATAAAATAAAATACATAAAAAAGATAGGGCTAGGGTATGGCTCAGTGAGAAGGCATCCCCAGGTTCAATACCCAGTGCTAGGGTTGGGAACCTAGTAAGTTTTCTTAACTCATATGAAATTAAAGTTTCTTTGTTTTTGTGGTACCAGGGATTGAACACAGGGGCACTTAACCCCTGAGTCACATCCCCAGCCCTTTTTATTTTTTATTTTAAGACAGAGTCTCACTAAGTTGCTTGGGGACTCACTCAATTGCTGAGACTGACTTTGAACTCCTGCTGGTGTGATCCTCCTGCTTCACCCTCCTGAGCTGCTGGAATTACAGGTGTGCTACCATGCCCGGCTTAAGAGTCTCTTTAAATAACCAAAGGGGGAAAAGAACATATTAAAATCTCTAGTTATGTGGCTAAGTGATTTTTTTCAGTATGTGATATGTCCTGTTTGGTGAACTAGTCAACAATTATATTATTCAAGAAACAGTAAGATGGACTGTACAATGATAGCTGTTTTGGAAAACAGTCTGGCAGTTCCTTAAAACATGAAAACACAGGACTAGGGTTGTGGCTCAGAGGAAGAGTACTTGCCTGGCACCTGTAAGGCACTGGGTTCAATTCTCAGTACCACATATAAATAAGGAAAACAATGGTATCATGTCCATCTACAACTAAAAATATTTTTTTAAAAATAAACAGAATTACATATGACCCCAGCAATTCTACTCCTATGTATAGTTAAAAAAGGAAAAGAAAAAAAAAAAAAAAACCCTGAAAACCTATGGTCTTACACACACACATACACATATTTGTAAAACAGCAGTATTCATGATAACCCAAAGGTGAGAACAACCCAAATGTCTACCAATGAAGAATGGATAAACACATTATGGTATATTCATTTGATAAGAATATTCTGGACCATTAAAAGGAATGAAGTACTGACATGTAATAAAACATGAATATACTCTGAAAACATTATGCTAAGTGAAAGAAGTCAGATACAAAAGGCTGCATATTATTCATTTATATGAAATGTCCAGAATAGGCAAATGAACAGAAAGAAAGTAGATCAGCTGTTGCTTAGGACAGGGGTAGAAGGATGGGGGAATGCAAAGTGACTATTAGCATATACGGGCTTCTCCTCACAGGATTAATCAGATAACGATGATGGTTGTACAACTAAAAGCAAAGAACTTGTATACGATAAAAGAGAATCTTAGGGCATGTGGAAAGCTGTTGTTGTAAGAAGAAACAACAAGACAAAGCTTTAAACTATTCAAAACTTCATTATTCACTTTTTGGGGGAGTGGGGTAGGCTACTGGGTTTTAAACTCAGGGGTGCTTTCCCACTAAGCTACATTCCCCAGCCCTTTTTAAATTTTGAGACAGGGCCTTGCTAAATTGCTGGGGCTAGCCTGAAATTTGTAATCTTCCTGCCTCAGCCTCCCCTAGTCCCTGGGAGCACAGACCTATACCACCTGCCCCAGTTTATTCACTGGTTTTGTTAGTGTACTTTTAAGTGGAAGGAATAGTTCATATACAAAATATTTGGGTTGTTCCCATTTCTACTCAATTTTTATTATGGATTCTTAAAACCCTTATTTTGTAGGGGGATGAGACATTCAAGGTCAAGTTATATATTTTCCCTAAAAGAGTGAAAAGAGAAACAACTCTAGTTTGTTCCTTCATGTAAACTAGGTTAAATTGCTTGACTGTGTAAGTTAGAAATTCTGGAGTATGAAACAAAATGTATTAATTGGGCAAGACCCAGTCTGTGCTTTATACAATCAGCCCAATGTTATAAAAACAAGTATCCCTTGTTATCCAAATCTATTCAGTTTCTGAGTTTGGGAAGTGAAAAGGTCAGACACAAAGTGATAACTGAATTTTCTTCTGGTTACAGAAGCTCAGTATCTGACTAGTTAGCTAATGTTCTCCTATAAAGTAAAATTAAGTATCACTATAACGTGGTTTTCTGTTTTTACCACTGATCAACAGCCTGATTCACAGAATTAATGGCTCATACACTTAAATGTGCACCATTGCATTTAGGAAAGTAGTATTTAACAACTTATGTTCAAAGCTTCTATCATACCACAGTTCATTCTTATTATCTGGAACTAGTAGTATATCTGAGGATCAGCAGGCTGAACTAATTTTGATCATAAACATAGATGGTCTTCATACAGCAGTTCAGAGAAAATAAAGCACAGTTAAAAATCATGATGGCAAGAATAAAAAAGGGGTTTGATTTTTGCATCTATGGTCCAGAAGCACACAGGAAATTGATACTGTTAAGGTAGAGTATGAAGAGAGAAAAATAGTTATAAAAGTCCCTTGATACTCTACTTGATTAATGAAAGTTAGTTACTAAGGTCAATAGGCATTATGAAATGAAAGAAACCCACAAATGCTAGAAACTTTGCTCATCAATCTAAGATAATGGTAGAATATTATACTATATACCAAGAAGCTACAGGTAAGAGGAATAAAGGTTTACTGAAAGCTTAAGTTAATGTTCCTGAAGGAATTATTTTCAAAAATAGTGCAAAGGGAAAACAGTGTCTTAGTCTGTTTAGACTGATAAAACAACTTAGAACTGGATAATTCATGAACAAGAGAAACTTACTTCTTATAGTTCTAGAGGCCTGGAAGTCCAAGATTCTGTTTGGTGAGGACTCATGCTCTGGTTCAGAGATGGCACCTTCTTAGTCTGTCTTCCTCGCCTGGTAGAAGCAGCTCACTAGCTCCTTGGGGACTCTCTCATAAAGGAATTAAACCCATTCATCAGGACTCTGCCTTCCTTATTTAATCACCTCCCCAAAGGCCCTACTTCTTTTATTTATTTATTTGCACCAGGGTTTGAATCCAGGGGCACTTAGCCACTGAACCATATCCCCAGTCTTTTCTATATTTTATTTTGAGACAGGGTCTTGCTAAGTTGCTTAGGGCCTCACTAAGTTGCTAAACTTGGAATCCTTCCTGCCTCAGCTTCCCAAGCCGCTGGGATTACAGTGTACCACAAATCTCAGCAAGGCCCTTCATCTTAATACCACCACAGAGGGGATTAGATTCCAACATATGAATCTGGGAAGAGGAGGTAGACCACAAATATTGAGGTGATAGCCCAGAGTATTAGAAAGAACCTTAAACACTACAGCTGATAGGGAAAATACCAAGAAGACAATTTTTTAAATGCAGAAAAACCTGCTGATCTATTACTTGGAAGCTACAATGAGTTGTTCTCTCTCCCCACCATCTCCATCTCTTTCTCACAAACTTACACATTTTACATTATTTCTGGCTTGAAATAGATTAAATTATAGCCTCAAAGTAGTAGAGTGAGTCTCTTACCACACTCCCAGGAAGGCAGATACACGAAAGACTCCCTGCCTACGTTCCATTCACCCCAGCTGCTGGAATTATAGGTGTTCAACACAGCGTCCAGCTTCTTCTTCTTCTAACCAGAAAAACTTGGTTTGTTTATTTGCAGTGGTGGGGGTTGAACCCATAGCCTCATGCACAGTAGGCAAACAATCTAGCACTGAGCCACATTCTTGGCCCCTCTGCTGCTTAACCTTAAAATCTATCTATAGCCCTAACCTCTCTCTGGAACTCCAGAATTACATATTCAATTGCTACTCTGACTTCTCTAATCAGTTTTCTAATAACGATTATCTTAAACTTAAAATGGACAAATACAGGGCTGGGGTTGTGGCTGGGTGGGGTGGTAGAGTATTCACTTAGCATGTGTGAGGGCACTGGGTTTGATCCTCAGCACTACATAAAAAAAAAAATCAAATAAAGGTATTGTGTCCACCTACAATTAAAAAATATATTTAAAAAATGGACAAATGCAACTCCTGATTTTCCTCTTTGTATGGATGACTCTTTGTTACACAGACATCAGCATAAATGTTACCTAAGGTATTTCCTGCCTAGCCAATCTCAGAGCCACTCCACTGTATCACCTATTTGAATTCTCTCCTTAGAATTCATTATTATTATTATTGTTGTTGTTGTTGTTTATTTTTTAGTTGTAGTTGGACACAATACATTTATTTTATTTGTTTATTTTTATGTGGTGCTAAGGATCTAGCCCAGGGCCTCACATGTGCTAGGCGAGCACTCTACCATTGAGCCACAACCCCAGCCCTGATTATTTTCTACTTCTCCCTACAACATCAACAGGTAAACTCCACAGGAGTAGGTGGTCTGAAACCTTGTTCACTGCCATATCCTCAGCAGCTAGAACAGTGTCTCACACATAACAAGAGTCCAGTAAATATTTTAAATGACTAATAAAGAAATGTAGAGACACTGTAAGGAGATAAATAAATTTCTAATTTTATAAATTCATTTCAAATACATGCACAGGATGGCACATTTGTTTAGTGTACACTTAACTTTATCAAAGACACATGCTGAATTCTTCAAATACATCTTTAATTATTTTAATGAATGCCTGACAAGAAAAAAAAACAAGAGTAATATTTGGCTTACACAGTTGATAGCTATTTCAATTTAAAATCGTTGTCTTCAGGTTCTAAAGCCTGAACATGTTTTGTTCCGTAGTGGCTATGGAGAGTAAAATCAAGAGATAGGGATGTTGTTGTTTTTCTTTTTTAGTGTAGGTTACTTAAAACTGGAAAGAGAAGTCTTAAAGTTGCAGTTTTTAAAACTTGCAACAAATTAGATAAAATTTCTTATACAGTAATAAAGTACTCAAGGAAAAAACCAGTTTTTCTTTTTCCTTTTTTAAATAAGTAGCTTGGAGAAAGTGGCAAAATGGAATGGAAACAGTAGAGTTTGGAGCATTTTTTGTAGACATTCACAAAATTTCTAAACTAGTTTCACAGAAGCTCTTGGAACAGATTCCTGTTTCTGTTTGCCAGACAGAGGGCAGGAACAGAAAGCCCAAGGGAGTTTGTGGAGGTGGGGGTGGAGGCTTCTTTCAAGCCCTCAACTTGGGTATGATTTTTGTGACAGAAACTCTGTGGTTAAGTTTGGGCTGTAATTAAATAGTGTGTTTATTATAACTTAAACCTCCACAGACTTTTAAAATTTCCTCTAAGGCTCAAGAAGAAGAAAAATAGCACTCTGATTCAATAAACACAAATAAGTGAAGTTTTATGTTACTAAATTTCTGCACTAATAGTCTCAAGCTTCATCATATACAGAACCAAACATAAGCAGAAGAGGAGACTCAAACAAAATAAACGGAAAGGAAGATGTAACATTGACTTCAACACTAACTTGAGAGGGAGGTAGGGAAAGAGGGAAAAGAATAGGTCTCTCTGGGGAGCCTGGGAATATGAATTAGGTTGGTTTTTAAGGTAATCATTGAACTGACTTTTAATCTAATAAAAAAGAGTGCTGACATTCATAATTAATATTCCCCAATAGAGCACTGTCTTTCTGTTCTCTTGGACCTGGGTACCATAACTACCTTAAGGATGTCCCCTTACTTTTAAAATGCTGCAGTGAATATGAGCTGTGTTCATCTTCACTACTGAGATAAAGAGGATGATCACTGGCTTAGGTAGGAAGTGATCTTTGCAAGCAGTTAAATAGTGACAGAAAAAAGAGAAGTATGGCATTAAGCAAAATTTAAACAACTAGTTTTGTGACGAAAAAATGGTGTACACAAATGAGAACAGATCCTGTCCTAGACTACTACTCCTGATAAGCTAAGCAGTAAGGACCTATTACAGGAAAAGTATCAGAAGTATAAGTATGTGAACAATAAAGAAAAATATTTTTGAAAAAATGTGTGAATAAACTACTCTTTATCACTACTATGGGTAATAACAATGATCAATGAGGGAGACAGATGATTTGTGTGACATTCAACTGTTGTTTCTAAATACTTTTCAGGGTCTGGAACATAAAAGGAACTTGATTAATGTGTAACTGTTTTGGTAGTACTAAAACTAAAGACACATATAGTTTCTTTCCCTCTAACAGTTACCAGAGATTGGATCATTAACTCTAAAAAACATTATTGTACATTAAAGCTTTCTAAAGGTAAAAAATAATTTAATTGGTATTGCAAATTGGTATATACGAAGTTATAGTCAACTAGTAGGACAGTTTGCTAAACTATTAAGTAGTTATTAATGAACTAAGGAGTCCTCACAAAGGCAGGTGAAATAGAATGATCTGTCTATACTAGAAACAGATGAAAAAATCCTGGAGAGTTAGGTAACCAATAAAAGCAAAAACAGGTAAAATCATGGATTTTACTTAAAATCCAAATAGCTCAATAAAAACAACAAAACCCCAAGATCAACCTGATCTTGTGATTTTTGTGATTTTTGCATAAGGCACCGGATAATCATATCCAAGAAAATGTCTAGCTTGCATGAGGCATACCAGTTAGCTCATACAAGCGAACTAGCTTGACTAATGAATAATACATGTCATCTCTACTTTTGGAATTAGAAAAATCCTATTTAGCTGAGATTCCAGAAAATCACTCTGGGTTATAGGTTCTTGTTCTTAATGTAACTATTCTAAAGTTTACATGACCGTACTTCTTTAGGACAGCTGCAGCTTTATAAATCTGTATTCAACTGTGAAATATTTTTAGTTGAAAATCTAGGACTGGAAGGCCCATGACAAGGATGCCTCAGAGAATACACAGATAAATACCTGCAGACCTGGATCTGATGCTTTCCTCCGCAGAATCACCAGGCCATGGAGAACCCCAAGTTTGCACCTCAGAGGGGTTTTAACTACTGCCCTCTGGTGTGAAAATATAAAGCACATTAGGCTTCAAGAAACTTTTAAAACAACTTGCCTGGCAAAGCCACATTTGGAAATATGATGGATAATCAGTGAAGGACAGCTCTATCACAGGGATTCAGTTCCAGGAACTCTTTCCATAAAATTAAGCCCCCAGACACTCATCTTAGATATTCCAAAGGTTTGTGAGTCCTTTTCAATGCCCCTTTCTAATCTAATTACTTTCTCAAAGTCTCTAGAGCCATCTGAGAGTTAAGGCCAAAGGAAAGTTCAACATGTCCACACCACAGAAGTTTATGCCACACTGCAGGGAAGTCTAAAAATCCAAATGCTGCTAACCCAGACTTCACACTACAAAAAAGAATGTTGGGTCTTGACAACAGATTAATAGTTTCTCAAAGAAACTTTCCTTTTTCAATTTGAAGAACACCCTGTATTATTTTCTTATTGTTGCTATAAGCACACACACACACACACACACACACACACACACACAGACTTAAAACAACACTAGTTTATTCTCTTCCAGTCCTGGAGGTCATGAGTCTGTAAGAGTCTTACAGAGCTGGTTCTACCAAGAGATTCTGAAGGAAGAACCCATCTCCTTGTCTTTTTCAACTTCTAGAGGGCCATGGCTCACATGCACACTGAAACATCACTTCAACTGCCATTATCAAATCTACTAACGTTGATTTCCTGCTTACTTCCTCTATGGGTCTTCTGATTTTTTCTGGCCAACTTATATGATATCCCCTGTGCCCAAGTGAGTTTGCTAGTGCACCCAGCCAGTTACTTGAATCTATGGGCTTACTCTTTTCATTATGACCTTACACTCCAATTCTAATAAAAGTGTGCTCTTTGAATGCAAAATGCATAGCTGTGCATCTAAACAAAAAGCTAAAACAAATGAATTTCAAATAGAGAAATCCCAGTTTGTTATTGCCTGCCTATTTTATATTTTCTAGTGACAATATATTCTTTACTATCACTTGTTTAGTCATCCACTATTTTCTCCTGAGGAAGACAAAGAGATGAAGGAAAATGTCTGTCCATAGTGTTTCACTTATTAAGTCTAGGACCATATTACATCTGCAAGCAAAGAATTTGTATGCTGGACAAATAAAACACATTGACATTTTTATCTGCCCAAAGGAAGTGCATTTACTTTTTAAAAGTCACATTCACTGGGCTGGAGTTGTGGCTCAGGGTTCAAGTGCTTGCCTCACATGTGTGAGGCACTGGATTCAATCTTCAGCACCACATAAAAATAAACAAAAAATAAAATTAAAAAACAAAATAAGGGTTTCTACAACTAAAAACAAAAAGTCAAATTTATTCATTAAAATGACAAACTTCTGACACCAAATATATATATATAAATTCCATTAACTTTCAAAAGGTACACAATAGTAGCAAAGCAAGAAACTCTTCATTTTAAGGTTAAGGTTAGCAAGGAAAATATGATGCAAACCAAAGTAGGTAAAAAATTTCAGAGTTTAAAACAAAAAAGTTTCAGAGTTTATCCAAAATGATGGAAATTCATGGGTCTTCTAGATCAGTGGTTCTCAAAGTTAATGGTACAACAGAATCACCTGCAGGTTTCATTAAAACAAATTGCTGGCTGCACCCCAGAGTTTCTGGCTCAGTGTATCTGGGGCCAGAGCATTTTTAAAAAATTCCCAGGCAATGAAGATATCTCCCAGGACCATAAAATTTACATTTTCATAGCAATTCAGAAAAACTACTCAATGTATTATGAAAGCTGGTGAGAAGACTTTATACCTGAAATAGCAAAACAAAATACAAAAAGAAAAATGAAATCAAAACAATAAACAAGGGGAAAAACCCCAAAGAAAACAGTAGAAGTTCTTCACTCAGAATAGAAATGAACTACTCATGGTTTGTGCAACTTATCAACTTACCCCTCATTTACTGCTCTGTGAGGATTAAATGTGGTAATATGCCACTGTGAGATAGGTGGGCAGAGAAAACAAAAACTCAGAAAAGTCCAGGGTTCACCATGAAGTGCCCGAAAAATTCTAAATATTTAGTGGGAGGGTGTAAAATTTGGAAACATGCTCTGTAAAATGGTTTGTGAACTGTTTTAGGATGCTGAAGAAACTAGAAAATTTTGGTGATGTTGACAAATTGTATACTCTAACAGTTAGATGTAAGTTAATCTAGTCTTGCTGATATAAAATGGAGAAGCAAGCATCACCTTTTGTTTTCTTTTTAAGTCCGGGACTATGTGCTGTGGTCACTTCCCTTTTCAAAGCCAACATCTCCAGCAGTCAACCAGTAACTGGTGGACAGGAGTCTGAAGTGCTATCAAAGCTCTAACAAGGGCTGGGGATGTGGCTCAAGCGGTAGCGCGCTCCTCTGGCATGCGTGCGGCCTGGGTTTGATCCTCAGCACCACATACAAACAAAGATGTTGTGCCCGCCGAAAACTAAAAAAAAAAAAAAAAAAAGATTAAAAAAAAAATTCTCTCTATCTCTGTCTCTCACTC
This sequence comes from Urocitellus parryii, assembly GCF_045843805.1. Taxonomy (NCBI): domain Eukaryota; kingdom Metazoa; phylum Chordata; class Mammalia; order Rodentia; family Sciuridae; genus Urocitellus; species Urocitellus parryii. The sequence continues at coordinate 145,958,199 of NC_135533.1, forward strand.
TCTCTTAAAAAAAAAAAAAAAAGCTCTAACAAAAAATTTTTAATTTCATCCTGTGTGTTTTATAAAGGCAAAAAAAAATTCTAAATGTACTAAAAATATTTTCTGAAGGTCTCTTAATAGCTGTTGAGTCCATCTAAAATTTAGTCAGTCTCAATGCCACCAAGTCAAGGCATCATTACATTACAGAACTTTGCAAAAAGGTTAATAATAAAGAGCTGGACTTCCTGTTATTTCTTTCAAATAATAGCCATTATCATGTGTTTGAAAAGCAGGGCATTTTGTTTCTGGTATAATCAATTGAGAGAAAAGGTTCAAAAGTAAGAACATTCTTATATTTATGATATTCAGGATATTTACTAGAGCTTATGGCAAGCCAGTATTTGCAATATTCATGCAAGTTACTAGTGACAACTCTGCAAGGGGATGGGAAGGGAGAGGGCAGAAAGAAGAATGCAGAACTTGCCTGAACTTACTGCTCCTATAAAGGAAAGATGAGAGGAAATCATTACCCTTCCAGCCACTATTACTTCTAGGTTCATTAGACCCCAGAGTGCAAGTATAACGAAAAAAATAAATAGAACTATAGATGATTATTACCCTTTTTTTTCCAGCCACATGAAGAACAACAGAAGAGGAAAAAACAATAATTAGTTTATGGAAAGCCCTAGAACAGTTCTACCCATATCCATATTCATAGCACTAATAATTTATGAAGTAGACCACCCAGTATAGGGGCTTCCAGATAGCACAACAATAAACAGAAATAACATACTTACTGACACTTTTCAACGACCCATTTAGATACTGACAAATGTATACAAAACAATTTTTGTCAGGTAAATCACAGCCCCTGTTATTTAGCATTATGACTTTAAAGTTTAATTTCTAAATGAATCTACTGGTCTTGCTTCACAAATGCTTTAGGTATTCTTTTTGGGTAGTGAAATATGTAGCTCATGCAAAGGAATGGCAGTGTGATTCAAAGCCCTACAGCCATACAAAAGCAATCTCATTGTCAGATACTGTGCCTGTTCACCATGTGGATGTCTCCGGAAACTATAAATTAACCAAAATAATCCACTTTGGGGGGGGGGTATCAGGGATTGAACCCAGGGGTGCTTAACCACTGGGCCACATCCCCAGCCCCCACTTTTTATATTCTATTCAGAGACAAGGTTTCACTGAGTTGCTAAGTGCCTCACTAAGTTGCTGAGGCTGGCTCTGAACTTGTGATCCTCCTGCTTCAGCCTCCTGAGTTGCAAGGATTATAGGCATGCACCATGGCACCTGCAAGAATCCAGTCCTAAAGTGAGACTGTAATTCTGAGAAGACCCAGGGATGAACCATGATTAATGTAAGCCAGCACTATCCAAGAGAACTTTCTGTGGCTATTAAGCACTTGAAATGTGGTTGAGTGTGGCTGAGGAAATGAATCTGTAGTTGTATTTAATTTTAATGAATTTAAATTTAAGTAGCCTCATGTGGCTGAGGTTACCTTACTGGACAGCACAGATCTAAACCAATCCTGGAGATTCTAGTCTGTTCGGTAGTGATTTGCACAAGCTTATGATGCAATAATTCTGGCCAATGAGATAGGAGTAAATGGTTTCCTTTGATTTGAAAAAAAAAAAAAAAAAAGACACCAGCAAGGAAAAAAAGGTTCATTTCTCTACTTTTGGATGTGGTCTTTAGGATAAGATGTCTAGGATGTGTTGCATCCATCCTGCAAATAGCAGGACAGGGAGTCTACAGATGGAGCCAGTATGCTACAGAAAGCAGAGCAAGAGAATGGAAAGAACAGGACCCAGGATGCTCTCAATGTCTTTTATTTTCATGTTTTATTCAGATTTTTTTTTTTAAAGATGGGTCTTAATAAATTGCCCAGGTTATTCTCAAACTTAAGGATCTTCCTGCCTCAGCCTCCCTTGTAGGAAGTTTGGATTACAGGTGTGCCACCACACCCAGCTATTTAGATAGTTTTGATTGTTCAGCCTTTTTTTTTTTCTTTTAACCTGTGATTGAACACAGGGATGCTTTACCACTGAGCCACATCCCCACCCTTTTTTGGTATTTTATTTAGAGGCAAGGTCTCACTGAGCTGCTAAGTGCCTCCACAATCTGCTGAGGCTGGCTTTGAAAGAGATCCTCCTGCCTCAGCCTCCCAAGTTGCTGGCATCACAGGCGTGCAGAAACGCACCCAGCAGATATTTTTATTCAAATAGTTCTTAAGCACTGACTGGGAATACAATAACAAACAACAGACAAAACTCACAAATTAAACAAGGTCTTATTGTTTAAGTCAGGAGTTTTTTATTACCTGCAGCTGAAGGTGCAATAGGAATCGAAACAGAAGTGGACGAAGTAATAAATTTTCCTTGGAATGGAAGTGAAATAAACCTAGGCATTTACAGAATAGATATTGATGACAATCCCAAAGGAAGTACTTGTGGAACAAATATAACCTAATAAGGGGTCATAAGGACTTAGGTAAAAATAATTTATTAACACATAGTAAGGCCAGACTACTAAGATAAATAAGTACGGTTTATAGTAAACTGACCATCTGTACTGTCATCCAAGAACTCATTAAAAAAATTGTCATTAAGGTTTAGATATGCACACACATTTTTCCCCTAATTTCTTATCTATTTACCTCCTTCACATTATGAACTTTCTTTAATTATATACACAGACTAAATCATGTTACTAAAGTAAAAATAATTCAAACCTGTCTGCTACTCCTAATGGACTTAAAGAGTATATTACACAAGAACTTTTCCATTATATTGTGTGCACATTTGAAATAAAAATAAAAACACTATCATGCTCAATTTTTACCATGTTTCTGCCTTTTTTTTTTTTTTTTGGTACTGGGGAATGAACTCAGGGGCACTTAACCACAGAGCCACATCCTTGGCCCTTTAATTATTTTTTTGAGTCAGAATCTCACTGAATTGTTTAGGGCCTTGCTAAATTGCTTAGGCTGGCTTTGAACTTGTAATTCTCCTGCCTCAGCTGGGCCTGAAAGAAGTTTTGCATATTCCAACTTATGGACTGTAGCTATCCAAAGGGAGGGAGTAATCTGGACCCTGTACATTCAAAGCTAACCACCTGAAGCTCCTTTCCAGGATAAAGTCGTACAACTGAGGAGAAACTATTGAGAACAGAATCTAAATGATGTAGAACAGACAGGAGATGAAATGGAGAAGGCCCAGATCAAGGATGGAGAGAAGAAATGATCAGAAGACGTCTGAAAGTCCAAGGGTGCCCACCATTTCCACCAGAATTCAAAAGGAGCTCTAGAAACAGGAAGCTAGAAAAGCTTTCCTGATTCACCTCACTCTTCTAATAGTTCAGGAAAATTAATTCCACTTAAAATAATTAACAGGAAAACACTGTCGTTATATCACAAAGTCACTCAAAGTTTTTAAAGAGAAAGATTAAGAGGAATACAGAATCCCTAAAAAACAATGAAAGTCAAACCTTAAAATTAGATGAAAACTATAACGAAATATTATCTCAAAATTAGCTAAAAATTTTAAGAATATGACATAATATGAAGGGGCAGCATAATCAGAGCACGAATTAGAAACACTCAAAAGGGGTGACAGAACTCAGGAAACAATTAGAAATAAAAACTAATTTGGAAATAAAATTTAAAAAGAATGTAACATGTAACACAATGTCTTAAGAACACTTAAAAACTTAACATCAAAAAGAAATAAATAAAAAGATCTTTTTTAAAAAAAAGGATAAAAAGGGTTGCAATCTATAAATATAGGAAAGGAAGATCCAACCTGTGTATAATAGGAGTCACTAAAGAAGAACATCAAAGTAATGGGACATAAATACTAAAAAGCATAATATAAACCATATTTAAGGTGAAAAAAGTAAATAAATTGAAATTACATATTGAATCAATCTAATGATCAATTCTGAAAAATTCTAATAAAAGTGCTAGAAGTTTTTTTTTTTTTTTTTTAAGGAGGTAAAGAGAAAAGCAAAAAGTTCTAGTATCTAGGCAAAACAAAACAAAAAACCCCAAATCACTTGTAATGAATGGAAAAACTCTCATTTTTTCATTTTTAGTCTTTGCCAGCAACAGAAGGCGACCCAAATGTAAGCCAAGAAGTTACAGGGAGCCAAATCAGGAGGGAAACTACAGGGTCAAGTGGTAATTTGCTTGACTTTTGAAGAATCTGTGCCTTTAACCTGTTAGTGTTTCTTTTACTCTACTTGGGGTCTTTTTAATAAGTAGTTATGTTTTCATTTTTTATTGTCTCATCATGTTGTTGGAGGCACAGTAAAAAAGTTTTCTGTGGAGAGATTTTATATACAAAGATAATTTATAGTGTGCTGTAAGTGAAATATAGAAATAAGTGTTAAGGGGTTAGGGTTGTGGCTCAGTGTGAGGCATATGTGAGGCACTGGGTTTGATCCTTAGTACCACATAAAAATAAATAAAGATATAAAATAAAGAAATTGTGTTCATCTACAACCAAAAAAATGAAAAATAAGTAAAGGTATTGTATTCATATACAACTAAATTAAAAAAAAAAGAAGTGTTAACATTCCTAAACAAGGTAAAGATTGCCAAATCCACATAAATTGTTTCTTTTCTTTCCTTCCTAGAACTGGGGATTGAACCCAGGGATACTTTATTACTAGAGCTACATCCCCAGCCCTTTTAAAATATATATATTTTAAAATATGGTCTTGCAGTGCAGGGCTGACTTCCAATTTGTAATCTTCCTGCCTCAGCCTCCCACGTACCCAAAATACAGGCATGTATCATTATGCCCAGGTAATCAGTCACTTTTCAAGTAATATATGAGGTAAGATTTGAGATACGAATGTATGTACTCATTGGTTTAATGGAACAGTATTCGAAACAGAAAGCCTGCAGGAACCATTAATTTTAGAATTCTTTTTGAGCACATATCTATAGCTACATTGTCCCCATCAATAGGGGAGTGATGCTAAGTCTAAACAAAAGGAAAAACACAAGAGTCAAAAAGTCTATTTAGTCACTGAAGAAGATACTTGAAGTAACAAAGAACACAGTACACTATTCAGGAAGAACTTTACTCACTGGAAGATTCACATCACTGACAAGTGTGTATCTTCAAAATATTTGGTAGATGCAATAAAAAAATACACCACATCTACAAAAATACTTGCAGGAAAAAGGTGAACAAGCTCTACAAATATAAGTTTTCTAGTCATAAAATGCATACAAGAACAGAGGTATTCCAAGTGTAGTTGAGTATGGTGTTGGTTCATAAACAATTGGCAACTGATCCTATCAAAGTAGGTACAAAAATTGAGAATATCAGAAATCTTAACAGCAATTCAGTAAATTTCATGTTAGATATAAAAAATTGAGTGCATCATTTTTATGGTAATTTATTGGCTGTATTTCATACAAACACCACTCCAGCAAAACTTGTTCATGATAAATGGGGAGAATGGAGGAAGGAGGAACTGGTACTTTACCATAAATAGTATATAAAGAAGTTGGCAAACTTTTTCTGTACAAGGGTAAACAGTAAATATTTTAGGCATTTCAAGTCATACGGTCTCTCTTGCAACTACTTATTATGGCATGAAAGCAGCCACAGATTGAATGTAAACAAATGGGCACTGGCTGTGTTATAATAAAAGTTTACTTACAAAAACAGAGTTGGCTTGCAGGCCAGTTTGCTTATTCTTACACTACAACATTCAAGAAAAACAGAAAAAGGGAACACAGAATTCTCCAAAATGATAAAATCTTAAAAACAGTGCTGGTAACAGAAGACCAAAAGGGTAAGATTTTTTAGAATTCAATCCTGAAGATATTGTTACCCATATAATCTAGATTTCATCCAATTACCCTGGCAAAAACCGTTCTAATCATACGGTAACCAGAAGTGGTGAATCCTTGCTTAATTAATATCCACTACAGTGCCCTTTGTGACAATACACAAGATGTTTTCATTTATATACATCATAGCAAAGTTTATTTAGCAGGAAAGGATACTAATACAGTCACATCTCTGGCAGATTTATTTATTTACTTTTAAAAAGAGATACATTTCTTCTTCTTTTTTTTAACCTTTATTCATTTTTATGTGGTGCTGAGGATCGAATCCAGGGCCTCACATGTGCTTAGGCCATGGCTCTACCACTGAGCCACAGCCCCAGCACCTCTGGCAGATTTTTTTTAAAAAAAAACAAAAACAAAACACTTCCTTGAAATCTTATTACAATTAAAAGAAAATCTAATCTACTAACAGGATTAATTTCTGCTAGAACTTTGATTAAAGGTATAAATATAAAATTTTGCCTTTAAAAGTTATATCCTAATGATGAAAATATAATATATCCACAAATAATGAAAATGCAGGGCAAAAATGACATTACCTTGGGCTGGGGATATAGCTCAGTTGGTAGAGTGTTTGCCTTGCATGCACAAGACCCTGGGTTCAATCCCTGGCACCACAAAATTTAAAATTAAAATAAAAAATGTTATTTACAAATGTTTTAAAAAATGATATTACCTCTCTTACTAGACCCTAAGTTACCTGAGATTAAGATTTATGCCTGAAGGGACCTGGGGATGTGGCTTAGTGGTTGAGTGTCTCTGAGTTCAATCCCAAGTAACCACTCTCCCCCCCAAAAAGATTTATGCCTGATTTTTCCCTTTTCATCTTTTACATATTTAAACATTTTTTGCTATTTGCTGAATGAGCAAAGATATAATGGTAGGGAATTACTGACTGCTTTTCACAGATGCAGAAACAAAGGAAAATAAAAAGTTTCATAGCTGGTTAAAAGCAGATTCAAGATCACAGTTCAGATTTCCTAACCTCAATTATTCAGGATTTCCCACCAGGCTAAGACATCTCATTATATACTATACATAGAGAACAAAACACCACCAACAGTCAGACCATCTGAAACAAAACTATATAACTTAAAAGACACCCAAAATGGAGTGATAGTAGGGATAGATCTCAGAAGCAAAGTGTGTGCATGAGGGTGTGCATGAGGTCATGAGTTCAAAGGCCAGGTTTGCAAAAATAAAGTAAAACACCCCAAATCCCTCTGAAGAACAATCTCTCAATTTTAAATTGAAGGTTGATAACCATACTATAGGAAAAAAAGGATAACAGACTTGTGGCTGACAAGGAAGAGTAGGAATACATTCTGGATCCCTGATACTTAGAGTTCTGAGATACCAGAAACAGAACATACATTGTAAAACACAAAGGAATAAGAAAGAAAACTCCAGCTGGGCTTGGTGGGACATACCTGTAATTTGAACAACTCAGGAGGCTGAGGCAGGAAGATCACAAGTTCAAGATTAGCCTCACAACAGAGCAAGATCCTGTCTTAAGATAAAAGGGGGTGGGGATATAGGTGGGGATGAAGCCCCTCTGGACCTCAAAAATGGAAAAAGTAAAAGAAAAGGATTGAGAACACTGTTTTGAACAGATACTCTCAACATCTTCATATTTACCACATGGTTTCAATTTTAGGCAATATACTTGAAGCGATTAAAACCAAAAACAACATAAATGAATTAACAGCAATTACAATACCACTTATAATACAGAAAAATATGTACAGAGTGTCTACAGAAGAGGTTCTCAAACTTTTTGGATTATGGACTCTTACTGAGAACTCCTTTGCTTCTGTTTGTGTAGATTACATCTGTTGACAGTTACCATATCAGAAATTAAAACAGAGGGCATTAAAATGTATTCATTTAAAAACAATAAATCAACTATTCATAACTATACACACTACCATGATCTGTTTTGATTCATAACATTTCTTTTTCATTTTTTATTTCTTATTTTGAGACAGGATCTTGCTAAGTTATTTAAGGCCTCACTAAGTTGCTGGTACTAGTCTTGAATTTGTGTTCCTCCTGCCTCAGTCTCCAGAGTAACTGGGATTACAGGCGTGCAGCACCCTGCATGGCTGATTCATAACATTTCTAACACCAAATGTGTGGAGTTTTCCAACCAACAACCAAGGATCCAACTCCCCAGACAATAAGTGGATGTTTAATGATTTAATTCAATTCTGACGCTAACTATACCAGTTATTAGCACAGACTCCACAGATTAAGGGCTCAGTCCTACAAGACTGTCTACTTTACATCCCAGCTGTAAACAGGGTGCCCACGCTACTCACACTTCTACCAGGCTATCTACAAATTCAGGGGATCCAACAACATTCCTCCCCTCAGGTTCAATAATTTGCTAGAATAACTCAAAACCCTCAGGAACTCACTTTTGTTTACATACCAGTTAATTATAAAGGGTACAACTCAGGATCAGCCAAATGGAAGAGAAGCACAGGGCAAGGCAAGGTGGATGAGGCTGGAGCTCCCAAGCCTGTGCCAAGTGGGACATCCTAACAAAAATACATGATTAAATTTTGTCCTTTCTCTGAAAATATGTCTTGGTAACCTATCTTCTTGAGGACAGAAGAAAAATTTTTCTTCCCTGATATTGTCTATGAACTCATCTAAAATGTACATTGAAAAGTGAAAGTACTAGATTATCATCAAAACAATTCTGAAAAAGATAAAAATCAAGAGGACCCATATTACCCACTATAAAGCTTTAGTATAAAGATGCAGTAATCAGGACAGGTTGGTCCTGGTAAGGGAATAAACAGATCAACGGAGCAGACAACACAGCAAAGACTCAAATACAGTCAACATATTTTTGACAAAGGTACAAATGCAATGGAACCAAGAAAGGACAATGTTCTAGGACTTAAACTGGGAACAACTGGTAGATTCTGAGTAAAGGAGAAGTAAAACATTATTAGGTATTTTTGTTTGATTTGCTTTTTAAAAGACTCACTCTGGATCCTTGATGGAGAAAAATTGTAATACAGTAAAGGTAGGCATGAGAAAACTGCATGCTACTGTAATTATTTATAAGGAAAATGATGATGGCTTGGACTAGAGATGTAACAGTGGCAATAGTAAGATGTGATCAGTCTAGAGATGTATTTTCAAGATAGAGCCTAAAGAAGGAATTAGAGTATGAGGTATAAGGGACATACAGGAGTCAAGGAAAATTTCTACATTTCTTTTCTGAGTACCTGGAAGAAAAGCAGCATGGTGGTTTCTTGTAACTTTGATGAGCTGTTTTGGTGCAATGGACTAAAAAGAATGGGAGGAGACTGAGTATAGACAACTCTTGGAGGAGAATGGAGATGATGGGGTGGTAGCTAAAGAATGCATACGTAAGGAAAGCATTTTTTTAAGGGGGTAGTGGGGATTAAATCCAGGCAGGGATGCTTAACCTGAGCCACATCCCCAACACTCTTTTTATTATTATTATTATTAGAGACAGGGTCTTGCTGAGTTGCTAGGTGCCTCACTAAATTGCTGAGGCTGGCTTTGAACTTGGGATCCTCCTGACTCAGCCTCCTGAGCCACTGGGATTATAAGCATGTGTCACGGTGCCTAAGGGAAGCACTTTTAAAAGAATATTCCAGTATGTTTGTATTGGAATAATCCAGTAGCTAGGGGAAATGGATGATGCAGGAGAGGAAGAAAAGTCAATCACAGGTGTGAGTAGAGATGGATTCAGGGACAGGGCAACATCCTAAGAAGCAGGAGCAGTTCACATTAGAGGCACACACACAGATGTGGGTGGGCAGATACAGGAAGTAAAAGAATAAAGTGATTTTTTTACATTGTGTCAGAGAATCATTCCAATTTTGCAAAATAATAAAAATATTATAAGCAGAAAAAATCTAATTTTAAAAGTCATCTTTGAGTTATAGATTACTAGGAACTTTCTCCTTCAGATTCTAAATTTCTGCAGTACTTGGCTTTTCTACAATCAACATCTATTACTTCAGAAAGTAAGGAGGAAAAAAATCTTTTTATTTTTGAAAGATATGGATCAGAATTGTTATAATACTGAAAAACCGGAAGCCACTAAGTGTTGTACAAATAATTTTTTTTCAAAACCTCACAAATAGAAAAAAAGTACTAAGTATGAACAATGAAGAAACTTAAAATATTATGTTGTAGAAAGCTTAAGGATTTAGAAAATCAAGTAACAGAAATGATACATAGAGAACACAGTGTTATAGGTATCATGACAATGTGTGTGTGTGTGTGTGTGTATATATATATATATATATATACACACATACATACATACACACTCAAACACACATACACATAAAAAAGATTAAGCATATTTAGGGGCAAATGTTATCTCTGTATAGTTAATATTTGTAATTTATTCTTGTCTTTCTGTATCTTCTACTATGAGTACTTATTATTTTTTTAATTTTTAATTAAAAAATGGATGTCAGGAAAGAAAACTGGTGAAACATTTCACAAGTGGAATGGTTATGACATCAAATCCGAGAATGGCCCTAGCTGCTTGCTTATTTTATTTTATGGCGTGGTGGCGAAGGGCTCATAAATCCAGGAAGGCTGATTTATATAAGTGCAAGTAGAAAATGGACACAGAGGCTCTGGCCAGAACCACCTGACGTCCTGCTAGTGCAATAATGAATGCTACACCCCTGGAGCTTCTGGGATGAAGCAACTCCTGGGGAAAAAACACGTTTTTATTTCAAGTGTTAAGCTCTGGCTTTGGGATCCCCAGATGACAAGTTTAGGATACCAGGACTTATGCTTTTACTGAGAACAACTTTGGGCACCTCCTCCTCACCCCAAGAGAACCAGGCCTTGCAAAGGCTGCTGACAGTGGGGGGCTGAGACTGAAGCAGGGACCTCCCTCCTCCCTGGAGTATCGCAAGGCCCTGCTGACCCACGCTCCTCAGGGGATCTCTGATCACGTGGGCCCCACCTGAAACCACAGGGCAGCTGGTGGCTCAGGATGAAGTCCTTGTGCCTTAACCAGGCTCACAAGCCCCAGAAGGTCTCACTGATGTCCACCCTCGGGCCTCATCTCTCCCACACTCGCCCCACAACTTCTCTGTAGTCCAGGTGGCCTTCTGGGCTGCCAACCTCCCTCCAGCTTCAGGCCCTTGAACGCACTGCTCCTCCCTGCACATCCCCTCAGCCCAGCTCCCTGCTCTCCTGGCTCCTCCAGTGTGACTCCCTAGAAAAGCCTCCCAGACGCCCAGGCTATAGCAGAGCCCCCAGCAATGGCCTCTCTCTCCTTTGTTGCCTCTGGCACAACTGTAATCACCTCCTGTGTGCTTCCTTGTTCAAGAGCTGCCTCCCCCTGAGGACAGGAGCATGTGTGACTAGCTCCCCTCCATGTCCTTAGTACCTACATGGGGACTTTATTACATCAAGAAGGTGCTCAATAAATGTTGGGGAAAAAAAGTGACTAAGAGGCGGGGCACAAACTCTGAAGCCCATCCTCTAAATGGCCCAAGCACCTCGGCAGGAAAAAGTCAGTCAGTACTGGGACTCCTCTTGGGAAGATGCCTAAGAAAGTGCATCTGAGGCAAGCACTCTACCCACTGAGCTATATCCCCAGCCCAGGGAAGTGCATCTGTACCTGGCACCTCACTCAGGGCCTGGCCCACAGCAAATGCTCAGAGAATCCTGTGAGCTGAATAAGCATTTCCTCTTCCATCTGCACGTACTCCTCCCTCAGTGGTGATCGCATCCCGTCCCATGATTTTAAATGTCATCTATAAGCTGATGACCCCCCAAATTAGAGCTCTTGCCTGGAACTCCTTCCTAGAACTCATATATCCAACAGGGTATTTGACACTTCCACTTGGAATGTCTAAGGGGCACCTCAAACTAAACATGGCCAAAACAGAACTTTTTGTTTCTCCTGCCAGCCTTCCCGTCTCAATCTCTGTGTGTTTGTGTGTTGCTGGGGACTAAACTCAGGGCTCTCTGTACATGCGAGACAAGCACTCTACCAACTATATCCCCTGCCCTCAATCTACTCTTATTGTTCACGCCACGCCATACCACACTGTCTAGAGCCATCCTTAATTGTTCTCATCCATTCCTATGTATTCTGCATCCAATTCATTAGCAAGCCTATCAGTTCCACCTTTAGAATACAGTCAGGTCCTGATCATCTCTGCTACTACTGTCCTGGTCAGGCTACCATCACCTCCCTTGGATTGTTGCAATAACTTCTAACTGATCTCACTGCTTCCCAGATTGCGGGCCTCTACCAATTAGCCAGGTTATCACATTTTGATTCAAATGTAGCCTCTGCTTTCTGAAATTTTTATTTAAACAAGACTCCTCACCCTGTCACCTTGATTCTCTTTATTTTTATCCACTGAACTTTATCAGAGTCTCAATTTTTGCCAATTTGTTATCTTTACTCTCCTGCTGGAATATGAGCTCCAGGAAGAAGGGACTGGATACTTGTTCTCCTTTGTATCCCCACACCATATACAGTTCTCTCTCTAAAATCTCTCAGACATCCTGAATGAATGTCCAAAGGAACTCTTAAGTTCTGGAGAGTCAAGATTTTCTCCCAATTGTGAATCAGAATGGAGATCAGAAAGCAATGCTAACCTCAGTCCCTTTGTTTCAAGCCCTAGAGTAACTGAGAGTTAAGTTAGGACCACTCTTCATACAACCAAATAGTGGACAATGAGGTCACCTGAGTCATAGAAGAGTTCTTACCTCCTAAAACACAGTTCTTGGCTTGTGGTATACACTGGAGCCAGTCTGACCTATAATTTCTAGACATTCCACCCCTTGATCTCTAAGTAGGGAAGCCTTTTGGTATCCTTTATATGGGGCTGTGTGAAATCTGTAGGTCCAGACTGGGTGGTGGTTCTCAACTAGGGGTGAGTAATTTATTTCACTCCCCAGAGGACAATTTTCGTTGTGGATACTGAGGGTACAGCACAACTGACATCTAGTGGGGTAGAGGTCAGAGATGGTGTTAAATGTTATTAAGTAAATTACAGAAGGTCATTGTTTTGAACAGTGCACCTGTACTAACAGACCAGAATCAAAATAAAAACACAATCACTCATACTAAAGTTCCACTTCACCAAATTAACTTATTCTGTGACCTTCCTAAAAGTCAGCAGATAACAACCAAATTTCCCCAAAAGTCCAGTTTCAATGGGCATGAAAATGAAGTTCCCTCTACTTTAATCTTTACAAAAAAGTAATCTGAAGTAATGTGAAGTTAACCAATCAGTTATTTTTCTATTGTTCTGTTTCCCTGCCCATCACCTTAAAAGAAACGTAAACTTTGAAATGACCAATCTGGTTTTTGTACTTTGTTTCTGCTTCCTTCAGTCTCTTTCTTTCTATAAAACTACCTCCTCTGTTCAGCTCATTGGAACACTCATTCTGTTTTATGTAACGAAATGCTAATCTCAGAATTGCAAAAAAAAAAAAAAAAATTGAGATTGTTAAATTAAATTTGTGATATTCTGTCCTTTGACAATATCCTCTAATGCACACAACAGTGCACTACAACAACAAAACATCCTGTTCCAAAGTGTTAACAGGACCAAGCCAGGCTTGGTTATTGGCCAGATGGGAAGTTCTTCCTCAACCTGTCTGGCCTCACTCTGTACTGCAGCAAAATCCTGGACTCCAAAGTTCAGTTTCCCTGACAGCCCCTTTTCCTGGGATCAACTCCACACATGGGAAACACTTAACCTCCAGGGAAGTTCTTAGTGGTGTCCATGAATGGATTTCAAATGTTTCACAAGTCCGCTAGAAATTTACACAAAAATGTGTGCAGTGCTCACAAACATTTTTTTCAGGGAAAGAATCCTTAGTTTCCGTCAGATTCATGGAGAGACTCCAAACCCAGAAAGGATTAAAAATCCCTCTTCTAAGAAATTCAGAGTCCTGGAATATAATTTTGCTGGCTTCACCAGGTGCCACTGCATTGACCTATCACACCCCTTGGCAACTCACTTTGTTCAAATACTTTAAGGTCACCTTCCATTTAGGGCAAGTGAGACTAGTTTTCCATTTATGGCAATGAGATAATTTTGTCTTTAAAAAATGTGCTTATTTTTAAAATAAAGGGGGTTTAAAGAAAACAATAAACATTATATAAATACTATCAACATTTTATATTAATTTGTAACATCATAAAACTATAAGTAATAATAATAATAAATTAATAATGGTAGGGGTAGTGTAAGGACTAGAAAAGTCAGGAGGTAGGAAATCTCTCTGGCATTTCTACTTGGTAGAATCACAGAGGCTTTACAGTACTTCCCAGAGGACCCTAGAAATGACCTATTCTTAATTTCTCTGAATCTGATGGAATAAGTCTCATTAAACAAAAATAGAAGGCTTCTGAGCCTTCACTTTCTCTTTTTTTCCCATGCAATCCCCCTGCTGCCCACAACGAATGGAACCACCCTGGTGCCAATCAACACAATGCAAGATATAGACTTGCAAGGCATTCTGATGCTGTACCTATTTGTTTTTTCACAATTTATTAAGAAAATACCATGTGTCAACTAGTGTAGTCCACACTCCACTCACTCTCAGAAGGTATTCAGTACCCAAGGCTAAGTCAAACTGTGTGATGCACAGTTTCTGCACAGATTTGGAGTCAAACTGAATTAAAAGATTGCAAACTGCAAGCCTATTTGCCATAGACTATAAAATGATTTAAAAATTTTTCCATTTTAAAATGAGGATATTTACCATAAAACAACACAGATTTCTCATCTCTCTTTAAAATCAGAAGTAATAACACTGGGCCAACATTTTTAAATGGCAACATCTGCTTGGTACCTTTAAAGGGACTTCTCCATTTGCCATACTCCCTACCACTCCCTAGTGTGCCACCTATCTTGCTCTGCTCACTGTTACCCACTAAATCCTTGTATTCCTAAAATCCCTTTAAGCCCTCCAACCTATGATGGTACTAGCAGGATTAGCTTATTGTGACTAGAACCTTTTTGAGGATAGGCACAAATTTCATGCATCCAAATGTTCTACAGTACTTTTCTCTGATAATCAGGGGATATTTATTTTCTGCCCCATTTGGAATAACTAGAAGCAATGAACAGATCCTGCAGAAATGAGTGACAAAGGAATGAAAAAGGCAGAAAGTTTTTTTTTTTAATTCCTAAAAACAATAACCCCAAAAAGGTCTTTGAGGGATAAACATAGACCTGAAAGGCACTGGTGTCTGATAGCATCTTTTTTCACATTTAAATAATTCAGATTGACAGGAATAAAAAGACAGGAGATGCCAGGGAATATACGGAGGAAAACCTACTATACTCATTATTTGTTAGAAAACCTTAACATCATTCCATTTCAAAATTCTGTCCTGCTGGGGCTGGGGATATGGCTCAAGTAGTAGTGCGCTAGCCTGGCATGTGTGAAGCACTGGGTTAGATCCTCAGCACCACATAAAAATAAAATAAAGATATTGTGTCCACCTAAAGCTAAAAAATAAATATTTTTTAAAAAAATTCTGTTCTTTAAAGTTTCAAGAAAAAAAGCAAACTGACTAATCAGATATATGTACGAAAGTCACACTGAGATTGAGAGAATGACAGTAGGTTCACTCAGACCTGAAATTGATTCATGTCCTTGGGAAAAGCAATTTTTCTAATTGGTAAAATTGGGACATAAGACCTGGTAAGTTTAACTCAATTAATACTTATTTAGTACCTATTTACTGTGCCAGACACTGAATTTGATGCTGAAGATACAGCTGTGAACAAAACAGGAAGGGGCAAAGAAATAATAACCAATCAAATCAATACATGAAATAATTCCTCTGAAGGAATAAATGAGGCAAATACAATGGAGGAAAACAACATGTTGTAGATAGTTACTGAAAGGTGATGGTGGAGAAGTAGAGAGGGAAATTCAGGGAAGTTGACATTTGAGCTGAAGTCCACATGAGGAGACAACTTTGCCAAGAGGGCAGTAAAAGGAAAAAGGTCTCCGGCAGAGCTGCTGTGCAAGGGGCTGCACTCAGTGCTAAGCAGCCACTCAGTGAACAGCTGCGATTATTACCTCATTCATGTTAAACACACCCACCTCCTCTACTTGAAGAAGGCAAAGTTGGTCCAGCCATAGATGAGAGGGAGATCATCACACAAATCGCCCAAGAGAGGCCCAGGTTCTGGCATCATCAACAGATTCCACGGCTCACAAGCCCAAGCCGGGAGGGGCACTAACCCAGCCTCACTTGTCAACCCGTTTCTTCCTCAGGACAGACACCATATCGAAATATTCTCAAATTCATAATCCCACCATTAGAAACATAAAGCTGAAAAGAAAAGGCTTTTGATTTGATTTGACTGATGCACATTTGTTGTACCTGAGGAAGGCCTCATTTTTTCTGTTTTTCCTATCATTTGTGAGAGCAGGTGGTCAAGAGAAAAAGCAAGAAATGTAAATAGGAAGCTCCCAGTTACATGATCAACCTAAGATACATGGAGCTTCAAAAATACACAGAGACTCTGATGTGGCCTATAAGATAGTCCCATAAGTGACCATTATTGGTAAGATTTATTTACTATATGCCACATGTTGTGCTGAGAACTTTACATTAGTTCATTTAATACTCCCAACAAACCTATGCAGCTTCACATTTATTCATTTTATTTTTATTTTTTTTAAATATTTATTTATTTTTTTTAGTTTTCGGGGGACACAACATCTTTGTTGGTATGTGGTGCTGAGGATCGAACCCGGGCCCCACGCATGCCAGGCGAGCATGCTACGCTTGAGCCACATCCCCAGCCCACATTTATTCATTTTACAGATTAAAAAACCTGAGATTCAGGGGAGGAAAGAGAGGGGAAAGAGGACACAATGGGGACTAAATGGAGCAAATGATATTCCATGGTTATATGATTATGTCAAAATGAAACCTACTGTGGTTATGTGTAACCACACTGCATGAATAAAAACATTTTTAAAAAAAACCCAAGGTTCAAAAAGCTAACAAGTAAGTGACTCTGCCCCTGAAGCCTCAGCACCTTCTTTGATTTAGCCACTTGGTTATCAGTTTCTCTAAGCCAGAGAAACCTCTGAGGACCACTTTCTAGTTTATTAAGATAACTTTCCCCAAGAGATAAATCCCCAATCAAAAAACTCGGAGGGGGGGGGCTGGGGCTGTGGTTCAGCAGTAGAGCGCTCACCTAGCCACCTAGCACGTCTGAGGCCCTGAGTTCAATCCTCAGTACCACATTAAATAAATAAGTAAGTAAGTAAGTAAATAAATGTATAGTGTCCAACTACAACTAAAAAATAAATATTAGAAAAAAGATGGGCTGGGGATGTGGCTCAAGCGGTAGCGCGCTCGCCTGGAGTGCATGCGGCCCGGGTTCGATCCTCAGCACCACATACAAACAAAGATGTTGTGCCCGCCAATAACTGAAAAATAAATGTTAAAGTTCTCTCTCTCTCCCTCTCTCTCTCTCTTTAAAAGAAAAAAGAAACTCACACAGGAAAGACTCCCTTACCTGAGCAAGAAGCCCAACCTAGATACACCAGGTGCTCAACACTCCCAAATCTACCTGGCTGTCCTGTCTGACAAAAGAGACCCCACTCTTGGGAAGTGAATCCCCCTTCTTTCCTGAAACTTTTCTATCCGTGCTGTTTCAGGGTAGGAGCAGCTACCCAGGGGATCCCTGTTAACAACTAGGAATTTCAGGAGTAAGGCAGCAGAGCCTGAAACCCAGCTTGCATGATTTCACTGGTGGCTTGCCCAAGAAGCCGGCCCTGCTTCAGAGATGCCCTTTCAGTGAAGAAAGAGTTTATGATCAGTCAAAACCCATAAATCCTTCTAATACGGGGTAGTGGTAGTCACCTAACTTCTCAGACAGTCATTTGACAACATGCCCTGGAACAATCTTAGTGGACTGAGAATTAATTTCCAGATAGCTGAGTGGTCCTCACAACCCAACCCCAGCTCCACCTTCCAGATGCTTGGGCTTCACCATGCTGCGGGGACTGGGTCTTGCAACAAAAAGCAGGAGAAAGATCCTGAGAGAACCATTGAGAGTCCACAGACAAATTGGAGAATTCTGGGGGTTGTGTTAAGCCAACAGACTTATCTGTGGGGGAAAGGCGAGGCTGGGGGGGGAGGCTGGCGGGGGAGCACGGCCGGGCCAGGCTACTAGGCAGCAGGGGCTACTGGCGTTTTTCACACTGAATTTAAGTATGGCCAAGTCTGCCTAACTTTTCACCTCACATTGTCTCTTAAAAGATTACCTTTGACCCCCTCTTACAGGATAACCTAGAAAAAAAATTAACACAGATATCATAATGCCTAATGACTTTAAGGTGAGGGAAATAGGGAAAAGTTGTTCCTAACAACTTCTAGACTTCCTAAATGGTGTAGAATAGCACCATTGAGATATGTGGAGGGCTGGGATTTTAGCTCAGCAGTGGAGAGACTGTCTAGCATGTGTGGGGCACTGGGTTCGATTCTTAACACTGTGTACAAACAAAGGTCCATCAACAATAAAAAAAATTTTTTAAAAAAAGATATGTGGAAAGAGAGCCATTTAAATTATCATCGAGGATAACATTTGGCCAGTTAACTGTCAGATCCTGCTTCCGATATTTTTTTAAATATTTTTTTAGTTGTAGGTGGACACAACGTCTTTATTTATTTATTTATTTTCATATTGTGCTGAGGCTCAAACCCAGTGCCTCACACATGCTAGGCAAGCACTCTACCACTGAGCCACAATCCTAGCCCCCCAACATTCTTTTTATTGAAGTATTTAAGTGTCTTGCTCCCTTAAATTTAAACTTCGATACCAAGCTGTTTAATTTAGATGCTAACTGAACTAACTGAAAGTGTAGGATTATTTGGCTTTTTTGTGTTTGCTTTTGGTGGTAGTGCTGGGATTTGAACAGAGTATTTCACTCATGCTAAGCAAGTACATTTACAACTCAGCTATACTCACAGCCCGAAGTCATCTTTGCAGTATTGCAGAAATGCAGATTAAGGTTTTGGGGATGAAAAATGGGGACAAATGAGGTATTACATCAAATTTTTACCCCCCCTCTTTTTTTAATATTTGTATTCATTACAAACATAGTAGGATAGTTTCATTTAGTTTACACAGAAGAACATGATAAGGTTTGGGGTTGTGGAGTAGAGCAGTAGAGCGCTCGCCTAGCACTTGCGAGGCCCTGGGTTCGATCCTCAGCACCACATAAAAATAAATAAAGGTACTGTGTCCAACTACAACTTAAAAAAAAAAGTTAAAGTAAATAAAGAAAGAAAGAAAGGTACTGACAACTATAATTAAAAAATAGATATATAAGAATGAACATGATAAACCGTGACTGTTGGTGTCACCTGCTGTCAGCAATAATATCATACAAGACAAAAAGGTGCAATTATAAATAAGTGCCCTATCTTTGAGGCTGACTTTTCTGCTTTTGGTCACCTCTGTCCCCATTTCCATCTTAGCCCTAACTGCAAACATGTTTACATTAGTGCACTATGTGTAGGAAACTCAAAGCCAGGGAACATTATTTGATTCTAAGAATTTGCAGATACTAACCACCTTCTTTTCTGTCCTTACAGGCTAAGGCTTATCCAGGAGGTAAACGCTGACCTCTCTGGTTTAGTATTAAAATTCTAGTGTTTTCCTTGTATCTTAGTGTGCATATATGTGTGAGATTTCTTTCTTTCTCAGGAGTTTGGCTTTATAATCATACCTGTCCTTCCTGGCACTGAAAAGAACCGCTCATGGTAGGAACATGTAATGGGCTTATTGAAGGACTAGAGGGGAGTATGTTCCTAATGGAACAAGAAATCGTGTCAGTTTATAAAACCAAAGACACATTTCTAAGCCAAAAATCACTGTCAATGAGGCATTTAAAGCCATTTAACAGAATGTCTCCCCATCTCTAGAGGACCCACTTCACGGTCCTCAACTGTTTGTTACTTGTTCCTAATTTAAAAAAAAAAAAAAAATATATATATATATATATATATATATATATATATATTGTAATCTTTTAACCAAAACACAACACTGCAGGTGGAAAATGAACCCTGTTGCTGTTGCTGAGGTTTGACAGCTGACATAGGTGTTCTCAGGATGTTACTACTTATTGTGTGGTCTTTAGTTTCCTTGACTACATCACTGGTTCACTGTAGACATGGTATGTCCTGTTTTTCACTGTTTTTATATATGTATAAGTGCAAGAAAATGACTGCTTATCAGCTGTGTATAAATTCAGAGTCAAGAATGATGGTGATGCTTGGGCTGGGGATGTGGCTCAAGCGGGAGCGTGCTCACCTGGCATGCGTGCGGCCCGGGTTCGATCCTCAGCACCACATACAAACAAAGATGTTGTGTCTGCTGAGAACTGAAAAATAAATATTAAAAAATTCTCTCTCTCTCCCCTCTCAAAAAAAAAAGAATGATGGTGATGCTAAACCACAAGCTGTCACGCAGGTGGCTAAGGTAGTGATAACCTTTGCTTTCTGAGGGTTCAGTGTGAACAAACTTTCTTTTGTGCACAAATTTATTAAGAATATTTTATGAAATTGCCTTCAGGCTGAGTTAGGTATATACGAAACAGAAACTAATTTCATTTTTAGACCTGGATCCCACCTCCACAATATCATTATACACACAATTACTCCAAAATTTTAAAATATCCAAAATCTCAAACACTTCTGGTACCCAACACTTTGGGTAAGGGATATGATCTGTGTGTCATACATGTAAGTTCCTGTAATTTTTAAAAGTCCTTTTATTATCTTGAGATCATATTCATTGATTACCTATTCACATAATTTTTAAAAATCATTACAATGCCCTACCTTTAGTTTGAAGACAGAAAATTCATAATATTAAAACACTTTTAATATGTGAAAACTTGAGCATCCATACACTATATTATTATAGTAAGATGTTCACACCAATATGAAGAATCACCATAAATGTGAGGGTTACAAAGGCAGACTCAATCAGGTGTGTTGAATAGTGACTAAAATACCAAGAGGAATACTGATGTAATAGCAAACTCTTGTGAAAGCGTAAGTGAAATGTCTTTACTCACCCCAATGTACATAGCAAATTGCATTTCCAGAAAATATAATGCATCACACAAGAAATATTTTGTTTTTACAGAATTATTTCAGGCCAGTTGCAGTGCTGCACACCTGAAATCCTTAGCTACTCAGAGGCTGAGCCAGGAGGAACACAAGTTAGAGGGCAGGGATAGCTCACTGGTAGCGCGTCCCTGGGTTCGATTTCTAGAACTGTGATAACAACAAAAAATTTCAAACTTGGGTAGTTAAAGGAGCTTCAAATGATGAATGAGACAAATTATTTATTATACAGCACTATACTGTACACTGCAAGGCATCTAGTAAACCTAGCCCCTTCCTATTAAATACCTGTAACAACCTCCACTACGGTGACAATCAAAAATGCCCCCTAGATAATGGTACCACTCAAGCTGAGAACCACTGAGTGAAGTGAAATGTGTGTGTGTGTGTGTGTGTGTATATATATATAAAATACAACTACACTAGAATATTTAAAATCACTGGCATGCTCCTGCACACCCAAATTACATTTTCGTATTACTTTGAAGCTGCAATTCACCATAATGGATCAACATAGAAGTAATTATGAAAATAAAAACACAACATGTAAGCATACTATAAATACATACTTAAGCATGATTCAAGTACAAAAATGGGGAAAATATATGTATTACAACAAAAGAATTTTGAATGTGATTTCAAAAAAGCAGCTAAGAAAAAAATGGGATTACTTGAAAACTGGATTTTACTAGAATAGCAAACTGCTCACAACCAGTACATTGTCCTAAGTGAAAAATCTGTTAGTGACAAAAAGCCACTGAATCCTTTATACTGTTCTCAACAAATGTAACCCAACAATGTCAAACTAGTTTACTACAAAAATATTTAAGAATTATTTTAAAAGCAATAAAATGATAAATGATTAGAACTTCAGAGAAAACTACAAACGTCAATTTTAGGACATATAAAAGAAGCATTCTACTTTAAATTATTCCATGGGACTACTGTTCAGTATGATGAGTAGAGATTAACAAACATACTGCACGTTTCAAATATCTAGGAGAAAGGATTCTGAAATTTTCCACCATAAAGAAAAGGTAAATGCTTGAGTAGATAAACATGTCTAATCCAATTTAAACATTACAATACATTGTATGCATATATCAAATATTACATTGGTTCCCCATTAGTATGGGGACCAGTATGTACAACTTTTATGGTTTTTGTATTTCAGTCAGAATTCAAAATTAATTATTCTACTAACAAAAAAGAACAGAGATTCAGAATAATAGCAAAGTAACAATCTTTTCTTTAAAAAAATCAGAAGCAAAGATAAAGCTGGAAAGAACTGAAAGCAAGCACAGAACACAACCCAAGGGTCTCAATGAAGATGTAACAGTGAAAGCTGAGGCAGCTAGAATTTATAGGACAAGGGTACTTGGAGAGGAAGGAGCTGCATGCAGAGAGGTCTGCAGAGGGGTGGGTTCCCTTGAGTATCCAATTTTCAAGGGTGAAAAAAGAAACCTCCAAGGTCAGAGAACAAACTGCTGAAAGCAATAGGCCCAACAATTCCCAGAGCTCATAAATGGTTGGGAATCATCTGCGATCCATTGGTCAGAAAGAAGAAATCACAGAGTCCAACCATTGTCTCTATAAGGATCATAAATTAGTAGCAGGGCTAAATCAACCCTAGGACAATGTTAACAAGGATCAAACTGATCCCAAAGTTACTTAAATGTGTAACAGAATAAAATCTTTAAAGGGATATGGCAAAATCCAGTGTCCAGCAATACAAAATTCACAAAGCCCAGGCATGCAAAGCAGGAAAAATGACTCATCTGTAAGAAAAATTGATAGAAACACAAATGATAGAAATAATGGAATTAGAACAAAAAGATATTAAAAACAGACATCAGAAATACAGTTCATATGAATGTTACATAGAAAAGAACCCAAACAGAACTTGGAGGGGTTTAAAGAATACCTCAAATGAAAATACACTGGGTAAAAATAACAGCAGATGAGATTTGAAAACATCACTGAACACAAACTATCCACGGCAAAAAAGACTGGAGTTAAACAACAACAAAAAAAGCAGCCTCAGTAACCTACGGGAGACTATCAAGTGGTCAACAAGGTTAACTGGGCTCCGAGAAGGGCAGAAGGGAGAGAAAAAGTGTGTTATTCCAATATAGATTGTGTATTTTCTTCACACAGAAAAAAAAAATAATGAAAAAGAAAAATTGGATCTACAAAAAGAAATGAAGAGTGAAATGTAGTAAATACATAAATATAAAAGACATTCTTAAAACAAAAATACTGTGGCATTTATAAAGATGGGTGGATATGGTCAATTTCATTTTCCAAAGACAGCTTCCTAACTGAACCCACTACTCTGTGCTTCTAATGTGACATCAATTTTTCCAACAAGATGTGTGTGGTGGGGGGGAGGATTCTCTTTCCTTGAATCTGCAGGGCAGATCTTTGTAACTGCCCCATCTAAAAATATAGTGGAAGCGATGCTGGTCAAGACGAGGTCACAAATGGCAATTCAACTTCTATTTAGCTCTCATCTGTGGGGACACTCGGCTTTGGAACTCAATTACCAGACTCAGAAAATGTGGGCCACGATAGGGGCTGGGTTGGGGCTCAGAATGCTTGCCTTGCATTCATGGGGCATTGGGTTCGATCCTCAGCACCACATGAATAAATAAAACAAAGGTATTGCATCCATCTACAACACCAAAAAAAAAATTTTTTTAAGGATTATAAAAAGAAAATGCGAGCCACAATAAAGAGGCTCTGTGTATGGGTTCTGCTGACAAACTAATCTAAGCTCTAAGCCAGCATCGGCTGCAGAATATGTAGGTAGGCAAACCTTCAGATAATTCCAGACCCCAGCTATGAGCTACCTCAATAGAGACCTCAGAGATCATGGAACAAAAACAGACCATCTCTGTCTGCTGTGGCCAAATCAAATGCTTTACCCACAGAATAGGATGACAATAGTGTTATTTTAAGGAACTAAATTACTGTGGTTTCTTATGCCATAAAGCAACCAGAACAAGGAAAATACAAAATTTTTAAATTATAAGTACACCAATCCTTAAGTTACACTTTAAGTTATAGAGAAAGCAATATAACATTATTCCTGATGATGATAAATTAAAGATGTATATACTGTATAACCTATTCTCAACCACTAAAAATCTAAAACAAAGGTGTGAAGTTAGTAAACCAAGAATGAAGATAAAATGGAATTATAAAGAAATCAACCTTTTTTTAAAGCAGTAAAAACAGGAAAAGAGGAAGAAAGATGGAATGAATACAAAAAAAATTGCAAGAAGGAACCTTTAAACATAAGCATTTACATCAAATGTAAATGGTCTCCTATTTTACCAATTAAAAGGTAAAGACTGGCGAAGGGTGTAGCTCACTGGTAGAGCACATGCTTATTAGTATGTACACAGCCCTGGGTCCAGTCCCCAGCACCAAAGAAAGAAAAAAAGATTGTCAAATTGGACAAAAATTAAGACTCAACACATGGTATGTACAAGAAACATTTAAAATATAAAGACACAAATACCTTAAAATTAAAAAGACTGAAAAATATATATATACATAATAGGCCATGCAAGCATTAAGCTGGAGTGATATAAACATCAATAAAGTAGACTTTGGAACAAGGAGTTTCAGGAGGAACACTATAAAATGATGTGAGAAGAAAATACTCTGACCTGAATGGAAATGTAATATTAATATTTATGAGATGCCAGCCAGGTGTGGTGACTGACACATGACTGTAATCCCAGCAACTCAGAAGGCTGAAGCAGGAGGATCACAAATGCAAGGACAGCCCTGGCAATTTAGTCAGACCCTGTCTCAAAAATAAAAAGGGCGGGGGGTGTAGTTCAGTGCAGAATGCCCCTGGGTTCAACCCCCAGTATAACACGGTGAAAACAAAATTACGAGAAATAGTTAAAGAACTGCTTAGAGGGAAACATACTTTAAACATTACTGGAAAACAAGAAAGGTTTCAAATCAATGACCTAAAACTTCCACCTTTAACTAGAAAAAGAAAAGCAAATTAAAGGCAAAATAAGGAAGTAATATGGAAGCAGACAGAAAACTTGAGAAAAAAGCAACAAAACCAAAAGCAAGTCTTTGAAAAGAGAAAATAAACCTTGAGCTAGACGGATCAAGAGGGAAAATACAGGTGCTGGGGCTGTGGCTCAGTGGTAGAGCACTTGCCCAGCATGTGTGAGACACTGGGTTCAATTTTCAGCACCACATAAAAATAAATAAAGTTAGAGGGAAAAAAAGTCATCTTTGCCATATTTTTTTAAAAAAAGAGGGAAAATACAAAGTTATCAGTATTAGAAATTAAACAAGAAACATCACGTTATAGACATTAAAAAGGTAGGAAGAAAGCATGATAAACAATTTATGCCAAATTAAGACTAAATTTGGTTACATTAGAAGAAATGGAAAGACACAAACTACCAATGTCAACAGTGATCAAGATGTACACTATAACCAAGTGCAGTGAGGCAAGCCTATAATTCCAGCTACTAGGGAGACTGAGGCAGGACAATCCCAAATTTGAGGCCAGCTTAGGCAACTAAGCCAGACTCTGTCTCAAATCAAAGGGCTGAGGATAGAGCTCCATGGTACAGTGCTTGCCTAGCATGCACAAGGCCCTGTGTTCAATCTATAGCAGTAGAGAGAGAGAGAGAGAGAGAGAGAGAGAGAGAGAGAGAGAGAGAGAGATCTTGTCCACATAGCAGAAGATCAATACTGGAAAGATATCAATTCTCCCCAGAAGATTCACTACAATCCCCATCAGAATCCCAGCAGTTTCTACTAGAAATTGATAAGCTAACTCTGAAATGGAAAATTCAAATAATTTTAAAATAGCAGAACAAAGTTGGAAGACCCACATTAGACATTTTCTGACTTCTTTTGGGATTTGATGGTATAGCTCAGCAACAAGAGTGCATACTTAGTATGTACAAGGTCCTGGGTTCAGTCTCATGTGCCAAAACCAAAATTAAACAGAAATACTTACTACATACCCAGTATCACGGCAATGTAATACTGATATAAATATAAAGACACAAAAATCCACAAAACAGAGTCCACACATTTATAGTCAATTGATTTCTTTGATTTCTGACAAAGGTGCAGTATTTCAATGGGAAAAAGGATGTCCCCCCATAAAGGTGTGGGGAAAATTGGATATTCATATGAAAATTAAATAAAAACATGCTATTACCTCACAACATATGAAAAAAATAACTAAAAAAATGAATGAAAGAGTGTCCTATGAATCAAAATGTACTCCTTTGTCATGTATAACAAATCAGAATAAATAAATTAATTTTTTTTAAAAAAATGGATGAAAGACCTAATCAAGAAGTGTAAACTTTCTAGAAGAAAACATAAGTATAACTTTAGTTTAGGCAAAGACTTCTCGGGACACAAAAAGCACAAGGGAGAGGGAGGAACCCTGCTAAACTGGATCACATCATAAAGTTTAAAAACCTTCTTCACTCTTCAAAAGATGCTGTTAAGAAAATGAAAAGGCAGGTCACAGAGAAAAATCTTTGCCTAGTATACAACTGACAAAGAATATAAAAGAAACTTTTACAACACAATAACAAGACAACAACCACCGTAAAGAAATAGAAGATTTCAACAGGCATTCAACAAAGATACATTAATGGTAATTAAACATGTAAAAAGATGCTCAACATTTGCCAGGCATGGTGGCACATGCCTATAATTCCTGCTACTTAGGAAACTGAGGCAGGAGGACTGCCAAGTTCAAAGCCAGCCTCAGGAATTCAGTGAAGCCCTAAGGAACTTAGTTAGACCCTATCTCTAAATAAAATATAAAAAGGACTGAGGATGTAACTCAGTGGTAAAGTGCCTCTGGGATCAATCCCTGGTACCCCTTCACCCCCCAAAAAGGCTCAACATCAGTCATCATGGAAATACAAATTAAAACCCAATAGTGAGAGGTGGGGTTGTGGCTCAATAGCAAAGCACTTGCCTAGCATGTGTGAGGCACTGAGTTCGATTCTCGGCACCATATATAAATAAATGAATAAAATAAAGGTTCATCAAAATCTAAAATTTTTTTTTTAAAAACCCAACAGTAATCACAATCACTACACAATCATTACATGACTAAAATTAAAAACATTGACAATATCCAACAACGAGAATGAAGCAACTGGTATGAGAATGGAGCGACTGGAACTTCGCCCACTGCTGGTGAGACATACTATCTAGACATTCCCTTATCATTATGCACCAAGCAAGCCTAGGGAAAATAAGATCATGTGGCCACTAGAAGATTTATACTTGAATGTGCCTAACAGTTTTATTTATAATAGCCCAAAACGAGAAACAGTGTCCACCAACTGGTTGTGATACATCTATACAAGAAGTATTACCCAGCAATAAAAAGAAGACACTTCTGAGATACCCAACAACATGGATGACTTCAAAATCACCATTCTGGCTGAAAGAAGCCAGGTTCAAAAGACTACATTTAGTATGATTCAATTTATATAAAATTCTGGAAGAGTAAAATTGTAATGACAAAAAGCAAATCAGTGGTAACTATGTGCCGAGAAGTGAGAAGAGATTAAAGGAAAATATTTGGAATGATGGGGGAAATGTTCTATATCTTGATTGGTAGTTTCACAATAACATACATTTTCAAAAAAACTCATTAAATGCTGTATATGGTGATAAATACCTGTGATCCTAGCTACTGGGGAGGCTAGGACAGGAGAATTGAAAATTTGAGGTCAATCTCTGCAGCTTAGCAAGACTGTTTCAAAATGAAAAATAAAGAGTGCTGGGGTTGTAGCAGTAAAAGGCCCCTGAGTTCAATCCCCAGTACTGCAATGACTCATTAAATTATACACATAAAGTGAATGGATTTGACTGTTGGCAATTATATCTCAAAAGAAAACTGCACCTTAAAATTACAATAATTTAGGTTGGGATATAGCTCAGTAATAGAGCACTTTACCTAGCATGCACAATGTCCTGGATTCAATTCCCAGTACCCAGCTACTTGACCCCCAACAGAATGTAAATATTAAAAAGAAAAGAAAAATCTCAAGGTTAGAAATGAGAAGGAATAAAAAGGCAAAATAAGAGAGAAATATTATTAGAGAATACAAGGAACATTCATATGTAATAAATTTAAAACTGAAGTTCAATACATAATATGCTATTATAATATTAAGCACCAAAACTGACACAAGAAAACATGAATCAACAAATTTATAACAGAAGACGCTACTGAAATTACAGAAACAAAGCAAATGCCAACCACTCTTTATTTACCCTCGTAAGTGCACTAAAACCCAACAACTTTACACAATAATTTAAATTCTTCTAACAAAAATACTGATCTAAGAATATTCTGGAGAAACATTTAGGTCTTAAAGTTGATTAAATTAAAAGAAACTTAATCTTTAAAAAACTGAAGCAATTAAAAGGAATACCTCAAGAGATCTATTTAAAATGACTAAATAAGTTGGGCATGATAGTACATGCCTGTAATCCTAGTGGTTCAGGAGACAGAGGCAGAAGGATTGCCAAGTTCAAAGCCAGCCTTAGCAATTTAGCAAGGCTCTAAGTAACTTAGTGAGACCCTCTCTCCAAATAAAAACCAAAAAGGGCAAGCCCTTTTCAGGATGTGGCTCAATTAAGCGCCCCTCGGTCTATCCCTGGCACTAAAATAAAATGACTAAATAGTTTTTATTCTAAGAATGCAAGGTTTTTTTTAAAAAAAAAAAAAACTACTGATATACAACCTGTAAAAGATACATGTAAAATAAAATGTCTTTATAGTAACAATTTCTGTGTTTTATAAAATTCAACCAATCCCATTTTTATAAAAAGAATTTTTTATTTTTGGATACTGAGGATTGAACCAGGGATCCACAACCACTGAGCCTTTTTTATATTTTACTTAAGAGACAGAGTCTTGCTGAGTTGCTAAGTGCCTCGCTAAGCTGCTGAAGCTGGCTTTGAACTCACAATCCTCCTGCCTCAGCCTCCCAAGCCACTGGGATTACAGATATGTGCCACTGCACCTGGCAAAAAAAAAAAAAAAAAAAAGACCTTTTTATTTTTTAACATATTAAAACAATCAATATCATAAATTTCTTTTTTTTTTTTTTTTTTTTTTTAATATATTTTTAGTTGTAGATGGACATAGTACCTTTATTTGTTTATTCACTTTTTTTTTTTTTTTAAAGAGAGAGAGGGGATAGAGAGAGAGGTAGAGAGAGAATTTTTAATATTTATTTCTTAGTTCTCGGCGGACACAACATCTTTGTTGGCATGTGGTGCTGAGGATCGAACCCGGGCCGCACGCATGCCAGGCGAGCGCGCTACCGCTGAGCCACATCCCCAGCCCCGCAATATCATAAATTTCAAGGTTAAACATAAGTAGTCTTCTGTTTCAAGGACAAAGGGACCCTAATTCGGGAACAAATAAGAGTTACAAAAATTACTGAAAGACATGTTACTTCTTAATTCTATATAATTATTAAGGAAAGATTCATTAGAATAATTAGTCTACTATAGTTGCTGAATATTTTTAAAAATCTACAAGAAAACATTAATGATGGGTTGGGGTTGTGGCTAAGTAGTAGCGCTCACCTCGCATGTGGGAGGCCCTGGGTTTGATCCTCAGCACCACATAAAAATAATTAAATAAAGGTATTGTGTCCAACTACAACTAAAAAATAAATATTTTTTAAAAAGGAAAACATCAATGATATTTCCACACATTACTAATAATCAACTAGAAAAACAATGGGAAATATCTCCATTAAAACAGCAACAGAGGGGCTGGGGTTGTGGTAGAGCTCTCAGTGGTAGAGCACTTACTTTGCATATATGAGGTGCTGGGTTCGATCCTCAGCACCACATAAAAATAAACAAATACAAATAAAGTTATCGTGTCCATCTACAACTAAAAAATATACTAAAAAGCAGCAACAGAAAGCATAAAATACTTGGTAATTAATGTAGTAAATACATTTTAAAAACTGAACTTTAATGGGGAAAAAGCTGCTTAGGTACAGAGAAGCAATATATCATGAAGAAGACAATCTTGTTCCAGTTAAATAACAGCTGTATTGTACTTTCAATTTAAACATTAACAAGACACTTTACAGAACTTGGAAAAATGGGCAAAAATATCAAAGAACTTTCTATAAAAACAATGATAGGTTTAGCCCTATGAATACTAAAATCAAAGGACTAGGTCTCAATTCAGTTGATAACTTTCTCTTACGATACGAGTGCAAGTTGGTTGCTGAATCATTCATTTGCTGACCAACTCTGACACGTTTCTGTTCAGTATTTAAATAATACATCCATAACAGAGACAATCTTTCATTTCCTAAATCACAGTTTATATTATCTGTGGTACAGTTAAAATGAACAATTCATGACCAAGACACAACTTAAGAGCTCACATGTAAGAAGAGTTGCTTGTCAAATGTTAGTTTTTCTTAAATATCTCTAAATGAGTGTCCTATCCTCCTGTTGTACTACAAGCGAAGTTGTCAGATGGAATTTACCTTTGGAATTACCTCTTTGAGGCAAAAGTTGACATCTCCCCACAAAAAGCTACACAACTGGTCTATGTCAGTTAGTCTATGGATTGATCTCTTCCTCACCAAGTTAGGATTTAATCTTGTGTCCTTAGATCTAATATAAGAAGCAGAACACAACTATAAGAGGCACTTCCAAAAATAGTGCTAAAGTAGAGTTGTATGGCTAAGGTGCCTAGGAATGCATCCCTTAGGCAAGTTAGTGTCTTAACATTTAAAACAAAATTAAACAGGTTTCTTTTTTACTATCCAACTTCTCAGACCTCATACTATGCTACTCCAAGAAAGGGATTTAATGCCTTGCCTTCCTCAAGCTTACTTTGATCAAAGGTTCTCTTTACTCTCAGAGAACCATTAATGGCAAAGTGTTCTAGCTTTGTAGTCAAAAATACCTGTGTTCAAATTCTAGCTCTGCCACTCATTAACTATAAAATCTTGGATGTGTAATCAATTTTTCAACTGTAGAATGTAGAAAATCATACCTATACTTCAGGGGATTGATTTAAGGATAAATTATATACACACAGTATATATACATTTTAACATTGTGCCTGATAATTTCAAGCAAAGTGCATTCTGTCCTCCTGAGAGCAAAAGCTGATATTTATTCCCATAGTCTCCCACTTCTTTTCTTTTCCCTTCCCTGACTTTGTCTTTTCCATATTCATGCCTGAGTTTAACATTTCTATTTGATTTTCTTTTAACTTTAGCAGTACGTTAAGGTAGACATTTAAAAGGTCTCATACACACTGACTCACACCATTCAATGGAATACAGAAGGACTGGATCAGAAGGAAAAGGTAGGGGCTGTAGTTACACTGTTGAGTGTAAAAAAAAAAAAAGATAACAGCATCACAGTGTGTACAGCCCACTATCATCCTATTAAAAAGTGATTACACGAAAGAATGAAGCTGGAACTTAGTATATATGAGTACAAACTCAAAATGGATCACAGACCTATACAACTTTTAAAATTTTTTAAGGAGAAAAGTATTATGATATTGTATTTCACAGACACCAGAAATACAGAAACAAAAAAAAAATAGACGAATTGGACTTTGTTAAAATTATAAACTTTTGTGCCACAGAGGTTACAAAATTAATTGGGGCTTAATATAAAAAAATACATAAAGAACTCTTACAACAACAAAAAATCAACCCAACTAAAAAATGGTCACAGAACTTGAACAGATACTCTTCCAAAGATATACTAATAGTCAATAAGCACACAAAAACACATGCTCAACATTACTAATCACTACAGAAGTATAAATTAAAACCACAGAGACTTGAAATACTTCATATCCATTAGGATAGCTATTAAAAAGAGAAAATTAGTTAAAAATTATAAAAAAGAGAAAACTAGTGTTGGCAAGGATGTGGAGAAACTGAAACCCTTTATGCATACATGGTGGGAATGTAAAATATGCAACCACTATGGAAAATGGCATAGCAGTTATTCAAAATATTAAACTTAGAATTACCATGTGAACCAGCAATCCCACTTGTGGGTATGCATTCAAAAGAACTGAAAGCAGAGACTTGAACAGTTATTTAAACAGTTATGCTCATAGAAGCATTATTTACAAGAGCCAAAATGCAGAAGCAACCAGTGTCCACCTATAAATAAATGGATATGCAAAATGTGGTACACATTCATACACTTGAAATCTATTCGCTCTTATTAAAAAGGAAATTCTGACACAGGTTACAATGAATGAACTGTGAGTACACTATACTGGGTGAAATAAATCAATCACAAAAGGATATCTGTGATTTCATCTGTATGAAGTACCTAGAATGGTCAAATTCACAGAGATGGAAAGTAGAAGAGAGGATGTCAGGGCTTGTGAGGAGAAGGGAATGGGGAGTTCAGAGTTCAATGGATACAGAGTTTCAATTTGAGAAGATAAAGTTTTGGAATCACTATAATGATGATGGGTGCACAACAATGTGAATATACTTTATGTTACTGGACTGTATATTTTATCACAATAAAAAGAGAGATTACATAGAATTACATTACACTATATATATGCTTTCATGCACTTTTTTTTTTTTGAAAGAAACCCAGTTTTAGGCTTTCTAGAAGAGAGAGACTAAGAAAATCAGAAATGAACATGATAAAAATAGAGGTGCTGGGGCTGAGGTTGTGGCTCAGTGTAGAGTGCTTGCTAGCATGTATGAGGTATTGGATTCAATCCTCAGCACCACATACAAATAAATAAATAATAAAAGTACATCAACAACTAAAAAATATTTTTTAAAAACAGAGATACTGAATATAGTAGCCTACTATGTACCCATAAAAACTTGACCTATAAAATATTAAATGGTTTGGAAAGACATTCAAGATATCTTAAGTATAAAAGCATATAATAAAATACTATTTACAATTCTAACATGTTCATATATACATATGCAAGAAATAGTCTCAGAGGGGACATTAGAAATTACTGAGAAGGGATTAGTTAATAAATAATTCTGGGATAACTGGATTCCTAACTCACAATAAATATATCAAACATTCTAGAAAAGCAAAACGTTAACCCTAACCTATGTTTGCTTAGAGGGTCTCAAGCTAGAAAAGAATTTCTTAGGATACAAAAATACCATAAGACACTGATTGATTCCATCCTTAGGTATATATCCTACCTTCCACGAAAACCAGGAAACCCATGAAAACCAGGAATATGTGCAAAAATGTTTACACAAGACCTCTTGCCTCAAACTATAACCCTAAATATTCATCAGCAAGAGAATAAATTATGGCATATTCATAGGATGTAGAACACTATATAGCACTGGAAATGAGTGCAACATCTTGGAAATAATGCTGACTGAAAAAAGCAAACTGTAGGACTAGGCTGTGGCTCAATGGTAGAGCACTTGCCTTGCACACGTGAGGCACTGGGTTCGATCCTCAGCACCACATAAAAATAAATAAATAGGGATGGGGTTGTGGCTCAGTGGTAGAGTGCTACCTCTCATTCATGAAGCCCTGGGTTCAATCCTCAGCACCACATAAAAGTAAATAAATAAAAATAAAGATATTTAAATAAACAAATAGAGATATTGTGTCCATCTTTACCACTAAAAATTTTTTTAAAAAAGCGAATTATAAAAGACAATACATAGTATTTTTGTAAAACCTCACCTTATTTAAAACAAACCAAAATTAAATATTATGAACAAATGCAAATGTAAAACTAGTTTTGTTTTGTGTTTTTTTAAAGAAAGGGAATGATAAACACAAGATTTACAACAGCAGTTACCCTAATAGGAATAGGGGGCAGAGATAGGAGGGGACCAAGAAGTACAAGGGAGCTTCCAGATAATCAGTTACACTATAGTTCTCAAAAGATGAAGTTCATGAGTGTTCGTTATGCTTCATAACTTACATACCCAGAAGATACATTCTTCCGTGGATACTAAAAATCACATAAAAATTTAAAAATAGTAAGAACCTGCTCCAATTTTTGTGTTAAAAATGATCTATAGTTCCTATATATAATTCTGAAAGAGTAATATGAAATATTTCCATTAATTTAAATTTTAGGCAATTATAATTTTTCTTTTTTACTTCTAACTGGGATCTCTGATTTTCAACAATGAAATCGTATAGTGTAATTTTTTTTTAATAAAGTCACAAAAAATCCATTTTTTTTTTAATTTTTTTTTTTTATTGGTCGTTCATAACATTACATAGTTCTTAATACATCATATTACACGGTTTGATTCAAGTGGATTATGAACTCCCGCTTTTACCCCGTATACAACTTGCTGTATCACATCAGTTACCCTTCCATTGATTGACATATTGCCTTTCTAGTGTCTGATGTATTCTGCTGTCTGTCCTATTGTCTACTATCCCCCCTCCCCTCCCCTCCCCTCCCCTCCCCTTTTCTCTCTCTACCCCTTCTACTGTAAATCATGTCTTCCATTTGTATTCTCTTGACTTACCCCTCCTTACCTCTTATATGACATTTTGTATAACCCTGAGGATCGCCTTCCATTTCCATGCAATTTCCCTTCTCACTCCCTTTCCCTCCCACCTCTCATCCCTGTTTACTGTAAATATTCTTCTCAAGCTCTTCGTCCCTACCCTGTCCTTGTTTACACCCCTTATATCAAAGGAGTCATTTGGTATTTGTTTTTTAAAGATTGACTAGCTTCACTTAGCATAATCTGCTCTAATGCCATCCATTTCCCTCCAAATTCTATAATTTTGTCATTTTTTAATGCAGAGTAATACTCCATAGTGTATAAATGCCACATTTTTTTTATCCATTCATCTATTGAAGGGCATCTAGGCTGGTTCCACAGTCTTGCTATCGTGAATTGAGCTGCTATGAACATCGATGTAGCAGTGTCCCTGTAGCATGCTCTTGTTAGGGCTTTAGGGAATAGACCGAGAAGGGGAATAGCTTGAAGGATATACAATAAATTTAATAAAAGATTCCATTACGTTGATACAATTATGGGAGGTTTTTTATTTCTTATGTTCATCCACATTTTCCAAAATTTCACCAATATACATTATAGCTCCAAAATCCCTTATCTGCCATTCTTGTGACTAGAAATGTTTCAGAATCCTGATTCCTCCTCCACCTCCTCCTCTTTTTTTTATTTTTTAAAGAAAGGCAACAGGTACATACATTAGTACTGCCCTAACATTCCAAGAAGGATCTCAATCAGTAGACCATAATACAAGTGACTGAAAATTGGCCCCATGTATAGTAAATACATATAATAAGTAACTTCATGTAAGTTAAGGTCTTATTTTGTTGCCAAAAAAAGCCTAAATTAGGTTTTATTATCACAGGAGTAGAATTATTTAAATAAGGCTCCCAATTCTGACCCCATGTGTCCAACTAACTTAGAGCTTAGTCACTAAAGACTGTACACTCAGTTGAGAAATAGGCCTTAAATTAATATTTTATAATAACAACAAACCAAAGCATCTGAAACTCAAAAAAGAATAATGAAAGACCGTTTTTCTCAGTAAAGTTAAAGCTTTCAAGCACATTTCAAAAATAAACAAGTTAGCAGGTCCCAGCAGCTCAGGAGGCTAAGGCAGGAGGATTACAAGTTCAAAGCCAGCCTCATCAATTTAGCAAAGCCCTAAGCAACTTAGTGAGACCCTGTCTCTAAATTAAAAAATTTAATAAAGGGCTGAACATGTAGTTTAGTAGTTAAGCACCCCTCAGTTCAATTCCCAGTACAAAGAAAAAAAACAAGTAGTAATTAATGAACCAATATAAAAATAAAAATATTTATAAATTATCACAATCATAATGTATACCATAAATTCAACATAGCCACCAAATGAACTTAACTGAAAAGACAGTACCACTTTATGGTATTCTTTAACTCCACAACTGTGCATTGAGGACCTAAGACCCAGGATTTCATGTGGCCTTTAAATTTGAATCCATGAACTCAGAAATGGATCCTAGGTTCACACTAACACAAATGCCAAGAATTCAAAGACAAATGCAGTAGGATGTATCAGATAAATTAAGTTGTCATATATATGACTCTTGTCACATTCATGGACCACAATCCAAAAGCTTATGATCCAAAAGCTTGGAGTAACTATATGTCAGTGCTAAGAAAACCAGAATGATGGCTAATTGAACATTTCTTGTTAACACTAAGGTATTCAACAGTCAACATTACTTAATGCAATGGTCAAATATGATGAAAGTCTTTGTATCTAAACATTCAAGTGTCTTAAGACAAGGTGTTTTGGTTTGTTTTTTTTTAATCCACTATCACTGGGGTTCTGATCAGTCATCTCCTTATCCTCAACCTATCCTTGAAGTAGTGACTACAA
Organism: Urocitellus parryii; assembly: GCF_045843805.1. NCBI lineage: Eukaryota > Metazoa > Chordata > Mammalia > Rodentia > Sciuridae > Urocitellus > Urocitellus parryii. The sequence continues at coordinate 145,994,672 of NC_135533.1, forward strand.
TAGACTATGGGCACCAAGGAGTGACATGTATTAAAATTCTTTTTTCTCTATGTAAGATTTTTAGGTAAATAAAACTGGGGTTCAACTTCAGTACTGTATTTTTAAGAACAAACATCTAACTTTTAAAACCATTGCTATTTTCCTTTATAAACCCTAATTAAATAAAAACACACAAATAAAAGCCACAACAAGATACCACTTCATACCTACCAGGATGGTTATAATTTTAAAAACAATGACAAGTTTTGGTGAAAATGTAGACAAATTAGAACTCAAATACATTGTTGCTAAGAATGTAAAATGGTGCTGTCCTTTTGAAAAAGCTGGGCAGTTTGTTAACATGTTAAAAACTCTATGAGCCAGCAATTTTACTCAAAGAATTTACTCAAAGTATTAAGCTAGAAAAAAAAATGATATGCAAATGTTCATAGCAGTATTATTCATAACAGCACCAAAGTGGAAACAACCCAAATGTCCATCAACTGATGAATGGATACAATTTGGTATACACATACAAGGGGAAATTATTGGGAAATAAAAAGGAATTAAGCACTGATACATGCTACAGCATGTATGAGCCTTACAAGACATTGTTAAGCAAAAGAAATAAGATGCCAAAGACCACACAGTTGTAAGATTCCATTAATTTTGAAGCAGGCAAATCCAGTAAGACCATTAAGTGGCTGCCAGTGGCTGATGAGAAGGAATGGGGAATAATTGCTAATATGTATAGATTTTCTTTGGAGATGAAGAAGTTGTTCTAAAATTGATTGTGGTGATGTTTGGTGCAACTCTGTGAATATACCAAAACTCACTGAATTGTACACTTTAAATGTCTGAATTACATGGTATATGAATTATATCTCAAAAGAACTATTTACAAAATATAAATATCAGAATGAAAACAAAATGCTATAGAAAGGGGGGGCCTCTATGTTTTTTGCCTATATGAAATTTTTCATTTTATTTTATTTTTTTTAACTTATTTATTTATTTATTTTTAAGAGAGAGTGAGAGAGAGAGGGAGAGAGAGAATTTTAATATTTATTTTTTAGTTCTCGGCGGACACAACATCTTTGTTGGTATGTGGTGCTGAGGATCGAACCCGGGCCGCACGCATGCCAGGCGAGCGCGCTACCGCTTGAGCCACATCCCCAGCCCGAAATTTTCATTTGAGAAAGAATAAAAAAAATCTACCTTGACTGTGGTAGACTGCACTAGTGGCCCTAATTCCTCACTGCTCCCAGGATCTAGTACTTGGCAATGTGATTTTACAGTTCCTCCACTAAAGGAGTAAGATTTTTGTGGCTCCTTGTCCTTGATTTCAACCATATGAATTGTTTTTGTCAAAAGAGTGAAGCAGAAATGGAAGTGTGCCAGTTCTGAGCCTGAATCATAAGAAATCCTACAGTTTTCCCTTGTCTTCTCAAGTTCCTGTCAGTATCATTAGTGGAGTTTCACCTGGGTCATTACTTCCCATTTAGCCTGGGCTCCAAAATGAACACACATGAAGCATGAGCTGTCCCAATACACAGATCTGAAGAAGCAGAGTTGCACCAGCCAACCTACAGATCCACGAGAATATCTGATTATTTCAAGTCATGAGTTTTGGGGTAATCTGCTATGCAGTGTTACTGTGGCAACAGCTAACTGACACAGTAACTAAGAGGCTACATAAATTAAATGATGATTATCAAAGTAGGTCCAGACTAATAAGTGTTACTTACTCAGCTTAAGATAGTCATCTAACACTTAGATATGTGGTATCTGTCCCTGTAAGCTCTCAAACTGAAGGCTGATAGCAACTTAAGATACTGTGTACTTTTCCACCTTAACTAAATATAATTTTTACTTTTAGGATTATTGTGTTTTAAAATCAAATATGAAATAACATTTGGAAAAAAAAATGTGCAGAACCATGGAGGATAAACCTATGAACAAAACATAGTCCCTGTCCTCAAAACTTTACAAGGAACAATACTTAAAAGAGGCAAGTACAGGGAACACAGAGACAGGTCATTCTGGAACAAAAATTTGGGGAAATGAAGAGGAGGCAAACTGTAAGAATAAAATTTTAAATATGGAGAGGGAGAGAGGGAGAGAGTGAAGGAGAAATGAACAGAAATTTACTAACTTATTTGATGAGAATCAAGGTCTCCAACCTCTGTGAAGCCCAAACAGGGTGCACTCAACAGCTACTAGAGCAGGCTAAGACTGCCCTATCACTAAATGTTGACTCATTATCAACTTTGTAAATCTAAACTGAGCACAAAGTTGATTTTCTAAAGATGTTTAGGGCTATTTGTCCCTTTGCTTCATGATGACTCTGGTCAATTACCTATTTCCTAGTAGTGGCTGGCTCTATTTTTCATTTGCTATCCCAACCTAAAGCGTACTATGATCTATGATCTTTGCGTCTCCTCCTATTGTCTGATTACATTTGCTAGTCACTGTTCTCCCCTACTTCTACTTATTCCCTTTTATTTCAAGCTGGTTAATGTTAAGTCTTGACTTTTTTTTTTTAATAACTTTTGCTATCCATGAATTTCCAGACTAATAGATCATACATAGGCCTATAGGCTTTCACTACTGCAGAGAATGCAAAGGTTCAAAACCCAAAAATTAACAAACCCTCAAACTTCTGGTTTATGCCTATTCCAGATGATGTTGTTAGTTAATTCTAGCCTAAGACTGAGGCACTGTTATATCTATTAAATTTAAAATATGCAAACAGCAGGCCAAGAGATTTTTTAAAATTGCCCATTCCAAATAAACACTATTAAACAAGAGAAAAGAAACAAGTTAAAAAGAGAACTTTTAGAAAGAAAAGGCTGACAGCCAAACAAGTTCCATTTTTTTCATTTGTATTGCTTTTTAAATAAAAAGCTTAAATACAAAAAATATGAATTACTGAAATAGTAACCAAAAAAGAGAAATGTTAAATTGTTCAGAAGCTAGTTTCCAATACAATCCAATCTCAAAGGAAGCTTTCCTGTAAAATATTTCCACTTGAGCATATTATTGAAATTTTTTCTCTAAAATTGATTTGTTAATTCAAAAAAAAAAAGGCAGGGCTTCTACACTTTAGAAAAGTAATAATGTATGCCCCATAAGTGCCTGTTTGAGAGGAAAGAGTAGAAAAAAGTTGGTAACAGACTACGGTCCAGTTCAAAAAGACTGGAGATTAATGATGATGTCCATTCTAAAGAATCTGTGATCTGGGGGCTGGGGCTGTAGCTCAGTGGCATTCGTGAGGCACTGGATTTGGTCCTCAGCACCACATAATAATAATTTAAAAAAAAAAAAAAAGGCATTCTGTCCATCTACAACTACCAAAAAAAAAAAAAAAAAATTCTGTGATCCTTTGTAATCGGCTCCCTCAGTGTTCAGTTCCCAGGTTAAGCCACTTTCTTTTTTAGGTGCTATCAGAATGTTGGGAAGGTAGGTAAATCTGGCTGTAACACTTGAACCAACTTGACAGTAAGAATTTTACTTTTGTATTTAATTCAAAGAGCACTGAGAATGTTAGGTTAAATATTCATGCCTCTTTTCTATGTGTCCTGTCATTATAGTTTAAGGAAAACATTCTAAAATCTATCATCTAGCAAATTTCACCTCTAAAACACCCTTATTAAAAAAAAAAATCAGCACAACTACTATGTGTAGGTCTTTATATCATAAAATGAATGACTTTGATCCTATCCTTACAGAGTTCACTGTCAAGGTGGGACAGCGGCCACATTAAATACATTCAATATAGCCAGGCACAATGATGCATGTCTGTAATGCCAGCTACTCAGAAGTCTGAAGCAGGAGGCTAGCAAGTTTAAGGGCATCCACAACAACAGAGACCCTGTCTCAATCAAACACACACACACACACACACACACGGCTAGGGATGTGGATACAGTGCTCCTGGGTTCAATTCTCAGTTCCACCAAAAAAGAAGAAGGAAAAAAAGCCATAAGGTCAGAAAATCACAAGTGCTGTCCATATGACAGAAACAGACTATAACTACAGCAGAATATTTCTCCTGGGCCAATCAGAATGTCCTGAAACAAGAGGACAGCATTTCAGCTTGAAAGACAAGTAAGATTAACATTATTTAGAGTCTTGGAAGAAGGACGAACCATGTAGAAGAGTGACCTAAAATAAATAGGGAGACAGTAATAATCTAGTTTGGATGAAATAACAAGTGTTTAAAGGAAATATGGGGAAGCCCAAACTGTTTTTAAAGTCAGGTTTTAAAAAGAGGTTAAATGTCACAATTAAAATAATAATAATAATAATAATAATAATATCCAAATACAATGTAATTAGACTAGTGACAATATAAATACCAAAGGAGACAAATACTGTACATACACATTAAACATTCTCCATTAAATTCTCTTCACAATTAGCTGTAATAATTTTTTTTTAAAGAGAGAGTGAGAGAGGAGGGAGAGAGAGAGAGAGAATTTTTAATATTTATTTTTAAGTTCTCGGCGGACACAACATCTTTGTTGGTATGTGGTGCTGAGGATCGAACCCGGGCCGCACGCATGCCAGGTGAGCTAGCTACCGCTTGAGCCATATCCCCAGCCCAGCTGTAATAATTTTTTTAAAAAAGATATCTCTAAACTTATAGTTAAAATAACAATCTTCTCAGGGGTCAGGATCAAGGCACTGGGTTCAATCCCAAGCACCACATAAAAATAAATAAATAAATAAAATAAACAATCTTCTCTTTCCAAGATCAATTTCCTCTTTCCCCTATTTTCAAACACACATTTTTCTCCCTATTTAAAAAAAAAAATACTTAAAAAACAAACAAACAAAAACAAAAAGACAAAAAATAAAAAGACCTTTATGACCCGGCAGCCTACTAGAACCATTGGCCCCTCACACTTAGGTCTTTTTTTAACATTTTCTCAAACAAATCCTCAGTGCCCAAGGATGCCTTTATCTCTTCACTACTCATCCCTAATTTGGCTCTCACCTTCACTACTCTGATCTTTATTAGTGCACTTTCAACAATGACTTCCTTTACCAATTCAACAACTTGTTTTTTCTTCATTCCCTCTGAACTCTACAGCCTTTTTACACTCCAGACCCTAAATCTTTCTGTGCCTTTCATTTTCTTGTGCCACTGCACCTTCCTAATTATTCTACTTCTGTTGGGGTTTATTCTGACCCCTCTACCTCCTCCCATTTCTCAAGTGTGAGTTTCTCAGGCCTCAATTTCTACTCTTCCATTCTTTCCTTTGGTTAAATAACCTTATCTCTAATCTTCAATTAACTCTAGCTAGCCCTGGCTTGTAGTCCCAGGTGGCATTTCTAAAAATGTTTACACTAATCTATGGTAACAATAAGAGAATTTGTTCTTTCCAACTAATTTTTATTTCTAACAGTAGTTTTTTTAAACATTTGTGAAAAATGAATTTAAATTTCTATTAAGTTTATAAAGTCAGAAACGAGCTACAGGTGTCAGCATAATATTTCCTTTTAAATAAAGGTTTACGACAACACAAAGTCAGGCACTATATTTAGGTCAAAATATCCATATGCCCAGGCTGAAGAAACAATGAACAAAACTTTACCGGGCATGTCCTAGTTAGGTCAAGAGTGAAGCCCAGGCCTGGGGCTCTCAGATGAAGGGAAGTGGGTGTGCCCCTCAGACTTGGTATGAAGTTTAGGAAATAGATAAGAAACTGCTCAGAGTCACTCCTTAGGCATTTTAGAATGGTGGAAAACTTTTCCTGTGAATTAAAAAGAAAACTAGGGAAAGATTTATCCACCTCACAGCTCTTTCTTGAGTAGATTATGAAGGAAGCTATCTTTTATTTTTTTTAAGAGAGAGAGAGAGAATTTTTTAATATTTATTTTTTAGTTGTCGGCGGACACAACATTTTTGTTTGTATGTGGTGCTGAGGATCGAACCCGGGCGCGGCACGCATGCCAGGCGAGCGCTACCGCTTGAGCCACATCCCAGCCCAGGAAGCTATCTTTTAAAAGATCAAAATAAAACTATCAAAAACAAAAGGTTAACTTTATTCAATTCACAGTTTTCCTTTGTTTTGTGGAATGTAGTGATGGAATATGAATCTTGATACTTTTCAAAGAAACAATAAATCAATGACAAACTGCATGACAGATACATTGGCACATGCCAAAGTACCCCTAGGTTCAATCCCCAGTACCAAGAGGGGGAAAAACAATTTACAAACTATTCTATTTTTTTCCAAATGGCATTACTTGGCATTCTAAATAGAATGAAGATCTCAAACATGCTAAATAGAATGGACATCTCAAAAATGCTGATTAAACTGTGAAACAAAAAAAAAAAAAAGCACTTCTAGGCCAGGTGCAGTGGCACACACCTGTAATTCCAGTGGCTCAGGAGGCTGAGGCAGGAGGATCATGAGTTCAAAGCCCACTTCAGCAAAAGTGAAGTGCGAAGCAACTCAGGGAGACCCTGTCTCTAAATAAAAAACAAAATAGGGCTGGGGATGTGGCTCAGTGTTCTAGTGCCCCTGAGTTCAATCTCTGGTATGCGCCCCCCCCCCAAAAAAAAAAAGAAAAAGAATTTCTATAGCAAAGATTCTGTGTGAAACCTACTGGGATCTAACAAATAATGAAGACGACAAGTAGCATGTCTTTGTACAGCACTTAGGAATTTACACAGCATTCTACATACATCATCTCACTGAATCCTCACAACAACCTTATAGAGGACAGGCACAGCCACTGCACAAAATGCAAGACTGGAACTAAGGCATGGCTAGCTGACAGTTAATGAGAGGTAAAGATTCACTCTCAAACTAGAGATTTCATGATATGAAACCAGTAAAGAATTTGGTACTCATATCAGAATTTCAAATGAAAATTTAATGAAAAATGAATTTTTGAATGATTATTTACATTCAGTATAATTCAAAAACATGTAAAAATAACTACAGCATACTTCTATTTAAGAGCACTACCTTAGTGGTTCTTCACCATCAATAAAACTCCAAAAGAGACATTATCTATAATTTTCCCACCAGGTTAAGGTAAACCCTATAAGCCAAAAAATAAGATTCTTCTATAAAATCTCTATTAGGCTAATGCATAGTTACTGGTGTAATACTTTAAATATAGCTACAAACAACTTTCTTAGGGGCTGTTGAATGTTTCATTTTAAACTGTGGCCTTAGTGAGACCTATTAAAAAGCTGAGTAGTAACAATTCAATACAAGGATCATGAGGACTAACCATAGATTTCTCCCTATAAACTGCATTTGGCTACCTGAAGCCCCCCTAAAAACCTAAGTGGTTAAAATTCCAGAAGGAGAGCCCTCCACTTCTAAATCTTTAGGTGAGGATTAGAAAATATGCTACAGAAACTCCCAAATTCTAAACATTTCCTAATTTATACATGCAACACACAAAGCCAGTACTTTAATTCCTAAGAAGGAAAACTAAACTCCAGCTACATCAACAAGTAGATTATAGATTTTAAAAATCAAGGGTTGGGTGACAGAGCTCAGTGGTAGAGCACTTGCTTAGCATGTGCAAAGCCCTGGGTTTGATCCCCGGTATCACAAATAAACAAACAAAAAAAGGACAAAGATTTTAAAAATCAAAATGTATGCTCACTGGCTTTACTGCCAGGGAAAGCAATCACATTAAGTTTCAGATGCCAACAATACTCAACTAAAATAGCCCTTGGTCAGACACTATCTTTTTAGAACATTTTCTGATTTTTCATAAAATGGTTTGATAAAACAAGAAAGAATGACAAAAATTAATATTATTGATGTTAAAATAAATGTAACTAGATGGAACTATGTAACATCTCACAATTCAATGGCATTGTCATCTCTAAAACAAATGAACACACAGAAATCTACTTCGAGAAATACTTTGGGCATTTAAATCTGTAGTACTACTTGATAATTACAGGCTGATACGGTTACAAACTCTTTAGCTTTTTTCTCCCCTAAAGGCTTCATAATAGACACTGAGAAAAACAATTTAAATACTGATTCATGGTGTTATAGCTTTGGCTAATTTTAGTTTAAATCATGCATCCCCGAAACAATATTATCAAAGCACTTTAACTACAGGCAAAACATGTTTTTAAAATAATAAACAAATCTTCTAACATCTATAATTCTAGACATAAGTTTTCAACTAGTTTCTTTAAAAAAAAAAACTTTCAGCAGCTATAATCAGGTATGATCATGTCAGATGCAATGATCACAACAATAATCCTCAATTAGAACTGCCTTCCATTAGTTCTGAAGATCTGCATTATTGTTCATTCTCTGAGTTAGCACTATTTTGCAAATACGTGACATGAAAATGACCATTATCACAATAATATACCACCTCCATACAATTAAGCCCTGAAATTAGATTTTAAAATAGATGGCACAGGTAGACGCATTCTCACGCATTAATTCAGTACAATTTTATCAACCACCTATTGACAGACACTGGAGAGAGTGCCAAAACGGAAAGAGTCTCACCCTCATATAGTTTATTTTGTTTACTGTCATCTTTTTTTTTTAATTAATGTCATCATTTTATTTTGCTTTGTTTATTTTTTTTAATAAACAAAGTTATAGATGGACACAATATATTTAGTTTATTTTCATGTGGTGCTGAGGATCAAACTCAGTGCCTCGCATGTATGAGGCAAGCGCTCTGCCACTGGACCACAACCCCAGCCCACTGTCTGTCATCTTTAAGAGATTAAAAACAAGGCCAAAACAGGAAGAACTGCACTAAGGAATTAGGACTTTATTCTAACTGGACCCAAAAGCCACTGCAGAATTTTAAGCATAGGACTGCCATGATCTGGCTTAAGTTGTTAGAAGGCCACTCAGGAGAATGGCCATTGTGTAGAGACCGTAAGAAACCCAAAGAGAAGGCTAATATAGGAACTTAAGCAAAAAAAATGGTTGGCTTAAAGTAATGACAGATTCAGTATCAGAATCTTAGTGTCAAACAGTCTTGACTTTGAGCCCTTTTACAAACATTTGTTTCCTTAGGCAAATTATTTATACTCTTGGAGCCTTATCTTCCTTATTTTGCAATGCTTGTGAAACCTTAGCATATTCAAAACAAAGAATAAAATTATTATGATAATACTTTGCTAATGAACTCACTTGAAGGGTTTGGACAAATTGACTTCTTTCCCCCTTGCACAAACATTAACCTCAATATAAGTAATTTTTAGCAGGGTCCAAATGCAATTATACAAGTACTGCATTGACATCCTCAAGAGACAAGCTCCTGTTTCTTCCAGAACTTACACTAAAACAAGTGCTCATAAGAGTACACCTAGAGGGCTGGGGATGTGGCTCAAGCGGTAGAGCGCTCACCTGGCATGTGTGCGGCCCGGGTTCGATCCTCAGCACCACATACAAACAAAGATGTTGTGTCCGCCGAAAACTAAAAAATAAATATTAAAACTCTCTCTCTCTCTCTCTCTTTAAAAGAGTACACCTAGAAAGGTGTTTTTCTCAAATTAATAAAATAAGTCTAGTTTGCACGTTCTGTTTGTGTTTTCACTTGCATTCTTTTACTTCCTCAGTGTATGAGCAAAAAAGATATATGCAAAATCTTGTCATTACATCATGATAAAGATCCTGGTGTTACTACCAGTTACTTTAAGTTCTCCTTTTAATTCTCAATAGCTTTTATCTATAATATGGGATAGCATTCCTCATTCTTACAGCATTGGAACATCAGGAAATCCAATACCAAAAGTTCTTCTTTATAAGTACACGAATTAACATTCATCCTTTAGTAACCTCCCTCTGTATTTAATATTCTTTCAACAAAGGATAAGCCACCTTGAAAATTTACTATCATATTCACTCAAAATTTACTTCAAATTTAAAATTTACTCAAAATTTAACAGGGGCTATGTGCAAGACAATGTGCTAGGACCATGGGAGGACAAAGGTTAGTGTTTAATGAGGAGATTCAGTATTTACACAAGAACAGAAGGGAGTGATGCAGACAGAAATACAAGTATTAAAACTAGCTGAGCACAGTGGCACAGGCCTGTAGACCCAGTGACTCGGGAGACTGAGGCAGGAAGATTGCAATTTCAAGACCAGCCTTAGCAACTTAACCAAATCCTGTCTCAAAATAAAAAATAGGAAGGGCTGTGAATGTGGCTCAGTGGTTAAGTGCCCATATTCAAGCCCTGATAACCTCCCCACCAAAAAATCAACAGAATAAAATAATAAACGTCTGATGTACTCAACCCTTAACTTCACTAATTACCAACTCCTGGCCAATCTTTTTTATAGCTTATATGTCCTATTACATGACAATCCTAAAGGAGTCTATTTTCATACATGTCTACATTCCTCACTAACTCCATTTTCAAGACAAATCTATAGTGCCACAGCAGTCTCCACAGGTTGATTTTTCCTGAAGGCCACATACAAGTAAGTAAAATGCAAGTCTTTTTTTTTTTTTTTTTTTAATCAATTCTTGATTTTTTAGCACAAGCCAAGGGAAGAGTAACATAGATGCTACAAAACTACAGGTAATCTAAAAAATTAGTTTACATATATACTTTCTGAAATACATTTCTATATTTATATTTCAATTTAAACAGGCAAAATACAGAATTCATGTTAAACAAAAGAATGAATCACAGGTGAAATGCTCTGGCCATTTCTTCGATCTTCTGAGACTATTTTCTCTTATATAAAATAGGAAAATATGTTCTTAGGGACTTGGGAGAATTAAATTTAATTCTGAGTGCTAACTCAGAGAATGAACAATATATTAAATGCCATGTGTGTACAGCTCTTTATATTGTTGTCTGGTTAACTCAGAAAGAACTAGGAAGCTGTCCAGTTTTCCAAACCTCTCCCCTGTATATCATCTTCTCTCAATATGATGTAAAAAAAACTTTTCTCCATCTCAAAACATGCTAGATGCGAGGGGTTAGCTAAACATCCTGATTTTTGAGGCGCTCCATTGCCTGTAACCTAAATAAAGGGAACTGAGATCTGAAGAGTTTTCAAATAAAATTATCAAACTTCACAAAGTAACTCCCCTTTAACTAATAGACCCAACCCACATTACATGGAGGTGATGTGTAGCTAATCTACAGTAAAAACACTTTCCCCATTTCTCAACCACCCATGACTTCCATACAATACAGCAAGAACAAGGCAGCCATGAGAACTCTCACTTGGGCCAGAGTAGGAGCAGCTCTAGAAGAGTTACCATGAAACATGACAGAATCACCTCCAGCTTCAGTTCTTATTCCATCCACAAGAATGCTTGAACTGAAACCTTGCGTTTCACACCACCTGCTCCTGAGATGCAGCTCAATGCTGCTCAAAACTATTAAATAATTTTGTCTTTTTAAAATACTATACAGTCACAACTCTAAAATTTTAATTCTTGAAGAGTTCCTTCTTTTCGATCTATTATTTTCTTGAAATTGTGTATACATTTTTAAGTTCCCTCTTGAATTATTATCTTCAATCACTAATAACCCTCTTTCCCCTATGTGAGGATACAATGAGTTCTTGATTTATCATAACCCCAAACACTACAAATCATCCATTTGGTTAAAGCTTTCTACCCAAAACCATTCTTTATATTCAGACATTACCGTTTTTTCATGTTTCCCTATGATAATTACAATTTAGTTATAATTATGGCACTTTGCAATTAAAAAGAGCACTTCATAAAGGTATTCATTTAATCCTTTTAACTTGTGAAAAAAGGCAATTCCCCTCTTTTATAGATGAGGAAAAGGGAATGAAGAACCCACTAGCTTGCCCAGTTACAAAACAAGTTAGAGGGTGAACCGGACCTCCAAATCAGGTCTTCCAACTCCAAATGTCGTACACTTCCCATTCTACTATGCTCTTTTCTAAGAAAGGAAGTCTGCCATTCTGTCCCAAACTGCATGTGCTTCAAAGAATAAAACATCTTCGAACAATCTCTCTAGACTGCAACCAGAATTCCCATCCCCACACCTCCAATCATCTATTCCTTACCTCCTCACCCTCAAGCCATTACTTCCTTCCCACCACACAATTTCCATACTTCACTCCCTTCCTTCCTTCCACCCCTTCTGCAGATATTCCACCTTGGCACGCAAAAAGGAGGGCCTCTCTTCCCGCTTGCCCCCAACCCTGGCACTCCCTTATCAGGAAATGCATGCCCCTAAACTGCAAGGACGCATCGTTAAGACACGAAGGAGCTACTTGATAAAAGTCCTACACAAATGGGCATAACTTGCAGGTCCTCCATTTCGGTATATGGCCTGGGGCACAAGCACACCTAAAATCCCTAAGAACACAGGAGCAACCTTTACAAAGACGCTGCCCATATCCTACCGCCACCAGAAGGTGGTCATCCAAACAGGCCCCCCTTCCAACTCCTCTCTATCAGGGGCCCACTCCTGGGCCTCTGGCCACCTCACCAACTCCCCCTTAGCTTGGGATGCCAGAGCTGAACAGCAGCCCCACAGACAAGACGGCTGCTTCTCTCTCACAACTTGAAAGTTCTGCCTCTTATCACCTGTTCTCACGGAGCTCCCTCTCGGCCCGGTGGCCCACCTTTGCCCCGGCCCGCCTCTCTCCGCCTCTCGATCCCCGCTGCCCCGTGGCCACCCCAGGTCAGTTCCGGGGTGCCGGTCGGATTCAACTTCCTATCCGCAGAGATTCCCACTCCCGGGGTCACACTCCCCTTCTCCATCACCTGCTCCGCCCATGACCAAATGACATCCGCCGTGGCCGCCTCCATCCCCCTCCCCGGACGCCGGGTCCCCCCGGCCGCTCGCCGAGGTCCCCGCGCGCCAGCCGCCCCTACGCCGGGGGCCAAGGGGGCGTGCACCCCCAACCCGCGGCCCAGCGCGCACCTGTTCCGCCTGCTCTCCCCCCCGCGCGGCGGCGCGCGACCCCCACCCACGCCGCGCCCCGGCCTCCCGGAGTCCCGCACTCACCACGAGTAGGTCTGCTCCGCCATGGCGCTGACGCTCGTGGGCTCCGCCGCAGGCAGTGGCCGGGCCCCGCGGCGGCGGGCTCGCTCGCTCGCTCGCGCAGGGAGCGGAAGGCGCAGCCGGGGCCCGGCGCTCGCTTGCTCGCTCGCTCGCGGGCCGGCTCGCACGGCGGGCGGGGAAGGCGGCTGGCGGGGAGAGGCCGGGCTCCGAGGCGGCCCCGCTCCCTGGGCCCCGGGGCGGGGCGGGCTCCGCTCTCGGCCTCCCTCACCCGCGGCGGCGGCGGCGGCTCCGCTGCGGCTCTAAACCCAACATGGCGGCGGCGGCGGCGCGGAGAACAAGGGGGCCCCGGGGCGGGCGAGCGGCAGCACGGGCCCGCGCTCAGCGCGCTGCGGGCTGCGGGAGCGCCGCGCTCGGGCGGCGGCGGCGGCGGCCGGGGGACATGGCCGGCGGACCGAGGCGGCGGCGGCGGCGGCTGAGGGGGGCGCTAGGCGATGAGGCGAGGCCGTTCGGATCACACCCGCCGACAGGAGGAGGGAGGAGGCGGGGGCGAGCCTGGGCCCTGCGCGGGTCACGTGCCCAAAACACGCTCACGTGACGCTCGCCCCGCCCCTCGCGCCCGGCCCATGCGCGGAGACGTCGGCTGTTGGTTCCAGGCGACTGGGGCTCCTACAGCCTCTGGCGGACGGACGCCTGCCGCCGCGCCCCCTCCAAGCGCAGCAGTCGCTCAGAGCCCCCCTTTTCCCGCCCCTTCCCGAGGTACTACAGCACCAGCCAATCAGGAACCGCGGTACGCGTCCGTTGACTGCCACTCAGCTGTCAACCTTCAATCAACAGCCTGCTGCTCGCGGGTCCCCAACTGTCAGGTAGCCTGTCCAGGCTGAGCGCTGCCTTCGCCCCTTCCTAGTTCATTGGTTCCGTAATTCATTTAGCAAATGTACCATGCAGCCAAACTTTATTGCGCCCAGGCTCGGTGCCAAGTAAAATACCCTAGGCTTGTCTTCATGTACCCAGTCAACAAATATTTATTGGGTGTCAACTTTGTGTCAACTCATTCTGCTTGGTCTCACCCTCCAGGTGATTATATTTGAGAGGAAGGGACACCATCCAAGCCGATGCAAAAATGAGCACAATTTCACATGAGTTTTAAGATGATACTACATTTTAGATAATGGGTCAAAGAGTGACTACTTAGTAGATGAGGTGGTCAAGGAGGGCCTCGCTGAGGAGGGTACATTTGAGATGACATTTGAAGGATGAGAACATCTAAAGATCCCAAGGAAGGAAGAGAGTTCTTAGCAGAAGGAATAGCAAGAGCAAAAGCTTAGGAAACTGCCCACCTGGAGGGCAGGAAGCAGGCACAGAAGTAAACAGAACTAGACCCCAAACCAACAGTAAATCCTAGGATTAGGGGAAGAGAGAGAGGAGCCATGAGTTGAGGCTCCTGCATTAGGAAAAGTTTTCTCAGAAGTGAGTGGGGCAGGCCAGGTATGATGGATGGCACATGCTTGTAAACCCAGCAACTGGGGGAGGCTGAGGCAGGAGTATCACAAATTTGAGGCCAGCCTCAGCAACTAAGTGAGGCCCTGAGCAACTTAGTGAGACCCTGTCTCAAAAAAAAAAAAAAAAAAAGATGGGTTCAATCTCTAGTCCCCTCCACCCAAAAGTGAGTGAAGCAGTCTGAAATCCTCAGAAGCTTACCGAGAAGAGACAAGGGCATGAGGCAAGGCTTACAGATGTGGAGGTTCATGGTTAGCTTGGTTCAGGCATGGGACAGATGATTTGTGCTATGAATTACTGAGAAAAGAGACAAAGTCTGGTGCATTAAGGCCAGACTTTGAAGGGCCTAGCCAAGTCTCCCTACTATTGTAAATGAGGGGAAAACAGACATGCTAGTCCTCTTGGACACCCCCACCCCTCCCTTAACAGAGAGCAAAGCTCACACACCTGAAACCTGCATACCCAAGTGCTTGCCCAACTTTAGGCCAGGATCTAGCTCTGCTCCAGTTTCCCAGGGCCTGCCCAAACTTAACAGGAACACCACACCCTGACTCTATCTCCAAATGGATCAGTTGGCCATTGCCCTGCAACTGCTGCTTGCCTGTCCTGGAGGGGAATCCTTTAGTGACAGAGCCAAGTACACTCTTCCTTCAGTTGCAAGCTCTCTGTCTTCCTCCTTCCCCAACTGCCAGGTGCCAGGACCAATCAGGTTCAATGTGTTTCCTATGAAGCTCCACCAGAGAGCCCTGGGAAATGGCCGGCTGATAAGATCAAGGTTCTAGGAGAGCTTGAAGCGGGGCCCCAAGAAAATACTTAACCATCAGGGACCCTTCCTCTCACCATTAACACAGAGATACCAGCCTGCAGAAACCTGCCCAGCCATAAAACTGCATGCTATGAGGAGACCAGAAGGCAAAGGACCTAAGTTCTTGACATTGATGGAGCTGGTACAATATTGCCAGGTGCGTTTTCAGTCAACTGCGCTCTTGAACATGACATGTAGTCGTTCTAAGTCTTGAGGGGGCTGGAGTGAAGCTTTAGGTCCCATGGGAAAGACCTGCAGAAGCGCCTTCTCTGAGGAGCTAAGAACAAAACAGAGCAGACACGTCATTAAAGAAACAAAAATGACACAGGGAGCCTGGGCAATTCACCTGGGCTTTGGTTCCCAGTGAGTCATAGAAAGCGAAGCCAAAGGACACGTTGGTATTGGGTGGATGCAACAGGAGAAAAAAATCTGGTGAAAGAAAGGAAGGAGAAGGTGTGGAAGAAAAAAAGGAGCATTTTCTACTCTCCATCTACACCAGAGACTCCACAGGTGTCTCCTGGGGAAACAGAGGCTCCAGGGCCTGGTCAAGCTCTCTACAAGTTTGCAGTTCCCTGAGAAAGCCAGGCTGGAATAAGACTGACCAACAGTTGGATGGGCAGCGGGTGGCACTGGTGGGAGAATTTTAGTGCTTCTGCCAGCCCCAAGCTGGAGCAGCCCCAGGTGTATTCATGGCACTGCTGGGCCTCAGCAGGCAGCCAGTATGCCTGGCAGGAGAGGTGACCTGGTCTCTTCTTCCCCCACTCCCCAGGTGAGAGGGCCGCAGCTTGTGCATGTTTGTTGAAAGAGGCTCTGGAAGCGGCTCTAATTATCACGGTGGTAATTATAGGCTGGGTTCTTCTACCCAGGGTGTTCAAAAGAGACCTGGGGACTCTCCCTGGGACGCGTCACCTGCCTGAGGCAGACTCCCAGGAGGAGATGTTGCCAGTTCTGGTTGGGCTACTTTGACACCGCTTCTGAGAGAGCTAAAGACTCAGGTTTGACCTAGACACCACCTGTCCCTCCAGCCCCCTCCCCTCTGTGCACCCCCTCTCCACATGCACAGGTGGGCTGGTTTGGTATTTGGGGGGTTTTGTTTTTCTTTTGATTCCAGATCTCTGAATACATGCAAGAGGCTTTCCTATTGTGCCCCCTCTTTGTTCTTTTTAGATACCTGACAGTAGAGTTTATCTGGAGATATTAGACATACATGGAGTTTAACTTATTCTCATTAGGATCCCATTCTTGTGGTTGTACATGATGTGGAGTTTCACTGGTCATGTATTCAAATATGAGCATAGGAAAGTTATGTCCAATTTGTTCTACTGTCTTTCCTTTCCCCATCCTCCCTCCCTTCCCTTCATTCCCCTTTGTCTAATCCAATGAATTTTTATTCTTTCCTCTCCCCACCTTATTGTGTATTAGCATCCACATATCAAAGAGAACATATGGCCTTTGGGTTTGGGGGATCAGCATATTTCACTAAGTATGAGAGTCTCCAGTTCTATCCATTTACTGGCAAATGCCATAATTTCATTCTTCTTTACGGCTGAGTAATATTCCACTGTGTATGTGTACCACAGTTTCTGTATCCATTCATCTATTTTTTAAAGACTTTTTTTTAGTTGTAGATGGACACAATATCTTTATTTTATCCATTCATTTTTATGTGGTGCCGAGGATCATACCCAGTGCCTCACACATGCTAGGCAAGCGCTCTACTGCTGAGCCACAACCCCAGCCCTCCATTCATCTATTGAAGGGCACCTAGGTTGGTTCCATAGCTTGGCTATTGTGAATTGAGCTGCTATAAACTTGGATGTGGCTGTGTCACTGTAGTATGCTGATTTTCAGTTCTTCAGGTGTCAGATGAGGGATGGGATAACCCAAATATTCCAAGTTTTCTGAGGACTCTCCATACTGCTTTCCATAGTGGTTGCACCAATTTGCAGTCCTATTGGCATCCTATTGCCTCTTAACTGGAGCTTGCCTTCAGTGTCACCTCCTCCAGGAAGTCTGACTCAGCTCAACCTAGGCTGGGTTAGATACTCCTCGCCTGTGCTCCTGTCTTGCCTTGTAGCACTTAACACAGCGAGCCATTGTTGTGTGTTTGCTTATCGTTTTCTCCCTCAGATTGTGAATGTTTGTGGGACAGGATGGTGGCTTGATGCCAGTTACCTCCCTGGTGTCCAGGATAGGACCCAGCTCAGAATAGAAACTTCAAATTTGTGGAATGAATGAGTGTGAGGGAGAAGGCAAACCAGGACGCAGAATAGCCACTTTCGCCTGAATTGTATTAAGTATCCGCTTCTGTCCCCAGCTCCCTCCCTGACTGAGAGAGAGAATCCTTTAGGACAGAGAAATCTCTCATTAGTGACATTATGGGAAGAGAGAAGATCAGAAGTAAGGTATGTGAGGAGCTTATTAGATATCAAGTTACTTGAATTCTTTAAACATGGCTTTTTAAAAAAATGTTTTTGAAAGCAGTTTTAGGCTTGCAGAAAAATTGATGGAAAAGTACAAAGAGTTCCTGTAGTCCCTCTCCTCCGACACACAATGTCCCCTATTATTTGCATCTAATATTAGTGTGGTACATTTGTTACAATCAATGATCCAATAATAATAGTTCACTCTTTGTGTAGCATAGCCAGTGGTTTAGACAAACGTGTAATGGTGTCATACAGATGTCATACAGATTAGTCTCATTGCCCTAAACATCCTCTATGTAATGGAGTACTGTGGCACATGCCTGTAATCCCAGCAACTTGGGGTGCAGAAGGATCACAAGTTTGAGGCCAACCTCAGCAATTTAGCAAGGTCCTCAGCAATGTGGCAAGACCCTGTCTCAAAATCAAAAAAGGGCTGAGGATGTGGCTCAGTAATAAAGCGCTCCTGAGTTCAATCCCAGTATCAAAGGAAAAAGCCCACTTAGGTTTTGCCTATTCATCCCTTCCCCAAACCCTGGCAACCCCTGATCTTTTTTTTTTTTTAAGAGAGAGTGAGAGAGGAGAGAGAGAGAGAGAGAGAGAGAGAGAGAGAGAGAGAGAGAGAGAGAATTTTTAACATTTTATTTTTTTTTTTTAGTTCTCGGCGGACACAACATCTTTTGTTGGTATGTGGTGCTGAGGATCGAACCCGGGCCGCACGCATGCCAGGCGAGCGCACTACCGCTGAGCCACATCTCCAGCCCAACCCCTGATCTTTTTATGGTCCATGTTTTGCCTTTTCCAGAATGTCATATAGTTGGAATCATATAGTATGTAGCCTTCTCAATTGGCTTTTTTTCTCTTAGCAAAATACTTGAAAGTTTTCTCCAAGTCTATATGTCACTTAATCTTTTTAAAAATTTATTTACCTACTCTAATTTGTTATACATGACAGCAGAATGCATTTCCATTCATAGTACACATATAGAGCACAATTTGTCTTGTCTCTGGTTTTTCACTTAGTAGAGTCACACCATTTGCGTCTTCATACATGTACTTAGGGTAATGATGTCCATCTCATTCCACCATATTTCCTAACCCCCAGTCCCCCCTCCCTTCCCCTCCCTCCCCTTGCCCTATCTAAAGTTCCTCCATTCCTCCCATGCTGCCTACCGCACCCCAATCCCCATTATGGATTAGCATCCACATATCAGAGGAAACATTTGGCCTTTGTTTTGGGGGGATTGGCTTACTTCCCTTAACATGATATTCTCCAACTCCATCCATTTACCTGCAAATGCATGATTTTATTCTCTTTTAATGCTGAGTATTATTCCAGTGTGTGTGTGTGTGTGTACCATATTTTCTTCATTCATTCATCTACTGAAGAGCATCTAGGTTGGTTCCACAGTCTAGCTATTGTGAATTAAGCTGCTATAAATATTGATGTGGCTGTGTCCCTGTAGTATGCTGTTTTTAAGTCCTTTGGATATAAACTGAAGAATGGGATAGCTGGGTCAAATGGTGGTTCCATTCCAAGTTTTCCAAGGAGTCTCCCTCCAAACTGCTTTCCATATTGGCTGCACCAACTTGCAGTCCCACCAGAAATGTATGAGTGTCCCTTTTCCCCCACATCCTCGCCAACACTTATTGTAGTTTGTCTTCATAATAGCTGCCATTCTGACTGGAGTGAGATGGTATCTTAAGAGTAGTTTTGATGTGCATTTCCCTAATTGCTAGAGATATTAGATATTTTTTCATATGTGTGTTGATTGATTGATATCTTCTAAGAAGTGTCTATTCAGTTCCTTGGCCCATTTACTGACTGGGTTGTTTGATTTTTTGGTGTTACGTATTTTGAGTTCTGTATAGATCCTAGAGTTTAGTGCTCCATCTGATGTGCCAGTGGTAAAAATTTGCTCCCATTCTGTAGGCTCTCTATTCACCTCACTGATTGTTTCTTTTGCTGATAAGAAGCTTTTCAGTTTGAATCCATCCCATTATTGATTCTTGATTTTATTTCTTGTATTATAGGAGTCTTATTAAGGAAGTCGGGGCCTAATCCCATGTGATGGAGATTTGGGCCTACTTTTTTCCTCTATTAGGCACAGGGTCTCTAGTCTAATTCCTAGGCCCTCGATCCACTTTGAGTTGAATTTTGTGCATGGTGAGAGATAGAGGTTTAGTTTCATTTTGATGCATATGGATTTCCATTTTCCCAGCACCATTTGTTGAAGAGGCTATCTTTTCTCCAATGCATGTTTTTTGGTGCCTTTGTCTAGTATGAGATAACTTTTATGTGGGTTTGTCTCTGTGTCCTCAATTCTGTACTATTGGTCTACATGTCTATTTTGGTGCCAATACGAAGCTGTTTTTGTTACTATTGCTCTGTACAGTTTAAGGTCTGGTATAGTGATGCCACCTGCTTCACTCTTCTTGCTAAGGATTGCTTTGGTTATTCTGGATCTCTTATTTTTCCAGATGAATTTCATGATTGCTTTTTCTATTTCTGTGAGAAATGTCATTGGGATTTTGATTGGAATTGCATTAAATCTGTATAGTGCTTTTGGTAGTATGGTCATTTTGACAATATTAATTCTGCCTGTCCAAGAACAAGGGAGATCTTTCCATCTTCTAAGGTCTTCTTTAGTTTCTTTCTTTAGCGTTCTGTAGTTTTCATTGTAGAGGTCTTTCACCTCTTTCATCAAGTTGATTCTCAAGTTTTTGTTTTTCTTTATGCTATTATAAATGGATTGGTTTTCCTAGTTTCTCTTTCAGAGGATTTGTCATTGCTGTACAGAAATGTCTTTGATTTATGGGTGTTGATTTTATATCCTCTACTTTGATGAATTCATTTATTAGTCCTAGAAGTTTTCTGGTGGATTTTTTTGGATCCTCTAGGTATAGAATCATGTCATCAGCAAATAGTGATAGTTTGAGTTCTTCTTTTCCTATCCATATCCTTTTAATTTATTTCATCTGTCTAATTGCTCTGGATGGAGTTTCAAGAGCTGTGTTAAATAGAAGTGGTGACAGAGGGCATCCCCGTCTTGTTCCAGTTTTTAGAGGGAATGCTTTCAATTTTTCTCCATTTAGAATGATGTTGGCCTGAGGCTTAGCATAGATAGCTTTTACAATGTTGAGATACGTTCCTGTTATCCCTAATTTTTCTAGTGTTTTGAACATAAAGGGTGCTGTATTTTGTTGAATGCTTTTTTCTACATCTATTAAGATGATTAAATGATTCTTATCTTTAAGTCTATTGATGTGATGAATCACATTTATTAATTTCCATATGTTGAACCAACCTTGCATTCCTGGGATGAATCCTACTTGATCATGGTGCATCAGGGAGAGGGCAAGGGGAGGTAGTAGAAAGTCAGATTGATTAAATTATCTTACATGCATGTATGAATATGCCACAGTGAAACCTGCTATTCTATATGATAAATATGCACCAATAAAAATGTTTAAATTTTTACATCCTCTAGACAGCATATATGTGGCTCTTCTCTTCCCTGTCTGACAATTTCTGTGTTTCAATTAGGATGTTTAGTCTGTTTACATTTGGTGTAATTATTGACCTGTCTAGGCTTGTTTCTACAATTTTGTTGTTTGTTTTCTATTTGTTCCATCTTTCTTGGGGGGGGTGGGTACCAGGGATTGAACTCAGGGACACTTGGCCACTGAGCCCCAACCCCACTCCCTTTTAATATTTTATTTAGAGACAGGGTCTCACTGAGTTGCTTAGGACCTCGCCATTGCTGAGGCTGGCTTTGAGCTTGCGATCCTCCTGCCTCAGCCTCCAGAGTTACTGGGATTATAGGCGTGCACCACTGCGCCTGGTTGTTCCATCTTTAGTTGTGTTGTTTTCTGTTTCTCCTTTCCTAACCCTATTTTGGGCAATGACATTTTAATTCTTTTATTAGTTTTCTTTCTTTCTCTCTCTTTTTATTTTTTATTATTTTTTAAAAATATTTTTATTTACATTTTAGTTTTCGGCAGACACAACATCCTTGTTTGTTTGTGGTGCTGAGGATCGAATCCGGGCCACACCCATGCCAGGGGAGCGCACTACCGCCTGAGCCACATCCCCAGCCCCTCTCTCTCTTTTTCGTTATATCCTCTTTAAACTGTTTTGTAGTTGGCTGCTGTAGTAAGAACGAATCTCATGAATGTTTAGCTCAACAAATTGATATTGGGCCATTTCATTTGAAGTATAGAAACTTTGAACTGGTATAGTGCCGTCTGTCTCCACTCCCACCTTTTTGGCCATTCTTATTCTATAAATCACATTGATCTTGCTATAAACTCCACAGTAGGGCTGGGGATGTGGCTCAAGCGGTAGCGCGCTCACCTGGCATGCGTGCGGCCTGGGTTCGATCCTCAGCACCACATACCAACAAAGATGTGTGTCTGCCGAGAACTAAAAAATAAATATTAAAATTCTCTATTCTCTCTCTCTCTCTCTCTCTCTCTCTCTCTCTCTTTAAAAAAAACCCCACAGTACATCATGATTTTAGCCTTTGAATAGTCACATATCTCTTCATAAAATCAAGAGAAGAAAACAATGTGAAGTTTTAAAAATGTTTATTCACATATTTTGAGTGTTTTCCATTACATTTTATCAACCTGAATTTTCTTTTTTTTTTTTTTGATTTGTTCTAACTAGTTATACAAGATAGCAGAACGCGTTTCGCCTCATTGTACACAAATGCGGCAGGACTCTTCATGTCTCTGGTTGTGGGCGGTGGACAGTCCCACCACATGTGCAGTCACGGGTATCCCTAGGGTAATGATGTCTCAACCTGAGTTGTCACCTGGTGTCATTCCCCCTCAGCCAGATGAACTTCCTTGGTGTTTGTTTTACGCAGATCTTCTGGTGACAAATCAGTTTCTGCTTATCGCTAAGGTCTCTATTTTGGCTTCATTTTTGAAGGACAGTTTCCCTGGATGTAGCTATGATCTCTCTTGAGAGTTGGCCTTCCCCCGCCCCCACCTCAGTGTCAATCCAGTGGGTTCTAACCTTCATTGTTGGCAACGAGAAGCCAGCTGTCATTTGTCATTATTCTGTTTATAATGAGTCATTTTTTTTTTCCTAGATGTTTTCAAGATCTTATTTCAGCGTCAGGAATCTAAAGCAGGATCTCATGCGAGCTAGACCAACACTTGGCCACAGAGCTACAAGCCCTTCCGTTTTCAGGATTTTTCTATCTGGGGATTTCAGCAGTTTGACTAGGGCGTGCCTAGGCAAGGTTGACTTTGTGTTTTTATCTGCTTGGGCTTCAGTGAGCTATGTGTGTGAGTGTGTGTGAGTGTGTATGTGTGTGTGTGTGTGTGTTGCTGAGGATTGAACCCAGGGCTTCACACATGCTGGGCAAGGGCTCTATCACAGAGCCACATCCCTACCCCTTTTTACGTTTTATTTTGAGACAAGGTCTCAGAGTTGCTTAGACTGGCCTTGAACTTGTGATCCTCCTGCCTCAGCCTCCTGAGCGGATGGGATTACCAGTGTGTGCCACTGCATCCAGCAATCACCAGGATCTCTGAGCTTACAAATTTGTCTGAAGAAATTGGAGAAATCAGTAAACACTTCAAATATTTTTGTGCTCCATTCTCTTCTAAAATTCAAACTGCATGTGGCGTGCAGATCTTTTAATGCTGCCTCACAGGCCCATAAGCTTGGTTTAACTATCTATTTTTTCTCCCTTTACTCTTTAAAATGAATCATTTCCACTGGCCTGTCTTCACATTCACTCTTTGCCATCTTCATCCTACTATTTTGTGCATTTTTCATTTCAGGTTATTTTACTTTTCGGTTCTAGAATTTCCACCTTGTTCTTCATAGTTTTTATTCTGAGGATCCACATCTGTTCTCCTTCATTTTGACTAAGTTTCCATTAAGGCCTTGAAGACGTTAAGAATTGTTTTAAAACCCTTGTTACTGAGTCTGACATCTGGAACCTCACTCTTTCCCTTCGTGGGTTGTGAGTATGATCAGTTTTCTGTTTCTCCGTATGTCTGGTCCGGATTATTGTGTGCCGGTCACTGTCAAGGTACATTGGATTCCGTTATATTCCTCTCAAGAGCATTCCTTTTGTTCTAGCAAGCAATTTACTTGGCTGAACTCAAACTACAAACTATTTCCATTGGAGACAGCAGTGGCTGAAATTTCCACCAGTTCTTCCAACTTCCAAGCTACTGAGCTTACTGGAATTTCTGGAACCTCCTATGTGTGAGTAACAACCAAGAGTTTGGACAGAGTTTACATAAATATTTTGTGACTCATTTGCTTTACAGTTTATTTCTTTCAGGAACCTCTCCTTTAATTTTTTAGCCATTCTTCTTGCCTAGAACTCTACTCATGACACCAGAAACCATTGTGAGTGCAACTTTCAGCAGGCACAGTGGCACACACCTATATTCCTATGACTCAGGAGGCTAAGGCAGGAGGATCACAATTTGGAGGCCAGACTCAGCAACTTAGAAAGACCTGTCTCAAAATAAAAAATAAAAAGAGCTGGGGCTGGGCACAGTGGTGCAATTCCTGTCATCCCAGGGGCTCGGGAAGCTGAGGCAGGAGAATCGCGAGTTCAAAGTCAGCCTCAGCAACTTAGTGAGGTGCTAAGCAACTCAGCAAAACCCTGTCTCTAAATAAAATATAAAAAAAGGTCTGGGAATGTGGCTCCATGATTAAATACTCCTGAGTTCAATCTCCGGTATGAAAAAAATAAAAGAAAAGAAAAAGACTACAACTTTCTGCCACACAAATTAGAGTGCCCTTGGATGAAAGGCACCCAGTGGCGTTCCTAGCTTTCAAGTGTTAACCCTCCCACAGTTCTGCAGTTCATGTTCCCCAGTGCCTTCAAATCATTGGGGATCTTGTTGTGTTTTATTTTGTTCAGATTTTATAACTGTTATGGTTGTAACCATGGTTATCCAAGGCTTGGTTATCCTGACTGCGTTATCCAGACACACCACACCCTTACATGAGTTAACCTTTTAAATTCCCCAGGTATAAGCTGGGGAAATTGAGGCCCTGAAAAACCAAAGCATGTGTCCAAGGTCACACGGGATTTGAAACCTGATGATACTGCCCTGTGCTTGCTCCCCTTCACCCCCCACCCCCAAGTCTCCAAGGTGGTTCAGATTCTAGAGTCTTCTGGGAAAACACTTGGAGATGGGAGGAGGGGAGAGCCCTCAAAACCCCTGCTCAGGCCAGGGTGGTAGTTTCCAATCCACAACATCAGAATCATTTGAGAACTATGAACAATGTGGACTCGATGCCCACCAGTTACTAGATCAATAGCTGTAACTGGAGGGACTGGAATCTATGTCTGATGCTGGGTCCCTGAAGGTTCCAATGTCCAGTCAGGATTGAAACCCCCTCTGGTAAAACAGAGCACTCCCTGCTGGTATCACACAGGACTCCCTTGTCCCTCATGCTTCATCTAGTGGGTGACACCATTCCGTCACTTGCTAGTGTGTGGTCTTGGGCAGACTGTACCCAGAATCCCCTCCCAAAAGTTAACCATCTTTGCAATGAATCTATGCCCTTGCTGAGTTCCTCTCCCCAACAGCAGGAAAGATTTTAAACTTATCCCAGAGCCTGATAGGACGTCTTAGAAATGGTTCAGATGTGGGGAGCTTGAGTTGTACCCCTTCTTGCCTATCAGAGGGTGCATCATCCATGACCACCCCCCAGTGGCAATTCTGGATATTGGAATAGGGCATGGAAATCACAAAGTCAGGCTTAAATGGTGGATACTACCAGTCAGGAGTGCCCTCAGGGGCCCGGGCTTGACCAAGGACCCATGGAGGCAACTCTGTTTCTTTTTTTCTTTTTTGATACCAGGGATTGAACTCAGGGTCACTCAGCCACTGAGCCCCATCCCAGCCCAATTTTGTATTTTATTTAGAGACAGGGTCTCACTGAGTGTCTTAGGGCCTCGCTAAGTTGCTGAGGCTGGCTTTGAACTTGCAAAATCCTGTCTCGGCCTCCAGAGCTGCTGGGATGATAGGCGTGGGCCACCACACCCAGCTGGGAGGCAAGCATTTAATGCCCTGGTTTTTAGATGCCCGCTGAGCAGGTTGGTGGAGGGAAGGAGCCTACCCCTTCTGATAAATTTCTTTTTGGGACCCCTCCCCAGAGAAGCCTTTCCTGGGGGTATACTCCAAGATGGCCAGTACCTGGCATGCAGCTTGCTGCTCTTCAGCCACCCCCGTCACATCAGGGCAGTAGTGTCAGTGAGCACTGAGGATCTGCAGAGCTCAGACAGCTCCAGGGAGGGAGGGAGGAGGACCTACTGTTTCCTGAGAGCCTTCAAGGTGCCCGGTGCCCTTACCTTACCATCTGCTACCCTACTGGGGTGACAGCTTTCTTTTCTTTTTTCTTTTTCTTTTTTCCAGTGCTGGGGATGGGACCCAGGACCTTTGGCCATCCTAGGCAAGCGCTCTCCCACCCAGCCCCAGCCCCAGCCCTGTTTTCACTTAGGGAGCTGAATCCCTAGCACCCTAGCACCTAGCAGGACAGACACTGGATCTTGAATCATGGAAGTGGTAAACGACGACCGCTGTCTGGGTGCTCGGGAGGCCCCAGGCAGGCCTCAAGTGCGACGACCCTCTTATTCATGTGCTGGATGAGAATTCTGCCACAACCCCACGAGGTTGGAGTCTTTCTTCCCATTTTCTATAAGAGGAAATTGAAACCCAGAGCAGGTAAAGAGGTGATCCAAGGACAGACAGCCTAGATCCAAGAAAATGGGGCAGCCCCAGAATGGAAGGGTCTGAGTGGGAGGGAGGGAGGTGGGGGAGGGGAGATAGAGCAACGGGGCGTGGGGGTGGGGGTGGGTATGGGGGTGCTGGGGCCACTGCCAGGAAGCTACCTCTTTGAGAAAGTGTATCTGAGCGGCCACCAGCCACTCCCCCAAGAAATCTGCTGACTCTTCAAGGACCACACCCTTTCCCCATAGGAAGAGGCAGAAAGGAACCTGGGGGTTCACCCTGGCCACCTGGGGGAGGGGAGAAGGGACCAGAGGCTGCCCTGTGGTCATAAGCCCCTACTTCCATGAGTTCTCTGGTCAGATCCTGTCCCGGGGCCTTGGGCTGGGGCACAGTCTGGGCGGCAGGTGGCTCTCCACAGTGCCTGCGATGAGTCACAGGTGACACCCCTGCCCTGGAGCCTGGGCCTCCCTGGGCAGATCAGGGCATATCCTAAGGTGGCTGGCCACCACCGCAGTTCAGAGGACACCCACTCCCTCTGCCTCATTGCTGGGTGAGATCGCCCCCGGGTTTCCTTCCTGAGGGGACCACAGGTGGCCCTGCCCACCTGGATAAGCCTCAGGTGACAGAGGGACCCCAACGAGGCAGATCCTGGGGGTGGGGCCCAAATGCAGCCCCTGTGCCCGGGCTCTTCTCAGGGTGACACAAATGACCAAAGCTGCCCTGGCCACTCAGCCCCACCCTCCCAGCCACTGTCATCATCTCCCCCGCTGTCCCAGAAGCTCTTCCGCAGAGCTCCTCACTGTCCACCTGGATCCACTGTCCACCTGGATCTGAGTGAGCTCAGCACAGAGGAGGTGCCCCACAGGGACAGAGAAGCCACAGTGGGAAGTGGCCTGTTGGCAGCCCACCCGCCTGCAGTCCTGAGGCCACAGGGCCCCACCCCCACCAGGCCAGCAGGAAGGGTCCCCAAGTACCCCAGGGAGGCCCTGCCATCTGACAGGGGCTGTGGACTCTAGGCGGGGGCTCACTCTCCAGGTCCAGAAGCAGGACTGCTCTTTGCAGGGAAGGGCCCTGGACACCACCTGCAGGCCTCCCACACTGGGCCACCAGTTCCCGGGGAGGCTTTCTGCTGTCCTGGGCGCTCTCTGGCCAGAGCCTGCAGGACCTCCTGTTGAGCTGCCGGGGAGGGTCCCTTGGCAGAGCTGTTTGGGCCCCACGCTTCCTGTCTTCACCCACAGCCCTTTGTACCAGGGCAAGGAGGACCCGGACTCCAAGCCCAGCTCAGGTTGTTCCTGGCCCCAGTCCCTGTTCTCTCCAGCCAGCCCTCGGGGAGACCCTCTCTGCCAGGGGGCTTCCTCCTGGGACTCCCTCTCAGACACCCCTTTCCTTCCTCCGTCAGCCTCTGTCCGCTCCTTCAAGGCCATGGGGCTGGTGGGGACCTGAATCCCGGGTTCTGGTGCCTGCAGAGGGTGTCTTTCCTCTCCCAGGAAGCCCCAGGGGTCCCCTGCCAATCAGGGGTGTGGCTGGGCATGTCTCCTAGGGGATCCCACCTTCTTAGCTACTGGGGGACTAGCCCTTCCTACTCCAGGGGGGCAGATGCAGAACCTCAGACCTGTCTCGGAATCTGACACTGAAGTGAATCCTGGGTTTTGGCAATACCCCCCGGAGTCAGAGCACATCCAAGTTTGAGGAGCCTGGTCTCATCGTGGGAGAGAAGCAGTCTAAAAACGAAAAAACCCACAACTTCAGGAGCGATCATGCTTTGGCTCGTAAAACAGGAAGGAGGTTCACTGATGTTTATTTTGTAATTAAGCCTTATACCATCTACAGGCTTTCATCCAGGTTCACACTGTCAATGAAGCTTTTTATGGTCATCTTTATGGTCACACTATTTAAAAATCGCACCTCCTGCCACGCACTCTGTGTTCCTTGACCCCTTTTCCAGTATTAGTTCTTGCTAGAATGTGTGTAACCATCTGACAGATGAAAAATACCATTTTAAAATGTGTACATTGTTTCTCTCTCCCCTTTTAGGTGAGCTCTATGAAGGCAGACACAGATCTGTCTTAGATGCTGCTATATCCCCAGGATCTACAACAGAGCCCGGTATTCCACAAGCCCTCAAAAAATGTCTTTGAAATTAATGTTATATGATATATATATATATATATATATATATACACACACACACACAATTATTACGTGATAAATGATGAATTTATCTAACAAAAAATTAATTTCCAAAATACATAAGAAACTCAAACAAGCTGGGCATGGTGCATATGCCTGTAACGCCAGCAATTTGGGAGACTGAGGCAGGAGGATCACAAGTTAGGGCAGCCTCAGCAACTTGGGAGACCCTGTCTCAAAAAAAAGGGCTGAGGATGTCGCTCAGTGTAAAATACCCTTGGGTTCAATTCCTAGTACCAAAAACAAAAGCAAAAGCAAAATCCCTCAGATGACTCAAGAACACCAGGAACAAACAACATAATCCAATTAAAAATTAACAGACCTTTCTCAAATGAAGATACACAAATGGCCAAGGATCACATGAAAATTTGTTCAATGTCATTAAAATTGTTATGGTTTAGATATGAAGTATTTCCCCAAAAGCTCAGGTGTTAAGCAGTACAAAACTGCTCAGAAGAGCCGGACACGGTGCCGCACACCTGTCATCCCAGCAGTTTGGGAGGCTGAGGCAGGAGGATTGCGAGTTCAAAGCCAGCCTCAGCAAAAGCAAGGCACTGTCTCTCAATAAAATACAAAATAGGGCTGGGATGTGGTTCTGAGTGAGTGCTCCTGAGTTCAATCCCTGGTCCCCCTCCCCACCAAAAAAGGCTGTTCAGGGGCTGGGGATGTGGCTCAAGCGGTAAGGCGCTCTCCTGGCACTCGCTGGGTTCGATCCTCAGCACCACATAAAAATAAAGATGTTGTGTCCACCAAAAACTGAAAAATAAATATTTTTTAAAAAGGCTGTTCAGAGGTGAAATGATTGGATTGTGAGAGCTGTGACCTCATCAGTGGATTATTCTATTTGACAGGTTAATAATTTGAGCCCACTGCTGTGTGATAACTGGCAGGCAGGGTGTGGCTGGAGAAGTAGGTCAGGGGGGTGTGCCCTTGGGGAATAGGCCTTGTTCCTGGCTCCTCGATGTCTGTCTTTCTGCTTCCTGGCTGCCAGGAGCCAACAGCCTTCCTCAGCCACACCTTCCACCATGATGTCCTGCCTCCCCTCAAGTCTCCAGAGCAATGGAGTTGGTGGGCCAAGATCTCAGGCTCCGAAACCACAAGCCCCAAGTCAACTTTTCCTCTTCCAAGTCGTTCTTGTCTGGTATTTTGGTCACAGTGACAGAAAACTAAGACTCTAATCATCAGGGGAAATGTAAAGCAAAAGGAGATATCACTTTACCCCAGTTAGAGTGGCTATTATCAAAAAGACAAAAGACAAAAACAAAAAACAAAAAACAAAACCCAAACAAACAAACCTCTCCCCCAAAACCAAATGTCAGCCAGAATGTGGAAAAAGAGGAACTTGCATTCACTGTTGGTTAAATATAAATTAGTACAGTCTTTACGGAAAACAGTGGGGAGTTTCCTCAAACAGTTCTACAAATAGAATTATCATATGACCATTCTTCTACTGAGGATATATTCAAAAGAATTAAAAGCAGTATATCAAAGAAGCTCCTGCATTCACATGTTTATTGTATTCAATAGACAAGATATGGAGTTCAAAATAGACAAGACATGGAGTCAACCTCGGGGTCCATTGTTGGATGAACAGATAAAGAAAATGTGGTTTATATTCAAAATGGAATATTATTCAGCCATGAAAAAGAATGACCATTTTTGTCCTTTATAGCCACATGATAGAACTGGAGGACATTCTGTTAAGCTGATAGGAGGAAAACTTCCAAACGTTCTGTAGCACAGCAGCCTGACTATGGTTGACAACAATTAATGGAATATTTCAAAATTGCCAATAGAGAAGATTTAAATATTTCCAACACAAAGAAATATTTCCAAAACATGGAGATCACAGAGTGCTGGAGTGCCTCAGAGGCAATGGATGCACCGGTGACCTTGATTTGACCCTTGCTCATCTTATACACGTATTGAAATGTCACCCCACACTTCATAAACACGAACAATTACTATGTATCAATTTTAAAACACCTATGTATCATCCAGGGGTTCTGAGCCCTCAGCTGAGCCCTGGGCCTCACACCTCACCATATCCGCACCAACACGGGGCTGGGGAACCGAGGCTTCCAGAGCTAATCACCTGTAGGACTTGGAAGACACAGGATTTGCATTAAGCAAAGACAAGTGCCTGGAGGGACCCTGGAGGTGAACTGGGGACAAGATGAGGTGCCAGGAGCAGAGGGCTGAGGTGAGGTCACAGAGGAGGAAACGCCCCTCCTAACGCAGGGCTGTGTGCTTTTAAGAGCTGGGGTTGGCTGGGCGAGGTGCTTTATATGGGAACTCTGGAGCCACCGGGGGAAGGAGATGTGTGGCAAACTGTCACTCGGGTTACAACATGTGCTCAGGGCCTGACAGACTTGTTACGCCTAAGGCCATCCAGAGGCACAGAGAGGGCAAGTTATCACCCATGGACAAAAACAGCCAAAAAGCCAAAAACAGGGTGGGCAGAAGCCTTGGAAATCTGAGACTTTGAGTTTCAGGCTGCAAGGCCTCTATATTTGTGACTGGCTCAGCCTGCGGACCCTGACCTGACCCACACGGTTGCTTTTCTGCCAGTGACCCTTTTTTTTGGGGGGGGGGATACTGGGGATTGAACTCATGGGCACTCGACCCCCGAGCCCCATCCCCAGCCCTATTTTGTATTTTATTTGGAGACCAGATCTCACTGAGCTACTTAGAACATCGCTCTTGCTGAAGCTGGCTTTGAACTTGTGATCCTCCTGCCTCAGCCTCCAGAGTAGCGGAGGCCAGCCCAGCCTCGCTCTTCAGGGCAGAGCACGTGGCGCTCCTTCGTTCATTGGCGGAGGAACATTTGGGTCACGTCGGCTTTTTGCCCGTTGCGAGTAAGGCTTGTGTGGTCAGCACAGCCGCCTGCTGGGGGCCGCCACCTCCCAGCCTCTGGACTCCCGGCCTCAGTCCTTCCTGGGTCTTCAGCTTCGAGCAGCCGGAGGAGTCCTTTGCAGATGGAAGCCAGGCTGTGCCGTTCCTCTGTCTTGGACTCTGGTGGCTCCCCAGTGCCTGATGTCCCAGCACCGTGCCCACCTCAGCGCCGGCCACCCCGCCCTCCCCACCTGAGTCACACCCCTTCCTGCCTCCCCACCAGCGCTGGCCTCGCCTAAGTCTCTCTTCCCTTTCGCCTGCTCCTCCTTCGCCCAGGCGAGACTTTGCCTGAGGCAGAATCCTTCTTGGCCCCGCCCCCTTGCCCTGTCTGGCTGTTCTGTCACCCCTCAGAGAATCACTGTACCTGGCTCAGACTCTGCTCCCAAGGGACTCAGCCTCAGATAGTAACATTGTACATGAGATTGGAAAACTATCCATGCTGATATCCAGCACTTCTGCTTCCTGTTCCTGATGGAAGTGACAGGCAGTATCAGGGACAGTTCAGCACTGTCCCTGGGCCACGAGTGCTCTCCAGGGCTGATGCGCTTCCCTTTTTGCCCCTCCATGTTTCACTTATCTGCTAGTTCATTTTCAGTTGCTATAATAAAATGCCCGAGGCTGGATACTTTATAAAGCAAAGAGGGGTGTTGAGCTCACAGCTCTGAAGGTCCAAGAGCATGATGCCAGTATCCACATGGGTGTGGTGAGGCCTCCTTGGCTGTGTCACAGCATGGTGCAGAAGTCATCATGGTGGGACTGTGTGTCAGAAGGAAAGAGCGGTTGACTGCAAGACCGGAAGCTGGAGTCTGGGGAGAGGCTAGTCTTGCTCTTTTTATAGCAACTCACTCTGGAGGGAACTAACTGGGTTCCTGGGAGAACTACATTAATCCCATCCAAGGGCAGCATCCCTGATGACCCAATTACCTTCCAAGAGGCCCCACCTCTTGAAAGTTCCATCACCTCTTGATACTGCTGCGTTGGGGACCAAGACTCCAGCCCATGAGCCCTTGGGGTATGAACCACATCCAAACCATAGCAACTTGCTGTGTCTCTCTCCCATTGTCTCATTTTCTACCTTATCCTCATTACCTGGCATCTTGGGGGAGCACATGTTTGGTAAATAATGTTCCTCGCTGAGCTATTTATAACACCAAGAGATTACAAACAACCTAGATGCCCTTCAAAAGGAAACAAATAAATAAATCAGGACTTTCCTCTGTGAGAGAATACTACAGATCCATTAAAACTGAACAGAGTGGATTTTTGTGTATTGATATAAAACAAACTTACGTATGGGTAGGTGAGAAAACTCTATGTGCTCAACAGTATGTCTAGCATACTATCTTTTGTGTTAAAATATACACTTTAAAAGAACTATCTAAGGATATTTGTAGAAAAACAAAAGTATCAGCACACAACACATTTACCTAACAAAGTGAAACTCACAATTCCAATATCTAATTTAAAAAAAATTGTAGCCAGGCGCTGTGGCATGTGCCTGTTATCCCAGCAGCTCAGGGGGATGGCGAGTTCAAAGCCAGCCTCAGCAACAGTGAGGCCCTAAGCAACTCAGTGAGACCCTGTCTCTAAATAAAATAGCAAATAGGGCTGGGGATGGGGCTCCATGGCTGAGTTCAAGCCCTTGTAACCCCCGCCCCAGAAATTATCTATATCCATGTGACTTGCTTAAATGTAGAAGAGTGACTATCTTCACAGTAGGGGCCTGGGTGCCTGCAAGGTAGGAGGGAAGAGAATCATCTTACTCTACACTCTTTCCTCTTGAATTTTTTACTGTTTACACTTTATCTAGTCAAAAATACATAATATTTTACAAATTTTCTTGTAGTGCTGGGGAATAAATGTTTGAATGAGTGAGTAAACTGTCAAAAGAAAAATTTCTTAAACCAATTAAATTTAGTGGAGTTTAAGCAAAGCAGGAAGAAACAAAAATGATTAGAGACTCAGAAGCTCTCAAAACCAGAACGCGTTCTGAGAACTCCAACCAACAACGTGATCCGTCAACACTTACAGAAAAGGTGAACTGGATGCCAGCCTATAATCCCTGTGACTTGGGGGCCAAGGCAGAAGGATCACAAGTTCAAGGCCAGCCTCATTAACTTAATGAGTCCATAAGCAACTGAGTGAAACCCTGTCTCAAAATATAAATAAGAAGGGCTGGGGATATAGCTCAGTGGTAAAGTGCCTTGGTTTAGTCCCCAGTGCCACAGAGCAAATAAACAAACAAGCAACAATAAAAACCCAGAAGGGAGGTGTAGAAAACAACTTGATTAGCAGGGACGCCTGTCATCCCAGTGACTTGGGAGGCTGAGGCAGGAGGATCTCCAGTTCAAAGCCAGCCTCAGCAAAAGCAAGGGCCTAACCAACTCAGTGAGACCCTGTTTCTAAATAAAATACAAAATAGAACTGGGGATGGGGCTCAGTGGTTGAATGCCCCTGGGTTCAAGCCCTGGTTCCCCCCCCTCCAAAAAAGACTTGATCGGCTCCCCCCTCAATCAATCAGGCAATTGGTTCCAGCGGACTTAATTGATTACCATGCTTCTTGCAGCAAACCACAGCTCGGTTATCATAATGAAACTCTATTCCGGTTTTATCTGCTGGGCCTAGTGCTGGTGCCCAGTCCGAATCTGCGACCTTCCAAAATTTATTAGAATGACTGGGGCATAGCTAGCAGCCTTTTTCCTGTTTTCATTGACTCACAGGCAGCCGGCCGCTTTCTCATGACCAGCTTCCTGATGTCCTGCACTTAGGGCCAGAGGAATCAGAGGATCCGAGAAGCCCCAAGACACCTCCCCGTCATCAGCCAACCACTTGGGAACCAGAACGGGGCAGTAGAAGGAGCGTGGGATTTTCTTGGCTATAAGTATCCCCAGAGCCAAAGGAAAAAAGCATGCAAACAGTTTGACCCAGAAATTCCCAAACCAGGACTGTATCCTAAAGGAACAAGGAAGGAGTGGGCATGAGGCTGAGCTACGTGGACATTCACTGAGTGGTTGGGTACCCCAGGGGGCCAAGAGTACAGGAATGACCTCAGGAACAGGGGACAGGCTGCATGAATCGGGCAGGGTTCCCCGAGAACCGCGGTGCTCATCCCTCGTGAACTTTTAAAAAGTTGTGTAGAGCCACACCCGGTGACGCACGCCTGTGATCCCAGCTTCTCGGGAGGCTGAGGCAGGAGGATCAAGTTCGAGGCCAACCAGGACAACTCAGTGAGACCTTGTCTCCAAGTAAAAAATGGAAAGGGCTGGGGAGGTGGCTCAGTGGTAGGTCATCCCTGGGATCAATCCCCAGTACCCCCTCCCCCTCAAAAAAAAAAAAACTTGTTTAAAGAAAGAAAAGAGAAATGAGAGTGCTGGCCAGTACTAGGCTGAGCTTGGTTCAAACCCTGACAAACTACAGGAGTGTCCCTTAACCAGGGATCCCCCTCAGCCCATGGTCAACCCAGGTCTGAAAATATTAAGTGGAAAATTCCAGAAATAAGCCAATCCTCAGTGTTAAATGATGTTCTGTTGAAGTCTATAGGTGGGATCGCTCTATTACTAGCAGGTATTGTTCATCTCCTGCTGTGCCTAATTTACGGATTAAGCATGACCCTAGGCGTGGACAGGAACAGCGTGGTCTATATGAGGGTTGGTTCTGTGGGGCCAGGAGCCACCCACGTGGAGATGTATCTCTGCAGATAAGAAGTGACTGCTGTCCTCATGAGGCGCTGTGACCTCCATCCACTGGATCAACCTCTCTGTGTCTCTGTTCCACTGTTCTGGGGACGGCTGACCACGGTGACAACAAAATCTCCCTGGGTTGACATGAAGAACGGGATACACCTCACGGGCCTCCTGAGAATGAGTTTTTGATGAAATGGTACCCAGTGGATGGGCCAATAACTTTTTCTTCTCTCTCTTCCTCTGTCGTAAGGTAGAACGACCCTAACTCTGCAAAAACCCATGTCCTCCTGAAAAGTTTTATGTATAATGAGCCAAGATGTTTATCCTTGGTGGGGAAGAGGGTGGAGCCACTGGAGGGCAGGGTTTCCATTTAAAAGAGCCCCGGAGAAGAGACCATTCATTCCACCCATCTACCTTCCTTCCACCCAAGTAACCTGCCCAAGCCATCTGGCCACACTGCTCTCCAGCATAGAACCTTCAATGGCTCCCTATTGCTTGAAGGGCCAAGTCTAAACTTCTCACCTCTGCAGGATCTGGCCCCAGCCTTTCTCCACAGCTTCCTGCCTCACCCCTCCACACCTCAATTTCTAGAACATCCCTTGCTCCTGTCTGCCTCTGGCTTTTGCGACCTGCCCTCTCTCCCACACCCCTTTTCGATGACCCAGCACTCCCTCAGACATTCTGTGGTGTGACTCAGGACCTGTCTCTCCCACCAGGACTACGCACTCAGGCAGTTAGAGGGTGACATCTATTCTGCTGACCACTCTGTGTGTCCGGTGCTTTACTTTCCTCGTCTGTAAAATGGGGTCAATAACGGTCATGTCCTCTTCTCATAGGCTGCAGCCCCAAGCCTCCAGGAGACCAGGGCTTTAAGGAAATGGCTGAGGTTAAGGGAGGTCATAACGGTGGGGCTCCGAGCCAACAGGATCAGTTCCTTATGAGAAGAGACAGAAGAGGTCACATGAGCGTGTAATGAGCCTGCCGCGGCCCCCAAGTCAGAGGCTTCAGAGTGGACCGGCCTTGCTGGCACGTTGACCTTGAACTTGGCCTCCAGAACCATGGGAAACAGACTTCTCAGTCTGTGATGGCAGCTGGAGCAACCAACCAACGTCACGGAACCCACCTTCAACGCTTGCTCTTTGAAGACGGTGGATCCCTGGAAAACCCTATAACACGTGCCTGGCGTGCACCCCGATAGCCTTCTCACTAGTGGGTGGCCCCACTAGTGTGTGTGTGGGGTGAGTCAACAGACCTGCCTGCAAGGTGAAGTCCTCCTACAGCGGCTTCTCCAAGAGGACCGACCTGCGTCCTGATCTGGGGACACGTGGACACGGATGGACTGCGAGGAAGGTCTCCAACTCTTGTGTTCCTAGAAGGTCTATCAGGGGGCTCCTGGGGTGACCATGGTGGGGAAGGAAGAGTGATTGGTTTCCTCCACTGATTTGCTCCACGGGGGTAAATGAAGTCAATACCGTCTGGATTTGACTGATGAAAGAAAAACAAAAATTCAGGCCAGATGAGAGGCCAGCTCGGGTCTTGGATTCCCCGGTCTAGGGTGGGGGTCTGGACGATGTCTCTGAGCCTCCCCGAGTTCTCATCTGGGAAATGGAAAGCATCCTATCTGGAACACAGGGTTGTTGGGAACATCAAAGAAAAGCATTTTGGTTTTTCCTTTATTTGCTTTATGGTACAGGGGACTGAACCCACGGAGTCACACCCCTGGTCCTTTTTATTTTTTTTTATTTTTATTTGGAGACCAGTCTTGCTAAATTGCCGAGGCTGGCCTCCAATTTGTAATCCTCCTGCCTCAGCCTCCTATCGGCTGGGATTACAGGTGAGCACTGTGGATGACACTGTGCCCGGCTTGAGATCAACATTTTGTGAGAAGGCTGGCTGTTGCTATCCTATCACTAAGTTGCACGAACCAACTTAACACGCATTGTCTACACAGGGAGCTAGCGATGTCACTCCTGGGGGACTCTTGCAGTTCGGTCCACTAATGTCTGTCGTTGAGCGCTGGGGATTTGTGCCCGCATTTGGGGCTGTTTCTAAATCATTTTTGCCACAGTTCCTGCTGTTATGCATTGTCAAGGCCTGTCTCATGTCACCTGCCTGCCTGGTCCCTAAGGCTTCTGAGTTGGCAGCTTGTGGTCTACACAGAGAGTCCTCCCGGGCGCCAGTCAGATGGTGACTTGGAATGCTGCGTTAATCATCTCCTCCGTATTATTTATTGAGTCAGGCACCAGGTGTATGCGTGATATGTGTGAGCCAAATATAACCAAGGTCTCTTGTTGCCTGGCTGCTGCATGGTGACTTATCTGGCAGGAGAATGTCATTGGAAGTAATTAAAATCTTTTCTCAGTCTAAAAAATGCCGGTGAGTGTATTTATTTATTTTTGCGTCTCTGTGTCTGTGAGTGTGCGGTGCTGGCGTTGGAACCCAGGGCCACTCGTGTGCTCAGCAAGCTCTTTGCCGCAGAGCTGCGTCCCCAGCCCCCACAGCGGGAATGCTTTTCAACAGAGCTCTGTCGGGGTGTAATGGGCGTGCGATAAATGGCACATGTTTGAAGGGTACAATTTGATAAGTTTTGACATGAGTGTACCACGGTGAAAATATCAGCATCATCAATCAGAAACCCCAGAACAGTTTCTCAGTCAATAATGGACCACCCATCAGACCGTGGTCCTGTGGGATGTCACCTAGCCACCCTGCAGCCGCCTCAGCTTGTGTCAGTAGGCGCTATGATGTCTGCCCGTATTGAAGTGGCCTAAGGTATCTCTCAGAATGTACCCTATCATTAAGTGATGCCGATTGTATACCTGTCATTCCTAATGTTTTCTCGGGATGCTGGGTAAACCCTTCTTTCTGGTATTTTAACATAGCTCCCCCATTCCCAAGTCATCACTACTCTGCTTTTTATCTATGCAATTTGCTTTTTGTAGAATTTTCTATAAATATGATCATTAAAGCTCAATAGTGAGAGGTGCGGTGGCCCACGTCTGTCATCCCAGAGGCTGGGGAGGCTGAGGCAGGAGGATGGCGAGTTCAAAGCCAGCCTCAGCAACCTAGCAAGACCCTGTCTCTAAATAAAATACAAAATAGGGCTGGGGATGGGGCTCAGGGGTTGAGCGCCCCCGAGATCAATCCCTGGTACCACCCACCCCCCCCAAAAAAAAAGAGAAAACAAAGCAGACTAGCTTTCATGATTTTTTTGATGGTTTTAAAACTCTCGATGCAAAGCGCTCCTCTCTGGTGCCAGTTGCCCCCCGCCCCCTCATTGGGAGGTGACGGGAGGAGGGATCTGGTGGTGTCTTAGGGCAGAGATGGGAGGACAGCTGACCATAAATAGCTGCTCAGCCCTGATTTCTCCGCATCTCAGCCTCAAGAAGGAATCTTCTAGAAGCTCTTTTAAAGAGGGGAGCTCCAGCCACACAGGGCGGTGACCCGATGCTGTCTTTTCTGTCGTGGGGTCGATCCCTGTCCTCTGGGGCCCGTAGGGGAGGAGACGTTCCTGACCGTCCTCAGCCACTTAAGGGCCTGCATGGGGACTCCTGGGTCCACACTGTCCCTGTGACTTCGTCATCCACAGCAGGAGCCCTGGCGCCCACTGAAGAGGGCATTCTCCCCTGCACCCTCCCTCCGCCCCACCTGCCTCCAAGTCACCTGCATGCTGGGACCTCGTGGGTGGCTGAGGACGGCCTTTGTCCAAGGCCTGGACTCTCCAGTTAGAGCCGTGTGCATCAGGGTCAGCCCGAGTCGCCCTGGAGCTTCTGATTCGGGAGGTTCGAGGAGCGCTCCTCGAACCTCCAGGTGGGCTGAGGCTGCTGGTCCAGGGGTCACACTGAGAACCATCCCCCTGCGTCCGTCCCTCATGGTAATTCCATTCCCTTTGGCCAGCGATTGATTTAGAGTTGGGCCTGAGCTCGTGGACCAATGAGATGCAAGGAGAGGCTCTGGGCTATTGGAGAGGCATAGTTCCTCCTGCCCCCTGGAGGCCCCTGTGAGTGGTGGCAGCCACTTTGTGGCCATGAGGGGAAAGGACCTTCAGTGGAGCTGATTCTATGGACTTGTGAGAAGCCAGAGGAGAGACTCTGGCCTATAATGATACCTATCATAAGGCCCACGCAACCTTGGGATTTTTTTGGTGGGAGGTCCGGGGGATTGAACTCATGGGCACTCGACCACTGAGCCACACCCTCAGCCCTATTTTGTATTTT
Organism: Urocitellus parryii; assembly: GCF_045843805.1. Taxonomy (NCBI): domain Eukaryota; kingdom Metazoa; phylum Chordata; class Mammalia; order Rodentia; family Sciuridae; genus Urocitellus; species Urocitellus parryii. The sequence continues at coordinate 146,034,064 of NC_135533.1, forward strand.
ATTTACAGACAGGGTCTCACTGAGTTGCAGCACCTTGCCTTTGCTGAGGCTGGCCTTGAACTTGAGATCCTCCTGCCTCAGCCTCCATAGCTACTGGGATTAAAGGCAGATTTTTTGTTTTTGTGTGTAACTCTGGGGAAGCTTTTATATTGACTGTGTAGTATGAGGCCGATGAGCAGTCACGGATAAAGCCCCTGAGTTTCGTCCCAGGCTTTTAAAGGACAGTTGTCCTCAGTGCACCTCAGGAAGGCTGCGGGAGAAGGTGGAGGGGGAGAAGATCGAGAACTCTGGTTGCTGCTAAAGACCTCCCATAATTTGAAACTTTACGTTTGTTTCCGTTGTTTCAAGAAGTTTTTTGTTTGTTTGTTTGTTCGTTTTTTAGTTTTTTTTTTTTTTTTTTTTTACCTCCAGTACCGGGGATTGAACCCAGGGCCACTTTACCCCTGAGCTAGCTACATCCTAGCCCTTTTTGTTTTATTTTGACGCAGGGGGGTCTCTAAATCGCTGAGGCTGGCCTCAACCTTGCCACCCCCCTTGGCAGCCTCCTGGGTCACCGGGGATTACAGGTGTGCAACAGAGCATCTGGCTTGGGATTGCCCTAACAAGCTTTCCAGCCGCAAGGGAGAAGGACTGGAGGTGGCCAAGACCTCTCAGGGTGGGATTAGTGACATGATGGGACAGATAACCCAGTGCGTCACTCGTCACTCGGTCACTGAAGCTGACTCTCCACCAACCAGGGCTGGTCCCTGGAGCCAAGCTGACTGTGGGGAGGAGCTTCTTCCCCTCCCCCTCCTGCACTCTGATAGAGAAGTCACAAAGGACAGGGAGGGCACAGGAAGCATTGACGACCTGCATTTCCCCCCAGTACTGGGCCCCGGGGTGCTGTGCCACAGGGCCACATCCCCAGGCCTTTTGATTTACCTTCTATTTTGAGACTCGGAGTGACCCGCATATTTCTATCATCTGCATAACCCTAATGGGTGGAAGTGGAGGCTCACAGCTGTAATCCCAGCCATTCGGGAGGCTGAGGCAGGAGGATCACCCGTTGGAGACCAGCCTCAGCATCCCTGGAGCAACTTGGCGAGACCCTGTCTCAAGATAAAAAATAAAAAGGGCTGAGGAGGTGGCTCAGTGGTTAAGCAGCTGTGGGTTCAATTCCTGGTTAAAAAAAAAAAAAAGTCTCATGATCAGTTTGGGGACTGCCAGTGAGGGACAATCAAGGGCTGAAGTACCCATCCATTGCCATGTCCCCTAGGTGACTAATTCGGCTGCAGCACATACATCTTTTTTTGGAGGCTAGATACCTGGGTCAGCAGGACTTTGCTCTCTTTGAAAGCTGTAGGGCATAATCCCTGCTCACCTCATTCATCTTTTTGTCTCTGGTGACCTTCGGTGGCCATGGCAGGACACCCCTCTCTGCCTCATCACTGTGTGACCTTCTCTCTTTTTTCCTAAAGCGACCTTCAATGGTGAACATCCTAACCAACCCCCAGTCAGAGTCACTCGAGTTTGGGGAGCGTCTCAGGTTGACAGTCACCTCCAAAGTTTGTCACATGTGGCAACCAGGAGGAGGGAACAGCCCAGGACAACTGGAAAGTTTGCATTTGAGTCCCTTTCTGACTTGCGCCTATGTGTTCCTCCTTTGGACTGGCATGGCAGTCCGTGGAAGACTGGGCCCTGAACTTTGAGTTTAGCAAATTTGTTGCAGAAGGATCCACAAAGAATACCCTCATCTTCTTTTTTTCTTTTTTAAGGGGTGGTGGGGGGCCTATTGGGGTTGAACCCACAGATGCTCTACCACCGAGCTACATTCCCAGCCCTTTTTATTTTGAGACAGGTTCTCCATAAGTTGCTGAGGCTGACCTCCAAGCAACTTCTGATCCTCCTGACTCGGCCTCCCAAGTTGCTGGGATCATAGGTACACCCCACTGGACCCAGCCACCCTCATTTTCTTGCAATTTGGGACAGGTCTGCATTTCTCCCTCGCGTGCTAAGAATATGATTTTGCTTGGAAGTCAAATTACTTCTGACCCAAGACTTCCATGTTTGGGTGGGGTGACATTTAAGCTCAGGGCTTCCTATTTCTAACCTTGTACAGAGGTTGTGAGATTCCTATGCAGGCAAAAATGTTTGAGGGGAGCCCTCTGGCCTCTGGTCTATGCAGATTCTTTCGACATACCTTTCGTTCAAGCCTATGGGGCCCCTGAAGTCCAGCAAGACCAGCATTTCTGTGCCACACTTTGGCGCACCGGTCTCCGTCTAGACTGGCCATTCTGTATCAGGATCCGGCTTCTGGATGTGTTAGGAATCGTTCATGAGTTAGTTGCTTGTGGGTCATGGCGCATGGAAGCCTCGTGGACATTTTCTCCGGTCCATTTCCCAGGGACAATGTGAATTTCCATCCCGCTCTGCTGTGGCGCACACAGCACCTGAGACGGGTGTGACCTGCCAAGATGTCACTCAGCCTGCTGACTGCAAGACATCTCCAAGCAAGACTCCCCTCTGGAAACCTTATCCCTGCCTCTGATGTACCCCTTCAATAAGCCACCAGAACCCATGTGGACCAGATCTATCAGAGGCTTCGGCTTTTGTGAATGTATTTCTGAATATTTGTGTTTTGTTATTCACTAATTATTTGAGACTTTAAGTTTGAGGGTGGCTTAGATTCTCCTGGGCAGGAAGGAGAGACCCCCGATAGATGCTGATCCTCAGAACCTCCACAGCTCTTCTCCTAGCTTGGGGGCACGGCCTACTTCTCGTAAAACACCAGCCATTTCTCCAAAAATGACTCAGTCCCAGGCCTCCTTTCTGTAAATTGCAAAGTACATCTGTTCCCCGAGTCTGCTGTCACCTGCCTTTCTTCTCCCAGTGTCTGCTGTCCCACAGAGAGGGACAGGGGACTTTGGCCTCATGGTTTGTTCATTCCTCTGGGGGACAGGGTGGGGGGTGTCTCTCGGGCTCTCCAGGGTTGGCTGGGACAGTGGGGGGGGGGTTGCACGCCAGACTGTGGCTGGTTTTCTCTCAATAGATTTGAATTCAAACGTGTCTCAAAACACCAGGATTAATTTCCCTCTGAACACATTCCCCTCTCTCCTCTGCATTAGGAATTCATATTCCTCCCAGTCACAGGGCCGTGACTTAATTTCATGAATCCTGACCTTATCATGCTAAGACAACATCACACCCTCCCTGCTCAGGGTCACAAAGACTTCTCACATCAGTGGCTCCCAGCAGGGTGTGTGTGTGTGTGTGTGTGTCTGGCTACAGAAGCGACAGAAGGCAATCTTGTTTGAGCAGGCTGCATTTTTTAAGTGTTTGCTCAATACATGCAGATGCTGGGGTCATTTGTAGCCAGTTACACATCTAGTATACATTTCTCTCTTTTCCTTAGTAACACAACCCTGATCTTGTTGCCTGGGATAAAGACATTTCCCAGTCTCTCTTGCCCCGCTACGTGAGGTCCTATGATGACATTTTTTTCCATGTTGTATGAGACTCCTCAAAATCTCAGCTGTGATCACTGCTTTTGCCTTTCTACCTCTTTCTGCTGCTTGGAATTTGGATATAATGGCTGGTGCTTCAGCAGCCACAATGGACTAGGAGGTAAACCTGAGTACAGATGCTACCTACTGAGGAAGGTACAGCAGAAAGGTAAAAGCATTGATGACATTATGGAGGCCTCAGTCTTAGACTGTCTACTTCTGGAAGGAACAAACTCTTATGTGTTTATGCCACTGTCACTTTGAGTTTTCTGTTTAATATAGCTAAACCTAATACCTAATTGGTACCTTTTGAGAATTGAACTGAATGAAAGCTTTCGTGAAATCAGGAGTGTCCTGCCCCTGTAAGTGATCAAACAGAGATGACGGATTCACTGATTCATTCTTCACATGTTTAACATGCCAGGCCTTATCTGGTCATGAACAGAACAGAAACATCACGGAGTTATAGTTGACTGGGGAGAAACACGTATAATTACAAATGTTCACAAGCACCACAAAGGAGCCACACAATGCAGAGACAAGGAGTGATAGAGGGGACGGTGTTTCGATGTGTCAGGCAGGGCATTGTGTGACGGTGACATTTCAGCTGAGGAGTGGGATGTGCATTCTTCAGCTTTCTGCCACTATGACAAATACCCGAGACAATCAACTTGTCAAGGGAAAAGGTTGACCATGGCTCCCAGTTTGGGAGGTCTCAGTCTGCTGTTGGCTGGCCCCGTTGCCTGGGCCCGTGGCAGTAGATGCTGGTGGCAGCTCTTGGTGGAGCAAAGTGATCTAAAGACCTCCCACTAAGCCCCGCCCCTTAAAGGTCCCACCACCTTCCAATAGCACCCTGCTGGAGGCTGGGCCTCTAATGCATGGACATTCAGGACCCAAACCGTAGCAGGGATCTGAGTCTCTTCTGGATGCCATACAAAACCCCACAGGCTGATTCCCATGGTTCTGCAGTCTGGAGGTCGGGGAGGACCTATTTACCAGGTTGGCATCTTCTGGAGACACCCTCCATGGCAGAAGGACCGAACAAGCTCCCATGAGCCTCCCAAGAGAGGCAAGAGAACGGAAGGAGGGGGCCGTGATGGGCGGGGTCCTCTCTCCCAGTCCCAGTGGCCAAAGTAGGGTGGGTTTCCCATGTGCTGGGCAGTTCCTAATGACAGGTTTTTCTACTTCATTATGATCCTGGCCATTTCCATCTACATGCGGGTAAGACTCTTGGCCCACATTATCCCTACTTTTAGATGAGGACACTGAGGTTCAGAGTGGCCCTGGGGCTCGCTCAAGGTCACACCACTAAAGCAGAACTTGCTTAACCTGTGCCCTCAACTAGCCCTGGGAGTCCCGGGTAATTTATTTATTTGTGCTTTGTGCTTCTGTATCACAGCTCTCTCTGGGCTTTTCTTGTTAGGAGCCGATTTTTGTCTTCCCTCCTGCACACCCGGAGGACTGGAGCCGATCTGAGACACCCTGGAGCTGTGAGCTGGACTTCCACAACTTGCTTGATCCTGAGCAGCTTTCATGAGTTGTTTATGCAAACAAGAGACTCTCTGGCATTTTGACTGGAGAGTCTGATTGAGGAATAATGAGACTGGGCCTTGGACGGTGAATTCTAAACCCACCCCACTGGGCCCTCTTAGGCTCTCGCAGGTCTGGAGGTTTTGCAGGGTGGAAGTAGAGCGCCCTCTGCTGTCAAGGAGGAGGATGGCAACCACCCCAGGCATTCCCAGGCAGGGCCCTTCTCTGCCTGGCTCAGGTGTCTTTCCTCTGTTTTCCTCTGGGGGGTAATTATGTGTGGAGATCAGAGTCGGGCAGGGACCAGAAGAGTAAAAGGAAGGTCAAAGTTGTCCCCACCTTCCCAGAACTCACAATCTAATTCTATTGGCAGTTATGAGAAAGGCATCCAGAAACCGTCCAATTTACACTTGGCAACTATTTCTTGGGCAGTTCTAGGTGTGTTCTAGTTTGGAGTTCTAGGTGTGTCGGTGTCAGTGTCTACGGAGCCCTGCACATCCAGGGACCCTCGGAACTTTGTTCTTGTCAGCTGTGACCAGGTGACAAACACCTGAAGATCCAGAGACAGTCAGACAGGGAACAGAACTGTGGACTCACAGGGAACAGAACTGTGGACTCCTTTTTTGAAGGGAAGGGAAGTGGAGGTAACACCCAAATAAAAATAGTACTTTTTTTCTGACAAATAATAAATGTTCATATCAAATGATTCAAATAGTTCAGAAAAGAATAAGCATGAAAGTAAAAATGACCTGAAATTCCACCACCTAGAGATAACTGCAGATGCAACTTTTGGAGACCATCCATACGGCTTGCTCTGGTTCATACCCAGACCTGAACCAAATCACTTCATTATACAGGAGGTGTTTTATCGAGGCCTATTTTCTTTAATTCTTTTCCCCTACGCTGCTAGTGTTTTGTTTATGTTTGTACGGACCTCCCCGCCAAAGGTAACTGATGTGGAGAGTTTGGAGTACATCCTTTCACACCTTTCTCAAATACTTCACTACAAACACATCTTGAGAACAACACTCAGTTCTCTGCTCTTTGATGCAAGGAGCTGGCATAATAAAGAGATCCATCCCAGACCTACTAAATTAATATCTTTAAATGTGGGCTCCTGAATCTGTATTCCTAAGATTCAGGACATGGAATTCAGGATATTCTGGTGCTACCGGCTATATTCTAGTGAGCAGGGAAGACCATCTAGTGGAAGGCTCATGTTGCTTTAAGTAGAAGGGATTAGTTGGGGATTCTGACCAGGAGGATCTTGAACATGGTAACAGGCCAACAGAGGGAGGTTTCAGGTAAAGAAACATTTTGTACAAAGGCACAGATATAATAAAGTTCAGGGTGTGCAGGAGATGGCAAAGAGTGTGGATGTCCAGGTAGGGGCTGTGGAAGAATATGAGGCTGGAAAGATTCAAATTAAAGAGGGCTTTGCCCGTAATTCCAGCTATTCAGGAGGCTAAGGCAGGAGGATTGCAAGTTCAAGGCCAATCTGGGCAACTTAGACTCCATCTCAAAAAAAAAAAAAAATGAGGCATGCTTTAATCCCAGGCTAAGGAATTTAAAAATCATGATTTGTGGAGATAAGGTCTTGCTGTTGCCCAGTGTGTTAGTCAGTTTTTTGTTGCTGTGACAAAATACCTGAGAAAAGCTACTTTTTAAAGGAGGAAAGGTTTATTTTGGCTCTGTTGATTCTGGGCCTGAGGTGAAGCTGACCATCATGGCAGCAAGGGCCTGAGGAAGTGAGTTGCTCCCTTCATGGCAGCCAGAAAGGAGACTGAGGGGAGAGGAGAGGAGAAGGAGAAAGACAGGGCTCCAGAGGTTGGGGACAAAATATACTCTTGCAGGGCATGTCCCCAGTGACCTACTTCCTGCAACTAGGTCCCACCTCCTAAAGGCTCCCAATAATGCATCAACCCATTAGTGGATTAATATGCATCAACCCATTAGTGGATTAAGCCATTGATGAGCTTAGAGCCCTCATGAGCCAATAATCCCCACCTTCCCCTCTTCTGAGCCTTGCTGTGCTAGAGATCAAACCTTTGGGAGTCTTCCAGATGCAACCCATAACTCCCAAGTTGGCCTCCAACTCCTGGGCTCAAGCCAACCTCCTTCCTCAGCCTCCAAGTAGCTGGAACTACAGGCACACACCACCATGCCTGGCAAATCAAATCTTGTACGTGTCTTTTTATTTTTTAAATCTTTTTTCCCAGCGCTAGGGATGGAATTCAGGGTCTTGCACGTGCTAGGCCAGCACTCTGCCACTGAGCTCACCCCCAGCTTGGGAGTCAAAGCTAATATTGTCCTGCTGCATTCTCCAAATGATGGAACACAGGACTGTTTTAGGTGATATGGACCCTTTGGTCATGTACGGAGAACACTGTCTTTATAGTTCCTTTGAAAGTGATCACATCAAAGAGGAAGCCTCCGTCAGGAGCTAGTCTATCTTTAACATTCTTCTGACAGTGGCTAATTTCCTTTTAATACAAAGGGGACAGGCCTCGGGCTTAGAGGCCTGGCATGAAACCAGACCAAGGGAGAAGACTTCACTCATTTATTCTCTATTTATGGTAAGGAATCCTTTTTGTTTGTTTGTTTATTATAACTTTTTTCTTTTAAAACATTTTTTTAAATTTTTTAAAAAAGCGAGTTGCTAGGAGCCCAAACTTTTACATAAATAGTGGTACAGGTGGCGCTCAAATGTGGCAAAAAAAAAAAAAAAAAAATGCAGGTCCTGGGTTCTTGCATTGGAGAAACAATACTTTGGAAATGGGGAGCTATTGAAAGTTCTTGAGCAGGCGAGTGACCTTGAGCTTTAAGGAGATGATTCTGATCATCCTAGCTAGGATGCACCCATCCATTCCATGGGTATTTATTGAACAAACAACTGCTGGGTGCCAGACAGTGTGTGGGTGTCTGGACATAGAGTGGGAGTCCAGTGTGGTCTCTGCCCCCAAGGAGCTCACCGTCTGATGGACCAAACTGATGTTTAAATAGGAGATGAGGTAGCAGTAGGAGAGTGGTGGAGGGCCCACTGCAGATCAGGGGCGCCCCCTGATGGGTTTGCAGATGGTATGATGCAGCTGGTGGTGTAATTCAAGGCCAAAATATTTGGGACACAGTGAGGACTCAGGAATTCTGAGATTGGCTAGAGTGGTCCCCATCAGTGGGATACTCAGGGCAGGCTTCCTGGAGGAAGGGCCCCAACAGGGACTTGGACATCACCATCGTCATGGTCAACATTGCTGGGGAGGCCAACACTTCAGGAACAGAAAGGCCATGCCAAGCGTTTACACCATATTTAACCCTCATAAAACTCTAAGAGGAAGTATCGTTACCACTCCTTCCTTGCAATAAAAAGCAGGTGCACAGCCGGGTGTGGTAGTTCACACCTGTAATCCCAACCCTTATGGAGGTTGAGGCAGGAGCACCGAGAGTTCTAAGCCAGCCTCAGCAATTTAGGGAGGCCCTAAGCAATTTAGCAAGACACTGTCTCCAAAAGAAAATACAAAAAAAAAAAAAGGGCTGGGGATGTGGCTCAGTGGTGAAGTGCCCCTGGGTTCTATCCCTGGCAAACAACAACAACAACTAAAAACAAAACTAAAACAAACTAAAAAACCAAACAGGTGCAGAGAGATTCAGGCCATCGCCTCCTGTCCAGAGCTCCTGAATAATGGAGCTGAGATTGAAACCCAAGTTTTGTTTGTCTCTGGAGCTCATCAGGAATGGGAGGAGTATCAGGTTGGCCTTCTGAACACCAAAGAAGCAATTAAAGAAACGACCCCAAACCTCCCACCCGACCAGATCTGCAGCACTTGCCTATTTCCACGAAAAAGCTTCAACGCGGCCAATCTGGCTTCCCAGGGTTTGGGGCGGGAAGCGAGGAGAGAAATTTTGGAGGAAACACAGCGCCATCTGTCGGCCACCCTGTGAACTACCAGCTCGAGGTTTTCCTGCGAAGGTTGAAGGAGGCAACGTTGCAGGATGTCATCGCGACTTCCTGAGGCTGAGTTTATGGCCATTCTTGAGATTTACTGCGGAGCAGGAAATAAAGGTGGTGGTGTCCAATATAATGCCAAAGTTCGAGCAGTGGTGCAAAGCCCGCCGCATGCATCCCATGAATCCTACTGCAGGTGTATAAGTGAACCAAAAGATGATTTTTCAAGTTATGCACATTATTTTTTTCAAGCAGATGCTCAGTTGTTAGGTTATAAATATAAGTCGTTTTGATCTGCCTACTTACTAAATGTGACTGCTATTTTGGTGGGAAGAGGTGGTTATGAGTGTCCTGAGATGCGGAGCCTGCTTTGAACCACTGAAGTTCAGGGCATTATGCCCTTTATACAAAGTTGTCTCAAAAACCTATCAGAGCCATACTTCTGTTTTATAGATGGTCAAGAAAAACTAACTCAGCCAGCATGGTAGCGCAGACCTGTAATCCCAGCGGCTCAGGAGGCTGAGGCAGGAGGATCACGAGTTCAAAGCCAGTCTCAGCAAAAGTGAGGTGCTAAGCAACTCAGTGAGACCCTGTCTCTAAATAAAACACAAACTAGGGCTGGGGATGGGGCTCAGGGGGCAAGGGCCCCTGAGTTCAATCCCTGGTACCAAAAAATATAAAATAAAGAAGATTAACTAACTCACTTGCCCCAGGCCACCCCGTTGCAGGTGGATACAGTGAAATTCAAAGCCAATCCTGGGTGCTTCTCAAGAATACAATCTGCCTGACAGGAGGATGTTATGTTGAATGAAATAAGCCAGGTACATGTTCCCACTTATACATGGCCGTCAGCATGTCCTGTGCAGCCGGACCACCTGGCTCAGGGGGACTGAGACCTCAGTTCTGAAGGACTCTGAGTTGGCAGTTATTTAACCCTCAGAACTTCCCTTTCTCCTCCTGCAGGATGTCTGAGAATTTGCTACATGACTAAAGCACAGTGCGTGACTCAGCGTATACAGTCAGAGAGTATCAGCATCTGAGGAAGGCAGCCTCCCTCTGTGTAATCCCATGGCAGAAGGCAGAAGGGCGAGGGGGGGGCGGTGCCAGGCAAGAGAAGTCAAATTCACTTTTGTGCCAGATCCACTTTTTTAACTGCTAACCCTCTCCTGCCCTCAGAATCTACCTGCTTATTATGAGGCCTCACCACCCAACACTGTCACACTGGGGATTAAGTAGCATGTGAACTTTGAGGGAAATATTCAAACCATAGTAGACTGGATTCAAGCCCCAGGGCGCGCGCGCACACACACACACACCACATACACAAACAAAAAACTTCAGGACATAATTGCACTGAAATTTAGCCATTCATTTATTTAACCAGTATTTATTGAGCACCTACTAGGTATGGATAAGGCAATATACTAGGCCTTGGGAATATGGCAGTGAACAAGACAGACCAAAATGCCCTGCCCTCATGGGACTTACATTCTAGCAGAGGACTATTTATGAGGTAAAATCAACATAATACATAAGTAAATTATAGAGGAGCACCAATGGAAATATAATGTGAGCTACATATGTAAGTTATTTATTTATCTGTTTGGCAGTGCTGGGGACGGAACCAGGTCCTTGCACATAATAGGCAAGTACTCTACCACTGAGCTTTACCCCCAGACCTATATATATTCAATTTAAAAGTTTCTAGTAGTACCATTAAAAAAGTAAAAGAAACAGGTGAAGTTACTTTTTTTAATTTTAAAAATTAGAAAGTATAATTTTCATTAATCAAAATTATATTCAATTCAAACTATTTAAAATTCAAGTTAATTTAAGTGAATTTAAATGACCTATAAATATTAATATATTAGAATATTAGAATCTATCAAAATATTAGAATTAATGTATTTAAAATTAACTTTTTAGTCTAATATTTTTGGATGTGGCATTGAGGATTGAACCCAGGGGCCCTCCACCATGGAGCTACATCTCTGACCCTTTTTATTTTTAATTTTGAGACAGGATCTTGCTAAGTTCCCCTGGTTGGCCTTGAACATCTTCCTGCCTCTGCCTCCTGAGTCGCTGCAATTACAGGCATGCACCATTGGGCCTGGCAATTTTTTTAAATTTAAAATTTCAGCCTGGCATGTCCAACATGTTATTAGCATTTCAACAAGAGGCGTCAGCCGTGGTTCAGATTGTTAGCAATGGCCTGCGACTGTGCCACTTGCTGTGTTGGAAGGCAGTCGTGGGGGAGGTTGGAGGTTGGGCAAAAGGAAGAGATTCAGGGGAAGGGACCAGGAACACCAGGCCGGGAGGGAAGGGCTTGGAACTGACGCAGGGCAGGAGACAGGGAGACACACAGACTGTCCCTTGTAACCAGCCCCTCGGGCTTTCCTGCCCCACAGGCAGGGCTTCCCCTGCCATGGCTCCTTTTCCTTCCTTCCATGGCCAAGCACCCCTTGGCTCCCCAGAACCCTGAAAGGTACCTCTGGACACCACCCAGCTTGGCAGGAAGCCCCTCAGCACCACCTGCCTCTCCGGAGTGTCCAGGGGCTCAGGGTGGTTCCCACCGACAAAGCAGATTCTGGTGACCCCAGCCCCAGCTGCAGGAACCACATGGGTCTACCTTCTCTCTCCGTGGGTCTCCTGTTCTGGAAATCTCTGGAAATGGAACGAGGCCTGCTGTGACCAGCTTCTTCACTTAGCATGTCTGCAAGGTCCATACAGGCAGTGTCATGGGTCAAAACGTCATTCCTTATTATGACAGAATGATATACTATTGTATGTTGTACATTTTGCACTTTGTTAATTCATATGTTGATGGTAGTAATGTTGTTTTTTTTTTGGGGGGGGTCCTGGGGATTGAACTCAGGGGCACTAGACACTGAGCCCCATCCCCAGCCCTAGCCCTATTTTGTATTTTATTTAGAGACAGGGTCTCACTGAGTTGCTTAGGGCCTCACTTTTGCTGAGGCTGGATTTGAACTCTCGATCCTTCTGCCTCAGCTTCCTGAGCTGCTGGGATTGCAGGCATGTGCCACTACACCCAGCTGGATATTTATGTTTTCTCTCCATTTTTTGGCTACTATGAATAATGGTGCTGGGAATATCCGTGACTTTTTTGGTTTGTTTTGGTGGGACTGGGGATCTGAGGCAGGGCCTCATGCCTGCCAGACAAACGCTCTCCACTGAGCTCCAGCCCCAGGACTCAAACGTGAGAATTTTTGTATGGACACATGCTTTTAGGGGTTTGCCTTGATTTTAATTTTTAAAATCCATTGCATAAAATCTTGATTACTAAGTTTGTGGGTGCCCCTGAAAATTTGTACTGAGGCAAGTACCCGGCTCCTGTCCACCTAGTCCCATCCCACAGGTCTCATCCCTTCCTGTGTGACTTTGGCCACGTTGCTTCACCTCCCAGAGCCTAGATTTCCTCCTCTATACAATGGAGACAATCCCTGCACCCACTCACGGTGAAGTAAAGGCACACGTTACAGACCCAGCACCATCCCTGAGCACAGGCCTGGTGTAGTGTGAGAGGGTCCCCAAATGAACAGGACCTAGCTCTGTCCTTGACAGCTGGCCCAGTGGCCTAAAACTTCCTGTGGCTTCTATTCCCCCAAAGAAATGGACTTTCTGAGTCCTTCTGCCTTAGCCTGATTTCCTGCAAGGCCCTGGGGGTGGGCCCCAATGCTGCCCCCTGGCTCCCAGCACCTTCTGTCAAGCTGCCACGGACCCCCTCCGCCTCCCCACCCTCCCCTGCCCACTCCCACTGAAGGCCGCGCTCGGGCCCTCTGCGGCCCTGAGGCCTGCACTCTGCAGGGCTGAAGTCCAAAGTTCAGTCCCCGCGCTAAGCACACGGATAAATATGAACCTTGGAGAATTTCCCCAGCTCCAATGTAAACAGCAGCCAGGGGCCTGATTCACCGGCCGCTGGGGCCAGGGTTGGGGGCTGGGGGTGCCCACTGGGCTTGGCTCGTGGGTTTGGGGGGGCAGCGGTGCAGGAGCCTGGCTGGTGGCTGCCGGCCGGGCCAGTGGAGGCCCTCGGGCGGGGGGAGGTGGCAGCTGGTGGCCCGGCCGCGTGGCCCTCTGCGGAGCCATGGTGGCCAAGCTGAGCCAGCTGCAGACCGAGCTCCTGGCCGCGCTGCTCGAGTCGGGCCTGAGCAAGGAGGCGCTGATCCAGGCTCTGGGGGAGCCGGGGCCCTACCTGCTGCCTGGAGAGGGTCCCCTGGACAAGGGGGAGGCCTGCGGCGCCGGTCGAGGGGAGCTGGCTGAGCTGCCCAACGGGCTGGGGGAGACGCGGGGCTCCGAGGACGACACGGATGACGACGGGGACGACTTCACGCCGCCCATCCTCAAAGAGCTGGAGAACCTGAGCCCCGAGGAGGCGGCCCACCAGAAGGCCGTGGTGGAGACCCTTCTGCAGTAAGGACCCCTCCCCGTCCCCAGCTGCCAGGAAGGAGCCCCCAGGGCCACCCTCCGCTCTGACCAGCCCCTCTGCCAGGTCCAGAGTCCTCCTGAGCCGTGGCCTTCAGCTTAGCCGTCGGGGAGGGGGACAGGGCCCAGGCCAGTGCTTGGGGGTCCCTGTTCGGAGGTTGGAGCCTCCAGACACCAAGAGCCACGGTCTTCAGCTGTGTCCTCGGGAAGCGGGGACAAGCCCTGGGGAAGCTCTGGGACAGGGACCCCCGAGTCCTGGAGAACAGAGGGGGTGGGAATCCTTAGCCATGTGGCCCTTCGTACCCCCCAAGAAGTGCTCAGATGGTAGGCCCCGGGGGCAGAAAGCACCTCTGGGAGGCAGGGCTGAGACTGGGGTTTTGGGGAGCTTCCCTGGCCCCCCACGGGGAAAGCCCAGGTCTTTCTTAGCCGAGGCAGAGGGGACTTCGAGGTGGGAACTCTTACCTTTCCTGCAGCGCCACAGGTCCCCAGCAGGCTGCATATGGAAGCCCCCCAGTACTGTCCTGCACCCCCATCCCTGGCCTGCTCCCCACTCCTGGAGAACTGGGTGGGTCCCTGGCGATGCCTCCCCTCTCCCCAGCCGGGCTGCCCTGGTTACTAATTACCCACTCGCTTTATTATTTCTCTTTTGTTTTATAAATTTATAAACAGCAAAAGGCTCTGATAAGGGCTGTGATCATTAACTTGTAGGATCGTGGCCCGCAGAGGCAGGAGCCACCCCCAACCCCGCCGTGGGGTGGAGAATGGGAGAATGGGGGGCACAGGGTTGGGGGAGAGCAACCTGGGGGCTACGGGACCACCAGACCCCAAGCTCCCTAGGCCCCCCCCTGACGGCCACTGTTCCTGCAGCCCGTCTGCCTGCCGAGGGCCCTGTGTGTGATTTCCATAATGTGGAGCTGAGCCCGGGGAGGAAGTAGTTGAGGACTCTGCCTCACAGATGAGGAAACTGGGGCACAGAGCAGGAAGGCGCTCTGGCAGGAGCCAGGGCCCAGCGGGGGGTGGCTGAGGATTTGAGGGAGGGCTCCAGAGTGCTCTGCGGGGGACCATCTTTTCTGTCCAAGGTGCTGATCCCTCCTTGGGTGGGGGAGGCTGGTGGAGGGACCTTCTCAGAGGCTCAGGGAGCCTCGTGGGGCCTTGGCAGGGGGCAGGGGAGCAGCCAGGCCCCCGACTTGGCAGGAAGAGGAGGGCAAAGGCTGCGGCTCTGCAGGGGAGGGGCAAAGAGCCAGGCAAGGCCAGACCCAGGGCGAGGGCCACCTGGACAGGGTGGGGCTGGGCCTGACCTGCTCAGGGTCCCAGTGGAACTGGGGGGCTTTGGGGTGAGGGCTGGGGCAAGGGGCGCCAAGGGTCTCTCTTACCTGGCTCTGGGGGGCCTCGGGATCAGCAGCCCCTGTGGTGGGGTGGTGGGGCGGGGAAGGCTGGTTCCACAGCATTTGGGGGGAGCAGAGGTCAAAGTGTCCTTGGGGACCAGCAGAGATCTGGAAGCTGGGGGAAAGAGGGACAGCAGGGAGGAAAGGAGAGGCTGTCGGGGAGGCCGAGAGAGAGGGCAGAGGAGTCAGGAGGGGAGAGGGGTTCAGGCCCAGCTGGGAGAAGGGGCAGGGGAGAGAGCAAGGCACCCCAAGCTGGGAGGAGGCCCGAGTGCCTCCCTCCTGCCCCGATTGGGTTTTCTTTAATGCTAACAGCATGCTATTTACTTTCCATTTAAATTTGAGATGTTGCTATAAATTATCAACCAGCTCCTCGTTCCTGCAGAGTTTATAACTAACTACCCGGGTTACTTATTGTTCAGGTAACAAAAGGGATCTGAAACGCCCCAGGGATAAAAGGGGGGCCTTCAGCCTCAGGGCAGGGGAGAGGACCCCAGGGAGAGAGGTGGGGGACCCCTGATGGAGGCCTGGGCAGCGGAGAGGCTGAGGCTGGGGAGACTACAGAGGCAGGCCCTGCAGCTGGAGATCTTTGTGTGGAGCAGGGGGTACCTGGGAAGAGGCAGGGAGGGTCCCATGTTTGAGGCCACATCAGGAACCTGAGTTCTTCCCTCAGGTCTCCACCCTTAGTCCACTGTGTGACCTTTGGGAAGTCCCTCCCCTTCTTCTACCTCAGTTTCCTTATGTACAAAATAAAAGTAACGTCAATTCCCTGGTTCCCCCACCCCGCTGCCAGCTGACCACCTTCCCTGGCCTCACTCTTTCTCATCTTGCTCCCCTTATGCTGACTTTGCCGCCCCTCAACACACAAGTTGATTCAACCTCCGGGCCTTTGCACATGCTGTCCCTGCTGCTCAGGACCTCTTTTCCTGATCTTCCCAGCTTTCAGCTCCCTGGTTGCCCCCTTCCTAGGTGAGCCTCACCCCCATCTCTCTCCTTCACCACTTTCACCTTCCCTTTTCATTTAGTTATTATGATCATAATATTTGTTTTCTATCACCTGCCATGAAAATAGGGAATTCTTCAATCCCAAGGCCTGCGAGGTCTCCTTCACCACCACTCACCCCTCCCAGCAGCAGCCCAGGGCTGACCTGAGACCTGTGGGAATGAGGGGCGAGTCTCCGAGGCCCTGAGAGCACCTAGCTAAGGGGGGTCCAGGGTTCCATCCTGCACATCCTTGCAGCCCCCCTCTGGTCCTGAACAGCTCAAACCCCAAAGCTGGAGCTCTGTGCTCCTCCCCGTCAAGCAGCTAGGAAGACAGTGGCTGAGGTGGGACAAAGGACCTGACTGGGCCAGCCTGCCTGGCCCTCATCCCCGTTCTGTTCCATCTCAGCAGCTGGTTTCAGTTTTCTAAGCCTCAGTTTCCTCTGCAAAGTGGAGATGAAAATCACTCTCCCACCCAGGATTGAATGGCATGGTGCCCGCAGAACTGTACATGGAGGACTTGCAGGGACCGGTAGCTGACCCTCCTGTTTCAGGTCACCCCATTTTACAGACAAGCCAATTAAGGTTCAGAGAGGCAAAGGACTCACCCAAGGTAACACTTCCAAGTACTGAGGCCAGGACTGGGCCTGCGGCATCCTATGCCCACTAGTGTGGAGCCCTGTGCCCATTAAACTCTGAGGCCCCCCAGGCTTCCAAATGCACGGGACTCGTTTCTCCCTCCTGAGGATCTCTGAGAGATGAGACATTTCTAGCCAGGGTTCACAGACGGGAAAACTAAGGCCGGGCTCCCTCCCAAGGCATTCCGATCCTGGGCAGAAGAGTCGGAATTCGGACTCAGATCTAAGACCAGAGATGGGGGAATTCAGCTTCTCTTCTAGGGGAGCAGCCCTTCAGGCCAGTATCCCCCATTCCATGACCTTGGGGACCAGAGGACAAAAGGCCCAAAGTCTTGGCTGCCCGGTTGACCCCAGGGTGGGCAGAAGGCGAGAGCAGGAGGAGGTAGGCAGATCCTTGGGCTTCCTGGGCTCTGCGGAGAGGCCGGGTCTGAAGGACCACATGGTGGACGGGGATGTGAGGGCGAGGACCAGCATCACAGTATCCTACCCTTCCTGAGCCCCTCCTGAGGGCCAGGCCTTGCCCCAAACCCTCCCTGAACGCTCCTGACAGGTGTGGGGGGCATGGATCACCCGTGTTTCGGAGCAGTGAGGGCAGGCGAGCTCACACAGCTGCGGGACCTGAACCCGGCTGGGTGCGACTCTCAAACCCACTGGGGTCAAAGCAGGAGGCACCTGGGGCCTTGGTCTCTTAGTTCTGAGCTGGGGAAGCTGTCCTGGGAAGGGTCAGGTCCTTGGAGACCAAGGGGGTGTGTGAGTGGAAGAGAGGAAGCCACCGAGAGACAGAGACCAACTCAGTAGGTTCTAGAAAAAAGGAGCACGGGCAACTTTCCCCAGAAAAGGGAAAGGGAGGCCCTCTTAGCTTTTGTTTGCAGACTGACTGTTTTATTTTTATCCTTTGGTACTGAGGTGTGAACCCAGGGCTTTATCTATGAGTAGTTACATTCCCAGCCTTTTAAATTTTTTTCTTTTAATTTTGAGACATCATTTTGCTAGATTGCTGAGGCTGGCCTCAAACTTGCAGATCCTCCTGCCTCAGCCGATCTAGTTGCTGGGATTTTAGGTGCGCATCACGAGGCCTGGCCTGATTGGCATTTTAAATTCACTTTTTTTTTTTGGATGTGCATTTGTTGTCTAACTTTACTAGGTGTTGTTCTTTATCATTATACCTCTATTTTGTTTATTTTTTTTTAATGTGGTACTGAGGATTGAACCCAGTGCCTCACACGTGCTAGGCAAGTGCTCCACTGCTAAGCCACAACCCCAGTCCCAGGAATTGTTTAAAAATGGAAAGTTCTGCCAGGTGTGGTGGCACAGGCCTGTAATCCCAGTGTCTCGGGAGGCTGAGGCAGGAGGATCTCAAATTCTGAGAGCCTCAGCAATTTAGTGAGGCCCTAAGCAACTCAGTGGGACTTTGTCTCTAAATAAAATATAAAAAGGGCTGGGGATGGGGCTCAGTGGTAAAGTGACCCTGGGTTCAATCCCTGGTACAAAAAAAAAAAAAAAAGAAAAAGAAAAAAAGAAGAAAGAACGAAAGAAAGAAAGATCCTATTAACTGAGTTTAACACTTCTGCTTGTCATTTTCCCCATCCAGGTAACTGTCCTGTGTTTGTGGAAAGTGGCTGGACTTTATTTTATTTGATCTGGTGTGCAGGAGAGAGAGAGAGAGAGAGAGAGAGAGAGAGAGAGAGAGAGGCAGAGAGAGGCATGGGTCAGAGGGACAGCTGCATAGATTTTCAATCTGAGCCCAGGAGAGGCCCTGGGGAGAGGACTGACCCCGTTCTCCAGGGAGGAGAGAAAGGGGAGGGAGGAGCAGGGAGCAGGGGGCGGTGGCTGCCACCAGGGGCAGGGGCGGGAGGCCATCAGATAAACATGTTTGCCCGCAGCACAAGGCTGGACTTTGTACTGCCCTTCCCTCCTAGCTCTGAGTGGCACCCAGGGAAGGGGGAGGTGGCAGAGGCTCCCAGGAGCCCCTGATCACAGAGCGAGAAGCCAGGGAGGGGCGGGCAGGCCCCAACAACACAAAATATTCTTGTACCCCAGTTAGGTCACCTTGACAGCAGCCTCACCTTCCTGAGCCTCGGTTCCTCACCAGGGGAGTGGGCGTCCCAGTGGAGCCTGCTTCCTGGGTTATTGTGAGATTAAATGGTCACCCGCAGGACAGTGCTGGGCTCGTGGCAAATAATCCAGGGTCATTAATTCTCATCATTGTCATTTTTTACGCAAGTGGGACTTCGCAGTACTACGCTGACCAGTTTAGACTTACCTGTCCCCACCTTCCTTTCCTCCCTGCCCTGCCGTCAGAGAACTGCTGATAAGGAGGAGGAAGTTAGAGGGTCCAAGTGACAAAGGCTGGGGTCCCTGATCCCTGTGGAGGGCACTGCCTCCTGAGGGAGCCAGGCAACCGCTGCTTCTTGGAGGGAGAGAAGGCCGTGGGGTGGCTTCCGAATCTAGGGGGTTGATTTCAATTTGCAGTTTCATTTAAAATGGTCTGTACAGTGGAGCCCTGTATCTGCAGGTTCTGAATCCTTGGCTGCTAAGTCTGCAGATTCAACCAACTGTGAATTGAAAATACTCAGGAAAAAAAAAATGTGTCCGTTTGGAACACAGAGAATTTTCTTGTCTGGATTCCCTAAACAACACAGTGAAATAATTAGTTCTACGGCACTGACGTTGTATTAGGTATTATAAGGAATCTGGAGATGGCTCAGAGTATGCAGGTGAGTGTGGCAGGTTCTCTGCAAATACCATGGCATTTTATACAAGGGACGTGAGCATCCGTGGATTTTGATGTCCAAGGGGGACCTGGCAGTGATCCCCCTTACTGAGGGACTGTATGAATTATAGAATATGATTCAAAATTGCAATTTTAAAAGTACAGAAGAGCTACAGAGAAAACCGTCCCTCTCACCCTGTCCCCAGCCCCGCCCCCTGAGGGTCACCTGCATCTCCGGGTCCTGGCACGCCTTTCTGGTATTTCACATGTGCACAGTCGAACATGGAGAAAGCCTGTTTCACCGCCCTTTACATTTTACACAAATGGGGAAAAAAACAAATTTTACACAAATAAAGCAGAGCGGATGTCCCCAACTGCCCCGGGCGGCTGCGCACAGGGCTTCTGCAGGGGGCTCCCAGGGCGCAATCAGGACGCAGCCTCCTTTTGCTGGATTGGTTGCTTGCTTGGGGTCTTCTGCCGGGGCAAGCAATGCAGCAAGAGTTGCCTTCTATGAGCGCCATGTGCCATGTGTGCAAACAGTGGAAGCCTCAGATTCTAGAAGCAGATTGCTGAGTCAAGCCGGGAGGGGAGAACGGGTGGCTTTGGAATCACGCAGATGTGGGTTCGAATCTCGGTTCCGCCTGTTCCAGCGCCGACGTCCTGATCCGCATTTCAGTTTGTACTGCAAGCGAGGGGTGGGGGCTTGGGGCAGAGCAAGAGAAGAGAGAATTGATACGGTATGGGAGTGTGATCCCTTCTTTCCTCACAGGGAGACTCACAGTGAGCAGAGGATAGAGACATGGATCACAGGTGACCTCAGGCCCCTTGAGTCACTCTCCTGGAGAGCTTCGGTCCTCAGAGTGGGATTCCAGAACTCAGTTTTATTTTGGTTTTGGTGCTGGGAATCCAACCTGGAGCCTCGCACATGCTAGGCAAGCAATCTACTCCTGAGCTACATCCCAAGCCCTTTTTATTTTTTGTTTTGAGGTAGGGTCTTGTGATGTTGCTCAGGCTGGACTCGAACTTGTGATCCTCCTGCTAGAATGACAGGCTGCTTTACTGTGCCCAGAAAAACACAGGTGTTGTTGTTATTGGTGGTACTGGGGATTGAATGCAGGAGGGCTCTACCACTGAGTGACATCTCCAGCCTCCTCCCCTCCTTTCTGAGAAAGGGTCTTGCTAAGTTTCCGAGGCTGGCCTCAAACTTGTGATCCTCCTGCCTCAGCCTCCTAAGTCACTGGGATTCAGAGTGCACTACTGAGTCTGGATGAAAAAAACAATTTTGTTGTAATGAGGGTTCTGAATGCAACCTGCAGCCTGGGTTCACCTGGGCCTCTGCTGGTGCCGTGGAGAGACTGGCTAGGCTGCTGCCAAGGGCTGAGGGCAGATTTCGGGCATTTTGACCCTGTGATTTTGCCTGATGGGCTGACTTAGAACTGAATCCCTTCAGTTAGGATGGGACCCTCTAGGCCAGCCTTGTGACCTTGGGCAAGAGACAAAAGTAATTCTGGCTCTCTGAATCTCAGTGATCCTGGCTGTAAGCCAGAACGATCCGCATTTCTGCTTTTTGTCCCCAGTGGGTATCCTCCATACCCATCCATCCTCTGTCCATCTGCCCACGCATCATTCCATCAGCCCTTCCGCCTGCCCTTCCTTGCCCCTGTCTGTCCATCCATCTATCTACCCACGCACCCTCCCATCCAACCACTTGTTCCCATGTTCCCACATCAATGGCATATTCTAAGTCAGGCCCATTTTGGTGCTGAGAGGACAGTTCCTGCCCTCGAGGTGCTTACAGTTTCTCCAGGTGGATAACACACATTTAACATTCCCAGGGCCAGGCCAGGTGCACGCTTGCCATCCCAGCGGCTTGGGAGGCTGAGGCAGGAGGATCGGGATTTCAAAGCCAGCCTCAGTGACTTAGCAAGGCCCTAAGCAACTCAGTGAGATCCTGTCTCTAAATAAAATATAAAAATGGGCTGGGGGTGTGGTTCAGGGGTTAAGCACCCCTGGGTTCAATCCTGAGCACAAAAAAAAAAAAATTCTCAGAGAGGATGAGGATGAGGGGAGGAATCCGTGGGAGTCTGTTCAGGCCTACATCTGTGTGTCCATCTGTCTGTGTGTCCTCAGGCCTGTGTCCTAGGGTGACCGCACCTCCCCATTCCTGCCGGGTGCAGCCCCTGGGCTCCGTATCCACCTTTCTCCACCATCCCCACCCGGGGGCAGAGGGGGTCTCGGGTGCCCGGGCCCCACCTCACCCGCTGGTTGGCAGGGGTCACCCGGCAGCCCAGAGAGCTGACCCCGTCCTCGCTCTCTCCCAGGGAGGACCCATGGCGCGTGGCGAAGATGGTCAAGTCCTACCTGCAGCAGCACAATATCCCGCAGCGGGAGGTGGTGGACACCACGGGCCTCAACCAGTCCCACCTGTCGCAGCACCTCAACAAGGGCACCCCCATGAAGACGCAGAAGCGCGCGGCCCTGTACACCTGGTACGTCCGCAAGCAGCGAGAGGTGGCGCAGCGTAAGTAACCACCCCAGCAGGTCCCCGGGCTCGGCCTGGGCCTTGACCCCACCTAGGGCGGGGCTGGGAGCTTCCCTGCCCCATTACACAGACAGGGAGACAGGAGCCAGCGGGACTCAACCCACATTTATTAAGGCACTCTGGGGGAGGGTGCAGGGTTGGTCCAGGGCATCCAAAGATGGATGGACTGGACCCCTCCTGCCTTCCACGAACTCACTGTTTAGTGGGAAGGGGGTGGAGACTGTTAGGTTACAGTGAGACATTATAATGTGGCAACAAAAACAACCATGAGGTCTAGTATTTATTGAGCACTTACTTTGTGCCAGGCCCAGGGTAGAGTAGTCAGTATTTCAGAGTAGTGAGTTGACTGTGGAGGGGGGAGATTAATCTATTCTACCTCGGGGTGGCAGAGGTATCAGGAAGGTTCACACTGAAAGCATGACCTTTAGATAAGGTCCTCAGTGTGAGTTGAATTTTAACCTTTGGAGATGCAGGGAAGGGTGTTTCAAGCAGAGGAATGGCACCAGCAAAGGCTCAGAGGCAAGGGGGTACACTCCACTGATAAACTGGGAAGACCCGGGTACACAGTTACTCTGGGAATGGTGAGTCTCCTTATTAAGGCTTCCCTCCCCCCAAGTTCCCAGTGCATTTGCACGCTCTTAGGCTTCCATTTATATGTAAAATTTTGACCTTTCTTTTATTCATTTTCCAGGTCTTAAAAAAGGCAATATGTATTTGGTTTTAAAAAATGATAAAAATTAGGTGTCCTTCCCCTAAAGCAGCCATTGGCATTCCCAGGGTCCTGTGTACCCTTTCAGAGATATTTTATGCATATACTAGCTTTAGATGTTTCTTTCCAGTCAATGGGGACATATTACACACAGTTTTGGCACATTGCTTTTTTCTCTCAGCAATAAAATTAAGCCTGTACATCTTCTTTTTAAAAAATATTTTTTATAGTTGCAGATGGACACAATATCTTTATTTATGAGCTGAGGATCAAACCCAGGGCTTCATGCATTCGAGGCAAGCGCTCTACTACTGAGCTACAACCCAGGCCAATAAAATCAATCCTATATATCTTCTTATATCAGCATTGAGAGATTGATTGCATGCCCGCACTCTCACTCGCTCTCTCTCTCTCTTTTTTTTTTTTTTGGTACCAGGGATTGAATCCCAGGGTGCTTAACTCCTGAGCCACATCCCAGCCTTTCTATATTTTTTATTTAGAGACAGGGTCTTGCTAAGTTGCTGAGGCTGGCTGTGAACTGGAAGCCCTCCTGCCTTGCCTCAGTCCCCTAAGCCACTGGGATTACAGGTGTGTGCCACTGGGCCCCGCCTGATCTCATTCTTTTTAAGGGCTACTGGCTATTATTTGAAGGTACCTATAAGGGCTTATAGGGTTTTTCCAATCTGCTATTGCAATCACCTGCTGCTAAGAACATCCTATTTATACACGTTCATGCTCCCGTGCGAGTCTGTCTGTAGGAAGAATTCCTAGAGTGGAATGCTGGGCCAGAGTAGGTACTTTGGAATCTTTGATAGATCCTAATGTAGCCAGCTGCACTCCTGTCATCCCAGCAACTCAGGAGGCTGAGGCAGGAGGATCCCAAGTTCAAGACCAGATTCAGCAATTTAGTGAAGCCCTAAGCAACTCAGTGAGACCCTATCTCTAAATAAAAAGTAAAAAGGGCTGGGGTTGTGGCTCAGTGGTAGAGCACTTGCCTAGCACATGTGAGGCACTGGGTTCAATTATCAGCACCACATAAAGATAAATAAAGGTATTGTGTCTATTTACAACTAAAAAATATTTTTTAAGAGAGAGAGAATTTTTTAATATTTATTTTTCAGTTTTTGGCAGACACAACATCTTTATTTTATTTTTTTTTTATGTGGTGCTGAGGATTGAGTGCCCCGTGCATGCCAGGAGAGCACGTTACCGCCACATCCCCAGCCCTAAAAAAATATTTTTAAAAAAGGGCAGGGATGTGGCTCACTGGTTAAGCACCTCTGAGTTCAATCTCTGGTACAAACAAAACAAAACAAAACACCTGCTCAAGAGGTTGCTTTTTTTTTTTTTTCTCTTGGATTATCTGTTTTTTCTACTGATGGTTTTATAAGAGTTTCTTAAAATACACTCTGATTATAAGGCCTTAAAAAAATTAAGTACTGTAAATATAATCTCCTGCTCTGTGGTTTGCCTTATACTCTAAATTGGATGTCATTTGATCAGCAAAAGTTCTTCGTTTTTAAGCTTATAGTTAGTTTTTGTGTCCTGTTTATGAAGTCTTTGTTTAACTCAAGGTCATGGAGAGTTCTCCTATGTTTATCCTGATCATTTAATTTTTCCTGGCCAACATTGCATTGTAAGCTTAATTTCCAGGTCTGGAGAGGTGACATGAGCTCTGAATCTGCTCAGGGGACAAGGTGCAAGTTTCTGCTTTCTTGTGTGGCCTTGGAAAATTAGATAACCTCCCTAAACCTCACTTCCCTCGCCTATAAAATGGGGATAGTAAATGTGCCAAATCTGAACAATGCTAACGCTTACCCAGAGCCTTGTACTGAGGATTGGGAGATGACATCTTGGCTCAGTCGAAAAGTGTGCAGGGGTTGATTAGTGATGTCTGCCTGGGACACGGGTTAAGAAAGGGGGAGTGTGCTATGCTTGTTATTATTGGATTAGCTGATTAGATGGGACGAGCTGAGTTCTGGATATAAGCTCCTCTGGTTCAGCCCCCTGACAATGAGAGAATCGGGGGGGGGGGGGGGATGGTCAGGTGAGCTGATGCCCTGCTCATGTCTTTCTGGGCCTGCAGAGTTCACCCATGCAGGGCAGGGTGGGCTGATTGAGGAGCCCACAGGTGACGAGCTGCCAACCAAGAAGGGGCGGAGGAACCGTTTCAAGTGGGGCCCAGCATCCCAGCAGATCCTGTTCCAGGCCTATGAGAGGCAAAAGAACCCCAGCAAGGAGGAGCGAGAGACCTTGGTGGAGGAGTGCAACAGGTGGAGTGGCGGTGGGGGTGGGGCTGGGCAAGGCCAGGAAGATAACTCTGGATCTGAGGAGGGCTCCCCAGTTCTTGAGAGCTCCTGCTGTCAATGAATGTGGCTTGGCCCAAAGAGTTGTGAGGACTCAACAGCTGCTCAGTGTCTTGAACCTCATTCTATTCCTAGTGTCCTCCACCCACCAAGCAACCCTTTGGGTGAATATTCACCTCATTCCAACCTCTCTACAACCCCATGGCTGTTTTGCTCGTATGATAACTGAGGTCAGAGAGGCTAAGTCACTTGCCCAAAGTCACACAGCAGAACTGGTATTAGAATCCAGATCTGCCAGCCCCCAATACTCAGGTGGAGCTCAAACTTCTCAGGACCTTCCCCAGGAGAGGGCTCCTCTGTGCCCAGCCTGGAGGCTCAGGGGTGGCCATTTCTGCAGGGCGGAGTGCATCCAGAGGGGAGTGTCACCGTCGCAGGCACAGGGGCTGGGTTCCAACCTTGTCACGGAGGTGCGTGTCTACAATTGGTTTGCCAACCGGCGCAAAGAAGAAGCCTTTCGGCACAAGCTGGCCATGGACACGTACAGTGGGCCCCCATCGGGGCCAGGCCCAGGACCCGCGCTGCCTGCCCACAGCTCCCCTGGCCTGCCCCCACCCGCCCTCTCCCCCAGTAAGGTCCACGGTGAGTGCTATCTGGGGGGTAGATTGGGACAGCGGGTAAAGGGGCAAGTGGGTGGGCTGCCCCAGTGGCAGTAGACACCCAAACCTCTGAGCACTTGTCGGTTCCACTTTATAAGCCCATCCTGCTCCCTCCCCCACACGTACTCCATGGACTCGTCCAGCCCATCCCACCCTCCCCTGTCCTCTCCATCCGCGTCCAGTCATTGTCCCGCTCCATCAGAGCTGACCACTCCACCTCACTCTTCAATTCCACTGAACCTGACTGGGGTCACCTCAGTGGACCACGGTCACCTCAGATCCATTGACTCAAACCCTGTTAGTGCCACTGAATCCAATTCGGTTCCCTTCAATTGTGTTCAGGACAGTTTAGCTCACTTAAGGTTGGCCTCGCTCAACCATTTCCCACTCAATCCACTCAGTTTAACTAGGTGAAGTTCAAGGCGATTCGCTTTAATTTTAAATTTGCTTAATTCAGGGCTGGGGATGTGGCTCAAGCGGTAGCGCGCTCGCCTGGCGTGCGTGTGGCCCGGGTTCGATCTTCAGCACCACATACCAACAAAGATGTTGTGTCCGCCGAAAACTAAAAAATAAATATTAAAATTCTCTCTCTCTTTAAAAAAAAACATTTGCTTAATTCAACGTAATCCAATTCAGTTTGGCTTCATTCACTTAATCAAGCTCAGCTCATTTTCGATCAGCTCAACTAGATACAATTTAATTCAGCCAGTTCCAGTTCATTCCATTCAGTTCCCTTCAGTTTACCGCCACTAGCTCCAATTCAGCTCAGGTCCATTCTCTTTTATTGAGCACCTACTGCATGCCAGGGATAGAACTAGGCAGCGGGCGACATGAAGCTGCAAGCACAGGCCGGGGCCTGGCCCCAGGTGACGCTCAGCAGTTTGCAGCTGCAGGAGGAAAGATGGGTCAGCTGACCTGAGCCAAGCCATGGAGTGACGAGGTCTGTGAGGCAGAAGGGGACAGGGAGGGTGCTGAGGCTGGACACTGTCCCCACTCCAGGCGTGCGCTATGGACAGCCTGCAACCAGTGAGGCAGCCGAGGTGCCCTCGAGCAGCGGTGGTCCCCTAGTGACAGTGTCCACCCCTTTGCACCAAGTGTCCCCCACAGGCCTGGAGCCCAGCCACAGCCTGCTGAGCACTGAAGCCAAGCTGGTGAGTGTCCTGACCTGTGGCGGAAACCTTTCCAACCCCACCTTCCTTTGGCTGGGAGACCGGGGTGGTCCTCTGGGAGGCTGTTTGGGCCCCACCCTGACTCGGCTTGACTCTCCTTGGCAGGTCTCAGCCACTGGGGGCCCCCTGCCCCCTGTCAGCACGCTGACAGCGCTGCACAGCTTGGAGCAGACGTCGCAGGGCCTCAACCAGCAGCCCCAGAACCTCATCATGGCCTCGCTCCCTGGGGTCATGACCATTGGGTCCGGGGAGCCTGCCTCCCTGGGCTCCACGTTCACCAACACAGGCGCCTCCACCCTGGTCATTGGTAAGCTGGTGGGAGGGCGGGCACCTGGGCGGGCACCTGGGCGGCTGCTGTAAGTCCCCTGCGGAATCTAAGGGGTCATTCATTCATTTGTTCCCACCTACAACACACACTGTCTTTTCTTGTCTTTCTGTTTTTGGGGATTGAACCCAGGGGCGCTGAACCACAGAGCCACATCCCCAGCCCTTTTTATATTTTATTTAGAGACAGGGTCTTGCTGAGGTGCTTAGGGCTGTGCTAAGTTGCTGTGGCTGGCCTTGAACTCACGATCCTCCTGCCTCAGCCTCCCAAGCTACTGAGATGACAGGTGTGCGCCACAGCGCCCAGTGCAACATGCATTTTCTGAGTGCACAAAGGAACCAAATCAACCCAAATCTCAGAAAGCCCAGTGTGGAAGGCAATGAGCACAACACGAAATCATATAGTACCTCAGATAAAAAGGTGGGGAAATAGCGCAGGGTGAGGGGGGCATGGATACTTCCTATTTTTTTTAAACCCAGAAAGCCTTCATTGGCAGAAATTAGTATGCAAATACACAACAAGACAGAGAGGGGCTGCTGGGAGGGGGCAGCAGGAGCTGAGCCCAGGAGCGCTGCTCTGTTGGGGAACACCGGGGTTCCAGGGCACCCAGTCTGACAACCAGGGAAAGGGTCGTCGCCCTCCTCTCCATCAGCTCACGGGAGCTAAAGGCTCAGAGAGGGGGACTCGCCAGGGTCATGTAAGTTCCTGGTGGTCTAGTGCAAGCTGCTTCCTGACTGCCCCACCCTCCCCTCTTTTCATCCGGGGCTCTGGGAAGGGGCATGGTGCCTCTGGGGATCTGGGCAGAGTCAGGGGACTTTGGGGTGGTGGCTCAGCTGACTCCACCCTCTTGCCCCAGGCCTGGCCTCCACTCAGGCACAGAGTGTGCCGGTCATCAACAGCATGGGCAGCAGCCTGACCACCCTGCAGCCGGTCCAGTTCTCGCAGCCGCTGCACCCTTCCTACCAGCAGCCTCTCATGTCACCCGTGCAGAGCCACGTGGCCCAGAGTCCCTTCATGGCCACCATGGCCCAACTGCAGGGTCCTCACGGTGAGAGCCCTTGCCCTGGCCTGGGGCAGGTTGGCCGTGCTGGGGGGCAAGGGAAGCAGCAGCGTGGCACGTGCCGTGTCTGTGTGGGCGCGAACGCTTTGGGGACAGGGCAGCTGCGGGTCACCTTATGTCTCCACGCGTGAACACTCACGGGCGAGTGCACATGTGCAGCTGGAGGCTGCATTTCAGTGTGCTCTATGTTTAAAGGCTGTGCGTCCCCGGGGGGGGGGGGCAGGTGGCCCAGGCCACAGCCCTTTCTCTGGAAGCCTGGAGTCTGCTGGTTGTGACTTTAGAAGGGTAGCTAGGTGGAAATGCCACGTGTCACACACTGTTCCCATTCCGTCATCAAGGGGGTCTCTGCAGCAGTCCCATGAAGCAGGTTGGAGATTCACGTAACTGGTAGCTGGGTTTTGTGTGTGGGGGTTGCCATCAAATGAGCTCTGGGGCCACACCATGGGAACCCCTGGGCTGCAGACCTCTTTGGAATGAGGGATTGGGATAAGGGACGTAGATCCCTGTGCGTGTGTGCGTGCACACAGAGTTCAAAGTGTACATCTTTGTGTGCCTGTGATGTCAGGCTTCATCTGAGTCCCTGAGAAGTGTCTGTGTGCGTCTTGGGGGTGCTGAGGGGACACACTGGGTGTTGGAGAGGTGTCCTGCAGATGGAGGCATTACTGTCCTCTGCCCTGCTCACCTGGATGGGGCCACCTGCCTTCTCTTCTGAGGCCTGCACTTATACAACAACACCTGTGCTTAGTACCATGGTGCTTGTGCTTAGTACAACTGCACCTGCATCGTCCCTTCCCTTTCATGCCTGTGGTCTCCAGGTGGTATGAGGGACTGGAATTGGTGGCTGGCCTTCCCCAGGTTCCTCCCCATCAATTCCAGCTGAGCAGGTCTGGGTAAAGAAGAGGGCCCCCTCCTGCCAGGGGCTCGGCATTCACAAGGCCTCATGACCCCTTCCCCCAGAGCCTGTTTTGAGGCCTCCCAGGGGAGCTCCAGGGTGCCATGTCTGTATCCTCTTTTGCTCCCTCTGTTCCCACCAGCTCTCTACAGCCACAAGCCCGAGGTGGCCCAGTACACCCACACAGGCCTGCTTCCGCAGACCATGCTCATCACCGACACCACCAACCTCAGTGCCCTCGCCAGCCTCACGCCCACCAAGCAGGTAAGGCACTGCCTGTCTGGCAGTCCTGTGGCCTGTCCCAGAGCCTCTGGCTCCATGCACCAGGGCTCAGGGGACTACTCTGGGTCCCCAGGTCTTCGCCTCGGACACTGATGCCTCCAGTGAGTCTGGGCTTCACGCGCCAGCCTCTCCAGCCACCACCATCCACATCCCCAGCCAGGACCCTGCCAGCATCCAGCACCTGCAGCCTGCCCACAGGCTCAGTGCCAGCCCCACAGGTGAGTGGTGCTTGTCCCGTCCCTGCCCTGCTGTCCCTGAGTCGGGGCATGGGGTGGGGTGTGCACAGAGGCAGGTGGGGGGCTAGTGTCCCAAACACTCTGGGAATCCAGAGTGCACCAGGAGTGTGCCCGGCCACAGGGAAACGGGGCCGAATTTATAGGATTAGGGATTGACTCAGTTAAGGACAGGACACGGCTCTGGAGAGGATGAGGAGCCAACTGGGCTGTGGACCAGAAGGGACCCGGATGTGTTTAGCTTGGCTCAGCTTTTAATATTGTTTGAATTAATGGGCAACATTTAAAAATCTGGAGTTTTCACAGAGGAATCTGGCGTTCTGGTTTCTCCTGGGGAACTGGGAGTCCATGTTCTGTCTCCTCAGTACAGGGTGTGCCTTCTGGCCACTCTGACCCCACCCTCTCCTGGCCACACCCTGGTGACCCTGGTGGCCCCTGCCTGCAACCTGTGGGGTTAGGAGCAGGCGCCTGGGAGTCGGGCTGCTGGGCACTGGGGCCTGGGCGGCCATCAGGACCCCTGAGTTTAGGAGCTGCACTCCCCGGGGGAGGCCCTAGGTCCCCGGGCCCCGAGGGCTAGGCATTCTCAAGGGCACTCCATGCTCCAGCTCCTGCTCTACCCCATGGGGCATGCGCCTTATCCTCATTTTACAGAGGAGGAAGTGGACACTCGAGGTGACGGACCTGTCTCATCTACTGGGTGGCAGAGCCAGGACATGAACCCAGGTCCAACCCCAAAGCCCGTTCTCTCACCCCCATCCACCCGTCAGGGTTCCCCCAAGGCACAGTCCCAACAGGAAGCACACTACACATGGGGAGAGTTACTTTAGGGAACTGGTTTGTGTAACTGTGGGGCTGGCAAGTGTCCTCTGTGGCTGGTCACTCAGGAGTTAATGCTGCGGTCTTGGGGCAGAATAACCTCTTCTTTGGTAAACTCCAGCTTTTGCTCTTCGGGTCTGAGGCTGATTAGCAGAGGCCCACCCACACGCTCAGGGCAACCCCTCCACTTAGCAGCCAGCTGACCCTAGACCTTAGCCACATCCGCGAAAGGCCTTCCTAGATACAAAATCAGCCTGGTTCAGCTGGCTGAGCTGACTGCAGCTCCCATGCCATCTCGCCTGACCTCTGTAGTGTTCCCACTAACATGTCCTGAGGAGGCCACGTTCTGAGTGGCCCCAGGTAGAGGCCTGGCACTGGGTTTCTGGAACCTCGGAGGCCCTGCCCCTCCTGCCTGGGGGGGAGGTGTGGGGTGGGCCCGGGGTGTGGCCGGCAGCCAGCAGCCTCCCTTGCCCCTGCAGTGTCCGCCAGCAGCCTGGTGCTGTATCAGAGCTCCGACTCCACCAACGGCCACGGCCACCTGCTGCCATCCAACCACGGCGTCATTGAGACCTTCATCTCCACACAGATGGCCTCCTCCTCCCAGTGACCTCGGCAACTTCCTACCAGGGGCTGGGCCCTGGAGCCTGCACTGCCTGCCTGGGGGGTGACGAAGGCAGCAGTCACCACCTCGGGAGCACTTCTGAGCCTGCCACAGGGCTGCTGCCTCCCCTCCGTCCCCACCTCTCCCTCTGCCAGCATTGGAAAGGTACGGTTCTGAGGAGCCTCAACCCGAGGAGATTGTCACTTGCCTAAGAGGGGACTGTGGAGAGTGGGAAGCAGAGCTTGTTCTTGGCGGGACCCTGGAGGGACCACCTGTCTGCTGAAGTGGAAACTTGTTACTTGGAAGAGAAAGGGGCAGCCTTGGGCTCCTGTGCCCCCAACGCGGGCCTGAGGACAGCCCTGGGACTCAAGGGGCTTGGGCAGCCACCTTCTCATGGCACAAACCTGGGAGCTGTGACTCACTGAGCTCTGCAAGTCCCTGAGTCAGCCCTAGGTCAACGCAGCTGCATCGTCACCTCTGCCTCCACAGGCCACTCGGCCCTGCTGCAGGTCCTCCCAGGGAGTGAGACGTGTGCCCATTTGTACCCTTGCACCAGGCATGTCCCAAGGGGTTGCTTTCTCCCAGGCCTGGGGCTCAGTGCCCTCCTGCTGCCCCCACCCCAGCCATCCCCTCTCCACGACCCCAGGACTTCTCATTTTCCTGGACATTTGCTCCTGATCCTCAAGCCTTCTGAAGCAGGCCTGGCATCTTGCCACTACCTGAAAGACCACTTTGGGGCCGTCCTTGCTCCTGTGACCAGTTGTCAAGCCCAGGTCCCAGGGCAGCAGCTCATCCGGCCTTGGGGCGCCTGCAGGCCCTTCCCTGGTTGGGGACGGAAGGTTACTGAGCTCCAAAGGCAGCAAGGCCTGAGCACCCGGCAGAGCTGGGGTGACCGAGGGAGAAGAGAGTGGCAAGATCAGCAAAGGGACCACCTGTGTGGTCGCACTGATGCTTGGAGCCCTGCTGGCTGAGGACTGGGGCCTACGCAGTTGGCAGCCACCCTGAGGAATCTGAGGTCCTGAGTGTCACTGGGAGGGCAAAGCAGCTGTGAGAACCTTGTCTCCTGGGCCTGCGGTGGAGAACCCAGGCCTCAGTGGGCAGCCTCTACCTGGGATTGAGCAAGGGTTCTGGGGAGACCCAGCACCTCTGTGGCTCATAGCCAGCTGGGGGGGAGGGACTGTACATTTATTTAACTTTTAGTAAAATCTCTAAGAAATGTATGGAAACTCGTTGCTTGTTAAGGAGTCTCCCAGCTGGGGGCTGGTCAAAAGGAGGGAGGCTGTGGCAGGCTGGGGCCTGGGGCTGGGAGACTCGCAGCTGCCTGGTGAGACTGAGGCAAGATGAGGAAGCTAGAGTGGCTACTTTGCAGGACACCCTGCTGCATGAAACCAGGTCCACAGGTGCTGGGACACTTCCTGAAGTCTTGAAGCTGGGTGAAGGGGCACTTGCAGGTAGGTGGGAGGATTCCACATGGGATGTCACTGAAAATAGTTCATGAGAATCCAGCATGATGGGGAGAGCGTGCCCAACGTATTCCAAGCACTGGGTACCTCCACAATTTTCTTTTTTTCATTTTGTGCTGGGGACTGAACCCAGGGCCTTGTGCCTGCTAAACATGTGCTTTTCCACTGAGCTACATCCCCATTCTGACAATTTATTTTATTTTATTGGTACCGGGGATTGAACTCTGGGGCACTCAGCTATATCCCCAGCCCTATTTTGTGTTCTATTTACAGACACGGTGTCAATGAGTTGCTCGGTGTCTTACTTTTGCTGAGGCTGGCTTTGAACTCACCAATCCTCATTCCTCAGCCTCCCAAGCTGCTGGGATTATAGGTGTGGGCCACTGTGCCCAGTCTGACAATTTATTTTTGATGAGTTAGTTGGCTCGGAGACATCATTGTGTATGATAAATTCACAAATGTGGAGAAAGAAAATTCTGGAGAATGGCACAAGGGGGTGGAATCTTTCCTCTTTTGCAGTTCTACCAAGCTTATGTAGGCTAGAGGGAGGAGGACAGAGGTTTCCCTGGGCCTTGGCACCTTGGGGGCTCCTTCCCTCATTTTCTGAAGACATCTTCTACACCAAGCTGAAGAGGTGGGGGAGGGAGAGAGACCTTGCCCATCTCAGAGGGTGAGAGGGAGATGACAACTTTAACACTCGGCCACTAGTCTTGAAGAGCTGGAAGACTCCTTCCTGAGGCCATGGAATGTTCTGGAACCAGAGGTCCACCCGGCCCTCCGTGGAAACACGGGGATAGGCCTTGCTGAGGCTTCTCTGCCCAGACTCTGGGCCAGGCCCCACACACTGTCAGGTCTGTGGGCGGAGGCAGCTTGCCAGCCAGGTGCTCTCATGTGGAATCGCGGTCTGCCGCCCTTGGGTGCCTGTCCTTGAGCTGGGGACGGCGCCCACAGATTGGTCAGTGGGCAGGCGCAGCGGCTGCGCTCTTTGCTGGTGAAAATGGCAACGCCTCGCTGGCTTTCTTTGCCTTTTTCTTCCTTTTCTTCTTTTTGGTCCCCAGTGATACCGGGTCCCCGTTGGCCCTCCCTGACTCCCTTTCCTGGGTCTGGACCGAGGTCCCGCAGGCGGGGCTGGTGGCTGCAGCTGAGCCAGAGCCGGCCCCCTCCCGGGCTTTCCTCCTCAGCCTCCTTTTCTTCTTCTTGGCCTCCGTCTCCACCTTGACAGGAACATGGATGGCTGACTCCTGCAGAATGTCCGAGGCTGACACGGCTGCCTCCCGGCACCGCTGCCACTCCTCATCACTGTCCTCACTGCTGCAAGGGGAGGGCAGTGTAGGTCAGCTGCGGTCAGGGCAAGTCCCAAAGTCGCCTTCCGCCGCCCCCCTTTGGTCAGAGTCTAAGATGGAGGCAGTTTGAGAGCGAGCGCAGGCTTGGGAGTGGGGCACACCTGGGCTCTAGTCTTCTCTGCCAGAAACCCTGTGACCTACACCTCATTAAGTGACTTAACCTCTCTGACCCTTAGTATCTTCATCTACAAAATGGGGATCTTAGAATCCAGACCTCACAGGGATGTCTTAGGAGGCAAATACAAGAAAATAAGGAGTCTGACCCAAAATGAGTGCTTAAAAACAGTACCGATCCACCCCAAAGAAGCCCAAAGCACCCTGCCTGCTGGGTGTGCCTCTCCAGTTACCTGACAGGCCCCTTCCACGGCCTGTTGGTCTGGCGTCTGCTTCATTACACCAGGGGGACGGCCAAGACGGGAGAAGACAGGAGGGGCTGTGAGGAGAGGAGCGGGCTCTCACCTGGAGCTGGAGGGCTGGCGCTTTGGGCGGGGGCGGGGAGAAGCTTCCTCTTCGCCGCCTCCAGGGATGGATGTGAAGAAAAGCCGAAAGCCTAAGATTCACAGGGGCAAAGTCAGTGCTGCTGGATGCCAACCTTTCCTCTCCCGGGTGCTGAGGCTGACGGCCTCTGCCCTCAAGGAGCCCCTGGTGCAGAGCTGAAGTCCTGGGAGTCATCGTCATGCGACTGCAAACTGAGGCCTCATCTGAGAGAGGCCTGCTCCATATCTGATGGGCCAGGACATGCAGTGTTTGCAGGGCGGCAGCTGCCAGATTGGGGCAGTGAGCCCTCAGAAGCTTCTGGAAGTCACTAGTTAAGCCTCCCAGTACCTAAGGCAGCCTCCAATGAGCTCACAGAGCTGAGCAGGGCGATGGACTCAGGGGGGAGCCTGCTCCTGCTCAGGGTCAGACAGAGGAGCTTAGTGCAGACAAGTGACTCTGTCTCAGAGCCTCAGTTCCCTGTCTGTGCCTGGGGTATCGTCACCCGCCTTAGGGCAGGGCCTGAGTGGGTGAAAGGACATACTACACCCAACTGTCTGCCCAGCTCTAGGTCATAATAGCTGCTATTTGCAGTGACTACTCACCGTCATCCTCCGGGGCCACCTTGTGTTTCTTAGCTGTCCTTGGCGCCTTCACTACCTCTGAGATGGTAATGGAGCTAAGGGGAGAGGAGACGGTTGATTAGGGTGTGATTTGGGGTAATGACAAAAGCAATTTTTGTTTTTAAATTTAAAAAACATTTATTTTTAAGTGGAGGCGATGGGGCACATGATCCTAAATGCAAAAGTGGAGACCACATTGGCTTGGTAAGAAGGCTGAACCTTCAGCCGTGACAGTGCAACAGCAATAGCCCCTTCTGATTCTGCAGGGTTTCTTTTTTTTAAACCTTACCATAATTCCAGAAAGTACTGAAGAACTTTTAAAGATACAGTACAAAAAAAAAAAAATTTCAACAGGGCAGAGAAAAAAAAAATGGGAGAAGGAACAGGAAGAGCCGGAGGTGTGATGAGGGAGTCTTTCCTGTGTACTTTACTTACTGGAGAAAGGCCATAGATTTTGCTTTGAGCTCACTGCAGAATAGCATGGGAAGGGAAATAGGACCAGTCTACAGAAGCGGTTCAGAGGTCAGCTTCTAGAACAGGGCAGACCTGCTCATTTTTTTCCTTCTTTTTTTTTTGAGGGCCACTGAGCCACATCCCCAGACTCCTCCCCACCTTTAAAATTTCTTTTTTATTTAGAGACAGGGTCTCACTAAGTTGCTTAGCGCCTCACTAAATTGCTGATGCTGACTTTGAACTTGCAATTCCGCTCCCAAGCCTTTGGGATTACAGGTATGTGCCGCCGTGCCCAGCTTTTTCTTCATTTTAAAAGAGTTTGAGATAAATATAGATTGACAGGCAGTTGCAAGAAATAATAAAGATTCCAAATACCATGCAAAACTACAGTACAACATCATAACCAGGAAACTGAAATTGATACAATTCACCGACATTAGTCAGACTTCAGAGTCCTCTGCGTTTTTGAGATACTGAGGATTGAACCCAGAGGTGGTGTACCGCTCAGCTCCATCCCCAGCCCATATCGAGACAGCGTCTTGCTAGATTGCACAGGCTGGCCTTGAACTCCACATCCTCCTGCCTCAGCCTTCCAAGTATCTGGGATTACAGCCACACCCACTGCGCCAAGCAGAGGCCTGGGTTTTGGATGCTGGCTTTGTTACTTACTGCTGTGACCCTCTGGCAAACGATTCCGCTTGTCTGAGTCTCTGTCACATTTCTGTAACTGGGAGCAACAATAGTCCCTTCCTGTTAGGGCTGTCAAAAGGATCAGATGAGAAATGGATGTGGAGCCCTTGGCACAGAGCCGGCCACAGCAGGTACTCAGGACATGGTAGCCATGGGGGTGGGGTGGTGGAGATGATGATGTCATCAGCTTCCTAGAACCCCTCACAGAAACCAGCCACAGCTCTCTAGAGGCAGAGGCCAGGAGGTGGGTCCTGCTGTCTGCTGAGGCAGAGTCATGCCCTGCAGAACCGGCGCTCTCTGCCATTGCAGCAGGTCTGTGGAGTGCGCTCAGCGCTTTTCCTAACTTCCCTCTGCATAAGCCACAGGCATCTCCCAAAGCCCTGTGCAGGGAAAGAATTTGGGGAGAGGGAGTGGAGATGATGCTGTCCAGGCCCTGGTCTCTGACCTGACAGAGCGGCTCAGTGTAGGTCCCTGGGTGCATGTGGCAATGCCTGGAGACACAGTTGGTTGTCATGACTGGTGGGGCAGGTGCCATTAGCATCTCCTAGGTCGAGGTCAGAGAGGCTGTTGGGCATCCTGTGATGTGAAAAGCAGCCCACAACAAAGAGCTATCCTGTCAAAAATGTCCATAGTGTCTAGGTTGAGATGCCTGATCTAATAGAAGGAACCAGCTAGGGTATCATTTAAGTCTCTTTGGAGAGAAACATGAAGCAGTACAAGGACTATTCTGGCCATGGTGACGAACATTCTGCTGGACTGCCACCCAGGGAAGCATCTGTGCTGGTTCAATGCAAAGCCAGGCAGGTCATGCAGAAAAACTGCTCCCTCAGGCTGAGTTGCACCTGGCCTTCCTCAAGCCCCTTACCAATCCTGGAGTTGGGGACCTGGCACCAGTGCTGTGGGGGCTCAGGCTGCTGGGCTCTGGCCCTATGGTCAGCCTCACAAGAACAGCTGTTCCACACGTGGGAAGGAGCATCTGTCGTTTTGCATATTTACTTCAAATTGAAGGACCATGGCCCCAAGTGCTCTTCTCCTTTCAAAACCTGCCAGGACTGTCAATCAGAAATGGACGAGGAGCAGCCTGCCCTGCGATGTGTTCCACAGTACATGTACTGATCTATGAGGCCAGGCCACATCCTGTGGCCGAATAAGTTTGGAAAATGCAGGGCCAAGCAAATGACACAGGTTTCCCCGCCACAGCAGCTCTCGGAGCCCTGAATCCACTGTAATGACCCTCACTCTCCAGGGGCACGTGGATACATGTGGACTGCAGTGTTTCTCAAATTTCTTTGCTGTTGGATCCCTTCTTCTAGAGCTGCACTTTGGGCCAGGCCTACAGTCTGCATGTCTGTGCAGCCCTAAAATTTCTATGTTGAAACCGAAATCTCAAGGTGATGGTGTTAGGAGGTGAGGTCTCTAGAGGTGCTTAGGCCTCGGGCCTGGGACTCTCATGAATGGGATTCATGCCTTTGCAAAAGAAGCTTGAGAGAGAGACTGCCTGTCCGTTTCCGCCATGTGAGGAGATGGTTAGAAGGTGCCATCTGTCAACTAAGAAGAGGGCCTCGCTAGACACTGAGTCTGCCAGTGCCTTGATCTTGGACTTCCCAGTATCCAAAATGTTTATAAGCTATGTTGTTTATGGAATTTTACTACAGTCGCCTGGATGGACTAAAATAGGTAGCATTCTTGGTACTCGCTTTGGGAATGCCAACCTGATTCTTTAAAAGCTAACCTTTCTTTTTATTTATTTTCTATTTTTTTCTAAACAAGTATGTTTATTTGAATAAAATGAAGCGAATGGTTATTAATTTTGGGGTCAATCATTTTCTTTTCCTCAATTCCTGCTTCTCCTCAGGGTTCCTCTTATCCCATGACAGCAGGATAAGGCAGGGGTAACGAACACTTTAACCGTGAAGTCACACGCAGCTGGGTGAGGCCCATCTCTGCCCCTTGCTCCCTGTTACCTCAAGAAAACACATCTCCTTGCTGACAGCCTGCTTCCTCACGGGGGGTAAGGACATCAGCATGACCTATGTGACGTGTTGCTTATGAATACACTGAGGAGACCAATGCCACATGCCTGCTCAGACACCCCGAGCTCCCAGCCAGTGTGCCGCTGCACTGGTGTCTACGTACACTTTGGCTCACCTGTCCAGCAGGGCTCCCAGCTTCTTGGCTACGTGGGCTCGGAACTCGGGGGTGGTCTGAAGTTCATTGCCATCTTGTTCGTGCTCATCCACTTTATGCCTGTGACAGACACAAAAGAAGCTCATTTCCTGCTGGCCCAGGAGCCGCCCCATGGGGCAGAGACTCCCCGCGTCCATCTCACTCTGACGACCAGACTAGCATCTAACCCAGCAGCGGGCAGTATCTGCTGATGAGTCGAGGGAACTGCCCTACTGAGGGCACAGTACCTGAGGCTCAGTCGGGGGGCTGGCAACTTGTTATTTGCAGCATCTGTGGAAAAATGAAAATTGAGGAATTAGAGGCAACAACAATAAAAACATCTATTTGTGACAGGGACTTTTTAAAGTGATTTATATGTGTGACTAGGGAATCATCTCCAAGCTCCATTAGATAGATTACCATTATCCCCACCTGAAGAGGGAGGGAGACTCAAGGAAAGGCAAAATCAACTTGGGCAGCAATTTAACAGAGCTGGGAGGGGACACAGGCCACCTGGCTCCAGAGGCCCCTGTCAACCACTGTGCTGAACAGGCAAGTCTAAGTGTAATTTGTATAATTTGTTAAATGCCTACTACTTGCCTGGTTGTGTGCTAAGTGCTGCGGGAGAAGATGGAAGAAGGTGGCTCTTTGTGCTGATCGCATGTTTCAAGCCAAAACACTGGGACTGTCTGGCCTGGTGGTCATTCACTCAACCAAACACCTGCTGCCTTTTAATCACCAGGTCTCTCAGTTGCTGAACAACTGAGAGGCTATTCCTGTTTCCATGCAGTTTACATTCTAGACAGATAACAAACATGTAAAAACTCACTACAAAATTGGATAATGGCCAGTAAATTAAAAAAACAAAACAATGCAGAGGAGAGAGGTGGGCTGTGCTGGGGGGGGGTCACTGTATAAAGGTGGGCAGGGACAGTTTCTCTGATAAGGTAACAGTGGAACAGATATCAGAGAGGTAAGGGAGTGAACCAAGTGGAACCCGGAGAGAGCCTTCCAGGCAGAGGGAGGGGCATCTGCAAAGGCCCTGAGGCAGGAACTGTCTGGAGTATGAGAACCAGCAAGAAGGCCAGAGTGGCGGGGACCCACCCAGCCAGCAGGGGCCCAGTAGAGAAGAACTCCTGGGGGTCGCATCACAGAGCCCCCCCCCCCCCTGTGGGTCAATGTGAGGATCTGGGCTTTGAAGATGAGCAGCCACTGGAGGATTCTGGCCAGAAGGGGGACATAAACTGACATAGATTTTTATATAACATCTGTGGCCACTGTGAGGAGTGAGATCAGAGTGGGGCAAGGGCAGACGCGGGGAGTCCCCTGCAATGACTGGGAATTCCTGATACACACAGTTTCAAGGTGGAGTCCACAGGATGTACTGATGGACTGGACGCAGGTGTCAGAGATGAGCACAAGACAGCTCGGAGGCTTCTGGCATGGATAATGGGACAAAATGGGCTTGTGCCTTTAAGGAGCCAACTGAGCAGAATGGATGCCTGGCACCAGGCTGGGTGTAGGGGTACGGTGTGTTAAACAACTCCGGCGGCCCTGCCATGCCTACGCCGTGGTACAGTTACATGTGTGTGTGATTGCAGGCACGCCGTGATCTGTGCTGATGTGCCCTGGAGCACACCGAAGCTGCAAAAAGTGCCTGATGCTCCTAGAGGAGAGTGTGTGGAGCCCAGCGGGATGTCTTTACAGGCACAAGAGGAAGACCATCTCTTGCCATGAACGAGAGAGGAACTGTCAGGTCCTGCCACGGAACACAGCAGTACTCACCTCCCCAAGGAGGCAGCTCAGTGGAGTCCTGGCTCTGACACTAACAAGCTGTGTGACTCTGGGCAAGACACTTTATATCCCTGAGCCTGTGTTCTCCTCATCTACTATGGGGTAAGATCACCCACCTTCCAGAGTTAGTGTTATGGACATGCTGCATGTTCATCTTCTTGCATTTGAAACACAGGGTTTGTTATTATTATTATTTTCTTTCTATTTCTATCTCCTAGGACTGTGCTTTGATTTGGAATAAAAGTTGTACAAATGAATCAAAGTATGTAATTGGTGCCCCCAAATTTAAGTGGTTTGAAGGTCTGGTGACCTGTTCCTCATCACTACAGTTAAAAGCTGTATCTGAAGGCTGCACTCATAGAACAGTGACTTACATTTCCACATGGTCAGAGGCCAAAGGGTGAGAGTTTAGTCCACAAAAAACACTTGTCTGTGGCAGGGAGTGACATACCAGAGAAACAGAACATGGACCTAGAGTCTGAGCGATCTAGATTTACACCTGGGTCTGCACTTTCACAAGGCAAGTGACCTTGGCCAAGGTACTTCATCTTCAGTTTTTTCATTTATAAACTGAGGCTGATAATACCCTGTTTATAGAATTGCTGGAAAGATTGAACCAGACAACACAAAGTATGTAGAATAAGAGCACACAGGGCTGGGGTAGAGCACTTGTCTAGCACAGGTGAGGTGCTGGGTTTGATCCTTAGCACCACATAAAAAAATAAAATAAAGGTTACTGTGTCCACCTACAACTAAAAACAAACATTTTTTTTTAAAAAAGCACACATTATGGTGACATTATTATTAGAATCGCCCAAGACTGTCTAAGGTCCAGCATCTTGCCGGGCACATAGTAGGTGCTCAATAAAGAAAAGTACTTATTATTAGCACCTACATGTATTTTCATAGCAGAGAATTTTTCTCCTCCTGGTACTGGATTGGAACTAGGGCCTTGGACTTGCTAGTCAGGTGCTTTACTCCAGAGCCAGCTCCCCACCCCCCTTTTATCTCCTGAGCCAGGCTGTTTTCAAACTTGTGATCCTCCTGCCTTAGCCTCTAATGCAGCTGGGAACAGGTGTGCACCATGACACCCAGCCTAGCAGGGGATTTATAATGTCACAAAAACAATGAATTGAAAAGCTGGTACCTTGCATACCACTTCTCAGGTGTTCATCTCTTACTATTGACCACAGAAACCCTTTAGACTGGGAGTTGACTGTAATCCCGGCCTCTCTCATCAGTGAGGTGCCCATTGTGAGAATTCATTTATTCGAGCCCTGTGCTAAGGTCCTGGGAATACCATGGTGAAAGAACAGGCCATGAAGTTCATATCACATAACCTCTCAATAAGTATTTGTGCAGCAAATATTGGCTAGGGATGCAGAATTAAAGGGGAAAAAGATAAGAAATAAAGAGGTAAATTGCAGGAAAAGATGAAAGTACTATTTACAAAGGGAATCACACAAAGAATGATGGGGGCACACACAAGGCAGGTAACCCCAACTTGAAAGACTGAGAGAGCTTTCCCAAAGTGGTTTTGTCTCGTTACATTAAAGGATGAGCAAGAGTTAAGTCTGGAGGAGAGGCAAGCAGTCCATGTACAGAAATCAACCACACATTTGCCACCATTTACCAGGCCTTTCCTATGTGCCAAGCACTGCAGATGCATCATCTCAGTAACTTCCCAACTTTACAAGAGGAAATTCAGGTACAGCAGGATGTAAACAGCATGCTCAAGTTCTTACTGCTAGTGAGTGGAAATGGAGACAGAGAAGCAGATTTGTCTACCAAAACTGCAGGAAAAACTGCAGTTCTCCGTGTTCAGAGGTAAGTGGGTAGGGTGTAGTTTGGCTTCTACCTGTGGGAAGTGGAGAATGGCAAGAGCACTAGGGAGAAGCAGGCAGGGAATGGGTGACCAAATATATGGATTTTAACCTTTCTTTGCTTTGGTTTTCTTTTTTTAATTTTATTTACTTATTTAGTTAGTTGTAGTTGGACATAATATCTTTATTTTATTTGTTTATTTTATGTGGTGCTGAGGATCCAACCCAGAGCCTCAAACGTGCTAGGCAAGCGCTCTACCACTGAGCCCCAGCCCCAGCCCTTTGCCTTAGTTTTCTTTAGCAGCACCGTGAAGCCTGGATCCCTTCTCAGAATGGTTCTGGTCATAAAATGCAACATACTGACTTATGGAAAACCCCAATAACGCTGAAATTTAGCTCTCTTAATAGTAAACAACCAAATTTTTGATATTAATGCATATGCTTTTTTATTAATGCAGATCTTTATTAAATAAGATCTAGTAATGGGTCTAAAATTCACTGTTTTTTAAAGCAAGGGGATGAGTATAAATGACCTCTTTCCAACATAATGTGAATAAGAAAAATATTTCCATATATGGACAAAGATTGCAATGCAATTCGAAAATCTGGTGATTCATGTTGTAACAAAGTAACAGGTATCGTCAAAGCAACTGTGACTTGTTGCTCATGCACATGACGGAGAGAGCTGCTACATTTTAGTTAGGGGTTAATGCAAATAAAGATGCAATATTTTTTTTCCACTTCAAATACAAGGACCCTAAGGATTCTAACCACGATTATGTTGAGGGATTTCAGATTTATCCCCAGGGCACTAGGGAGCCCCCGTCACACAAGGTCTGAGAGACGTGGACAGAGCTTGCGGGCATCCAGAGGGTGGGGAATGCACTGCAGGCGCGGAAAGGCTGCACGCGAAAATGCAGGGAGCGGGGCTGCCAGTCCTCTCAGAAAGGAGGCTGTAAGGATGTCCCGCAGAAAATGCAGTCGAGAGACATTGAGGTGTCTCAGTTTCTCCCGCTGGGACCACGGAACGACCCTCCCTACTGCACCTAGAATGAGGACTCCCTCCTCACCACCCATGCTCTCAGGTCCTAAGGGAAGAACTCACGCCCCACGGACAGCCTCCCAGAACACACCCCCTACCGGCTCGTGGTTTCTCTGCTCCCCGCGGGCGCTGCTCCTGGTCCCAGGCCGGCATCGCAGCCTCACGGCACCGCGCCAGCTCCTCCTCCTCGCTGCTGCTACTGCTCTCTGAATCGCTCACGGCGCCACCTGGGGCCGCCATCTTGGGCTACCGCAAAGGATCGCGGGAACGCCTCTATTGTGGACCCGCTCACAGGGCCGCACGTGAGGGTGGAGAAGCGCAGGGCATTATGGGGATTGTAGTCCTCAGATTCAGGTACGCTGTGGGCCTCGAACTGTCCTAGAAGGTGGAGGCTGTCCTCCAACGTGAGCGCGTGAAGAATCCAGGAGATGAACTTCTCCAGTCTTGTCTTGATGAGAAAAATGAGACCCACAAGGCTGAAGGGAATTGCCTGAGGTCACACCACATTCCAACCACGTTCAGGTTTTGATCCCATGTAGTTTAGACATTATTTATTTATTTCAGTAATTTCTATGCCCATCTGTGGGTCTGAATTAGAATCTTATCAGATTTGGGGCCCAGAAGTCTGTTATTTCTTCTAATACCTTGGGGCCTTGCTGCTGAGAGCTTAGTTCATGGCCCCAGTAGCAGCAGAATTCTTGGGAGCTTGTTAGAAATGCAGAAAAGTCTGGCTTCAACACTAACCTTCCAGATCAGAATCAGCATTCTGAGAAGCTCTTCCTGTGATTTGTGTGTAAAATGTGAGATGTGTTGTCCTGGCTAATTCAGATGGGAAACTCGGTAGTTTTCCAGCCCAGGACTTTTCAATCAGTATTTAAAAAAATACTGATTCCCAGCACTGACCCAAGACAGACAAATAAGAATCTCTGTGTCTAAGATATTCCACGGGTGGAAGATAAAACAAAATAAGTTTTGTCTTTTTGGAATGCTTTGTTTATCTCTTAGGATGAGTGTGTCAAAACATCATTCAAACAGATTCTCTGGCCTTGACTTTTCTA
This sequence comes from Urocitellus parryii, assembly GCF_045843805.1. Lineage (NCBI taxonomy): Eukaryota > Metazoa > Chordata > Mammalia > Rodentia > Sciuridae > Urocitellus > Urocitellus parryii. Next base: position 146,077,690 of record NC_135533.1, read on the forward strand.
TCAAAAAAAGAAAGAAAGAAAGAAAGGTAACTGCTATGATCAGAATGTTTGTGTCCCCCAAATTCCTGTATTGAAATCCTGACCCCCCAAGGATTTCAGGAGGTGGGGCCTTTGGAAGGTGAGTAGGTCATGAGGGGCAGAACCCTAATGATTGGGATTAGTGGCCCTCATGAAAGAGACCTCCTCCTCACTTCATCCACCATGTTGTTAAAATTAATTAGTTGTTTATTTTAACATCTCTTCCACCATGTGAAGACACAGTGAGAAGCTGCCATCTAAGAACCAGGAAGAGGTCTTTACCACATAGCAAATCTGTTAGCACCTTGATCTTGAATTTCCCAGCCTTCAGAACTGTGAGAAATAAGCGTTTGTTATTTATAAGCCATTGAGTTCATGGTATTTTGTTAGAGCGACGCAAATGAACTAAGACTGATTTATTCAACAATTCATTCATTCATTTATTTCTTTTCGGTACTGGAGATTGAATCCCGGGGTACTTAACCACTGAGCCACATCTTCAGCCCTTTTTAAATATTTTAGAGACAGTTTCAATCCTGAGGACTCAAATTTGAGAGGTTCAAATGATTAAATAATACCCATTAGGACAGCATCAGCACCTGTGGAAATGAATGACCACCCAAATGAGAACAGAGGTTGTTTATTCCCAACTTTCAGGCACCATCCTTTGCCTTCCACAGAGACGCAGAACAGGCAGGAGAATGGGAAAACTTTACAATGAACCTGATAATTGATGAAGGCTTCAGGCATAGCCTGATCAAGCTGGTTGCTGCTGGGAAGTTGTAGGTGCCAACTACAAGCAGACTACCTCTGTGATTGGTTTGGGGAGCTCATTTGGTTTTCTTTGGTGGGTACGAAATGGAAAGTGAGTTCTAGGTGGCGTGGGAAATTAGAGAAACTGGCAGTGATTGCCTTAGTCCTGGCTGCTGTGGAGGCTGTGGATCAGAGTTTTACTGTCACATAGGATCTGGCCATGGGCCATTTGTATATTTAGTCTCTCGCACCTCTTCCCCTCCCCTACTGGCAGGGCCAGTAGAGGTGTTGACAAAGTCGGTGAAGATGTGGGACGGGGTCTGGATTAGAAGACAGAGATGCAGACAGAGAAGCTTCCCGGAGGAAACTAGCAGGAGGGAAGCCGAGCTTCTCCGGCCTTCTTCTGGGACAGAGTGAGCGTGTCGCTGTCTCCGACGCCGTAGTAGCCCAAATTGAACCAGTCCTGCAGGACCTGGCCCCGGAACTCGAGGCGCTGCAGCTCCCGGAGCAGGCCCTGCCGGTCCTCGATCTGCTCCTTCAGGCTGCGGACCAGGTGGGAGGGCTGGGCGGCGTAGGCGTGGCTCCCACCGTCCGGGCTGCTCACGAAGACCTGGATCTCGGGGGAGACGGTGTCCAGCAGGCAGACGCTGGTGTGGGAGAAGATCCCGTAGTAGGCCAGGGAGCAGTGACTGCGCAGCAGCTGCCGCTCGCCCCCGGGCTCCTGGAAGGACAGGCGCTGGAGGCCCGCGCAGCCCCGGCTCCGTCGGATCTTCTCCTTCATCTTCTTTATGGTCGTGTAAGGGTTCACCCAGAGGACGAGATCCGAGCAACCCCACTGCTGCACCGTCACCTGGATGTCTCTCGCTGCCTGCAGGGAGGGGGAGGGGAGAGGAGAGGAGAGGGGGAGAGGAGAGGAGAGGGGGAGAGGGAGGGGGAGAGGGAGGGGGAGAGGGAGAGGGAGGGGGAGGGGGAGAGGGAGGGGAGAGGGGGAGGGGGAGAGGGAGGGGGGAGGGGGAGAGGGAGGGGAGGGGGAGGGGAAGGGGGGAGAGGGAGGGGAGGGGGAGAGGGAGGGGAGAGGGGGGAGGGGGAGAGGGGGGAGGGGAAGGGGAGAGGGGGGAGGGGAGGGGGGGAGAGGGAGAGGGAGAGGGGTTACCTTCACGCTTCCCCACGTGCAAAAATTCCCTTCACCTTTTTCTTTGCAAAAGCAACCCAACCAGCAGCAGCAGCAGCAGTAGCAAGCCTTTAAGGAGTCCCGGCCTCTTCCCGGGGCTGGGCCTCCCCTGCTCTAGTCTGAATGCGGTTTTCTTCTTACTGCAGCCCTAGGAGGTCGGATCTCCCCGGTTTTGGGGATGAAACCATTGTGGCTAAGCAGGGCTAAGTGATCACTGGATATTAGTCCCAGAGGGAGTAAGGGCCCCGCAGTTCTGGGCAGGAATCTAGGTCGAGCGCTGCAAAGTCTTCTCATTTTTCCAGATAAAAATGTGTGCACAATTATTTTTTTTTAATATTTAGGAAAAACCCAGAGGCATATCATTTTCAGCGTACCTGTAGGCCTCATGTGGTTGGTGAACCCCTGATTTGCCCTCTGTGCCTTATTATAGAGCCTCTGTTTTTGCTTCTGCCTTCTGCTCTGATGGGTTCCTGCACAGAACCTTGCTCATTCCCACATCCCGTCCTTTTTCCTTTAGTCTCACTCCAGCCCTCAATCTAGAGTGTCCTTTGTTCTGAGCATCTATATCTATATCAGAGCATCCAAAGACACAAGGTGAGGTCTTTTGGGTTCATCTTAAGCCCTGGTTCCTTCAAGGAATCTTCTCTGGTAACTTTAAAATCATTTATATTTCCTTTTTTTTTGGAGCTCTACAAAGTCCTGGCTGTGAATCCTGACTTTGCTGACTCTGAGCAGTGTGACCTTGATTAATTGACTTAACCTCTCTGAGCCTCAGTTTCCTCATCTGTTAAATGGCAACAATAGTGATATAATTATTATTATATTATAATGGAGATAATGATAATGTTTGAATTTCCATTTTTTTTTTTTTTTTTTTTTTTTAGAATTGCCCATGAGGATCAACTGAGACAATTCCTGGATAAGCACTCTACAAATTGTAAAATATAATATGTGGATTAAATAGATTATTATGATCTTTGCCTGTACTGTAGGTTTGGTACTGCATAATAACTTAGTAATTTCTTTTTTTCTGAGTATCCAGGCTCCTCTGGTAATTGTTCCATCAGTTTTGTGCAGTTTGTTTAGTGGACTTGCTTCTGAACAGCATCGGGGGAGTTCTTTGAGGCTAGGGACCACGTCTTATTTTTGTATCCCTGGTGCTGCCCCTCCTCCACTCCCAGCTCCAGTTCTGGAACCTAAGAGCTGATTGAGTTGACTTGGCAAGCTCAGCTTCTGCAAAGAATGATCAGGGACATGGAACTGATTTTTTTCAGTAGGTTATGGGGGAAAAGAAAGAAAAGGAGGAGAATTTAAAGATGGGAAATCTGAACCTTAGTCAAAGAATTTTCCTGTGTTTATGGAACCAGTGGGCGGTGCACCGGGCTTCCCTCTGTCTCCCTATAAAGCGCTGTTCTTCATCGGCACAAAAGCAGATAGATCAACATCCCCCGGCTTCAGGCCTGTGGTGGACTCAAGAGGAGCCATTACCTTCACAGTCCAGGTGGGGACTGGGATCTCTCTGCTGTCATAGCAACAGTCCTGTTTCAGGCACTGTCTGGCCCTCTGAGCGACTAAGTCCCATCTGTACCCTTCTGCCACATTGTGGGTGGGGTCCGCCGGATCCAGGATGATGGGCCTGCAACACAGGGATGGGATACCCAGGCTCCTTCTGGCTTGGGGACTGAGAGCCAGAGTAGCCTCCCAGCCACCATCTATTCAAACCACCAAGCCTCTGTAGGTCCAGGACCTCAGGCTCCGAGTTCAGGAGGTCCAGAAAGATCAGAGCCAGAGGACAGAGACCATCAGATTTCCAAAAATTCATCTTGGGGAGAGTTCTCTAGGTCATTGCAAGAAATTTTAGGATGGAGCGAGTGAGACCTTAAAAGTCACACTGGAGCAATAATAGAGACCCACTCAGGCAGGTGTGCCATTCAGAGGCAGAGCAGACAGTGCCATTTGAGGCTAGCACAGCTGAGTGGCTTTGGGTCATAGTAACAGTGCCAGCACCAACGGTGGACTTTCATTGAAGCTCTAGAGACAAACCCTCTGTACATGAACCTAGTTCACTCCGTACAACAATCTACAAAGTAGGGACCAGTATTACTCTTGTTAGGCCCATTTTACAGGTGAGAAAACGGAGGCACACATACATTCCTGTTCTCACGACTAGCAGCTAGGATTCTTCCTCATTCTAATCCTACTGCCTTGACCGAGAGGAGGCTGGGCTGCTGCCAGTTCTCTCGTTTATATAAATGTTGAATGAATATTTCAACTAATGTCAGCTCAGTCTAACAGCCTGAGTGGGCCATCTGGGAATGGCAGCAGGGTTGGGTAAGACCAGGCCTCTCTCTCCAGGATCTTTTGTTCTGGGAGCCTGACTGAGAGAACCTGAGAGCAGGCTGCTGGGTGGACGGGACACTCTGGGCTCCCTGCTGGCTACTCCCAACACTGGCCTCTGCTGCCCTGCTCCCTGGGGTGGTCCTGTCTGAAGGCCTAGGGGAGCAGTGCAGGCCCTCCCATGGGACTTGGGTCATCCGAGGCAGAGTGGCTCATCCCATGGTGGGGCACGTGATCTGCCACACAGGGCTTGTGACCAGGGATTGGTCTGGTTTCCTCTTGGGTTTGGCCCAGGGATGAGAGGGGGCCCCCACCAATTGGGGTGAAGAAGAGGGCAGGATAAGGAGGAGGAGCGGAGGGGACTGGAGGGGGAACCCGGTGGTAGAGCACTGAGCACTTGCCTGGCTTGCAGGAGGCCCTGGGGTGGATCTCAGTACTGCCAGGAAAAAAGAGCAGAGACAGGCAGGGGAGAAGGGCAGAGAGAGAGAGAGAGAGAGAGAGAGAGAGAGAGAAAGGGAGGGAGGGGGAGGGGGAGAGGGAGGGACAAGGAAAGAGAATAAGGCTCTAGTCTGCCTAAGGTCCTGAAGTTATTTTATAACTGCACTTTTCTGGATAATCCTCTCCCCCTAAGAAGACCCCCTTTTTTTCCCCTTGCATGAACCCCCCAATACTCACATAATGGAATATTACAATTTCTACTACAAAGTATTGATCTGCTTCCCCCAGAAGCAGATCTCCAAATAAGGATTTGGCTTATTTGGAAGGAGAGCCTGGGAAACACTAAGAAAGGAGTGAGAGAGTCAGACAAGAAAAGGACGGAAACCTAAGAAGGGGGACGGTAATATCAAGGTCATTACCATGGTAGCAGCTAGAGATTTGTCCTGCCAGGGAACCCTGGGAATCTGTGTGTGGAAGAGGAGTCCCAGAGTTCCTTCATCTGAGGTGAGCGGGAGCTGGGGTGCTCTCACAAACTCCCTCCAGTTATTAGTTGAGGGCTATTCCAGAGGGGCTCCTGCTGGGGAGGGACCCCCCACCCCCTCCCCAGGCAGAGGGGTGCAGGTGCTGACACTTGGAAGCTGAGCCAGCTCTCACCAGAGCCATAAAAGCCAAGGGCATTCGAGGTCTATAGCAGTGAGCGTTTTTTTTGCAGCATCTGCCCCACACTAGATATGGGGGATCTTTCACACTGATTTTCAGTGACCCTTGTAGAGGTCCTGTATGGGACCTTCCCATTGCATAGCAATGAGAAAATGACACAGCTGAGACTCAAACTAGAGGCTCCAAGAATCTTTTCTAATGCATCTCTAAAAAGCACTGGAATGGTCTCCTGAGGGCCAGAGGGCTAAGGGAGGGTGGAGGGGTTATTTTGAGGACAAGGGAAAAGTTCATAACCCCTCACGGTGATCTGCAAACGTGAGACACTAACTGGAGCCATTGAGAATCTCAGGGTCAACGACTGTGGCAGCCTTGCTGGGTACTTAAGTCAATGCAGACAATTCCATACCATGTTTCCCTCGATTCTCCTCCCTCCCTTCTTTCTTTCTTTCTTCTTCTTCTTCTTCTTTTTTTTTTTTTTTTTAATGTGAGACTTAGTGGGTAAGCTGGGCCCATACCTCTCTTTTTTGAACTGTTCTCTGACAAAGTCCTGGATGATTGGGTGCTGGAGTGTGTAGTACTTGGTCCAGTAGATACAGATTAATTCATAATCCTGGAGCAGCTCCATCACTGTGCTGAGACCCTCGTCCAGCTTGAAATTCTCATTCTCCTGAGTCCCTGTTTCCCAGGCGTAGATGGTCAACAGTTCAAGGGCATAGACAGGGGGAAGGTTGGCTCTGGGGCACTTGGCTGTCACGTACTGTTTAAAGAGATGGGAAGACAGAGAGACTCCGAGTTTATATGTGATGATGGCATTGGACTAGAAGCTGAAAATCCAAACTCTGGGCCTCATTCTGCTGCTTATTGGCTGTGTGGCTGTGGCCAAGTCACCTTCCCTCCCTGGGCCTTGGTTTTCTCATTTGAGAATTAGAAGGCTGGGTTAGTGCAGTGTTTCAATTGTTGTTAACAAACATAACTCCTGGCGTGGAGTCGTGAAGAGGTGGCCTAAGGAGTGAGCTGGCTGGACCTGCCACCAGCATCTCAGCCTCAGAAGCACTGTTTTAATCTGTTTCAATGTGCTGAGCTTTTGGGAAGGGTTTCTTTAAATAAAGGGCTTTTCACTAACAATTGAGGGATTGAGGGAGGTAATGTTCTATAGTGAACCTTGGGATAGATTTTAGAAGACATTATTTCCTATACCATTGTATTGCAGCCATACTTTTTGGGTGGGGTTGATTCTATTCTTTTATTTTTAGGTGGAAATAATATCTTTATTTTATTTTTATGTGGTGCTGAGGATGGAACCCAATGCCTCATGCATGCTAGGTGAGCGCTCTACCACTGAGCCACAACCCCAGCCTGATTCTATTCTTAACTCCAAAGTTGGCACAAACCCAACAACATAAGCTTTTACCTCTTGCCAAGTGACTGATTCAAGAGAAAAGTGTGTAATTTGAGGATGATTCAATTAGAGCATAGTTCTTTTATTAAGTGATTGAAGGAAGAGAAGTCCTTTCTTGTGTGTGGATTCGAGGGCAGGAACAACTGTGGTCATTTTGCCACTACAAGGAAGACCAAGGCCCAGGGAGGGAAGGTGACTTGATCACAGTCATACAACCAGTAGGTGGCAGAAATTAGAATTCTTTTTTTTTTTTTTGTATTTTTTTCTGTAACTTGCAAAACAAAACAAAACAAAACAAAAAACTCCAAAAACATTTTAACTGACACTGATCACTTCCTGTCTGAAAAACCTCTAATATTCAGCCTTGCGCTAATCTCAGTTCCTTGGAAGGCTGAAATGGGAGAAGCATGGATTTGAGGTCAACCTGGGTAACGTAGTGAGACCCCCATCTTAAAAAAAAAAAAAAAGCCTTTCAAACAGTCAGTTAGAAAGTGAAAATTTTTGTCAAATATCCAGCTATTGATCTGTGAAAGCAAAATTGCTATCTTTCTTGTGGCCATTATAAATGAAGAGTGTATCACATCCCATAGTTAAACAGTAGCAGCAACAACATAAACAGCAACAAAAACAGACACAAGACTTTGACCTTAAAACAAACAAACACAGGAAAGCCACAGGGTCATAGGAAAGCCTTTTTTTTTTTTTTTTAAATATATATATATATATAGGAAAGCCTTGTTCTAGTTTCCCAAATAAATGGAACTTGGAGCCTTCCTAGAGGTCAGTGACTCCTTACAAAAAACAACTTTATCCCTGACCTAAAATTGTTTTTAATTGAACTCAAATTTATTTATAACTTGCTATAGCTTTTCATGAATCCACACTTAATGCTTAATGTTATAAATCCTAATTAATCAATTAGAATTTTGTTGGGATTTAAACTCATGTCAATACAATTTATTTTCTCCCCAAAATGTTGTTTTCTCCAATACCAGTGAGATTTTCCATTCTTAAAACTTAGATATTCCCAAAGTACAGAATGCCTGTAGTCATTCAGATGTAAGCTTTAGGAAAAATGAATCCTATACATCAGATAGGGTGTGCATGCCTTGTAATTACTGCTGCTGGGGAGGCTGAGTCAGGAGGATCCCTTGAACACATAGTTCAAGACCAGACTGGGCAACATGGAACACCCTATCTCAAACCAAAACAACAACAAAAACCCACAAAAAATTTCATTCCTTAAGAATTTTTGGAAGACTATTTAAAAAAGACCTATGTACTCCTCTCGGGCTGATGTTCAGGGATGCTGGGTGGGTTAATCAGTCTTCTGTCTTCATAACAACTTAATAATCAACTTGTGAAGAAATAAAGTTGAGCGAGGCATGGTGTTGCATCCCAGTGGCTTGGGAGGCTGAGGCAGGGGGATGGCGAGTTCAAAGCCAGCCTCAGCAAAAGCAAGGCCCTAAGCAACTCAGTGAGACCCTGTCTCTAAATAAAATACCAAATCGGGCTGAGGATGTGGCTCAGTGGTTGAGTGCCCCTGAATTCAATCCCCAGTACCTGCCCCCTCTCCAAAAAGAAATAAAGTTGAGATAATTAACTTATAAAGAGAAGAAGTTCATCTTTTTTTCAGTCGTAGATAAACGCAGTACCTTTATTTACTTTACACGATGCTTTGGATCGCACCAGTGCGAGGAGGCAAGCGCTCTACCACTGAGCCACCACCCCAGTCTAAAAATGCTCATTTTGGTTCAGAATATTGGAGGCTTCAGTCCCTGATTGATGGGCCCCATTGACTTTGGGCCTGTGGCAAGGCCGAACATCTTGGTGGGAACAAATCCACTCACCTCCAGAGAGGAAGGGAAAGGGGTGGGGTCCTCCCCCTTCAAGGCCACACCCCCAATGACCTGAGTGCCTCCTACCAGGCCCCGCCTCTTAAATGGTCCACCTCCGATTAGCACTAAGCTGGGGACCAAGCCTGTAATGCACCAGCCTTTGGGGGACCGGTAAGGTCCAACTGTAGCAGATGCTATGACTTCCTCATATTTTGGATCTCTAACTTTTACAACCTTTCTAGATAATGATAAACATCTGAGAAAACAATTTTCCACTGTCAACAGAGCCTAGCTATAGACCTCGTCATCTTGGTACTGTGTCTTAAATATTTTATTGGGTTAACCCTTTTCTTCTGCAACCTGATTCCCTTGCAAATTCTCTGCAAGCTTCTACTTAATAAATGAGTTTCTTTTTTTCTTGTTTTTTGAAAATTTCTTTGGGACAGGGTCTTGCTATGTTGTCTGGGCTGGTCTCAAATTCCTGGGCTAAGCAATCCTCCTGCCTGCGTCTCCCAAGCAGCTGAAACTACAAGTGTATGCCACCACGCCTGGCTATGTTGTTATCTCTGATTCTGATTCTTGTTTTGATTTGGTTGGGGCCACTACACCCCTGATAATATAATCTGTGAGTCCGGTTTTAGGTTTTGACCACTTGCTGGTGTCTATTTGGAGGTAGATCGCACCCATTTATTCCCTAGGGGACAGTAGTCAGTGGGTTTTGATTGTTCTTTCTTTGTCTTGAGAATTCTGATATCTCTTGGGAGCCTCACACCTATTGTCTTACATGTTATTATGAATTTAAATCAATCAGTGTGTGCGTGTGTGTGTGTGTGTGTGTGTGTGTGTGTGTGTGTGTGTGTCTGTGTGTGGTTAAATACAATTCCCGGAAAAACAGTCCTGTGGGACTATGTGCTGGCTGACTGGTGTACTTTCTGTCGTGTTTATTTTTGTCTCATAATTAAAGTTGTAAAACCAAAGCTGCTGGTTCATTTTGTTTTTATAAGTGAAAAAAAAAACACATTTATATCACTTTTTTTTTTTAATTAGAGTGGTCTCATTTGCTGTATAATTTATCTTTGGGCAATGTCTTTCTCCCCACCCCACTCCACTCCAGCGAACTTATGGAGTAAAATTGGAAATAAATTCATGGGCAACGATGAATATTGAAGGGAGGGAAAGGCAGGGAGAAGGGGAATTACATGGATGGTGGAAGGAGACCCTCATCATGTACAAAATACATGGAATGAAGATGTGAATTTGGTGTCAACATATCTTGTCTACAGAGATATGATAAATTGTGGTATAAAGGTGTATTAAGAATTGTAAGGCAAAAAATAATAATAAGAGAGCTCATGTAAAAATAAATAAATAAACAAATTAAAAAATAAATAAATAAATAGAATATAAATTTAAAAAATAAATATACATATACAAGCACGCACACGCGCGCGCGCACACACACACACACACACACACACACACACACACACACGATGAACATTGACACCTAAAGGGACTGAGTCAGAATTTTACCAGACTTATTCCAAAAGCAGGTGACTTCATAGAAACAGACTGCTTAATGAAAGACAAATAAAACGAGAATGAACTAACTGCAAGGCTAGTGTTCTATACACCGTTAGATTAAACTCAGTAATGACCATGACGCTGAGGAACTGGATCGTTGAGGGGGATGGATGTGGATGGAATTCAAGGAGTCTTTCTTTCCTCTTGGAGTCCTTAGCTTGCTGGGATGGATGTAGGAGCAAAGGGCACATGAACTTGACATTAGACAGGAACCACAGCATGTCCAGCACTTCATTACTGAAATACTATAGGACACCTACTTTTCTCTTTCCTTCTCTTTCTTTTCCTCCCCTTCTTCCTCCACCTCTCCCTCCTCCACGCCTCCTGGCAGCCTCCTTACCTGCTGGTACCAGTGTTTGACCAGCCGCAGGAGACTCTTCACTTTCGTTGGCCGATGTTTCACGAAGCTTCTCTGCAGCTCACTGAAGGAAGGGGAGAAATTTCCAGGGTATCCACAGGCCTTGATCAGATTCACGTAGACCTCAGGGGGTGGCTGGGAGTTGGGGACAGCAGGCCCTGAGGAGAGAGGAAGCAAAGTGAGGTTGACTTGAGAAGCCCCCGAGGGATAAATAGTCTCTGGAGGAGGGCCGGCTCATTCATTGGGGTGACCTTTCCAGGGAGACTTGAGACCTCATGTCCCTGGATACGAACAGTTTAGGGTTTGATTATCCTTCTTGTGAGATTCCTCCTCTGGAGAGCCAGTGTCGGGCTTTCTATGCCTCAGTCCACTCCAGGACTATTATTGTCCTCCTTGGATGTCCCCAACACTGTCAGTTTTCCTTAACATCTGTTTCAGACCGCTTTCTAGTGATCCATTGGAATCTCTCAATATCAGAGAGGAGAACCAGTTCCCTGGCACCGTCTTTCTTGATAAGATCAGATCTGTCTCTCTGACATCTTCTTCAAAGGACCATTCCACGCAGACGCTAATAGGACAATTCATAGGAGCTGACGCACGATATGGAACCTGCTGCGGTTTGGATCTTGAGTGTCTCCCAAAGCCCATGGGCTCAAAGGTTTGGTTGCCAGCCTGTGGTGCTATTGAGAGGTGTGAGATCTTTAAGAGGTGGGGCCTAGCGGGAGGAAGTTAGGTCTTTGGGGGCATGCCCCTGAAGGGCTATAGGGATGCTGCTCTGTGTTTCCTTGCCAATATGGGCCAACAGGCCTCCTGACCTCATGCTGCCGCCCTGTGCCTCAAAGTCCAAAGCAACAGGGCCAGGTGACCACAGACTGGAACCTCTGAAACCATGAGCCAAAATAAAACTTTCCTCCTTTTGGGTGGCTTATCTCCTGTATTTTGTCACTGAGTGACACAGAATTTACATCAGCTGGTATATTTTATTCCAAGAATCTAGGACTCTCTGCCTGAGGATTAACCATAAACGACATCAACCTAATGCTCCAAGAAGCAACGCTTAGCAAGTGCCTTCTAAGAAGTTTGCAGATCAACACTCTAGTAGCCCTTCTGGGATAATGTTGAGATGGGCTTTACATTATTAATTTGAGTCCCGCAGAGGCATGAAGCCCAGTTGTTAGGAGTGATGACTTGCTCAATAATGTACCTTGTGTTGATTCCTCCCCTCCCCTGTCTTTTTTTTAAAACCAGTGTTGAACTCAGAGATGCTTAACCACTGAGCCACATCCCCAGCCCTTTTTTAAAATTTTGAGACAGAGTCTCACTAAGTTGCTTAGGGCCTTGTTAAATGACGGAGGCTGGTTTGAATTTGCGATCCTCCTGCCTCAGCCTCTGGAGCCACTGGGATTACAGGCGGGTGCCACCACGCTCAGCTCCCTTCCCTGTCTCAATGCCCTACTTCCTTCCCAGGGTTGGATCATCTTCCTCAGGCCCTTCCTGCAGGATCTGCTGCTAGGATAGTCCTAACAAATGACAGACCTCTGTACCCATAGTAAGTGCTACTTACTAAAACTCTTGGTTATTATTTTAGATCCTTTACTTCGTTAGGTCTCTGATCTTCCAGAATATCCTTTCTACAGGCTACCCAGGGTACCCCACTCTTCTCCTCTGAACACTGACCACCATTTATCATCTGTTTATCTGTGTGATTCTTTGTTAAGCTTCTGTTTCCCAAGTTGGGCATCTTGACAGAATGAGTGATGCTGGGCTCAGGGAGAAGCTCAGTCCCCAGCACAGGGCATGGGAGCATAAATGAAGGACTGCAGGGTCTCCATGGGATCAGGAGTGATAGGTGAGGAAGTTGGGAGTCTCCCGGAGAGAGCCAGTGTGGAAGTCGTGGGCTTCCGCTCCCCTTACCCAGAGCTCTGTAGGCAGGCACGATGGTGATATTGATGGGTTCCGCGGTCCCCCTGGTCTGGATGGTGAAGTCGAGAGCACTGGGGACTCCTTGGCTTATTCTCAGGTCATTGAGCCCAAGATCCAGCAGGTCCTGGCAACACCACAGTTTTCCCCAGATCAGTCTCAGGACAGCTTGGTGGTACTTGGCCTCCTCCCGGAAGCTGTGGAAACAGCTCAGGAACACCACCAGCTCCACGTCTGCCTCGCTCCTGAGCACTGTGCCGTTCCCAAAGGAGCCCACCTGCAGGAGACAGAGGCCCGTTACCCGGAGGCCCTGTGCCCTCTGCTGTGTACCAAGCGGTGCCTTTTCCCAGTTTGTGCGTGTCCACCCTGAGGGATGGGTGGGCAAGCTGAGGTGTCCAGAGGAAGGGTCACTCACCCAGAGCCGCTCAGTTTGCAGCCTGAGCCTAGGCTGCTTATCTATTCTGCACTGCACGGCTCCTGAGACCCAATCTTGTCCCCCCAGTGGAGGAACGCCTACTCCCAGGGAACACAGGGTGAGCATCTCAAGTCCCCAAATCAGAAATCCAAAACGCTCCAAAACCCAAGCCGTTCTGAGAGCTGACATGACATCACAAGCGGACATTCCACACCTGACTTCATGTGACAGGTCACAGTCAAAACAATTGTGCACTCAAAGGATTGTATAAAATTATGCCGGGCGAGGTGGCACAAGCCTGTCATCTCAGCAGCTCCGGAGGCTGAGGCAGGAGGATGGCGAGTTCAAAGCCAGCCTCAGTAAAAGTGAGGCCCTCAGCAGCTCAGTGAGACCCTGTCTCTAAATAAAATACAAAACAGGGCTGGGGATGGGGCTCAGTGCTTGAATGCCCCTGAGTTCAACCCCTGGTAATTCCCCTCAAAAAATGATATTCAGGTTATGTGAGTAAGGGATTTATAAAACAGAAGTGAGTTTCATGTGTAGAGTTGGGTTCCACTCCCAAGAAATCTCATGATGTACATGTAAATATTCCAGAATCAGAATATTCAGGACCCCGGAACACTTCTGGTCCCAGGCAGTTTTAGGAAGGGATTCTCAACCTGTAATAATGTCTATTCTGTAGCATTTGAGGACTTGAGGGTGTGTATCTGAAGGAACTCAATGCATTAAAAAGCAGGGAGCAGGTTTGACTATTGAAGTAGAGCCGTGCGTGACCTGTGGAATGGGGCAGTTTGACTTTGACCATGACTCTTTTGCCCTGTCTCAGCTGTGTGATCCGGGGCTGCTCTGAGCAATGAGGGAAGCTGAGCCATTGGATGACTAGGAGGATTAGATAAAATACTGTATGCCAAGGGCATGGCGTGCTGCAGGAAGTCAGCAATGTATTTCTCTTCCTGTTTATGTACTTGACTTAGCTAATCCTTCTGCCCTCTGGGAATCCGTTTCCCATCTGGAATGGAAGGAGACTGGATGATTTTTAAAAAAATTTTTTTGACCAGGGATTGAACCCAGGAGCACTTAACCACTGAGACACATCCCCTGCCCCTCTTTTATTTTTTTACATTTTATTTACAGACAGGGTCTCGCTGAGTTATTTAGGGCCTCACTAAGTTGCTGAGGCTGGCTTTGAATCTGCAGTCCTCCTGCCTCAGCCTCCCGATCTACTGGGGTCACAGGTGTGTGCAGCACTGGACCTGGCCTCTGCCTGGATGATTTTGAGGGGGAGCTTTTAGATATTCTGAAATTCTAAACTTGCTCTCTCAGCCCTGCTGCCTGATAGACAAAGCCCCCTCACCTTTCTGGCTCCTCTCTTTCTCATCTCTGGAGGAAGAATGGGTGGGGAAGGCCAGACCCCAGGGGGGGCTACATTTCCTTGCAGATGGAGTCACTGCACATGGATTATAATTCAGCGGTGACAAGCTGAGCAGGCCTTGTGTCTGGCACCACTGGAAGCACTTTATGTATATTGCCCCTTTAAATTCTCACACTCACCAGTGAAGCTGGGAATTACTAAGAGAATTCCCCAATGTACAGATGAGAATACTGAGGCTGGGGGTGTTGATCAACTCGCCATGCCTCCCCCAGTCAGCCAGGAAATCAGATGAGTTAGAACACCAGTAGCTGGCGGCTCTTCCTCCTCTTTCTCCCCGGCCACCTGAGTCTGTGAGTCACAACCTACTCCTAGGAGGAGGAGAAGACACCCGCCATCTTTCCCCCACTTTACTGGATTTCAGACTCAGCATTTCCACTCCAGGTGAGAAGGTTGAAGTGGATACTGTGTGTGGGCGAAGGGCAACGCCCCTGGAGACCACGTCTACCCCACCTTTTCTGCTTTTCCCAGTGGTAAGATCCAGGCCGAGAAGGAAGAACAATCTAGAACAGGCTTCGTGACTTGCTTCCATTGGAGCCAGTTAAACCCACTTCTTTCAAAGGCAAAGCATTGGCTCCTGCACAGGGCTCAGACTGCCAGGTGTTTAGAAGGTGGGAGGAAGGGAGAGTCTAGAGTCTAAATAAAATACATTCTTTCTCACTAGTCATTACTCTTTGGGAGTCTCTACCTTTCAGGGGTTTTAGGGTAGGATCGTGGTCTGTAAGAAAAACTGAGGTTTGTGTAAATACCATTTCCTGCCATCAGAACTTAACCTGCTTGACGCACTCCTCTCCCCAGACCTCATCCCCTCCCTTCTTTCTCAGAGTTGTCTGGAGGGGGTGGGGTCTGCCCAAGTTCCCTAGGCCCAAAAGAAGGCCTGGGCCAGGGTTACAAATGTCCTTCTGTATTTCAGCAACTACCCTGCACTGATCATCTAGCCTGCTTTTGTCCCATTTGCTTGGTGAAGGAGAGGGGAGGAGAATCATGTGCTCCAGACGTAGATGAGAGGAGATGGGATAGCTAAGGACATGCAGCAGCAGGACAAAAAGCCACAGCTCAAACCCAAGACTGTCTGATGTCAGAATTCATGGTTTTGCACTTGTAAATCCGTGGCCTCAGCCTCCTGGGCTGCCTCTAAAGGGAGAACTGGAGTCCTAGACTAGGAGTCAGGAAGCCAAATTCTAGTCTTGCTTTTGCCACCAACTTGCTGTGTGACCTTGGGATGTCTTTTACCCTCTCTGTGTGTCCAGAGTGTTTAATGAAGGTTTGGCTGGGACTGATTCTTCAGGGCCTTTAGAGCTCTGGCCCTTTTAAATTTTGATCCTAGCTGGTATAGGAGGTGACATGAATCACGAGAAAAATGTGCTTGGGGAAAAATCCTGGTGAGGGGGCCCGATCCCTAGCTGTGGAGTCAAAATTCAAGTCCCAGCTTCAATACTAGCTGTGTGTCCTTGGGAAAGCCACCTCACTTCTCTGGATCTCCTTTATAAAATCTTCTTATTCTCAAAAACTAAAGCTTGTAGAAAAACAGAAAGAAAACAAAAAGATATATCCAACCTGGCCAGTTCCACACACCCAAACTCCCGGCTACAGCAAGAAACTTTGTCCCTAAATACTTCAGCATTGTGTCCACAAAAAAAAAAAAAAAAAAAAAAAAAAAAGAGAGAGAGAGAGAACATTGTTCCCCATAACCCAAAACTACTATTACACCTAACAAAATCAACACTGATTCCCTCATGTCATCTAATCTTCAGGCCATGTGAAAATGTCCCCAATTGTCCCCAAACCATATTTTACAGATCATTCACACCAGGATCCAAAGACCTCGCATCTGGTTGTTATGCATCGTAAGACCCTGAGCCTTCATTATGCTTATCTGTAAAATGGGAAAAGAACCATCTCTACTTCATAGGATGCCAGAATTAGAGATGACATGATATTAAGGGACTAGGCCCTCAGAACCCTAAATATTAACTATTGCATCTAACATTATTATTATTATTATTATTATTATTATTATTATTTGGTACTGGGGATTGAACCCCGGGGCTCTTAGCCACTGAGTCACATCCCCAGCCCTTTTTTATATTTTTTAAATTTAGAGACAGCGTCTTGCTAACTTGCTGAGGCTGGCTTTGAACTCGCAACCCTCCTGTATTGGCTCATTCTTGAGGCAGCGGTGTAGTGGGGCTATGGGCAGCTGGCTGGGGTGTCCTGAGACGTCTGCAGTGTGGGCCAGGAATACTGAGGCCGGGGGTCCCTGGTGTCCTCAGGTATGTGGGCTCTTGTGCTGGGCGTCCCCTGCGCTGGCCAGAGGACGGAGGGGCCCAGGCTCACCTTGACCACCTTCAGCACCCGCGCCTCCGGGTCCAGGCTGCGCTCTCCCTGGAAGGTCTTCTGCCTCAGGAACTGCTCCACCGTGTGCACGGCCTCCAGCACCTCCTCTTTCCATTCCCGGCTGGGCTGCAGCCACTGAGCCACGAAGGAGTCCAGCCTGGAGGCTGGGACACCGTACAGCTCCTGGGCCAGGGCCATCTCTGCCAGGGTGACACTGCTGGGCAAATATATAGCCACCAGCCCACCCAGCTCCCGAACACACACCCCCTTTTTAAGGGGGCTCCTCCCCCGCTGACCTCAGACCCCTGAAGGATAAAGGACGGGGACAGAGAGGAATCCAGGGGTGAATGTGCTGCTTTTCTTGGAAGCCCCCCTTGCCGCAGAAGGTGCAGTGTGCTGAGGAGACACTGGGCTGGGGCCCGCAGGTCTGGGCCACCTTAACAGGGCTGGCATCCTGCCAACCTTCTTGCTATTGGTTTCGATTCTCAATTTCTGGAGTTTCCCTTTTATGACGTTTAGAAACTGAAATTGGCTTGAGTTTGACCTTATAGAAGCACCTCCCTGATAGATTAGGGTTGGATGGAATCATCAGTTTAATTGTCCCAACTGGTTAAAAGGAAACAGAAACTTGGAAGGAGAAGAGCCTTGCTTGTGGTTGGGTAAAGAAGGAGACCTCGGGAATTAGTGGGGATGACTTTGAATTCCAGTGTGCCCTTCACCAGATTCGTAACCTCACTGACCCTCACTGTCTTTATTCATAAGGTAGGTTTAATGATAACACCTACCTTGCCGGGCATGATGGCATGTGCCTGTCATCCCAGTGATTTGGGAGGCTAAGGCAGGAGGATTGCAAGTTGGAGGCCCAGCCTCAGCAACTTAATGAGGCCCTGCACAACTAAATGAGTCCTGGTTCAAAATAAAAAGGGCTGGGGATGTGGCTCAGTGGTGAAGGGCCCCTGGCTTCAATTCCTGATACCAAAAACCAAACCAAACCAAAACAACAACGATAATACCTACTTCATAAGGTTGTGCTAATGAAGCATGAGACTACTGATCAGAGGCCACACTCAACTCTCAATGGATGCAGCAGTTTTAGTTCATTCACCGAACATTTATTGAGTGACTGCTGGATGCCAGGCATTGTGCTAAGAAATCTCTGAAGTTCCTGCCCCACAGGGCTGGCTCCCAGAGCAGTGGGGTGGGTTCCTGGGGTCCAGTGCCATGTGTGCTCAGACACAAAAAAGGCCTGACAACTTGGCAGGGAGCCAGGCAGAATTTCTTTGGGGTCACAGGTGTTGGCAGACACCTGTTTGACATGATTCATAAAGACTAAGAATCAGGTCCAAAGGGCACAGCGGAGATAAGGCGGAGCGGCCTGAAGAACCCGGATGTGTCAGGGACTTAGGCACTGGATGTGCCTTGGCGTGGGGCTGAGGTGGGGAGAGGGGCTTGAGGGTGGAGGCCAGGAACGGTCCTGGAGTGCCACTCACTCATCTGCTCACTTAACAGGTGATTTCTGAACACCTACTATGTGCCAGGCAGGTGCTGGGGATGCAGAACAAAAGGTCCCTGCGTGCAGGGCGCCTGGTGGTGGAGACAGACAACAAGCAGGAGGAGTCGATGAAACTATAGTGAATCAAAGGGGATGAAAGCCAAGCAGGAAAAGAAAGGGCTGTTTTAATCCGCTCGTTTGCTACAGTGACTAAAAGACCTGCAAGAACAATGAGGGGAGGAAAAGTTTATTTTAGGGCTCAGGATTTCAGAGGTCTCAGTCCCTAGACAGCTGGTTCCACTCCTTGGGACTTGAGGACATCATGGTGGAAGAGTTGGTGGAGGGAAGCAGCTCACATGGTGATCAGAGAGGGGAGAGAGAGAGAGAGAGAGAGAGAGAGAGAGAGAGAGAGAGAGAGAGAGAGAGAGAGAGAGAGAGAGAGAGAGAGAGAGAGAGAGAGAGAGAGAGAGAGAGAGAGAGAGAGAGAGAGAGAGAGAGAGAGATCTCCACTTGCCAGATACAAACTATAGACCCCACAGGCCCCTGCCCAGGGAGCGACCTCCTTCAACCACACCTACCTGCAGTTAAGGCTCTCCCAACCCAGGCATTTCTCCTCCAAGCCTCTTGCATTGAATCCCATGTGAGCTTTTGGGGGACACCCCACATCCAAACCATCACAGGTGTTCAGTCCTCTATGAAGTGGTCGGGGAAGGCTTATGGAAAGGAGCTATTTGAACAAGACAGTGAAGTGAAGAGCGAACCATAGGTATACGGTTTGTTCCCGGCAGAACAAAGAGCAAGTGCAAAGACCCTGTGGTGGTAATGTGCTGGGTGGGTTTAAAGAACATCATTGTGCCTGGAATGGAGCTCAAGGGAGGAGTTGAATGAGGATTAGGGCTGAGTAGTAAAGGGCAGGGAGGCAAATGGTTTTGGATTTTTTTTTTTTTTTAATACCAGGAATTGAACCCAAGGGTGGTTAACAACTGAGCCATGTCCCCAGCCCTTTAAGTTTTTATTTTGAGATAGGGTTTCATTAAGTCACTTAGGGCCTCTTAAATTGCCGAGGCTGGCCTCAAACTCGTGATCCTCCTGCTTCAGCCTCCCAAGTTGCTGGGATTACAGGCAGGTGCCACTGCCCCTGGCATGGTCTTGGATATTGAAGGCTACCATTAAGACTTCGTTTTTCTTCTGAATGAAATGGGGAGCCATTGGAGAGTTTTGAACAGAGGGAAGGACATGATCTGATTTTCATTTCAACGGGATCCATCCCACTGGCTGTGAAGGGAGAATTAGATTAAAAGCAGGGGTTGAGAGGGGAGGTGAGAGGGGAATCAGAGGGGAGTCAGAGGGTTAGTGCTACTGTACAGGCAGGACATATGGTGGCTTGGATCAGAGTGGTGGCAGAGAAGGTAGGGAGAGTAGTGTGATTTAAACAGAGGAAAAAACTGGAATATATCCATATACCATCAATTAGCTCTCACAATTATCAGCCTATGGAATCTTTTGATGATACACCATCCACATCTTTCCTTCGGTATTGTTTGGAATGGAATCCCAGGTTCCTCATTTTGATGGATCTATTTTGAGTCTAAGGCTAGGTCTTGTGGATGGATAGAGAGTAATCAATAGTGAGGGGAAGATCAGAGTTAAGATGTGTTCTAAGTCTGTGGGCTTTAGCAATCAGAAGGATGGAATTGTTCTTTTTTTTTTTTTTTTGTACTGAGAAGTGAACCCAGGGGAGCTTAACCACTGAGCCCCGTCCCCAGCCCTATTTTGTATTTTACTTAGAGACAGGGTCTCACTGAGTTGCTTAGTGCCTCTCTGGGGCTGAGGCTGGCTTTGAACTCGAGATCCTCCTGCCTCAGCCTCCCCAGCCACTGGGATGACAGGAGTGCACCCCCATGTCTGGCTCTGGAATTGCTCTTAATTTAGGGGGGAAAATGTGGGGCAAGGGTGATGTGTGGGCGTGACGATCAAGAGCTGTTTGGAACTGATCTGAGGTGCCCACTAGAGATCCAGGTGGAGACGTGGACGAGAGTTGGATGAAGGAGTCTTGATTTCAGGTCTGGACTTGAGATACAAATTCGGGAGTCACCAGCAAAGAGGTATTTAAAGCCACGAGACTGGAGGAGAGAGGAGTGTAGAGCAAGGAGGGAAAGGGACCAAGCACTGAGCCCCTAAGCCTTCAATATCATGCAGAAGTTGAGAGTTGCAGAGCTAGCAGAGAAGAATGAGAAAGAGTGGTGTGGAAGCTAAATGATGACTCCGTTTTCAAAAAGAGGAAATGAACCACTGGGTCAACCCAGGTGAACGGGCTCTGAGTCTATCCTGGGGACAGTGGTAGATGAGAAGAGTGACTCGTGACAAAGTTAGAATCGGGAAAAATTGGTCTGGCTGCTTCTATGGTGAGGATGGATTTTAGGGGGCAAGAGCAGATGCAGAAAGGTGAGTCCAGACCCTGTCCTGTGGTCCAGGCGAGAGGCACTGGTGGCCCGGATTAGGCTGGAAGCAATGGAGCTCAAGAGAGAGGCTTGGATCCTAGCTCCCTTTTGAAGGAATGGTGGACGGGAAAGGGGTGTGTGTGTGTGTGTGTGTGTGTGTGTGTGTTTTGATATCAGGGATTGAACCAAGGGGTGCTTAACCACTGAGCCAGATCCCCAGACCTTTTTTATATTTTAGAGACAGGATCTTGCTAAATTGCTTAGGGGGTCTCACTAAATTGCTGAGATTGGCTTTGGACTCAAGATCCTCCTGTCTCAGCCTCCTAAACCGCTGGGATTACAGGCGTGTGCTACTGAGCCCGGGTAGGTGTGTGCAGTTTTATGGGAGATGTGGAAGCAGAATCCAGGTTAGAATGAGTTTAGGAGAAGTGGGGTGAAGGGGGGATGGAAAACAGAAGTGCAGATAATCCTTTCAAGAAGTTGGTCAGCCATGACAGTATTTCAATGTAAGCTTTCAAACTGGCTAACCCCAAATGGAAAGCATCATGTTTTTAAAAATATAATACATTCCACAAAGTCCTCATGCCTCTACTGTTTGATCATACCATATTAAAATAATATTTTAATATGATTTGTAATAGTAAAATAATTTGATTTAAAATTAAGTAAAATTTAAATTGAATTATTTTAAAGTAACATTAAAATAATGTAAAGAGTAGTAGCAATTTCACAAACTTAAGTCAACAACAAAATAAGACTCTGTGGGATGAGGATGTAGCTCAGTTGATTGAGTGCTTGTCTTGCAAACACCAAGCCCTGGGTTCAATCCCTAGCACTCCCCCGCCCCACTAAGATCCCAACATTTTCGTATGTTTATGGTGACAGAGGATGAACTCTGGGCTGGGGTTGTGGCTCATCGGTAGAGCACTTGCCTAGCACGGGCGGGACTTGGGTTCGATCCTCAGTACCACATAGAAATAAAGGCATTGTGTTGTGTCGATCTACACCTAAAAGATAAATATTAAAAAAAAGATGAACTTCAAGGCAATGAAAAGTCATCCACATAAGAACCATTTAGACCTTACATATTAATTTTTTGTTCACCTTCAACAAATCTCTGAAGGTTGAACAGCTGTCAGTCATTTGATCTCTAATATATTGGATGCCATTTGAAAAAAAATATAATCAGGATGACCTGAGTTTATTCACATGGTCACTAAGAGGGAAAGTCCCAATTAAATTATTTATTTATCCTAATTTGTTATACATGATGGCAGAATGCAAGTCATTTCATATCACACATATAGAGCACAATTTTTCAAGTCACTGATTGTACACAGAGTATTTTCACACTATTTGTGTCTTCATACATGTCCTTAGGGTAATGATGTCTGACTCATTCCACCAGCATCCTACCCCCTTGCCCCCTCCTCTCCCCTCCCTCCTATCTTTTAAATAATGCCTATTTCTCATGCTAGAAGGTAGAACAAAATCCCTTCTCCCGATTCGATATGGCAGATCAAACTTCTCATATGGCATTGACACCCCAGTCTCCAGGTAGACATATAACAGCTTGAATCAGCTCTCTCCACATAGTGTTCATGTGGGCTTCTGTTTCCTATCCAATGGGAGCAAGCTTCTTGTGATCATGAACTAAATGCTAATAATCCCAGAAAATACTCAAGAAGTAGCAGCACCCAGGCTCCAGAACTCATATTCTGATTGGCTTAGCCCAGATAATGGGCTGAGTTTCTCCTGGGCCAGGTGATCACTCCTAGTCCAGTCAGCTGGGCAGAGGGTGAAACATTTGATGTGAAAAGATGAAAGGAACCCAAGTCTGGAGCTCAGGTCAGTGTCCACTGGCGGAACCCAGAGAAGGTGGGAGAGGAAGCTCTTCCTTGAGATGGTGCACGAGAGCTCAAAAGTTCCCACTGAGGTTGTCATGGTACCCAAACTTCCCCGGAAGTTCCCCCCTCCCATCATTTCCTATCCTCTAAGCCTTGAGATCCTCATGTGTAAAATGAGGAAGCGTTTTTATTTCTACTCGTTCCTCCACTTCCAGGGCAGCTGTGAGGATAAGAATCAAATGACATTGTGCCTTTGTATTAATTTTGCTGACCTGCTGAAACAGATCTTAGTCAAAGTTATTTTTTCTCCCCTGTTCTTCCTGGGGACTGAACCCAGAGGAGCTTTGCCACTGAGCCACATCCTCAGCCATTTTCACTTTTTTTTTTTTTTTCCTTTTTCTTTGAGACAGGGTCTCACTAAGTTGCTGAGGCTGGCCTCAAACTTGTGGTCCTCCTGCCTCAGCCTCCCAATTCACAAGGAACTGTGTCCCCATGCCTTGCTTTAGTCAAAGGTCTTGGGACAGAAAAGATACCGATTCTGATGTATTCAATGGTGGCTGCTTACCCGACTGAGATGTTGAAGAAATTTAGGGGGAACTTGATAGAAAAAAAAAATGTCAGGACTGACATTCCCCATCTTCTCTTCCTAGGGATGGGGAAGGGCCTTTGATCCTGTCTCTGGCTGTGTGTGGTTCCATTCTCTGGGCTGTTGACTCTCTTTACTAAAATATGGGCTTGGGTGGAGTTCTGCTCTTCTGTTTAACCACAGCAGGAGCTCACTGGACCTGGGTGCACTCTCCAGTGCTCTGAATCTGATTGGTGAAGGAGAGCAATGGAAGGCTTCTATCCTGATCACCTTTGGCCCAGTTAGGGTTAGACAGAGAGGAAAGCATCATTGGCTATGAGCATGGAGACCAGATCCACCACTCTAGCATGGTTTTGTTTTTTTTTCCCCAAAAATATAAGACATGGGCTCGGGCATACCCCAAACCATGTGGGCTCCAAGATGGCATTGGGACAAGACCCTCATAAAGACAATGGTGAAGGATTCAAACCCATACTTGGGCTCATTCCTTTATTCAGAAAGCATGGGCCAAATGTTGGCACTGGGGAGGGGCCATTCTAGGCCACGGGGCACAGGAATAAAGCACAGTTTGTCAGGTTTCACTGGTAGAGGGCGACAGATGAAGGAACACAGGGAGGGTGCCCAGGTACTTCCACAGAAGTCTGATCTGGGTGAAGAGGGGCGGTAAGGGCAAGAGACGCCTTGGCCAGCTGTATGGGGCAGGTGTCAGGGGTCCCCAAACTGCAACATGCATCTTGGAAGGCTTGTGAGACGCGGCCCGCTGAGTGTCACCACCTGAGAATCTGACTCAGGTGAACTTGGGAGAGTTGCTGTGAGTTTTCCTGTCTAGTGAGTTCCCGAGTGCGGCTGGTTCTGCTGGTCTGATGTCCACAGGTTGAGATTCATTCAATGACTTAGAAGTGTGAGCATTAAAAGAGGGGAGAGACCCCGGGGATGTGGTGAAGTGGTAGCGCGCTCGCCTGGCATGCTTGGGGGCACTGGGTTCCATCCTCAGCACCACATACAAATAAAAAAAGATATTGTGTCCACCAAAAATTTAAAAATAAATAAATAAAAGAGGGGAGTCATGGGAGAGGGGAGAGTTGACTCAAAGTGATGACATTTAGTGTTCTGGAATTGCAAGTGTTTGGGAACAACTGGTTTGTTTTGAGTGGCGAAGGCAAATTGAGGGGTAAAGCAAGGGGTAAAAGTCAAGGACACCGGAGACACCAGAGGCATTTAAACAGGAGAGGGCTATGCACATATTCATATTTAGGCTTCAGAAAGTGCAGAGTGGGTAGAAAGGTAGAAGGTAGAAAGGGCTGGGATGGGGGGAAGGGACCCCAGGAGTCTACAGGGTGAGCTGCCTGACCATGGGCAGTCCCAGGGACCTTCAGCTTCTCTTAATGAGTGTGATGGTGTCACAGTCCTCTATGTCCAAGTCTTCAAGCCTGCGGCGGTTCCATAGGGTCCGACCCTGGGCCTTCAGTATCTGGTCCTCTACTAAGGGTCCTCCGGCGTCCTCGATTTTCTCTTTCAAGTCACGGATGGTGTCATCAGGGTAGATGGCATAGGGTGTGCTGTGGCCATTAGCATCCTTCACAAAGACCTGGATCTCGGGAGGGATGGTCTCCAGCACGCGGACATTCACCTTAGAGAAGATCCCATAATCGGCCAGAGTCTGTTGGCTGCTGAGCAGTTGCCTCTCTCCCCCGGGCTCCTGGAAGGAGAGACGATACTGACTCTGGGGGCTCCTTGCCCTATTTGTCCTCTTGATCTCTGCTTTCATCTTCCAGATGGGACTGTACGGGTTCACTGAGAGCGTCAAAGGCTTCTGGCCGGTCTGTTTCACAGTCACCTGGACATCTCTTGCTCTCTGAAAGAGAAGGAGCAACATAAGAAAGTTCTTGGGTGGACATGGCCATCTTGGCCTCCAAAGCTTCTCCCTTCTAGCTACTGATGATGTAATTTACCAAGATACTTTCAGAAGTCCAAGGAGGTGCTCTTAATAACTATGGGGGACAACAGGACTCAGACTGTTCCAAGTGAAGGAAACTATTTGGTCCTTCTAGGCTAACAGATCCATTGGGACAAACTCTTGTCTTTTAACTCACCCAAACTCGAGGAACAACTGGTCTCAAAATCACACTCCTCCTCCGTGGGACTATTCAAAGTCTTCACCTGTCGCCTGGTGACCATGTTTAGTATCTCCATGAGCACATATAAGTGCTGATGTGAGGTTAAGTGATTTAACGTCGAGCTCTGGGAGACATGTTCAAGGGTATTCACTGTGATGGCAAAAGCCTGAAAGCATCTTCAAAATCTGCCCCACGGTACGGGTTACACACATTAAGACTTTTCATTCATTGAACTAGGATGTAGCTGCTGAAAAAAATTCACTGGTCTGGGCTGGTTTTATGTTCGTACTCGTTTAGGGCAGTCCTGGTGTAGATCACTTGACCTGGCATAATGAATCTTCCCGATTTCATGCTCAGAAGTGTCCTGATTGTTTTTTTTTTTTGTATGGTTAGGCCTATTGGGTATATATGGGTGGATGGGGGAATGGTCTGTAAGATAATTTAATTTAGTAATGGAATAACCCATTGAATAACAATTCAAGTAAAGTCAAAATGCATCCGGACACAGGTGTGTGCTCGGGGGTCTGTGGTATGTCCATGGCAGTGGATGAAGTGATGGAAGAGTGGGCATTGGGAGGTGGTGTTTCATGAGACAGGGTATTGAGGTGCGTGGGAAACCTACTTTAATTCTATCTCCTTTCCAACAGTTTCCTTTGATTTTGTCTCTCAGGACCCAGGGTCCACTGGACATTCCCAGCCAATGATGTGTGGCTGGGTGATGGCTTCTCTGCGGTGGCTTAGTTATCTGCCTTGCTTCTGGTGCTGTGGGGTTGCCTTTGAGGCCAGACTCAGAATTTCCACGCAGGATACGAAGAGTGGGAATGGTGGCCAGATTTCTCTCCAAGCAGCCAGTTGGGAAACTCGGCCTCCTAGGGAAGCTCATCTTCAGAGTTCTGGTCTCTGAACATGGATTCCTACTTAGTGTTGGACACCTGGGTGGGACCAGCTGTGACGACACAGCGGTTGTCCTCAGGGGAGTCCCTGTGATCCTTGCTTAATTTTTTGGGGAATGATTAAGTCTCTTGTATTAATAGCAAGAATCCAGGCAGGGCCGATATTTTCCTGCCATTTTACAGGGGAATGAAACGAAGCCCAGACATTCACAGTACAAAGAGAAGAATTCTAGAGCTGGTGGGTTGGGATGTCCACATGGGAGAGGTCGCCTGTCCCAAGAAGCCGTGGGTCCCGTGGCAAGAGTTGGGGAGTCTGTGTGGAGACAACTTGAGCCCTGACTTGGAATGGAAGTCCTACCTGGACATGCCAGCTGTGGCCGGGGTCCTCTGTCCTGCAGCAGGCCTGTCTCAGGCAGTAAACAGCCTCTCTGGCCATCAGGTCCCATCCTCTCCCCCTTCCCAGGTTGTTGGTGGGGTCAGCCGGGTCTAGGATAACGGGCCTGGGGGACAACAGGAAAGCAGAGCTCTGTCACACTTAGACTGTGGCCTGTGGCACTCATGTCTACGGGGTTGGGCGTGCTTTGGTGTAGGAAGAACTATCTCTAAGATGGAAGTTCTTGGTTTAGGATGATATTTGTAACCCAAGCTGGCCCAATCGGAGTGAATCTCTTGAGATTTTGCTTGGAAGGTTTCCTCTTGTACCAGAAGGTATATGTCTAAAGGAGAAGCCTAGAACTGATGTAACCATAAAGGAATGAACCTGATTTTAATGGTAAAGCCCTGGGAGGGGCAGAGCTGAACAAGTCATAGAAAGGGACTCGGATGACATAGCAAGCACCTAGATCATGCCATACCTGAAGCTTCTTTTACATTTGGGCTTTCCAGTTGCAAAAGTCCTTTTATTTTAAGAATTGTTCCAGTTGGCTTTTCTATTCCTTGAAGCAGAAAGTCAGACAATCAACACACTCACCTGCAGTCTTTCAACTTTTGTTTGATAAAGTTTCTGACAGTCTCATTTTGGAAATCATAGTACTTGGTCCAGTAAATGCAGATATCTTTGTAATCTCTGATGAGTTTCATGACAGCCACAAGCCCTTCGTCCAGGTTGAAGTTCTCACTTTCGTCTGTACCCCTTTCCCAGGCATAAATGGTCAGTAGCTCCAATGCATATTTTGAAGGCACTGCTTGTCCTCGGTATTTATCTTTCACGTACTGGAGAAGGTATGTTGTTTGGGGTGGGGGGAGGAGAGAGGAAAGAGAGAAGGCAGGGGAGAGAGAGAGGGAGATTTATTATATAAGATGAGTGATCTTATATGGGCCATCAAGATTTCAATAAAGGAGGAAGTTAGGGTCACTTATGGACCTTCAGGGCCTCTGAAGTCCATTTTATTCCTTTGGAATGGACGGAGCAATACACTATATTGAATATAGGAAATAATTGGAGAAAACTAAGTCACACAGACAACAGAAAACAAAATCAGAATAAACTGAAAGGTGAAGGGGAAAGAATAATATCAAATGATCAATTCCTCCAAAATGAAGTTAGACATTCATTGAAAATTTCAATTAGAATCTCAGGGTTGCCTGAAGATTCATATTAGAAGTATACATGCCTGGGAAAAGCCAGTTAATTATGAAAAAAAAAAGCTTGATTATTTGTCATCTTGGATATGTCACATAAAGCAGTGGTAACAAAAGCAGTATGCTTTGGGCACAGTAATGAACAAGAGTCAAGTTCATGGAAAAAATACACTAATGACACTACTAGGTAATTCCCCCAATGTCAAGTCCAATGGCAAATGCATTTGAGGACGGACTCAAAAGAAAATGATAATATAATTCGACTCGTGATTGTTAGCACAAGTTGTAGTCAGACACTCCTACGCCCAACTCTTAACTCCATGTTAGTTTCGAGTCTGTTTTCTTATCTCCAAAAAGGAGGATAATGAATAATATGTGGGAGCTGCTCTCAATGACCACACCTTCCAGTCCTGGTGCACCAGGCTCTGACCAGCCCCTGCATTCCTTGTGGCTGGGGCAGTGACCCACTCAGATAGCAAGGCCAGTCTTCTGAGCAGGCAGACCCCTGGAGTTGAGCTACACTTACCTGTTCCTTTGTAATCTTACCCCTTTGCCCTGTTTGGGATAGAATGTTCCATGGAAACTCCCTTTGTGTGTCCCCTTCTCTTGCTCTGCCCTTGGGTGTGGCCTTCCTAGATGTCAGTCACCTGCTGACTGTAGGTTACACAGGGCTTCGGTTACACTCTTTCACTTACTTCGGTTTCACTCTTTAACCAGCCTCATATCCTTAGACAGGTTGTTTCTATTTTTTTTTTCTTCTTTAAGAAATTTTGGGCTGGGCGCAGTGGTGCACACCTGTCATCCCAGTGGCTCAGGCGGCTGAGGCAGGAGGATCTCAAGTTCAAAGCCAGCCTCAGCAATGCCGAGGCACTAAGCAACTCGGGGAGACCCTGTCTCTAAATAAAATACAAAATAGGGCTGGGGATGGGGCTCAGTGGTCGAGGGCCCCTGAGTTTTGATCTCTTATGTGTCAACCTTCCTCTCCCCTTGTCCCACCCCTCCCAGTCCAATGCCGGCTCTTCTCACCTTCAGGTACCAGAACTTTACCAGCCTCAGGAGGTTCTTCAGTTTAAAAGGGCGGCTTTTCACAAAGTGTCTCTGCAACTGGGTGAAGCTTGGCGAGTACTCCCCGGGGTAGCCAAAGGCATTTATTAAACTTTCATAGATTTCTGGCTCTGGTTTAGAGTCTGGGCTAAAGGATCCTGAGGAGAAAAGCACCAAATCAGGAAAACCTACCTTTAAGATAAGGAAGATGGGGAGAGGATGACCCAGCATAGCAAAGGCGTAAATTATGTCACCCAAGGCTCACCTATGGTGCTACTTCCCCCCTCTTATGCCTCAGTAAGCAGAGGCTAGATGGTGTGGTAGCTCACCCCCAAGTCACATAGATTTTAAATGATTCACATTGGCCAAAGATTGACCGTGTCTCAGGCACTGGGTCAGGCTCATGGGATCCTCAGAACAGCTCACTGAAGGAGTTGATTTAGGTGGAACCATAGGAAACTGCCCCTTTTTGCAGGTCAAACATGGTCAAATAGTGTCAGTTTCTTATGGCTCCACTTAAATTTGATATCATCTCATTTAATAGGTTGGCGTGTTCAGTCTTGGAGCTTTTAAATGATTTGCCCAAGGTCACACGAGTAATAAGTTTGGGAGTCAAAATTTTGTATCGAATGCACTGATTTAAAGATGATTCCAATTTAGTTCTGTGCAACTCCAAGTGCCTTGAATTACTCGCTTGACCTGGTGTTTCCCAGACAGGTGGGAGAGGAATCTTCTTCTTGGGTTGGGTAGGAATTTTATCATTTAGGAGAAATTCTCTTTCCCCAGGCCATATTGGGACAGGACAGCACATGCATTTATAGAAGGACTGAAATCTTCAGGATACGTATAGCTCCAGTGTCCGAAAAAGAACAATTCCATTGGTTTCTACTTCCCCACACCCCTCTCAAGACCAGGGAAAGGGGCTCTGATGAGTTTCTCTGGCCCTGATCCATCGCCATCTTTACCCAGAGCATCAAAAGCTGGGTGCACGTCCATCCGAAAGACATCAGTGCTCTTCCTGCACTGGATCTGTAAGGTCAGGGAACGAGGGATCCTGTTTCCCTCCCTGTGATGGATCACTGTGATGCTGTAGGCCAGGCTTCTGCTACAGTAATCCAATTTCTCCTCAATGAAGTCAATCATGTATTTTCGGACCAGTGACTGGTTTTGGAAGCTTACAAAGCAGCTCAGGAACAGAATCATATCCAGGTCAGATTTGTGGTTCAGAGTTGTCCCTTTTCCCGAAGAGCCACCCTGTGGAGGACAAATGCTGAGCTTTACTTTTCTGCTGAGACTTGTTAACTTTGAGGCTGAGAGTGAAGCCGGAGACACTCATGGTAGGAAGTCTACAGAGACCTCCAGAGGAGCCCTTGGCCTCCTCCCCGTGTTGCAGGGTGAGCATCTCAGTCCCAAACTCAGAAATCTGAGATGCTCTAAAATCCCAAATTTTTAGTCTTGACATTGTACTACCTCCGCCCTCCCCAAAGTGTAAAATTACCTTTAGGCAGCACATCTACTGAAGTTAGCTAGGCATGGTAGTGTATGCCTGTAATTCCAGCTTCTCAGGAGGCTGAGGCAGGAGGATCTGAAATTTGAGGCCAGCCTTGTGGCAACTTAGCGAGACCTCAAAATCAAATCTAACAAAGCAGTGGGATATATAGCTCAGTGATAGAGTGCTTTCCTAGCACGTGCCAAGCCCTGGGTTCAATTCCCTGTTAAAAAAATTAATTACGGGGCTGGGGTTGTGGCTCAGCGGTAGAGCACTCGCCTACCTCAGCACCACATAAAAATAAAAAAAAAAATATATTGTGTCCAACTACAACTAAAAATAAATATTTAAAAAATTAATTCCTTTCAGACTAAGTGTATAAAGTATATATGAAACATATATGAATTTCATGTGTAGACTTAGGTCCCATCCCCAACATATCTCCTTATGTATATGCAAATATTCTAAAATCTGGAAAAAAACATAAAAAAATCCAAAATACTTCTGTTCCCAAGAATTTTCAATATTTAGAGGACATTCAACTTGTACTACATCTTTTCACTGATTGAGAAAGATTAAATACCTCATGAACATTTTAAAGACATAAATGAAATGTAAAATTCCAGCCCCCTAATGACCTTTAACTCCCTTCTCCAGAGGTAACCACAGTTACCAGTATTTTATGTGATGTTCCAAATAACTACCCAGGAGCTGGGGATGTAGCTCAGTGGTAGAGCACTTGCCTGGCATGCACGAGGCATGAGGCACTGGGTTCCATCCCCAGCATCAGGGGGGAAAAAAAGAGACCTGCCCAGTCTAACGTGGCAGCCAAAAGCCACATGTGGGTGTTTAAATTTTAATTAATTAAAATGAAATTAAAACTCAGTTCTTCAGTTACATTAGCTTTATTTCAAGTGCTCTATAGCTGCCCAAGATAGTGGCTATTAGATTTGATAACATACATACATTGTATTCTCATTATATAAAGTTCTCCAGGACAGCTCTGGCTTGATAAACATACTTTTTGTGTTTATATTTTGATTATATGCATATTTTGTATTATAGATGTATGTGTATATGTACAACACTTGGTAGGCTTTATTTTGAAATAATTAAATTTACAGGGAGCCATAAAGACAGGAGAGAGGGGTTGGAGTCTTCCCAATGGTTGTCTCTTATCTAAATAGAGTAGAATAGCAAGACCAGGAAATTGATGTGGATATGACGTATTTAGTTCGGTGACATTTTGTCATGTGTGTAGATTCCTGTGACCATTGCTGGATCGAGATAGAGAATTATTCCTTCAGTATAAAGATCTTCCTCATGCAGCTTCTTTATAATCAAATATGCTTCCCTCCCCTCCACCATCCCTCAACCCTGTAAAACACTAATCTGTTTTCCATTTATATAATCCTGAATGTTTTCTACAGTTGTGTTGGTGCAGTGGTGCACACCTGCAATCTCAGGGACGCCAGAGGCTGAGACAGGGGGATGGCAACTCCCAGGCCAGCCTCAGCAACTGAGTGAGACCCTATCTTAAAATAAAAAATAAAAAGGGCCAGGGATGTAGCTCAGTGGCAGAGTATCCCTGCATTCAATCCCAGTATTGGGGGAAATAAAAATAAAAGAATGTTGTATACAGTTGTCCCTTAGTCTCTCAGGGGACTGGTTTCAGCACCCCCTCAGCAATCCAAATCCAAGGATGTTCAAGTCTCTTAATAAAACGGTGTAGTATTTGCATATACCCTATGTAATTCTCCAGTACACTTGAAATCAGCTCTAGTTTACTTATAATCCCTAATATAAGTGCTATGTAAATAGTTGTTATACTGTATCTTTTATTATTTTGTTGCTGTATTGTTTTACTGAATTATTTTTATTATTATATTGTTATTATTTAATCCCTCCTCCAATATATTTAGACCTTTGCATCTGAAAGTTCCACATGTGCAGATTCAACCAACCTTAAGTCAAAAACATTGGAAAAATATATATATGTACTTGTAGATGGACAGAGTATTTTTTTTTTTTTTGAGAGAGAGAGAGAGTGAGAATCTTTTTTGTAGATGGACACAACACAATGCCTTCATTTTTATGTGGTGCTGAGAATTGAACCCGGGTCCCGCCCATGCTAATCGAGCACTCTACCGCTGAGCCACAATCCCAGCCCCCTTTATTTATTTTTTATGTGGTGCTGAGATCGACCCCAGCGCCTCCCATGTGTCAGGCAAGTGCTCTACCACTAAGCCACCATCCCAGCCCTTTTGGCCTACTTTTATAAGCTATTAGTTCACTCTTTACTGTGCAGGGCGAAGTTCTCTGCACAGTAAAGAGTGAACTGATAGCTTATAAAAGTATATGCCTGACTTCTAACTCCTTTGCACAAGTGAATTCTGTTGAATTTATCCTGTCTAATGATTTTCTTTCAACAATACATATGAAAGGAAACATTTTCTAGTTATTTACAAATGTTTGAAATGTGCTTATAGTATACTAAGATGAGAATAGTGCTTGCATTTATATGACTTTTGAAGTCATTCATTTTGTAAAATAAGTTTTTGTATTTTCCTATTTTTTGTTACTGTTTTACTTGTGTAATTAAAAAACCATGGAGCAATTTTGAATTAGATACTTATGTGTCCTTGATTTATACATTTCTTTTCTTTTCTTTTTTTGGTACTGGGGATTGAACCCAGAGGTGCTTGAGCAACACTGAGCAACACCCCCAATTTCCCCTTTTCTTTTTAATATATATTTTTTAGTTGTTGATAGACCTTTATTTTTTATTTACATGTGGTGCTGAGAATTGAACCCAGTGCCAGGCAAGTGCCCTATTGCCCCCATGCCCTTTTTAGTATTTTATTTAGAGACAGGGTCTCACTGAGTTGCTTAGGGCCTTGCTAAGCTGCTGAGGCTGGATCTGAATTTATAATCCTCCTGCCTCAGCCTCCTGAGCTGCTGGGATTATAGGTATGGGCCACTGTGTCCAGCAATTTAGATATTTCTTGATCTGAGGACACAGAATAGTAAAAAAAAAAAGAACAGAAGGATAAGACAGAGGTGGTGATTAAATACAGCAAGAGATGTCCTTGTAAAACTTACTCACGGTCCTAGAAGACTCTCCAGGCCACTAATGGCAGGAAATCAAATGGAATTAGCACATTTGACACTAGAAATATACCACTCCCACCCCAATATGAAAGATGATACCAGGAAAAATAGATGCAACTAAGAAAATTTCCTGCTGAAAAAGGTCAACGAAGGAAGAGAGAAAACAAATGTTGAATCATGTGCAAATGTCCCCTTTCCTCTTAACATAGGATAAATGTAATTTAAAAATATGTCCTTGTTGTCATTGCTTGTTTATCAATGTTTATTCAGATAAGATCTTCAGTGTCAGCCGTATTTTATTCTAGGCATTTTCTATGCTGCTCAAAATAGGTGATGCTAATTATTTTAGGGGTGTTTTGATTTTTGGAAAAAAATTGTTGAGAAAGGAAGAGGAAAGATAAAATAATTTCTTTCTTATACAGAGGAATAATCTTCACTTGATGCATATACCTGTACAAGTGGGAAAAGGAACTTCAAGATATGGATATTTGGGGTAACATAAATGTATATTTCCCATTGAAACAGCACATTTGAACCTGTACAAGAGCTTTATTTAGAACGTATATCAAACCACCTTAAGACCCATCCTTAAGAGACTCTTGGCATTTCATTTCTGGTGTTGGTGGGGATTTCCTTTTTTTTTTTTTTTTTTTTTGCAGATCCTGGAAACAAAGATGGGCATATACAGCTCTGGGCCTGAGGTCCCCTACAGTGAGGTCAGAGTAGGGAGTCCTCAGAGTCCACAAATGCAAAGCTGTATCTTTTAAAGCAACCCCAGGAGCTTGGATTTGTGTTTTGAAGGGCAGGTTGCTGATAACTGTCCTGAATCTTGGGTTTCAGCTCCTTTTTTAAAGATTCTTCAAAACTGCCTGTTCTCCCTCCCCAGTGCTACCCTGTCCAGTCATTCCTTTCCCAGGGAAAGCCAATTTACTTCCGTTAACGGGAGATGTCTTTCATTCTAGCAAAATGAACAAAATCTGGACTTATGGTTCAAATGTCGCGGGAAAACAGACTGGCTGAGAAGCAGCTAGCAACACTGAGAGAGGACGAGAACTCCAAACTTTATTTTACACCCGCAGGCCCAGAGGAGGAAAAAAAAAAAAAAACAACTTCCAATGCTGAGCCCTGACCCACATTTTCTCACAATATTTAGAGGTTATTTGATATCATCTTAGACCCAGCCTATCACTGGGGCTTTTTCTTCTTCTTCTTTTTTAATTCCTAATCTAGGTGGCCGAAGGTCTTGTGCAGAGTCTCAGAAACCGATAAGAAGAAAGGGTTCTTCTCACAGGTGTCTGCTACATTTCAAGAGGGAGTAGGCAGATCCTTAGGACAGTTGTTTACAATCCAAAAGGTAGGGACCTGCGGTTAATTGGGCTTCCTGGAAAAAGGCTGAGAGAGGGGAGCAGAACTGACCCCTTCCCCAGGCGTTGGTTTCTTACCATAAGGTTTTTGTAATTTCATTTCATTACCAGGTCCGGTTTTGCCATCACACATAAACACTTTTAATTTAATTTAATTTTTTTAGTTGTAGATGGACACAATACCTTTATTTAGTTTTTTTATGTGGTGCTGGGGATGGATCCCAGTGCCTCACTGTGAGGATGGCCTTAGGCCTGAGTCTAAGCAACTCCATTTTAAAACTCCAGTTTGAAACCTGCAGTCTCACCAAGCCACCCCTATGGAACCCTCCAGTTTGGCCCTCAGGCACAAACAAGTCACTTCTCCCCACAAACTCAGAGTGACGTCTCTGTCATACATCCTTGCCCCATAAGGGGGAGAGGCAAGAAAATCAGGGTGGGGACCCCCAGACCAGATGCTTTAACCTCAGGGTGAATGAGGTCACTGAGAAACCGGTGGCAGCTGATAGGGATTTTGAAAGGGTGGTCAGAAGCCCCAGAATCCAGTATAAATGGAGGAGCAAATGACCAGACTTTCAGCCAGCCCACACTGATGCCCTGAGGCTGGAGCTGGACTGACACGCCCCCCCCCCCCCCCACCCTTCTCCTCTGCCTGATCCTCTGCGGTGCTCTCTCTGCTCTTGAACTCTACAGCCACATCTTGACCCTGGTGAGAGCTGCAACTTCTCCCTACAACCCTCTCCTCAGCCGGCCATCAGCTCCACCCCGGGAGAAGCCTGCCTGGTCCCTGACCTGACCCCCGGGGGTCTGAGTGAGTGGGCATCTGCTGGACTCGGAGCCTGAGGCTTGAGACTTTGGATCTGGCCCTTGAGCTCAGCATGCAGAGGGAATGTCTGTCCCGGGCCTGTCATGATTAAGTGTGTTTGCAGTGCTTAGAACTCATCTAGAAATGTTTGCTGTGGTTGGATTCTTTCGATGGCAGTGCCCAGCATTAAGGATTGTCACTTTCTTGATTAAAAACCTAAGAGTGAAATTATATTGAGAGATTTGAGTGAATAAAGCATTGAAAAGGGCAGAAACCCGTGGACATTCTTTATTTCTCCCCCTATGAACCGTTTGCCCATCGTGACACTCACGTGTGCTAGGCAAGTGCTCTACCACTGAGCCACAACCCCAGCCCACACATACACTTTTAATAAGATCCCAGTGTTAAAAGTTGGATTAAAAGATGGTACTTTCTTAAGATAAACTAGCCTTATAAATAGATGTTGGATTGTAGGCTCAGTTCTTGAAAACCCACTGAATTTATCAAGTACCCCCCTCTGGTATTACCTGATTGGTAGGTGGTTTCTAACATGACCAATCAGTACCATTTTAGAAGAAAAATATAGATTTTTTTGTGTGACTTTGGAAGTAAAGTGGGATTTCTTTTTTTTTAATATTTACTTTTTAGTTTTGAGGTGGACACAATATCTTTATTTTCTTTTAATGTGGTGCTGAGAATCAAACCCAGTGCCTGACGCATGCTAGGCGAGTGCTCTACCACTTGAGCCACAGCCCCCAGCCCCAGGGATTTCTTAAACAAGAAGCAAAAAGCATAAATTTTATAAAAGACCTGATATCTATGTTCCATCTGACTCCTTGGCATTCAGAGACTGAAAACCAAATCATCATCATCATCATCAATCACCCTTCAGCTTTGTAGAATAATTTACTGTGTTAAGAACCTCTTTCCATGCTCTATTCCATTTATTGCACATAAGAAACCTAGGTTAAGAGGAGATGAAGTGGCACTGTTGCCAAAAGCTTGATCCTTGCACCCAATGCCAATAGAGGGAGCTTTTGAGAAAAAGGAAAAAGAGGGTTGATTGTTTTGCTAGAAAAGGAGAAACACAGGGGACCTCTGTCCTAAAGGCTGATTCTGCCCATTGGTGGGGGAGGGGGGGAAGGGGGAGGGGGAGGGGGGGGAGGAAGGTGGGGAGGTTTAAAGAGGTGATTGCAAAGGTTACCTTCCATGTGTTCTCTGTCTGAAGTTGTAATTTGCTTGTTGATTTGGGAGCTAGGCATTTCTGAGATCTTCTAGTGCCATCCCCCAAAGTCTGGATGACTTCGTTCCTATGGTGGGTGGGTGCTCAGGGGCAGATAAGTCTGTCTAACTAGGGGAAGAAAGGTAATCCTGTTTCCCTTGAGATTAGGGAGGGGCAGGGAGAGAGGAAGAGAAAGAAGCAGGTTCTTTTAAATAAGTTGCAGTGGCCGAGCAGCAAGGGCTACATTCAAAGCATGGAGTGGAAAGGTCTCACAGGGCAGAGCTGGGATTTGAACCCTAGGACCCCAAGTGCTCACCTTCACCACCTTCAGCACCCTGACTTCTTGTCCCAGAAACAATTTATCTTGGAAGCACTGATCCCGAAAGAACCGCTCCATTCTTTGCCAGACATCCTTGGATTCTTCCTTCCAATCCTCCTGGGGCTGAAGGCTGTGCTTCAGTAAGGCGTCCAGCCTGTCCCCAGGGGTCTCATACAGGTCCGGGGAGGGATTCATCTCTGCAGGGGTAGGATGCCCCTTGCAATATATTCTTGGTGCTCCTGCTTGCCCAAGAGCTGCACAGCGTGAGGCAGAGGGGATCTTTCCCGTCCAACTAGAGCTGGAAGACTTCTCCGGGCAACCCAGACTCCTCCCCCAGAGCCGCAGCCAGCCTCCCGCCACACGGGAAAACGAAACTGAGCTTTCTAAAGAAAGGAAACCGAAATTTTGCAGAGATGGAAATTTCTCTAAGGCGGTAAGAAATCATGGTTGGGATACGGGGCCAAGTGCGCCACCCACCTCCCTGCAGGATCAGCCTGGGAAGTCCCCAGAGAGTCCTGCTGTGCAGGAGGAGATTCCCCCCCCCCCCCCCCCATGCCCTATAGGGCAGAGACCCAGGTCAGGGGTGCTGCCTGCCTGGGGTGACGGTAGGGCCTGCCTGAGCCTGGGAGATATTTTGAGCTTCTGGGATTGCCTGAGCTATTTATTTATTTATTTGAGAGAGAATTTTTTAATATTAATTTTTTTTTTTTTTTTTTTTTTTTTTTTTTTTTTTTTTTTTTTAGTTTTCAGTGGACACAACATCTTTGTTGGTATGTGGTGCTGAGGATCCAACCCCGGGGCTCACGCATGCCAGGCGAGCGCGCTACCGCTTGAGCCACATCCCCAGCTCTGCCTGAGCTTTTTATTTTCCGAGGGCAAAAATGTACACAGCCTTCCTTGCTTTAGATTTTTTTTTTTCCTTGATCTAGGTGAACCCTCGGGCCCCCATAACCTATGGGAAAGAGGAGTCTTTAAGAAACCATCATCAGAAGGTGTTAAATGCTTGAGACTCGGAGATCTCTGAAATAAAGGGTTCATTGAGCTGTTACAAATACTAGCCCAAAGGAAAAGGAGAGGTGATGGGGTAACTTCCCCTGCTACCAGCAACACGGCCAGATAGCCCTTGGAAAAGGTTCACTAGGTCTAAGGAGGGATTTTATAGAAGATTTTGGAGAAAAAAACAAAACAAAACATGATTTACACTGAACCTACCTTTGGCCATAGATCAGAGGGGCAGGTGAAGCTGTCACACTCCAGGATAGGAGGCTAGTCCAAAAAGGTTTTTGCACTTCTTTGTTGGTTGGTTCTAAAAGCAGAATGTGATATGACTGAGATGGCTCATCTTCAACACAGTGTGGCAGTTTTTTCCCCCTATTTTATATTTTCTGTGAGAAAAAAAAAAAAAAAAATATATATATATATATATATATATATATATATATATATATATATTTAAATAGATCTTTACTTTAAGGGCTCCTGAACAAGGGCTAACCACAGGGCACTGGAGAACTTCTCCTCTTCCTAAGCCTA
Organism: Urocitellus parryii; assembly: GCF_045843805.1. Taxonomy (NCBI): domain Eukaryota; kingdom Metazoa; phylum Chordata; class Mammalia; order Rodentia; family Sciuridae; genus Urocitellus; species Urocitellus parryii. The sequence continues at coordinate 146,116,188 of NC_135533.1, forward strand.
TGCAATTCACTCTGCCGGCATCAACTTAAGCAGGCTGTCTCCTTTAGGGTCTCCCCTCCTACACTGCTATGATTCACACTGGCAGGGGCTCCATTTGTCCTGGTGCCATCTGCTCGCCATGATGAACACTACAGTAACAAACCACATCCATGAGGCATTGGGTGACTTCTGCTGGAACCATTGCTGCAGCCCCACCCAGGGGTGCACATTCAATCCCCATCCTCTCCAAAAGCAATACCAATCCACCCCACCTGCAGGGCCTTTCCTCCTGCACCATTACCAACAATACTGACTCCAACAACACTCCTGTGACTTCACCAGGCTTACCAGATGACCAGAGGCAAGGTTTCAAGGGAAGGGATAACCTCAAGAGTTAGAGGGAGGAGGAGGGGTAGAGTGAACTCACAGAAGAGTTTAGCATGGAACCTAGGAAAGTCCAGAGGGGAGGGCACTGCCACCTGGAAAATAAAGTCTTGGTCAATATTTTCCTCCAGACACAAGCAGCCTGCCTTAGCAGCCCCCGCCTGGCTTACATGTTAGGCACCTCAGTTAACAGTTGGGGATGGCAAATTGGATCGCGATCACTTCTCAGGCCACCCCTTGCCTCTGACTTGGGCTCCACCAGACTGAGCCCTATTTGCATACCACCCTGGGCCAGAGCTATCAGGCCTGTGAAGCTAAGTCCAGTTTCTTCAAGACTAGGCCTCGTCCCCAGGCAGGTTCACAACCCTTTGTTCAATGAGATGATTCCTCCGCTTGGATATAATCATTTTTTAAAGAAGGGAATCTGGGGGCTGGGGTTGTGGCTCAGTGGTAGAGTGCTTGACTAGCACAAGTGAAGCCCTGAGTTTGATCCTCGGCACCACATAAAAATAAATAAATAAAGAAAGAAAGAAAGAAAGAAAGATATTGTGTCCAACTACAACTAAAAAATAAATATTAAAAAAGAAGATAATCTGTTCATTGATTTTCAAAACATTTTCTGAAGTGAGGGAAGAAAATTTATAGACTTTTCGAGCACATCTATGTTTTTTCAGTAGTTAATGTGGTTTTAAAAAGAAGTAATTTAACTGTCTTTTTGTAAGAATATAGTCATGAAACACAATGGTAACTGACACCAAGTAGAGATAATATCAATTGCATTTCATAGGATGACATTTAGACAGAACAGCAATCATGGAAATTAGTGGTGTCCAATGGAGAAGGCATAAATGGAGGCTTCTTGAGGCCCCGTAGCCTGGGACGAAATTCAGACTTCTACCTTCTTTTCTGCTTTCTTCTCTTTATGGGCAGCACTGTTACTGCCCAGGGGAAGAGGGTAGGCTACACAGCCTGTTGCTCCACAAATATTGGGAGTCAAATTGGTGGGAAAATAGATTTTATTCAAAGTTAGCTTTCCATTTTGTAATATGAATACTTGAGGGAGAGATTTATATAAAGCATGAGAAATGATGATGAAGGTTTGATGGCATTTCATAGAGGAGGTAAGTTCCTAGATGAATTTATCAGTGTGGGTGGATTTGGGAATTTGTCCAGTGCATTCTCCAATAGAAAAGTGAAGTCTGTAGAAGGTCAGCTTATCAGCAACTATGACTTGGAAGGTAAAATACATCTGAGATGGCAGAATGATTTTTAATCAATGTGAACAAAAAAGAGTGAAACAATAAAATGTGGTCAATATAGACATCAGGAAGCAGCTATTGCACATTTTTAAATTGTTCTTTGAAAGATTGCCAGTGTTTTTTACTTACCTCCTACCATCATAACAAAATTGTATTTTAATTTTATTTTACACTTATTTTTAAAAATTTCCTTTATCTCCATATGTTTCTTTTCTATTTCCCATTTTTAACCGAAGAGTTTCATGCACATATCTTTGTGTGTTTGCTTGAAGAAAACAAAAATTACCTGTTCTTTCTGCTTCTGGTCATAAACTCTAGAGACCCTGTGATACAGTGGGAAAAGTGGCAGAATGGGGATCTGGGGACCACAGACCAAGTCAGGATAGCACAGTAGGTCAAAGCACAGACCCTGGGGCACACTGCCTGGCCTGAAGCTGCCTTTATGGTGTTTGGAAAATTATGTCTTCTCTGCAGCAGCTTCAGTTTCCTTGTCTAAAAAAATGGAAATAATGAGACGCCCCTCTCATAGCATTGTTGTGTGGTTTATGTAGATTAATTTAAACAAAGTCTTTAGAAGGGCACATGATAAAGAGTTACATAAGGGTTACCTATTGTTATTGACCTCTGATTTTTATAGCAAGCCAAGGAACTCTGGGCAAGTTACTTAATCTCTCCAGGCCACATTTATTTTTTTAAAAAACCCACAGTTCTCTGATTCTTTTTGTATATTTAAACTTTCATCATTGACCATAGTTAGTTTTTATTTCTGAACTGTTAAAATTTCCCCTTTGTGTTTTTTACATAAGTGGGGCCAAAGAGATGGATACTTCCAAAATACAAATATTTTGTGTTAGAAAAAAAATTAGGTTGTTGGAATGGCTCTAAGACTTCTTATTAGTCTAATAATCTAAGTTTTAGGTAATTTATTGTCCCCCAAAAATTCTTTATTGTTTAAGTTTTAAGCCATGATTGTAAAAACAAAACACAACACAACACAACAACAACAAATAAAACCAGTTATTTAATCTGAATTGGTTTTTAAGTAACATATTATTTTAAAGTTGTAATTGGACAAACTTGTTTTACTGGTGTCTTAGATGAAATAAAAAGTTCCTCTAGATATAGAGCAAAAGATAAGTTTCTTAAATCTTTTGTTAGCTTTGAGCTGTTAAAAAAAAATAGGTGTGTGTGTGTGTGTGTGTGTGTGCGCGTGCATTGAATGTGTGCTTAGCATGCATAAAGATGTGGGTTTGATCCCTTACACCACAAAAAATAATACTAATACTAATACTAATGGGAAAGGACATTTTACAATAAATTCAATGTTGATTTGTTCACTTTTCCCTTATTTCTTCATGATGAAACTTGTGAAAATTCTATTTCTCTTATTTTGACTCAAAACCTTAAAGCTCTTGTTTCTGAGAATTTAATTTTTTTATTTGGGGTCATTTTGTTTTTGTTTTTGCAATCAGTTCTTGATACAAAAGCTTCAGTTTTTAGAAGTGCAAATAAGTAAAGAGAGTTTCGATCAGTGAGCACTTAAGACGTCTTTGACCCTTGGATACCCGTCTGTATGAAGAGCTAAGACTATGTCTTTTGAAATGGTATGAAGGCAGATGACAAAACTTGTAGAGCTTGAGCAGAATGTGAGAGCAAGACTAAGAATAAGACTATACTAAAGCATTGTCTAAGAGTGTTATGATTTGGATGTGAGGTGTCCCCTAAAAGCTCATGTGTGAGATGATGCAAGAAGGTTCAGAGGAGAAATGATTTGGTTGTGAGAGTCTTAACCCAATCAGTGAATTAATGCCCTGATAGGGATTAACTGAGTGGTAACTGAAGTGGTAGTGTGTGGCCAGAGGAGGTGGGAATTGGGGTGTGGCTATGGGGTATATATTTGTGTCCGGAGAGTCAAGTTTCTCTCTTTCTCTGCTTCCTGATCAAAATGTGAGCTGCTTCCCTCTGTCACACTCTTCTGCCATGATGTTCTGCTTCCCTGTGGAATGGAGCCAGCCTTCTGTGGATTAAGACTTATGAAATCCTGAGCCCTCAAATATAATTTTCCTTCTCTACAGTTGTTCTGGTCAGGTCTTTTAGTCACAGCAGCGAAAAAGCTGACTAAAACAGAGAGCAAGACTAAGAATAAAGAATATATGAAATTACACTCATTATCTCCAAATAACTCACTTGGGAGGTGGGAGTGATTGATGAATCTTTTTTTTTGTGAAAAATTTTAAATGTGCATAAAAGCCTCTAAATCATTTGTAGTGAGATAACATATTCTTTGACTATTTAACAACTCTGAAATGCAAATTATTAGAAATGATTTTACTTGATCTTGGGGTATTAGACTGATAGAGTTATTAGCTTTGCCAATTTTCTCCTCTTAACGAAAAGTCTTAGTCCAGTTTTTAAATGTCCACAATTTCAATATGAATGAAATAATGCTAATCTTCAGCAATGCCTCATTGCCTTTCCTTTTAGCTCTGTTGCTGGGATTGGAGGGTGGAGGATTATATAGCTGATAAGCCATTTTATTAGTACCTCAGAGATTTCAAGAGAGAAAATAAAATAAGTGTACTAAAGTAAAGGTAACAAGGAACAAATAGGAACTTGGTGCCACTTTATACTCTTACTACTCTTTCTTGCCTTCCTCTTCCTTGTAAAATCATTCTGCACATGCTCCTGTCTTTCTGACCCTTACCAAGTGGCACTACTTGAAGAGAAGAATAGATAATCAGATAAACCTTTGAGTATAAGTTATGTGACCCGAGAAAGTCCTTTGTAATAGGTGTTGACGATCTACATGACTAGTTAGAATTGTGTTCTGACAAAAAGGCGTAAACATAACTTCACAAGACAACTGTTAACATTGACCTGCCTTGGTGACTGGGTTGTCCTCAATGTTGACCCTCCAGTTTTTCAAGAAAGTTATAGAACTGATTTTCTGAATAAATAGTAGCGATTTTCATCCATCTTGATTACTGTCATTCTTTATTATTAGTGACTTACCAAGAATTAGCAAAGCTCACAGTATCACTGATGTGACTTTAATTATTCAGCGAATGACCTTTGCAAGTACTGAAAAGTCTCAATCATCCTCCCTCAATCACCTAGAGGTGATTCTAGAGAGGGAGTATTCTAGAGTCTGTCCTGGCTTCGGGTGTCATAAAGAAGGTTGATTGATTACAACAGAGTTGTGCCCTTCTAACATGTAGCAAGATGTGATACCCAGGTCCTACCTTTATTAAAGATGAACATTTAGTTGTTCGGGGTTGTAACTTTAGCATAAAAGTTGTACAGGTGATTCTAATTAGGCAGCAAAGTTTAAGGACCCGCAGCCATATGATCTCACTAACTAGATTACAAAGTCCTTGAAGGAGATTATACAATAATCTTAAACTTCTATCTTCAACATAGTAGTCAACTGTGAATTTATTAGAATGCTCATTATAAAATATTTAATGGTTAAACACTTAAAACATAAAGGAGTCAGTAATTAGCTGTTCAGACTAAACAAATATTAGGAAAGCTGTGGTAAAGTACAGATATTTTTAGTCTTTGTTGAGAATAAGAAGAAAAGAAATAGTTGTGCAGGAAAGAAAGAAGTGCAGGACCTTTGTTGAAAAGCAGCAGGGATGAGGAAGATGAGCTTAGGTAGCCGGAAGGGGCCATGACTGAGAGTATCAAGAGACCTCTGCTAGGACATGGAAAGTGTTTGTTATGTTCTGAGTCTTCTGTGTTGGAGCCAGTTAAGAGATATCCTAAACTGAGCTTTGGTGATAAGTTCAGTTCTGTTCAGATCTCCACTGAGCGTCTTTCCTTTTTTCTTTCTTTTTTTTAAAGCATTTATTTTTTAGTTGTAGTTGGGCACAATACCTTTATTTAATTTATTTATTTTTATGTGGTGCTGAGGATAGAATCTAGGGCCTCTTATGTGGTAGGCAAGTGCTCTACCACTGAGCCACAACCCCAGCCTATCCATGACCATCTTTCTTTTCTGTTTATAGTAGAGATTGGAAACAGATGTATTCCTCTTCAGAGAGATCTGCAGGTCTAGAAAAAGCTGATGATGGCATGTTATTTCGCATATCCTGAGTGTTTTATCCATAGGGGATGGTGATTCCAAGGCAGCAATCATGCAGAAAAGGGTGCCAGTTATTTCAGTGAAAAATATCCCAGAACTAAGAATTGAACCAACTTGTCCAAATTCCAAAGACTTTAATATAAATTATTATATTAATATAGTACTAGCTTTATATAATATGTAGTTATAATTTATAAAATAAAAACATATGGAATCCTATACCACATGGGAGAAGTGGGGTAGATGCATACTACTTACTGTATGTTTTGAAGCTAAGAGAAACAGGTAAATCTTAGGAGTTCAGAGGTGATAAGAAGGATTCAGATGGGCAGAATTGAGAGAAGCACATTTTCTCCCCTTAAGCATTTATCTGTTTATTTTTTAAAAATTTTTATCCTCATTTGTTATATATATCACCAGAATGCATTACAGTTCATATTACACTTATAGAATACAATTTTTCTTATCTCTGGTTGTATACAAAGTATATTCACACCATTTGTGTCTTCATACATGTACTTCGGATAATGACGTCCATCTCATTCCATCATCATTTCTAACCCCATGCCCCCTCCCTTCTCCTCCCACCCCTTTGTCTCATCTAGAGTTCATCTATTCCTCCCTTGCACCCCTTCTCTATCCTACTATGAATCAGCCTCCTTATATCAGAGAAAACATTTGGTGTTTTTTTGGGGGGATTGGCTTACTTCACTTAGCATTATCTTCTCCAATTTCATCCATTTACCTGCAAATGTGATGATTTTATCTTATTTTTTTGCTGAGTAATATTCTATTTTATATATATAATATATATATATATATATATATATATATATATATATATATATATCACATTTTTTATCCATTCATCTACTGAAGGGCATCTATGTTGGTTCCACAATTTAGCTATTGTGAATTGTGCTGCTGTAAACATTGATGTGGCTGTGTCCCTGTAGTATTCTGTTTTTAAGTCCTTTGGGTACAGACCAAGGAGAGGAATAGCTGGGTCAAATGGTGGTTCCATTCCCAATTTTCCAAGGAATATCCAGAATGCTTTCCATATTGTCTGCACCATTTTGCAGTCTTACAAGAAATGTATGAGTGTACCTTTTTCCCCATATCTTCGCCAACATTTATTGTTGTTTGTATTCAGCTGCCCTTCTGACTGGAGTGAGATGAAATCTTAGAGTAGTTTTGATTTGCATTTCTCTAGTTGATACAGGTGATGAACATTTTTTCATATATTTGTTGACTGATTGTATCTCATATTCTGAGAAGTTTCTGTTCAGTTCCTTGGCCCATTTATTGATTGGGTTATTTGTGTTTTGTTGGTGTTTAGCTTTTTGAGTTCTTTGTATACCCTAGAGATTAGTGCTCTATCTGATGTGTCAGGGGTAAAAACTTTCTCCCAAGATATAGGCTCTCTATTCACCTCACAGATTGTTTCTTTTGCTAAGAAGAAATTTTGTAGTTGAATCCATCCCATTCATTGATTCTTGGTTTTAATTCTTGCACTATAGGAGTCTTGTTAAGAAAGTTGGGGCCTAACTCCACATGATGAAGATTAGGGCCTACTTTTTCTTCTATTAGGCGCAGGATCTCTGGTTTAATTCCTAGATCCTTGATCTATGTTGAGTTGAGTTTTGTGCATGGTGAGAGAGAGGATTAATTTCATTTTGTTGCATATGGATTTCCAGTTTTCCCAGCACCATTTGTTGAAGAGGCTATCTTTTCTCCAATGTATGTTTTTGGTGCCTTTGTCTAATATAAGATAATTATAATTTTGTGGGTTAGTCTCTGTGTCCTCTCTTCTGTACCATTGGTCTACCAGTCTATTTTGGTGCCAATACCATACCGTTTTTGTTACTGTTGCCCTTTAGTATAGTTTAAAGTCTGTTATAGTGATGCCACCTGCTTTACCCTTTCTGCTAAGGATTGCTTTAGCTACTCTGGTCTCTTATTTTTCCAGATGAATTTCATGATTGCTTTTTCTATTTCTATGAGAAATGTCATTGGGATTTTGATCGGAATTGCATTAAATCTGTATAGTGCTTTTGGTAGTATGGTCATTTTGATAATATTAATTCTGCCTATCCAAGAGCAAGGTAGATCTTTTTGTCTTTTAAGGTCTTCTTTGATTTCTCTCTTTAGGATTCTGTGGTTTTCATTGTATCAGTCTTCACCTCTTTTGTTAAGTTGATTCCCAAGTATTTTGGGGTATTTTTTGAAGCTATTGCAAATGGAGTAGTTTTCCTCATTTCCCTTTCAGAGAATTTGTCACTGATATACAGAAATGCCTTTGATTTATGGGTGTTAATTTTTATATCCTGATACTTCACTGAATTCATTTTATAGTTCTAAAAGTTTTCTGGTAGAACTTTTTGGGTCTTCTAGGTATAGAATCATATGGTCAACAAATAGTGCTAATTTGAGTTTTTCTTTTCTTATCTGTATCCCTTTAATTTCTTTCATCTGTCTAATTGCTCTGGCCAGTGTTTCAAGAACTAATGTTAAATAGAAGTGGTGAAAGAGGGCATCCCTGTCTTCTTTTAGTTTTCAGAGGGAAGGCCTTCAATGTTTTTCCATTTAGAATGATGTTGGCCTAGGGCTTAGCATAGATAGCATTTATGATGTTGAGATATGTTCCTGTTATCCCTAATTTTTCTAGTGTTTTGAACATGAAGGGGTGCTGTATTTTGTTGAATGTTTTTTGTACATCTATTGAGATGATCATATGATTCTTATCTTTAAGTCTGTATTGCTGTGATGAATTACATTTATTGATTTCTGTATGTTGAACCAACCTTGCATCCCTGAGATCAATCCCACTTGATTGTAGTGCACGATCTTTTTGATGTTATTGTATTCGATTTGCCAGAATTTTATTGAGAATTTTTGCATCGATGTTTATTAGAGATATTGGTCTAAAGTTTTCTTTCTTTGATGTGTCTTTGCCTAGTTTTGGAATCAGGGTGACATTGGCCTCATAGAATGAGTTTGGAAGTGCTCCCTCTTTTTCTATTTCCTGAAATAAATTGAAGAGTATTGGTATTAGTTCTTCTTCAAAGGTCTTGTAGAACTTGACTGTGCATCCATCCAGTCCTGGGCTTTTCTTGGTAGGCTTCTGATGGCATCTACTATTTCATCGCTTGATATTGGTCTGTTTAAATTGTGTATATCATCCTGATTCAATTTGGACAAATAATATGTCTTAAGAAATTTTTTTATGCCTTCAATATCTTCTATTTTATTGGAGTACAAGTTTTCAAAATGATTTCTAATTATCTTCTGTATTTCTGTGGTGTCTGTTGTGATATTGCCTTTTTCATCACATATGTTAGTAATTTGAGTTTTCTCTCTAAGGGTCTGTTGATTTTAACTATTTTTTCAAAGAACCAACTTTTTGTTTTGTCAATTTTTTCAATTATTTGTTTCGTTTCAATTTCATTGATTTCAGCTTTAATTTTAATTATTTCTTATCTTCTACTGCTTTTGGTGTTGATTTGTTCTTCTTTTTCTAGGGCTTTCAGATATAATGTTGGGCCATTTATTTGTTGACTTTTTCTTCTTTTAAGGAATGAACTTCATGCAATGAACTTTCCTCTTAGTATTGCCTTCATAGTGTCCCAGAGATTTCAATATGTTGTGTCAGTGTTCTCATTTACCTCTAAGAATTTTTTAATCTCCTCCTTGATGTCTTTTGCAACCCATTGTTCATTCAGTAGCATATTATTTAGTCTCCAGGTGTCGGAGTAATTTTTACTATTTATTTTTGTCATTGATTTTTAAGTTCATTCCATTATGATCTGATAAAATGCAGGGTAGTATCTCTACTTTTTTGTATTTGCTAAGCGTTGCTTTGTGGCATATTATTTGGCCTATTTTAGAGAAGGATCCATGTGCTACTGAGAAGAAAGTGTATTCACTTGTTGAAGGATGAAATATGTCAGTTAAGTCTAAGTTATTAATTGTATTATTTAGTTCTGTAGTTTCTTTGTTCAGCTTTTGTTTGGAAGACCTATCCAGTGGTGAGAGGGGTGTGTTAAAGTCACCCAAGATTATTGTGTTGTGGTCACTTTGATTCTTGAACTTGAGAATAATTTGTTTGATTACCACAGATACTCTATTGTTTGGGACACATATAATTGTTTTGTCTTGTTGGTAGATGGTTCCCTTGAGCAGTATGAAATGTCCTTCTTTATCCCTTTTGATTAACTTTAGTGTGAAGTCTACTTTATTTGATATAAGGATAGAAACTCCTGCTTGCTTCTGCAGTCCATGTGAATGATATGATTTTTTTCCCAGTGTATGTCTTTTCCTATTGGATGAGTCTCCTGGAGGCAGCATATTGTTGGGTCTTTTTTTTAATCCAATCTGATAGCCTGTCTTTTGATTGGTGAGTTTAGGCCATTAACATTCAGGGTTACTATTGAGACATGATTTGTATTCCCAGCCATTTTTGTTATTTAACTTGACTTGGTTTCCCTTTTGATTAGTTTTTTCTTTAGTGTAATATCCCCCTCTGATGATTTTCATTGTTGTTTTTCATTTCCTCTTTATGGAATATTTTTCCAAGGATGTTTTGTAGTGCTGGTTTTGTAGCTATAAATTCTTTTAACTTTTGTTTATCGTGGAAGGTTTTTATTTCATCTTCAAATCTAAAGCTTAATTTTGCTGGATACAAAATTCTTGGTTGGCACCCATTTTCTTTCAGAGCTTAATATATGCTGTTCCAGGATCTTCTAGCTTTCAGGGTCTGGGTTGAAAAATCTACAGTTATCCTAATTGGTTTCCCCCTATATATAATCTGATTCCTTTCTCTCTTGGCTATTAATATTCTCTTTACTCTGTATGTTGGGCATTTTCATTATAATGTGCCTTGGTGTGGATCTGCTGTGATTTTGTACATTTGGTGTTCTTTAAGCTTCTTGAATTTTGTTTTCCAATTTATTCTTCATGTTTGGAAAACTTTCTGATATTATTTCATTGAATAGATTAGTAATTCCTTTGGTTTGGTACTCTATGCCTTCCTCTATCCCAATAACTCTTAAATTTGGTCTTTTTATGCTATCCCATATTTCTTGAATGTTCTGCACATGGCTTCTTACCATTTTCATTGTGTGGTCTACATTCTTTTCAAGATTATATATTTTGTTCTTTATTGTCTGAGGCCCTGTCTTCCAAGTGGTCTACTCTGTTGGTGATGTTTTCAATTAAACTTTTAATTGGGTTTATTGTTTCTTTCATTTCAAGGATTTATGGTTTTTTTAGAACCTCTATCTCCCTATGGAAATAATCTTTTGCTTCCTGTATTTGCTTATGTAGCTCTTTGTCAAAATGATCTTTTGCTGCCTGAATTTGCTTTCTTATATTATCATTTAATTTACAGAAAATTTTTATCATATACATCCTAAACTCCTTCTCTGTCATTTCTTCTGCTGTACTTGCCATGGATTCTAATAATGTGGTATCTTGATTGTTTTGGGGGACTTTTTTCCCTTGTATTTTCATGTTGCTTGTGTGTCTTTCCTTCTAGCACTGTGGGTCCGATGTTATTGTTTTTATCCTATAGGCTTATAGTGGTCCTGTAGGGATACAATACCTCTCCTGGCCAGCTGGAGTTCCAATCTGGGAGCTGCCCCCCACCAAAGATGGTGAGGAAGGTGACGTAAGATGGAGAAGGGCCACTTCCAGCACTGGGGTATCAGGATGAGTGGGGGGAGCCAGGCAATGGCATTGTGCAATATATTCAGAGAGGAGCTCTGTTGCGTGCAATGTTGCCACTTTTGACTGTCTTCAGAGCTTCTGGGATGTCCCCAGGTGAAGGCAGACTATTGGTGTAGGGGACTATGGCAATAGCTGCTGAGTTGCAAGACTGAGGTGACCAGAGGAGTCCCATGTTGGTAGATGGGGGTCAACAGGGGATTGGTGGCCAGAGTTCCTATGGTAGCAACTGAGTGTCCTGTGTGGGATTGGAGCGGCATCTGGGAGTTCTGCACCAGTGCTGATGCGGTGATCCTGCTAAGGCACTCGTGAGCCCTGCATGAGTTAGTATTTGGGAGTTAGGTGTCAGGAATCGGGAGTCCTGCTCTAATGCTGAGGCCCAGAGCCCTGTGCATGGGCACAGGGCTGGTGATTTCTGCATGAGAGCAGCTTTGTAGGGGTCTTCTATCACTTTCAGAGAAACAGTATTCCCACAAGTTGAGACCTGGGTCACAGAGTGACATAGAATGCTGCCTCCCTCTGGCCCGCCATTGTGGATCCCCCTTTAAGCATTTATGATCTATAGTTGGCACCTGAATTATTGAAGTAGCCCCCCCCCAAAATCCTTACCATAATTAAGCTTCTTGTCAGCAAGATTTTATAAAGAGTGTCAACAGGAGTTCTACAAAGAACTCAATGTGGTTTGAAGTTTCCTCTTTCTTATAAATGCCAAGTTTGCATATAAAACTTGTAAAACCTCTGTCTGACCTAAGAATTTGGGACAAACAGTACCTGCCATGTAACCACCTACTGTTACATAAGCTCCCCACATCTCCCTTCCCTCCCACTGGGTATAAATCTCAAAGAATTTCCATAGCCAGAGTCAGAGATTTTAAGGGATTACACCCTCTGGACTGCTGCAGCATAAAAAAACCTGCTTCCTAAAAATTCCTTGGGTGTCCAGCCTCATCTATCCTATATCATTATGATGTTTGACTTGTGATTCTTTGACTTTATGATGTGTGTATAGATGCAAAAGTGTAACTATACTTTCAGACCAGTGTTCAATAAATTAGTTGTGAGATATTTAACATTATATTATAAAATAGGCTTTGTATTAGTTTTGCCCAGTTGTATGCTAATGCATGTGTTCTGAGCATGTTTAAGGTAGATAAGACTAAGCTAAGTTGTTCAGTAAGTTAGAAGTGCTAAATGCATTTCAGCTTAAGATATTTTCAGATTATGGGGCTTATCAGGATAACTCTGTAGTAGGTTGAGGAGCAACATAATTGGGGAGATCTAATAATATAGTATGTACAAAATATATCATTCTGATACTCTGTGTGGCCCAGACTCAGCTATCTAGGAGTGGAGGATAAATAAAAGAGGGAGCTACCGTGGTCCAGAGGTGATGGCATTTAAGCTAGATCCTGTTGGGTCTAGCCAGATCATGAACCTTAAACTAGAGCTCCTTGATAGGCTTCAGGGAGCCTGAAATTTCTCCTAAAATACTATTCTGCTTTGTATGAATGAAGATTTAAGAGAGAGATCTTTTACCTTTTTTATATTTGTAAAACATTTTCTGTATGGTAAAAACCTCATTGTCTACAAAAATAAAGTGACAGGGCTTAGGAATTTAGTATAGCACTTGTATGGGACAATGAATACACTCACCAAGATAAGGCTTCCTTCTTATGTGGAGCCTAGAATATGATGAAGACAATTTTGTGGTAAGAATAGAGAGGAAAGATTGGCCTTATCCCTACTCATGCTCCTCTAAAACTACTATGCTATGGCTTTTAAACTTTAATATTTGCTTTCCTGGGAAAAATATTAACGTGTTCCAGGAGGGATAATGTATTCTAAATATTGTATAATTTTGCCCTCTTGCTTTTTAACTAGAGTAGTAAGAGAATTAGAAATTGATTTTAAATGTAGGGTTACACTATTTTATAAAATTCAACTGAGCCTTTTCCTAGTGGCCAGATGGTATCTCAGAGTTGTCTTTTCTGTTCTGAGATATTGATAGTGTATAAAAGGGACTTACTGTGGCCAGGGAGTTGAGTTCATTTTTCAATAGAACTCAGATCTTTGTGAGACTCAGAAAAAGTGAGGTAAAGCATATTTTATGATATGAGTCTATGTTGTCTATCTAGGTAGACAATGACATTTGATTTTTCCATGCATCAGCATCAAACTTCACTTTTCCTACTTCTTCTCCAGCTCTTTCTTCCTTCCCTATTTTAAGCTTTGGGATACTAAAGATCCAGAAGCCTGCATACTCTATTTATGCCAGCATCTTGTTTTTTATTGATGGTTTTCCTGCTAACTAGAGCAGCTCTCTCTGAATCTGTTAGTTCTTACTTTTTCCTGAAGATCCATTATTTTTTTAAATATTTTTTAAAATTTTGTAGTTGTAGTTGGACAACACAATACCTTTATTTATTTATTTTTATGTGGTGCTGAGGATTGAACCTAGGGCCTTGCACATGCTAGGCAAGTACTCTACCACTGAGCCACAAACCCCAACCCCTGAAGATCCATTCTTGAATAAAGAATATTCTTCCAGGGAGCCTTCCATAAATACCAAGGGTACTCTGTTTTTCTCTCACTAGGACTTAAAGACAATTTTAAACACTGAGGGAAGAGATTATTTGATTACTAGCATCTCAGTCACATAGTTCTGGGAATAAGAAGCAACTACTTCAGGACTAAAAGAAATTGTATGTAGCTGACTGGTGAATTGTACCGTTCATCCCCACCTTGGTTCACAGGTGCTCAAGACTCTTTGCATTAGTTCTGATGAAAGAAAGTAATTACTTACAATAGAGTAATATCAGAAAACATTGAGAGAAGAGATATGTTTAGATTTAACTAAGATCCATTTAGGAATAAGTATGTTAATATACATGTAGTACTGAATGATTAAATAAAGGGAGGGGAAGATGGAATAGATGATAGCTAAAAATTGGTTAGGTATGGGGTAAAAAAGAAATGATGTAAAATTGGTAATTACACTGATGAAAATGCAATGAGAGTTTGAAAGAGGTGAAATCCTATAAGAATGTAGCTGAGACGGCATCTTTTTATTCCATACCTAGAACTGAAAAAAAAAAAAATGAGGGGTGATTGTTTCAAATTAGTTTTACTTTTTTTGTTCTCCCTATTTTTGTTCTTACAATATTTACACAATTTTAAATTTTATTTTTTTTAATTAACTAGTTAATTTATTGATACAGGGTCTCACTATGTTGCCAAAGCTGGTCCTCAACCTGTAGGTTCAAGTGATCCTCCTGCCTCAGCCTGCTGAGTGCTGGGACTATGGGTACATGTCTCTGTGTCTAGATAAAGATGAATACAAGTTTTTTGAGTTTCAAATATTTTTGTTTATTTTTGTATTTGTGTGCTAGGGATGGGACCCAGGACCTTGCACATGCTTAGGCAAGTACTGTACTACTGAGCTATACCCTGATTTTCTAAGAGTAATTTTTAAATGTTGATTCTACTATTGTATCTGAAAAAGATCAGTGACTAATCATTAATATTGATTAAAGTTCCTGTTTCTTATTTCCCTGTCATTCAGGTTCCCCTGTGGACCTCTCCCAACTGAGTTTTCTATTCTTCCTGTAAATTGTGCACTGATTAAACTGGGGCTCTGCTTGCTCTTCCCCATTTTTCACAGCTTTGTGCTTTTGCTGGTATTGTGTCTTTAGCTGGGTCTTCACTGTCAAAACCTTCCCTTGCTTCAGAGTTCAGGATAAGTGCTGGCTCCTCTGTGAAGCTGTCATCCCTGCATTCCCTCACCTCCAACAAAAGAATTAATTTTCCCATTTAACTGGCCCAGATGCTATAGCACTATTTTCATAATCTACTTACTGATATATTTCCTTTTTAATACCATTGTTTCTTCCCTGGTTTGCATTAATTATTGCATTGCATATATATGCATTACCCCGAATAAAAACTAAGTTTTTATATGTTAGCTTTGAGGAAACCAGTCAGAGGAATGAAAAAACGATTCCTCTACAATGGCCTACAAATGAATGCATTCAATCCATAAACTTTGAAGATAAAAACAATATATTTATTCCTGGAACTTCAGAAGATAATTTTTTTTCCAACCTGACATCTATTTTTACAATATTGACCATTCTTTGTATTGGATTTTCTCCTCCTTTTCTATGGCAATGTCTTTAGTTGTAAGCCTGATGAGGAGGAATACCCTGAAGTCATTGCAGAAGACCGCAATGATATTTATATCCTGCCCAGTGATAATTCTGGACAGGTCAGTCCCCCAAAAGTCTCCAACTGTGACAACTTGGCAGTCAGAGAGCTCACCTGTCTTGCTGTCAGCTAGCCAGAGTTGGCACACAGAGAGCCTACCAGTGTCCCTAGAGCCTGAGTCCTGGCAGCAGATCGCAATGGATGCTGAAGAAGTCAAAAGTTTAGAGAGCAATGAGCTTGAGAGAGGAGAGAGAACAACTCTTGACATTGTGCATAGAAAGAAAAAGAGATACCTGAGGGCACTGGGGAGGCTGCCAGGGCTGCCTTGCCAGCCAGGGAGCTGCAAGAGGCATTCCCCAGAGCCCCTGCTCCCTGTTTCCACACACCACTGCCACTTTTTAGCTGGAGATGAGGGAACATGACACAGAAATGATTGCAAGCTGAGAAAGCCTGCCCTGCACCATTGTTGTTTGTGGAACTTGATGAAGAAGAGGTGAAAGCAGCAGCCATGGAACCTACTGAAGCAGAGGAGGGGGTGCCCTCTGCCCTGCCAAGTGACAAGGAGATCTCTGTGAGGAGGCAGTCTTAGCAAGGAGTCCTCCTCCAATGGCTGGCTGTCATCTGAGGGCAAGTCTATGCAGCTGTTTGAAGGGGCACTGCTGTGGACATCCAGGCAGTGGCAATTGGAGTCTTATGGCTTTGAAAAAGTACTAGCTGCTGCTTCAGGAGAGAAAGAAGAGGGTCTAAGGTTGAGCTGTCCTTGCTGGAATTTGAACTGGAAGCTACCAGTGGGGCATTTGTGGAACCCCCTGGGAGGATTGGGGGTGTCCACTTAACAGGGCAGCAGTGGGATCCACATATTAGGGCTGGACATAGAGGGCATTCATCTTGGTCTGGTTGTCAATTCCAAGGACCTAGGCTCATGCTAGATTCAGACTCTTAATGAGTAAAATATTCCCTATAGAACAGGGTTTCTCTGCCTTGGTGCTATGGACATTTTGAGAATTCCTTGTTGTAGTTCTGTGCATGGTAGGATGGTCAGCAACACCCCAACCCCCACCCACCAGATGCTAGGAGCACCTGATTCCTGGTGAGGACACCCAGAGTGTCTCTAACATTGCCAAATGTCCATTGTAGGTAAAATCAGCTTCCTTTGAGGGCTATGGCTTTAGAGGAAGAGGATTCATTTAGAAAACTCGGGGGTAGAAATTTCCAGTGCAGAGGGTTTAGCTGTGAGCTCCGCAGCTGTGGGCTTGTCAGCATTCACCTCCTTGGAGTTTCCTCTTTCTTAATGAGCACACTGTGTTTCAGAGCTGCTCCTTCTTGGCCTTTTACCACCCAACCCCATGCTGTAATGTGAAGGTGTTCTCCCCTTGTCCCACCACTTCTCAGGTATGAAAGTACCACACTGCTTCTTCTTCTCCCATACCCCATTTAAACCCAATACCAGAGGAAGGGCTCACCTGGTGCCCCTGCCATTGTTTTTTTTTTGGGGGGGGGGGTATTGGGGATTCAACCCACAGCCTTGGGCATGCTAGGCAAGCACTCTACCAACTGAACTATATCTCTCCCCTGTCACCACCTCTGACAAGACCCTGAACCTTCCTTAGTTCCTTCTTGCAGAGATGCTACATTTAGGAATCTTTGGTGCCGGGTTTCTGTTCTCATGACTAAAAGGCACAGGGGTCACTCCAGTTAAACTGGGCTAACTGTGCTGCACGAAATAACCACACAAGAGACACAAATGCCTTTTTCTTTGGGGTCACTGTGACGACTCCTCTGACCTTAAGGGTCCTCAGAAAGAGAGAGAACGAGAGCATGTGCTGACCCCTTTTATTGAGGGAAGCTATTCAAATGAGGCAAGGGGTCAGGTTTCAGGGGGCTGAGTATCTTCATTATGTCCACTGTCAGCAGGTTGACTGACACCTGGGTAGGCCACACCTAAGGGCACAGTAAGAGAAGGGGCCACACACAAGGCGCTTCCAAGGAAGATTCTATCCTAAACAGGGCAGGGGTTATATTACAAAGGAACAGGTGAGCATAGCTTCACCCATGGGGCTGTAGCAAGACACACCCATGCACGAGACACCAACCACATTTCTGTGACTGAGCGCCTCAGCCCCTAGCCGAGGAGTATGACTCAGTCACGTATAAGGTTGGTCTCCCACACTTTGGGAAAAAAAATACCCAGAAGATAACATCACAGACCTCAGGTCCTCTAAACTGCAAGTGCAATGCAGGTAACTGGCTACTGGAGGATGGCTATTTGGTTAGTATCACCCTGCTTCCCTATGGTGACCTGGCCAGCAGCACCTCTGATAACAGAAGCTCACTGTATTCCCCTAGTTTGGTACATTTTTTCCAATATCTGACCTCAATCTTAGCATTGGTTATCCAGCTCCACTGTGGGTCTCTTGCCATGTGGTGAGGATCATCACTCTTGGGTTTACAGAACCAATTGAGTCATATCTCCTATTAAGTACATTATCATTGAATCACTTAATTCTAAATATCATTGAAATAAAAAATTGGAAAAGAAAGTTTGACTTTTGAGACTGAGGATGCTGTTGAGATTCTAGTTTGGCCTTCAGAGGTCAAGAATGGAGGCTTCTTTACATGAAGCCTTCACAACCCAAGTGCCAAAAGGACCCAAAGCAGTTGGTGCCAGTTGAGAATCAGCACCATTTTCAGGCTGTTTCTGTTCCTTGAGGAGGGGTGCAACGGTGTCCTCTCATGCCTGAGGGCCATAGGTGTCACTCTGCAGAGCACACATGCTGAGAGGAAGTCATCTTAGATTTATCTTAGTCAATGTAACAAATTACTCTTTTGGGGTGGGGGTATGGGGATTGAACTCGGGCACTCAACCACTGACCCACATCCCCAATCCTATTTTGTATTTTATTTATATACAGGGTCTCATTGAATTGCTTAGTGCCTTTCCATTGCTGAGGATGACTTTGAACTCGAGATTCTTCTGCTTCACCTCCCATGCCACTGGGATTACAGGTGTGTGACACCGAGCCCTTATTTAAAAATTTCCTTTTTAAATAAGGAAATTTATAATAAAAATACTTTCACTGATTAGTGGCCTGATTTATTTTTTCTTTTTGCAGTAGTGGGCATTGAGCCCAGGAACACTCTACCATTCAGCTGTTTCAGCCATTTTTATTTTTTTTATTTTCAGACAAAATTAGTAAGGGTGACCTTAAAATTGCAATCTACTGCCTCAGTTTCCCAAGTAGCTGTAAGTACAACTGTGCCCATGCTTGGCTAGGATCTGATGTTTTAAATGTGCTTTCTTTTTGAAGTTTCTCTTTTAAAATAAAATCTTTCTGAAAGAAACACCTTTAGAAGTTGATCAGGAAGAGATCCAAGTGTGTTAGTGTGTCTTCAGCTTTATCATGGACTGTATCTTTGTTTTGTTTTTGCAGTGATGGAGATTGATCCCAGGGACTCGAGCATGCTAGCAAATGCTCTACCACTGAGCTGCATCCCGAGCCCATGTACTGTGTCTCTATGTTCTGACTTTCAGTGTCCCATTTTGGGAGGTATGTTTGTGTGTTTTGGGACCTTGATTGATGTTGCTGGACGTCAGAGGACTGGAAAGTGAGATTAATGAAGTGAAGATTACTTTTCCTCCATGGATTCTCACAGTTGCTTGGGATCATTCTATATTCTAGTTGCTATTTTATTGATATCATGGGGGGGGCAGTTACTGACATTTAAGCCAGGGTCATGTACACGCTAGGCAAGGGCTCCACTACCAAATTATATCTCCAGCCCTATTTTGTTTTATTTTGAGACAGGATCTCACTTAGCTGCCCATTCTGACCTCAAACTTGGGATTCTTCAGTATCTGGAATAGTTGGGATTGCAGACCTGTTCCACTATGCCCAGCTCTAATTGCTATTTATGTTGCCATACAGCAGAGAAATTGGTGAGTTATCTTGATTTTCTCTCTTTTTTTCCCTAATAAAATATCTTATTTCTGATGTTATTGCTTTTGAACTCTGTATCCTCACACCCCTAAGCTGCTTATATTGGGTACTGACAAGAGACAGTTTTGTTTGTGAGCTGCTAAGAGGTGACTTGTGGCTTAGGATATTTGGGTCTGTGTTCTCCACAAAGGCTAGAATAAGGAAGAAATGTGATTTTGACCTGACTACTTGCTGCTTTACTTGCCCAGCTATTGAATATTGCTGTAAAGTAGCCAGGCCAGGTTTTTTGGGTAATGGCAAATACTCTTTTTCTATTGGCATTCTTTCTCTAGATTGCATCTTTGCTATTGAGTAATTGGATGTGTCTGTCAGTGTCCCTGTCTTCCTCATTTCCTGGTTCTCTGCTGCTGGCAGTGGGATGGAGTAGCCATAATGAGGGCTGCTTCTTATCACAGTCCTTGTTTTAGCTACTGTATTTTAAACAGTATTATTTCTTAAATCTTCCCTCCTATTTTGGAGGGGATTGATTGTAAGAGGCCATTCCTTCTTGTCCTCCCAATTTACATGAAACCAAGCTAAAGGAGAGATTTAGAATACATCCAACTTCTTTAGGGGATGCAAATGTGGGATTAAGAGTATCACCCAGTTTGTCATCCCTTGTTCTTTGTGAACTATAGGGGAAAGTTTTCTTAGTTCTGTAGAATTTTTCTAGTTCCCCCAGTGTTGGGGATGAAACCCAGGTCCTTGAGTATGTTAGGCTAATGTTCTACCATGGTACTATGTCCTCACACCTATGTAGAACTTTTTTTTTTTTTTTTTTTTTTTTTTTTTTTTTTTGCTTAACTCCAGTCCTTGTACATGTTCCACGTAGAACTCTTAACTGCTCTGTTACTGATTTCTGATCACTTGGCCAAAAGCCAGGGATGGTTTCCTGAGAAAAATATCAGAATTAAATAATACCAACTTATCCTGTCTGTACTAATGTGCTAATTCTTTGCCATAGAAATCAGTTCCTACTTTGTGCTATTCCAGGACTCTTATGATCAATATGATCCAGACTTAAGACAACTTCCTGATAACATTTTCTGCATCCCATATTTGCTCATAGGAGAGCAGAGGCTAAAGGGCTACACCCCCCTGCAGCCTCCGTGGACAACAAGCAAGCTGGGAGTGGAGATTACCCTCTGCCCCTGCCTGTCTAGCACAGGCTCACCATGTGTGTGTGTATCATCTGGCTTTTGTTTTTATAAATTGTTAGAGCTTCTGTGGGACCAGCAGGGGAAGAATTGTAATGGGTTTTCCCCATTCTCAACAAACTGTATAAAGTTCATTTTTGCTTTTTCCCTCTTTTACCTTTTTCTTATGCGGGCAGGCAGTGGAATCCAGCCAACTTGGATACAGACAGGGTCCTTGGGGTAGGCTGTGAATACTGCCCTCTAGAGAATATTTCTAGATAAAGAAATGCCCTGCTGACCTGATTATTGCATTTCCCACCTAAAGGCATCCGAATTCCTCCTCTTAGCTGTATACCTGTCTCATCTCACATCAAATGCAGTCCTGGGTTTGTCGTAGATACAAACAATGAACCCAGTGACGTATTTGGACCAAAACTGTCATAAATTTTCTCAGTATTTGTGTTAATTCCTTCATTACTATAAAACAATGACTTTTCCCTTACAGTGTGACACGTGGACATTTGACTTTTCTAATTTTGAGAGCTATTATAGAGAAAGAAATTGTTTTATAGGTAAGAAACTTTATCCCTCTCTTTGCTCTCAATTTGTCTTTTCACACAAACTTCTCTTTCACAGAACTTGAGGTGGTGGTCAAGAGGGCCAGAGGCCATCTGATGATTAAGGGGATCAACTCTCAGCCCACAAACAAATCTTCACCTGAAATTATCTCATATGAAATCTCAGCAAAATGCTCTATGCCAGAACTGACACCTGGCATTACTGATAACCCCCCATCTGTGAGGTCTGTGTACGCAGGAGGTGTTTCCATTATTAGAATAGCTGCTTCCTAAGGAAAACAAAAATGCTTTGTGTATATAAATTTTTTGCAAATATTAGTTGAGCTTCTGCGACATGCCAGAGCTTGCTCCAGTGCGCTCAGGTACCTTCCTGCATTGTCATGGTTCTGATGGCTATTCATTTGCCTAGCTTCCCATGTTACTACTGATTGTGGAAAACGCATAAGAACTTGTAACTTTCCTAAAGTCTTCTGTGTGAGAAGCAAGGCAATACTTTGAGTTATTCTGGCTTAAAGTCAAGTTCTGTTTTGTGACCCTGAAAAGCAGTACTAATAGGCTCTCTGCACACAATTGTACCAGTTGCTTACTGCACAAGGGCAGACTGGAGCAGGAGGCTGCAAATGTCAGAGTGCTGCCCGTGCTCTGCTCACCACAGCCTTTTTCTGATTTCTCTAAAGTACTGTGTAGGCATGTTCCACTACAGAAAACTAAGGAAGGTGATATCCAGGGCTTCTAATTGCAGCTTATGTATTCCACAAGATGCTGAATGAGATGTCTTGTGGGTACAGAAGAGCTGTCAGTACTGGTGACTTCCCATTAGGATTCTTGATTTATGTGTTGAGTGGTTTTGCTCAAAAGCAAGGGTAGGCAACCTGACATTGGGATCATCACCAAATGCTAAGGGATCCAGGGGCATGTGGCACCATGACACATTTTTCTGTCTTCGCCGTTCGATAGTTTTTGTTCCCCTTTATTCCTTTTCCCCTACTGAGGCCATCAGCCTGTGGTCTGATTGTGGAGCAAGGTGGGGAATACCTGCAGGCATTACTTGGCCTCTTTACGCTCATAGATCACAACCAGGAGGATTGACCAGACACATCTTGCTCAGCTGACCCATGACTTCAAAGTATAAACCCTTCCCTTACCATACATAGCAGAATGTCAATTCTTGCTTTGCTAATAGAGCCCAACTGTATAGCAGGGAAGAATGAAATTCAATCATTACATTATAGTTACCTCCTTTATCAAGAGGACTCCCTGGAGAGTTGGAAACTGTCGTGTTCCTAGAACATTAATACATCCTATCTTTGCTTTAGCCCCCAGCTGGCTTGTGTGTTTCCTGGTTCACTCCACCAGGGTCCTCCCCATGTTGATGTTTAAGCCACAGGACAAGATAGCAGCTTCATTGTAGCTCAGGTGGGAGTTGTTCTCAGGGATATTTGCAAGGCTTTGTCATAGGTGCAGAGTAGCAGCTACTCAGATGAGTCTTACCCTGTTCCCACCTTTCCTGAGGGGACCTTTTATAGTGATATTGCTCCCCTCAGTGGATGGTCTTTGTGCAACTAGAAGAAACTTAATACACATTTTTAAACAAAAGTTTTGACATTTTAAGATTGCTGGTTTGCTGCCTCCTTTCCCAGAAAAAGAAGTTGAAGTACATCTTCCCTGTGAAGAGTCTGGAGTAATGCATTTGTTTCTGATGATTTTAAGCAAGAGAATTGTGTTATGCACATGAATTATTTAGTAGCACCAAAGGAAATAATTTACTTTTGCCTAGCCCTGTTTTTTTCCTGCTTTGTAGCCTTCCATTTATTTTTCCCCCAGATTAAAAGTGCACATTAATATCTCATTCCTTGATTAAGCTCAGTTTATTATTGACTCCAATGCTCTCATCTCCCCCAAATGCTGGAATTAAATGGTAATTAAGTTAACAAAGCATTTTACTTAACAGCAGGTATTTCCATTTTCTGGATGAAGTTCCATTAGCTCTGCTTGCTACAGCTGTGATTTGCTCATTTTATCTTTGTGAGCTCTTCTGCCTCCTCCTCTTCCCTCCTGTTGTCTATCTTTTGGCCAATCTACTCTTCTTCAGGGGAGAGGACCAAAATTCAAGTCTATGAATTGTTTTTTTTCTCCAGAAGCAATGCACATGCATTGGGAAGAACATATTGAAGGTGGAAAGAAAGGGAGACTCAAAGATAAACGTCTGCTCACCTTCCTATTTATGTGGCAACCTGATAAATTTGACTTAAGGGGGATCATTTCAGATCATCAGTCTTATCATCTTTGTAAATACACACTATTTGATTTGACTCCAGGTGCTGCAAACCTGATCATCACATAGAAAGGATGCTCCATGAATCTAGTTCCCAGTCAGCACAGCCAATGAAGTTACCAGGAGTGGGAACTGAGATCCCCCAAAGCATCCTGGAGCACCAGGTGATACTGGATCCTGGGAGCTGAGGTCAGGGAGGATCTGACCTGCTGAGTGCTTGGAATATTCTGCAGGACCTTGATATGCTAAGTGCTTTTAAGAGGAGGAAGCTTTTCATCTTTAGCAAAGGAGTTTCTATCACTTAGAACCATATTTTGAAAACAATTGGAAAACATTTGCTGAATTAAAGTCATCTCTTAGTTATATCCACACTGGGAATATAATATGTTATCTGAGTAAAATCCATCAACTTTCAGGATACACCAAGTTTCCATGGCTGGGATGTGTTCAACATTGGGACCTTTGTTTTTGATACAATGGAGACTTTTTAGGTTAGCTTGGAGAGAGGGGGTAATAACTTTGCTTTTTACTCAAGAGAATGTATCAGACTGTTATGAGCTGTATCAAAATGGCAGCCAACTGTATTCATTTAGCAGTGGAAGGTAAAGATGTCATGAATGATCAAATGAATGATTAAAAAATAGTTTGGGATTCCTTCCTGTTTGAGATATTTTCATTAGATTTGCCTATTGCATTCAAATGATTCTTTTGGATGAAACTCTCACCTAGTGAGAATCTGATTGTAATAATGCATGTATGATTGAGTGTATAGGTAGGTATATATGTGACTCAACTTGTTTCCACCGATATACATCTTTATTTTTAAAAAGTCCACTCCAAAATATTGAAAATAATACATCCCTGGAAGGTTTATTTTCAAATGGCAGGCTCCATACTGTGGTCAACATCTGTTTACTTTTTGTGTTTGTAACTTTCTAGTCACATGGGCTTGATGACCAGACAAAGTGTGTTGTGTGTTGAATACTGACCAATATAGAGAGGTTTTTCTTTTCTGATGAATTTAAACTCTTAAGGAACAGAAAACTGTTCTGGTAAAAAGAAATCATTATTAATAATTAATTGCTCTTGTGCACATGCTTCCTCCAAAGCATCACATTGTTGTTTCATTTTCTTTTTTGAGGTAGAAAGTATTGAAACCAGGGGTGTTCTACCACTGAACCGCAATTACAGCACTTGGATGATGATGATGATGATGATGATGATAATGATGATGATGATAATGATTTGGTATTGGTGATTGCATTCAGGGGTGCTTTACCACTAAGCTATATCCATAGCTTTTTTTTACTTTTTATATTGAGACAGGACCTTGCTAAGTTGCCAAGGCTGGCTTTGAACTTTCTAAGTCCATCCTTGAACTTGTGATCTTCCTGTATCAGCTTCCTGAGTAGCTAGGATTCCAGGTGTGCACCACTGCACCCTGCACAAAACATCACATTTGCAGCCACAAGAGATTTACTGTTTAAAGTGACATGGATCCAACACCCATTATTACACTTCCAAACTGTTCTAGGCAATGGCTTTCAGGTAAGAACAGGCCACTATCAAGTCATAAACGGAAGCTTTTCCTTGTTTGTTTTAATTCTACCCAATGAGTTGGGTTAACAGTACTTGTATTTATTTTGACCATGTCCTCAGAAGGGCAACCACTTCATCTGCTGAATTTTAAAAGTCTAACTGTGTACTCATCTTTTATGCTGGTATCTGTTCTTTTCTGAGGCCAATTCTAGGCATGTGGGGAAGGCTATTAATAGGACATATGCAGTGGCTTCTGGCATTTTGTGAACTTCCAAGTGTTATCAAAGCCTGGACTTCTTGGAAAGAGGAAAAGTGCATTTAGCCACTTGATTTTGGACACAGTGATTGACATGGGCCCTTATATCACCATCATACCTTTTAATTGCTTATGATTCTTCTTGACTTAAATATAAGGAAATCACATTGAAAAAGCTAAACACCTATGTATCTACACCAGAGTTTGCTGCAGTTTGAGAACAACACTTTAGTCCAGATCTCTGAGCTATTTAGGCAGGGTTTTGCACAGATTGTTTTTTCTTTGGTATTAAAATGTTCCCAATTTTGAGTGGAAGTTTTCACACACATGTGCAGTTCTCCTCCAATCCTTGCTTTTCTTAAACAGGATGTTGCTTGCTGTAAACACCATGCTCCAAGGGTGTACTTTAATGAGCAGTTTTTTTTTTTTAAACAAATACCACTAGTGTGTTTTTTCTTCTGTCCTCGCTGAACTCAGGGGACAGAGCCATCCCCATTGCCTGGGCTGGAAGCTGGGTGGGGAAAGGCTGGTCCTAGACCCTGGCTCTCCAAGTATCTGTGGGTAGGAAAAGGCTTCTCTCTTCAGAAACAAAGGTTCAGGAAGTGCACAGTCAAGAGGTCACTCCTGTGACATTCAGTGCATCCCATTTGTCATGCGGGCCCCACAGAGTCTCACAGGCTTGGGCTTAGATCCTAGCTCTGTCTCCTTACAGGGCAGAGGAGGCTTGTTCATAAACCTTAGCTTTTCCATCAGTGTAATGGTGTGCTCATTCCATCTTTATTATAGAGTCTTCAGAAGACTTGGTACCATAAATCACATGCGGGGGTGGGGGGGCAGTGGAGACAGATGCCACTGCAGGGAAACTGATCCTAGGCCATTCCTGCTAATATTACCCTGCTACCAGCCCATTTCTGCCATGGGCTTTGACCTCTGCCTACTCTGTTCCCTATGCTGGGCAGGTCCAAGTCTTCAGGAAGTTCCTTTAGGAAGCCTGTCTCCACCCCCAGTTGAGTCATGCAGCACCCCAGCTCCTGCCATCCACACCCCCTACTTCTGGGACTGCACAGGACCTGCAGCTCACTTTCTTAGGCCTGTGACATCAAGTGTCCTGAGTGTCCTGAGTGCTGACACCTGCCTCCTGACATTTGTCTTCTACATACAAAGGAGCTTCTGTCTCACCTCCTCCAGGAGGCTTGAGCATGTCCTCCCCACAGGCCCCATGTACTCTGCTTGGGGATCCAGGCTGCAGCTAGATAGTGCTGGTGCAGTGCTTATGCAGCATGCCAAGAGGATTCAGAATGCCAATTGAAATGAGGAAATAATTAAATTTTCTTAAGAATATTTAAAAGCATATTCCAAGCACGGAAAAAGGAGTGTATAAAAAATTAAAAAGACAATTCTGCAGGGGAGGAGAAGGACAGCAGTGGTGGAGAGGTCAGCACTGAGTGAAGACACTGAGAGAGGTGCCTGAAAGGGCTCTAGATCCACGACAGCCAGAAGGTGTGCTGCCCTAGGTGGAATTGGGTCTGGCTTGACTGTTTCTAGACCTGTAAGCTCTAGACCCCCCATGGCTAGAAGAGCAGCTATCGGAAGGAGAGATGCTGTCTCAATAGAGGTGGCCCCAGCTGCCTCATTGTCCACAGCTGTTATAATAATCGCTGCCAGATGTGGAATGTCCTCTGGCCTGGCTGCTTGGGACTGAGCTACCTTTTGCTTCATAGATGGCTCTATGGCCTCTGGTGGCTCATGCTATCCTTCTGGGGATGGTGCCATATCTGACCCTTCCTCCAGTGTTGCTGGTATCACTGACTGTTCCTTTTCCTCAAGCTCAAGTGCTCAGAAGAAAAGGTCCTGAACATAACTCCCTTTCCCTGAGCCTTTCCAATTTTCAGAATACTGCTGCCTCCCAAAGAAGCTCCAGCCCCTGTACCCACAACATCACATAGGCATGGAAGGCAGAGGTGTGAGGCCTATAACCTCTTGTCCAGCCTCAACCCAGGATGATGTTGGCAAGACTGGCTGGGATGAGCTATGGCAGGGATGGGTCCTCATGGGACTTGGCTCTGAGCCCCCAGCCTCCCCTCTTCCCTCTGTGTGCCCAGGGCCCCACCTACAGCTGTCTCTCTCCTCTTCCTGCAGGTGAAGCCTCAGACCTCAGCCCTCTAGTATAAATCCAGACAAGTGCGGGACCCCTGTTTTTGCCCAGCTCTCCTTTACCCCAGCCTCCCAAGTGTCTAAACTCTGGAGACAGGAGCCCTCCCTCTTGACCCCAAGTCCATTTACTTCTTTACTTGTTTATTCTCCTCACAATGTGGGTGGAAGATTTCATACCTAGAGGGGACCAGAAGTGTCACCTTAAATGTCCTGTGCCCCACACCTGCCAGGATGCTAGTGGAACTGACTTCCCAACTGAAATGAAAACCCAGGAGCAAGTGGAAAGTATATCTGTACTGTAGTGGCACCCCCTCCTCCACAGAAAATCTTAATTAAGCTTCTCCAGAGACCCCACCATAATCTTTCTTAGACTGTCAGCAGACTTTCTGAAAAAGAATTTTCAGGCAGGAGGTATGCCTGCAGAAACACAGTGTAATAAGAAAAACTAACCCAAGGCCTTCACAGAGGTATTTGCATTTCAGAGTTAGGTCCTTGAAGGGCAGCTTGTGAGAGAAAACAAAATAAAACAAAAACAAACTCAGGCACTGATTTTCACAGAGAGAGGAAAGAGAAAGTCCTTAGGGTTATTTTTGTCAAACCTGGGTTGAGCTGGGAGCTGAGAAGATGAAGAAAAAAAAGAAAAAGAAAACCAGTTGTCATGTAAACTTCTGTAGATTGTAAGCCTCTGAGCCCCTCCCCCTATACACTGGGTATAAAGTTCTAAAACTTCCTGAACTTGGGGTTCAGGGGGATTGGTTGATTATAGTGAAAGCTTTTCCCTCTGAACCTGGTTGCAATCAATAAATAAATCCGTGTCCTGCTACTCCCTTGGTGTCTGGCCTCATCTGTCTCTACAACAGTATTGCTCCCTGAATGATACACTAGGTGCCTGGAAATGTGCCTACACATAGTAGGTGCTTCATATGTTTGTGCAAAGAATGAAGTCAACCAGTTCCTTCCCAGATATCTCATTGGCTCAGGGCCTCTTAGTATACCCCAGAGATCACTGTTCTGGCTACATGTAGGTTGGGGTCCCTCCCAGAGGGAGTTCTCAACCTCTTTCCAACTGGGGAAGCTCTCTGCCTTAAGCCTCAGCAAGCAGGGGAGGGGACAATCACAAAGAGAAGCCCACAGCCCAGGGAGCACATTCCACAGGGCTAGCTAGACTGGCACAAGCACTTGTAGGGCTCATCCCAATTGGAGAGTCCTCAAAACACCCTACAGTGGTGTTCCTATGAAAACCCATTTCCACAGACTTGTCTAGGGTTCAGAGAACTGCAGGGCTTTCCCAAGACCCAGTCAGGAGGGAGCAAATTCTCCTGGGTTTGGAGGTGGTGGCACCTTTTATACAGCAAGTCTAGCACCTGCTAGGTGATGGTGAATCTTCAGGAGGTATGTGGGAAGGTGGATATTAAAAAGGGGTCCTTGATCCAGTTAAATACTAAGTGGTTTGCAAGCTTCTCCACCATGCCTATCTCCAGGATCCCCACTCTCACAGGTTCAACCAGGGTTGGGGTTGATTTGTTTTCATCCTATGGTAGGACCAAGAAGGGACAGTTCTAACAAGTAAATAGTAGCAAACTGCAAAATGACTCATTACTAGTGAAGTGAAAATAGCATCAAAAATATTTTGTCCATAATCATACACACACACACACACACATACACACACACACACACACATCCCTGGGATGGCTCTGGGGCTGTTGCAGGGAATAGAGTGGTGGGCTGGTCTGTGCTGACTTTTCTTGGGTTGTTCTGTGTCACTTCTGAGACTCCAGGCAAGGGCTGACACAGTATCTTAATGTGGGTGAGGTATCCCCTCAGTGGTTTTCTGAGGCCTGAGCCTTGGTGATTTGGGAGACTTTATAAGAGATCTTGACAAGTGAGCTAGTTGGAGCTCTGCAATGTGGGTGCTTGGTTTCAAGTTCTGTTAGGTCCATTGTCAAAGAAGTGAGGTTACTTCTTGGGGTCTCCTTACCGGATTCTCTTCTTGACACAAGACTGCCCCAAAGAATCCCTGGGATGCTAGTTCCCCCATCTCCCCATGACACATGTAAAAGTGGACACTATTATGCCTAGCCCACCTTCCCTCTGGCAGGCCTGTGTGTACCCAATACCCAAGCTTTGGGGAGCTTGGGTACTGGGTACACCTGAGTTCAGACCCAGCCCCTTGTTCTTTCCAGGTGTGTGACCTTAGACAACTCATTGTGCCTCTTAGGTCCTTCCCAGTCTTCACACCTGCTCCCTGGGGGTCATTCTAGCATAAGCTTCCAAGGATATAGTTAGGTGTATGTGCCCATAAGTACCTATATTACCTGTGAAACCCTAAGGCAGGAGTCATAAGTCCTTGACACACAAACTTAAGAGATGAAATAGTCATTAGAAGGGGAGAGACAAAGAGTGACACACAATTCAATCCAGACCTGGGTCACAGTGAGATCTAGGGAAAGCCATTTACCCTCTTGGTTATGTTTCCCACTCTGCACCACAAGAAATGTGAAGTGACTGAGATTCAGAGATTGTCCTCCTCCGGTATAAATCTTCTAATAACTCCATAGGACATTTAGAATTGGCCTAATTGCCTCCTCTCACGAGATGGGTACCACACAACTGTCCTAGTATCTGCAGCCTCCTGGTGCCTAAAGACTGTAGCCCCTGCCCTGTAACTTCTGAGGAACAAAAATCAGCAAAAGTTTTGGGATATCACTTCCAAAATGTGAGTTATGTAAAGTCTGATTTCTTTCTGACTAATTCCCCTTTCCTCTCTTCTCCTCTCCTCTCCTTTCCTCCTCTTCCCTTTTACTTTCCTCTTTCTTTTCTTTTCCTCCCTCCTTTTCTTCCTTCTTTCCTCTCTCTCTCCCTTCTCCTTATGGTTTGAATATGAGTATTCCTCAAAAGTTCCTTTATTAATGCAAAAATGTTTGGAGGTGGGTTACCAGGAGCATGTCCCAGAAGGGTGTATCTTCCCTGCAGCCCCTTCCTCTTCCCCCCTCTCTCTGCTTCCTGACTCTGCCATGAGCTGAGCAGCTTTCCTCTACTGGGATCTTCCTCCATGATGTGCTGCCTTACCTTGGGCCCAGAGGAACAGTCAGACATCTATGGACTAAGATATCTGAAACCCTGAGCCCCAAATAAACTTTTCCTCCTTTAAATTGTTCTTGGGTATTTTGGTCACAGCAACACAAAAGCTCAAGTTGAGATATTATGAGCTGCCCTGTGGATTATGCCAAAGCCAAAGATCCTATAGTATCCTGGCCCACGGATAGAAAAGCACTGAGGCTCTGCCAACTGGATCCTGCCAATAGAAGAGAAATGAATAGACCCCATGTCTCATCCTTGGCCAACAAAATACAAGGGCACATCTCCTAGAAACTTTTCTTTTACACCCTCTTTTCTTTGACAATGTAGCAGCCATATTGTATCCAAATGAGAAAGGAGAAGAAAATTGCAGATCTCAGCCCAGAGTTCCTATATCAGTATGAGCAGGTTCAACTTTCTGGGCTCAGTCACACAGGCCTCAACACTTACAATAATACTGCAATTGGTTTGTATTAATGCTTTGTTGCAGACACAGTAGTCAATTCAGATTATTAATCCACTGATGAGGTTACAGTTCTCATAATTGAATCCTTTCAGCTCTGAACATTCCTGCATTGACTATCACATGGGCTCTTCAGGGGACATTAATGATCAAAACCATGAGAAATAAAAGTCTTGTTATGTTGCCCAGGCTGGCCTCAAACTCCTGAACTAAAGGGATCCTGCCACTTCAGCATCTTGAGTAGATGGAATTACTATAGGTGTATGATCAACATGCCCAGCTCACCTAGGTAAGTTTTAAAAGGATCTTGATGGCACTTATGTCAAAACTAAAGGGGTCAGAAATGTTAATAGGAAGACAAATTAGAAGCCCATTATATTAATCTGGGTGAGAGGTGAGCAAGTAATGGAAAGTTGGAGAGAGGAAGTTGGATTTGGTTAACTTTTGAAGATAGACCCCAAAGATTTGTTGATGAATTGGACAGCCAACTGGATCCTGCCAATGGAAGAGGAATGAACAGGCCCCATGACTCAACTTTGACCAGCAAAATGTGAGTGCATATTTCCTGGGAAATTTTCTTTCCATCTTCTCTTTGACTCTATAGCAGTCATATTGTATCCAAATGAGAAAGGACAAGAAAATTGAATATCTCAGCACAGAGTACATGATACATTTAATTTTAGTAGCTACTAGAATTAAAGCAATGCAGTCCAACTTATTGTATCGTGTTAGTACAATCCATGGCACTTGGTGTTCTTCTTCTGGCTTCT
This sequence comes from Urocitellus parryii, assembly GCF_045843805.1. Classification (NCBI taxonomy): domain Eukaryota; kingdom Metazoa; phylum Chordata; class Mammalia; order Rodentia; family Sciuridae; genus Urocitellus; species Urocitellus parryii. The sequence continues at coordinate 146,148,053 of NC_135533.1, forward strand.
TAAATAATGTTTCCTTTATTTATATAACCAAAGGATTTTTTCATTAATAAGCATATGAATTCAAGAAGGAATATGCCATCTGTTTTACAACATGAACTGTGTTTTTGGCAGTTGAGAGAAATATCCAAATTTATCTAAAGCAAATTTGTCAAACTAAATTTACACTTTTCATTGAATAAATTCAATGCAAATGTATTGCTACTACTGTGCTGATTTTCTTCAGGGTGAAAGCAGATATTCTTATATTTCCATGTTTTCTTGTGAATGATTCCTAAAAGGAGTGTGTGTGTGTGTGTGTATATATATATTGAAATTTGAATTTGTGCAAATTCTGAGGGAAAAATTCAGATCAATCTTTTAAAAAATATATTAATACATTGTAGCAAAATCTTAGCTACCTAGGACTAAATTTGTGAATACTAGGTTTTGCTCATCTATAGGCTCTGGATTTTTAATATTCAATATTTTGGATAGGCATCTTCATGAAGTGTATTATATACATCTTCACTTTTTTTAAAAAGAAGATTGGCCCAGATAATTCAACATTTCTCAATGTCTCAGGATCTGCATTAATGTTTATGATTGCAATTGTCTGCATCATGATTATGCCACACTTAAGAACTCTTGATGACTATTGGTTGGTCTATTTGTATTTGTTTCCTGATCAAATTGTTCCTGTGGTAGAGAATTTTTTTTTCAGTATTGTAAATTGAACCCAGAACCTCACACATGCTAGGCAAGTGCTCTATCACTGAGCTATATTCCCACTCCCTTTTAAAATTTTTATTTTGATACAGGTTCTAAGTTGCCCAAATGGGCTTCAAACACCTGACCCACCTCCCTTATGAACAGATGCAAGTTTTAGCCATTCAGATAAAATACTCCATTTCCTTACTTTCCTTATATCTAGATTTGAATAGATGACTACATTCTGGCCATGAGATGTAAATTGAAGTGGATGAATGTTCTGGAAATTTCCACATTAGGGAAGAGTTTGCTCTTCACTTCTTTCTTGCTCCTGCATATAACAGAAGTACTTGTGGCTGTCCTGGAACCCTGAGGTGATTTTTATGATTAGACCCCATGAACTGGGAATGGCAAAGCAGAAAGATGGGAGCCTGGATCCTTATGATATGATGCCACACTTCCTCTGCACTACATACCTTCATTCTTCTCTCATATGAGAGAAAAATAATTAACTTACTTAAGGCATTGTTATTTTGAAGTTTTCTGTCATGTGCATCCAACCCCAATTTACTAATTTTCATGTTTTTTATGCCTTCTGTTGCTTTTTTTTTTAATGTCACTCTAGATGCCTAGACACTGTGCTTATTTACATCACCCTCATTTGTTTTTAGTTTTCTGTCATTATTCTTTGTTTAGTGATTGTGGAGGACTACTATCTGCTAAGTGCTAGAGATAGTGTTGTAGGCAAAACAAACATGTATGTGTTCTAGGAGCTTAAATTATATTGAGGATATTACTATCCATTGGGGAAACAGATGACCAAGTTTGTTAGCCATTAAAAAGGCTGAAGAGGCTTGCCTTTGAATACATGGACATTTGGCTACCTATACTTTCTTATTTTTACCTGTGCTATAGTTAAGTATGATGGCTTACGACTGACTTGTGTTTGCGTGAGATGTATTTCCTTCCATGCTTGTTACAAGTTATAAATAAAGTACTTGTTTTCTGTTTATTGGAGAGCATTTCTATTGTGAAATAGGTATGGTGGCACATGCATGTAATGCCAGCTACTGGGGAGGATGAGGCAGGAGGACTGCAAGTTCTTTGCACAACTTAGTAAGAACCTGCCTCAAAAGAAAAGTAAAATGGGCTGGAGATGCAGTTTAGTGGTCAAGTGCTCTTGCTTTTGAACCCAAGGCTACTGAACTAATAAGTCCCCCAGACTGGCGCAGAATTTTTCCTCTTAACAGAGGCCACCCTAAATGGGCAATTTTCTTGGCACCTTCGCACCAGAATTTCCAAGGTGGAAAGGGAAATTTTCCCAAGGTGGAAAGGGCAATTTTCTTGGCACCTTTGCACCAGAATATCCCAAGCTGTCCAGGGCAGTTCAAAGCAATGATTCATTCACTGCTCCCCACAGCACCACCTTGGATTTTATTTTATTTTTTGAGATAGGGTCTTGCTATATTTTCCAGGCTAGTCTCCAACTCTTGGGCTCAAGAGTTTCTCCTGCCTCAGCTCTCTAGTTACTGGGGCTACAGTTACAGTCCACACCACAATGCTGGACTTCATCCTCTATTTTATGGTAATAATGTCCTTCATTTTCTTTAGAGTTTTACCATGTATATGTGCCTCTCTGTACACATAATTCAGTTTTACTGATTTTTGAACTGTGTATTCATGAAATTGTACTCTACATATATTTCTGTATTTTCTCTTTTTTAGCTTGACTTTGCATGTGTAAGATTCAGTCATATGAATTACTTCAGTGAACATGGTGAAGTAAGACAGTTCCACAATTTCTCTCCACCTGTGAAGCACACAAGTTATGTGCTTCCAGAAACAATCACTATACAGTACAGATACTTCCATTCCAAAAGTGAGAAACTGAAAAAGAAAGAAAGAAAGAAAGAAAGAAAGAAAGAAAGAAAGAAAGAAAGAAAGAAAGAAAGAGGGACAGGTCCCAGGCAAGTCCAGAATCCAGCAAGAGAAATTCCATTGGACTTTAAGGCTGAGATGAGAAAGGTCTTGAAAAATAGTTAAAGAATGGCTTTTCCTGGCTAAGTACCTGGATAGACAAGGAATGAAATATTTCAGGGTGCTTGTCTCATGGTGGCTATATAGTTACCTTGTATGACAGCACATTCTCTAAGAATTCTCATCATATTGGCAGTACAAAGGGGGAGACGGTACAGCAGACCCAGGAGTTAAAACGATCCAAGTGTGTCTTGGGAGGAAAAAATTAGAGAACATGAGCAGGATGAAACTGGAATTTTCTGAATGAATGAATGAATGTGAATACAGGAAACCTTAACAGGATTGTGAGGGAGTGTAAACTGTTTAATTATGATGGTGGGAGGTTAGTTGTAAAATGATGACTCTCAACTCCTCTCATTTTGAAGGCATTTTAAACTATTCTTAATGAGCACTAGGAGGCAGGGAATAAAGATAATTCAGACCACTCTCCGTTTAGAGACAGTCTATCTACATCCTTAAATGGATGGCTACTGTTATCCTCTTTTCAGGGCTCTGACGAAAAGAAACTCAGGGCAATTCAGTTACCTGAATGAAACACGGCGCCAGGTGCCCGCTAGATTTGCCTCGCACAGCGCTTTCGTGTCCGCAGGACTGTGTGAGTACGCTCCGCGCCTTCGACTAGGCTGAGCGCCGAGTTGCCACCGCAGCTCGGAGTCATCCTGCTTCGCGGCTCCGATCTGGCGTGCTTTCAGAAACGCCGCGAGGCTGAGGGCCCCGCCATCTATTCCTAGGCCCGGAGCCCGGTCGCGCGGCAGGACTGGGGGCGGGGCTGGGCGGGGCCAAGGAGGGTGAAGCGTGATGACGCCACGGGCGCCCCGCCCACGTGGTGCCTGCGCCGGCGGCGGTTGTGGTAGTTGGGCAGGTGGTAGCGATCGCAACGGCTGCAGGGTTCCCGGGGAGCGTGAGACGGCCACGGTGGCTGCAGCTCCGAAGTCGTGAGGGACCTCATGCCTCCCTTCTGTCGCTGGCGCTGAGCCTTCTGCCTTTCCTGCCCGGCTTCTCGCCCCCGGCCCCGTCAGGATTGGGAAGAGAGGCCCCGGGGAGGGACGGAGCTGTAGGTGAGGCGCCAGGAGCCCCGCCCCCTCCGCTGCCCGAGCTAACCCTTGTGAAGTCTCCCACTTGTCCTGAGACCCACTTACAATCAGGCCTCCCATCTCAGGACATCTCGAAGTACCTGGTCCGGGAGGCTACAAATGAGCGGGGAGGGGAATAGCCTTTGACCAAGAGGAGCTCACTTTTCCCATAGACGTTAGCCCTCTGTTAATATTGCAACTGATAAGTATAAAGTAGGAAAAAATATAGTTAAAAACATTTGCGGGCTGGGTTTGTGGCTCACTGGTAGTGTGCTAACCATGCATTTATGAGGCACTGGGTTCAATTCTCAGCACCGCAAATAATCAAATGATTAAAATAAAGGTCCATCAATAACTAAAAAAAAAATTTTTTAAATTTGCTCTATAATTTGTTGACCTTTAAAAATAAAATTTGAGTTCTTACACTTCAGGAAAAATGGGTGCGGATTTGAAAATGATACCTGCCATAAATGCAGCTGAACTAAACATAAACATTAGTTCACAAATTAATGCTTTCAACAGAATAAATAAATTAGGAAAAGTTTTAACCAGTTTCATTCTATATTATGTAGCGTGATCATCCAAAATTTTATACTTTTCTTGTACAGAGGGTATGTATTTGGGTTTCTTTTTTTTAAAGGGAAACTTTTTTTTTAAAGCAAGGTATGCCATTAACTTAATACGTTGAAATTTTTAGCATTATACCCTTGCATTTATTTATTTATTTATTTCACTTATTTTAAAGAGAATTTTTTTTAATATTTATTTTTTAGTTATCAGCATCTTTGTTTGTATATGGTGCTGAGGATGCAACCGGGCCAGCACGCTACCGCTTGAGCCACATCCCCAGCCCCCCCCCCCTCCAAAGGGAAACATTTTAAATCCAACAAACTGATACTTTCTGTTACCAGTGGACTAAGATTTTTTTTTCTCAGTAAAAATTTCCTTAAATTATGTGCTTAACAGAAATTTTATTTACAAGACTGCTTCCACTTGAAATGCTGTCACAAGTAACTTGGAAGGGGGATATCTTGTAATGCTATTCTTAGAGGTAATAATACATGAATTTAGTTTATAAACTCTTGGACTATGTATTTGACACGTTAAAAAATGCACAGTATTAGTGTCGACCATCTCTTAATAGTTAACCTATAAATACTGTTCTATAATTTTCTTTCCTCAAACAATTGGTCTAAGTAGTGCCACTTGGGTCCCGGATTTTCTTCAGTGTCATTTAGCAAACCAACTGTCTTTAAGCAATTAGCAAACAATTGAATAATCCAACAGAGTACTTGACAGTTTTTGCTTTTAAATTTCACAGGAAGGGTTCTTCACTCTTCTGGAACTCAGAATAGTAAAATTAGAGGAAAAGCCCTATGATGATTTACTGCTCTTAAGAGAAAAAGCCCACATTTTCAGGCTATAAATGATTGAATCTATTGAAGATAACAACATCTACTGAGACTGGCCTTTATGCTTATTTGTTAGGTAGTTGAATAAAATTGGGCAACTTAAATAAACTAACTGGCAGACAAAGTAGAAACTGTCCTGCATTGTTGTTTTCATAAAGAGATGACATTTTCCAACCATGCAGATGTGAGCCAATTTTCTGACTATTGTATGAAGTAGTAAAACTGAAAGGGAGAAATGATTGTTATACACTCTGAATTGCTTTGCATCATCTCATTTGAGATAATTCTTGACTTTTTTTTGTTGAATGTGGTGGCACACACCTGTGATTCCAGTGACTTAGGAGGCCAAGGCAGGAGGATCATAAGTTTGAGGCCAGCCTCAACTACTTAGCAAGACCTTAAGCAACTGAGTGAAAACCTGTCTCAAAATTAAAAAAAAAAAAAAAGATATGGGATGTAGCTCAGTGGCATAGTGTCCCTGGGTTCATTCCCCAACACCAAAAATGGAAACAAATGATAAAAAAAGTGATTTTATCCTAATTTACCCTTATTACTTCAACCATGGACATTGTCCATCAAACTTGGACTTTGTCATATAGTTCCAACCCTATATTTCAGGCATAACTGCTGATCTTCTCTGTCATATGAGAGTGAGTCAGTTCTATGTGTGTTTTAAGCATCTGTGTGGATTATCAAAGGGGGAGTTCTGGTTTGTGGAGCAGTGAATATTAGTAGCACCAACTCGTGTTCTTTTTCTTTTTTTGACATTGAGTCTCTATGTTGCCCAGGCTGGTCTTGAACTCCTGGGCTCAAGTGATCATCCTGCCTCAGCCTCCTGAGTAGCTGGGACTACAGGTGTGTACCACCCCACTCAGCCCAACTCATATTCTTTTTTTTTTTTTTCATGGATAAGTAGAAAGACACACTAGACTTTATTTTTGCCTAAAGACATGTTCTTAGAGAAATTTTTCCCACATATTCTTCAGATTATCTAGAAGTAATTCTAATTTACTAATGAAATCACTCATTTTATATAAGAATTTATGCTCATAAGAATTTTCTAAAGGTTAATGGGTGATATATATGATGCTGTTTAAGTCCCTCAGAAATTAGTTGTACTATACAGTATGCCTTAATTGCATATGCTGTGCTAGGCACCCTGTTTGATGGAGTATACAAACATTGAATAAAACATAGGCCCTTTTAAGCTCAGGCCTAGTTGAAGAGAATAACTGTGTGCAATGTTGCATCCACCAACATGTGGGTATGTTCAAAGTGCAATGAATGAGAAGGCAGAAGAAAGGAATAATTAATTGATGTACAATAGAAATATTGATTGAATTAGGAACACAGCAGCTTTTCAGAGTTAGAAGTGGTGTATAACTTTGTCATTGAACTGCTGGTATTAGAATGACAAAATAGGAACACACCTGTAATCCTGTTTTTTCAGGAGGCTCAGGTAGGATTCAGAACTCTATGCAACTCAGGGCAACTTAGCCAGATCCCATCATGAAATTTAAAGGGACAGGATAGGGCTAGGGATGTAGCTCAGGGCCAGAGTACTTGCTATCATGTTCAGAGTGCCTGGATTTCTTCCCTAATACTACAGCAACAACAACAAAAATTAGTTAAAATTGTTTTTATTTTTAATTGTTCTGTTTGGGTTTTTAAAAAGTTAATTTTGAAGTTTATTTCCCTTTTTATTTAATTTTTGACATAGGATCTGTTACCTGAATTCTTGGGCTCAAGTGATCCTCCAAATGATCCTCATGCCTTCTATGGGTTTCTGTCTCTGTGCCTGACTGAAGCTTGTACACATTTTCTTGGTTTCTAAAATTATTTGGGTTTGGTTACTGTGTGCTAGGGATGAAATTCAGGGCCTTGTACATGCCAGGCAAGTACTCTGTTTTACTTTTGTATTGTATTTGGTGATGAACTATCACCTATTGAATAAGTCCCAGTGTTTTTAGCTCTCTGTCAGGTTCCTCTGTGGTCCTGTCCCAGCTGAGCTTTCGGTACTTCTTATGCACTAATTAAACAGGTTGGCTTACTCTCCCAGCTTTTTCACAGCTCTATGCTTTTGCTGGTATTGTGTCTTCCACATGACCTTTGCCATCAAAATCTTATTACTCTTTTCATACAGTATTTCCTGGGATGCAGTGGTGCAAGCCTGTAATCCCAGTGACTCTGGAGGCTGAGGAAAGAGGATTGCAAGTTCAAGGGCCACTTGGGCAACGTAGTGAGGCCCTGTCTTCAAAGAAAAAGCAAAACAGGTTGGGGATGTGGTTTAATGGTAGAGTGTTCCTGGGTTCATTCCCCACTACCACAAATAAATAATCAAAACAACCATCCTGTCTTCTAGTCCAGTATAGTTGCTGGTTCCACTGTGAAGCTTTCTTTCATCCCTCATGTTCTTTCATTTCCACCAAAAGAACTCATTTTTCTCATCTGTAGTCTTACTGGCCTTTTGGATATAACATTATTTTCATACTGTATTAAGCAATAGGTTCTCTGAGAACAGGATCTTGCCTTGTTTCTTCTGCTGTCCTGCATTCATTACTGAAATAGAGTTATATGAATTATATTGAATACATGTGAACTTTTAGTTCATAGTTTTCAGGAAACCCCTCAAAGTACTGTCAAAAATTCTTACTCAGCATGGCCTACAAATAAATGCATTCAATCCATAAACTGTGCAGATATAAACAATGTATCTATTCCCAGAACTTCATGAAAGAAATATTTTCCAACCTGACATCTATTTTTACAATATTGACCATTCTTTGTATTGGATTTTTTCCTCCTTTTCTATGGGCACGTCTTTAGTCTTGAGCCTGATGAGGAGAAATACCCTGAAGTCATTGCAGAAGACAGCAATGACATTTATATCCTGCCCAGTGATAACTCTGGACAGGTCAGTCCCCCAGAGTCTCCAACTGTGACAACTTGGCAGTCAGAGAGCTCACCTGTCTTGCTGTCAGCTAGCCAGAGTTGGCACACAGAGAGCCTACCAGTGTCCCTAGAGCCTGAGTCCTGGCAGCAGATCGCAATGGATGCTGAAGAAGTCAAAAGTTTAGAGAGCAATGAGCTTGAGAGAGGAGAGAGAACAACTCTTGACATTGTGCATAGAAAGAAAAAGAGATACCTGAGGGCACTGGGGAGGCTGCCAGGGCTGCCTTGCCAGCCAGGGAGCTGCAAGAGGCATTCCCCAGAGCCCCTGCTCCCTGTTTCCACACACCACTGCCACTTTTTAGCTGGAGATGAGGGAACATGACACAGAAATGATTGCAAGCTGAGAAAGCCTGCCCTGCACCATTGTTGTTTGTGGAACTTGATGAAGAAGAGGTGAAAGCAGCAGCCATGGAACCTACTGAAGCAGAGGAGGGGGTGCCCTCTGCCCTGCCAAGTGACAAGGAGATCTCTGTGAGGAGGCAGTCTTAGCAAGGAGTCCTCCTCCAATGGCTGGCTGTCATCTGAGGGCAAGTCTATGCAGCTGTTTGAAGGGGCACTGCTGTGGACATCCAGGCAGTGGCAATTGGAGTCTTATGGCTTTGAAAAAGTACTAGCTGCTGCTTCAGGAGAGAAAGAAGAGGGTCTAAGGTTGAGCTGTCCTTGCTGGAATTTGAACTGGAAGCTACCAGTGGGGCATTTGTGGAACCCCCTGGGAGGATTGGGGGTGTCCACTTAACAGGGCAGCAGTGGGATCCACATATTAGGGCTGGACATAGAGGGCATTCATCTTGGTCTGGTTGTCAATTCCAAGGACCTAGGCTCATGCTAGATTCAGACTCTTAATGAGTAAAATATTCCCTATAGAACAGGGTTTCTCTGCCTTGGTGCTATGGACATTTTGAGAATTCCTTGTTGTAGTTCTGTGCATGGTAGGATGGTCAGCAACACCCAACCCCCACCCACCAGATGCTAGGAGCTCATCCTCTTTCCTCCTGTGTCTATCTTTGGCCAATCTGCTCTTCAGGTGAGAGGACCGAAATTCAAGTCTATGAATTGTGCTTTTCTCCAGAAGCAGCACGCTGGGAAAAACACATTGAAATGGCAAGAAAGGGAGACTAGAAGATAAACGTCTGTTCACCTTCCTATTCATGTGGCAACCTGATGAATTGACTTAAGGGGGATCATTTCAGATCATCAGTCTTATCATCTTTGTAAGTACACAATATTTGGTTTGACTCCAGGTGCTGCAAATCTGATCATTTTGATGTGTTGAAAGGACTCTAATGGGTCCCAGTAAGCACAGCTCATGCTGCTGCTAGAAAATTAACCTAGCAGTGGGAACTGAGGTCCTCTAAAGCAGCCTTAGGCACCTCAGCAGGTGATGCTGGACCCTGAGAGCTGAGGTCAGGGAGGATCTGACCTGCTGAGTGCCTGGATTATTTTACAGGACCTTGATATGCCAAGTGTCTTTTAGAGAAAGAATCTTTTTATCTTTAGCAAAAGAGTTTGGCACAAAAATATTTTGAAAACAATGGGAAAATATTTTTATTTTTGAATTAAAGTTATCCCTCATTTATATCCACACTGGGGGAGTATGTTATCTGAGTAAAATCCATCAACTTCTGGGATATACCAAGTTCCCAGGGCTGGGATGTGTTCAACATTGGGACCTTTGTTTTTGATATAGTGGAGACTTTTTAGTTTAGCTTGGAGAGAGGGGGTGAGAACCTTGCTTTTTACTCAAGAGAGTGTGTCAAGACTGTTATGATTTGTATCAAAATGGCAGCCAAAAAGTAGGGCTGGGGCTGTAGCTCAGTGGCAGAGTGCTTGCCTAGATTGTGTGAGGCACTGGGTTTGATCTTCAGAACCACATAAAAGTAAACCAAAAATTAAGGCATTCTTTCCATCTACAACTACAGAATTTTTTTTTTTTTTAAAAAAGCAGTGCAAGGTAAAGATGCCATGAATGATTAAATGTATGATAAAAAATAGTTTGGGATTCCTTGCTGTTTGAGATGTCTTTTTTATTAATTAATTTAAATTTGCCTATTGTATTCAGACAGTCCTTTTGGATGAAACTCTCTCCCCTAGTGAGAATGTGATTGTAATAACCAATGCGTTGAGTGTGTATGTAGTTATATGTAGGATGCAACTTGTTTCCACTGTGATATGCATCTTTATTTTAAAAAAGTCCACTCCAAAAAGTTGAAAATAATACATCACTGGAAGATTTATTTTAAATAGCAACATTTATACTGAGGTCAACATCCATTTATTTTTAGTGTTTGTAACCTTTTGGTCACATCAAATTGATACCCATCTCTGATGTGCTGAATGCTGACCAATGTAGAGAGGTTTTCCATTTCTATTGAATTTAAACTCTTAATGAAAAGAAAAGTGTTTTGGTAAGAAGAAATTATATGTTAGTACCTCCTTTATCTTACGTCAGGGCTTCCCACAAAGCACCATGTTGCTTGTTGTTTTGTTTTGAGGTAGTAGGGATTGAAGTCAGGAGTGCTCTACAACTGAGCTGCAGTTCCAACCCTTTTACATTTTTTTGCAGTAGTGGGGATTGAATTTGGGTGCTTTACTGCTGAGTTACGCCTCCAGTCATTTTCTTTTTTATTTTGAGACAGAGTCTGACTAAGTTGCCGAGGCTGGCATTGATATTGCGATCCTCCTGCTTCAACCTCCCGACTTGCTGAGATTTCAGGGCATGTGCCACCATGCTCAGCCCAAAGCATCACTTTTACATCCACAAGAATTTTATTGTTAAAAGTGACACATGGGACATGGACCCAACACCCAACGCCACACTTCCAAACTGAAGCCACAGGCAGTGGTTTCCAGGTAAGAACAGGCCAGTGCTATGCCATTGCTAAATTGAAGCTTTTCTTTGTTTGTTTTGGTTCTACCTAAGTGAGCTGGATTTGATACTACTTGTATTTATTTTGAGTGTGTTCTTCAGAAGGGGAACCATGAACTATGTATTCATCTTTATGCCTAGAGGCCTTTTCTCTTCTGAGGCAGATTCCAGGCAAGGAGGAGTTGATGTGTGTGTGTGTGTGTGTGTGTGTGTGTGTGTGTGTGTGTGTGAAAATTGAAACCATAAGTCTATAAGGACATATGCAGTGGCATTTGATATTCCATGAGCTTATAGTTGTTTTCAAAGCCTTGAGTTCTTGGAAAAAGTACATTTAGCTGCTTGATTTTTTTTGACACAGTTGACATGGATCCTTATATTTAACTATCCTGAGTGCTGACACCTACCCTAATATGTGTCTTCCCCCTAAAAAAGAAGTTTCTGTCTCATTTCCTCCAGAAGGCCTTTGCTTGTCCTCCCCACAGGACCCATGTACTCTGCTTTGGGCTTCAGATTGCAGCTAGACAGTGCAGGTGGTTATGCAACATGAGAGGATTCAGGATACAAATTGAAATGAGAAAATAATTAAATTTTATTAATAATATTTAAAAGGATATTCCTAGCATGTAAAAAAAGAAGTGTAAGAAAAAATAAACAGGACAGTTTTCCAGGGGAAGGGAAGGACATAAGTGATAGGGGAGCTGGCACTGAGTGAAGACCAGGAACTGACACTGAGGGAGGTCAGGTGCCTGAAAGGGCTCTAGATCCACGACAGCCAGAAGGTGTGCTGCCCTAGGTGGAATTGGGTCTGGCTTGACTTCTTCTGGACCTGTCAACTCTAGACCCCCCATGGCTAGAAGATCAGCTGCCAAAAGGAGAGATGGCTGTGTCTCCACAGAGATGGCTCCAGATTTCCCAGGATCCTCAGCTGCTGGGCCATGTACTACCAGAGGTGGAATGGGCTCTGACTCAGCCCCACATAAATCTACCAGTTCTTGTTGCATATTGGCTGGAAGATTTGTTGCTCCAGAAGTAGGGGGCTTTAACCCAACAAATGTTGGCCCAGCTGTCTCAGGATCCACAGCATTTGGACCATGTGCTGCCAGAATTGGAATGTAGTTTGACTCAACTGCTTCTGGACCTGCAAGCTCTAGATTCCCAATGGCTGGAGGATTAGATGCCTCAAAGCAAGATGTCAAGACATCTCCATAGAGGTGGCCCCATCCTTCCCAGGATCCTCAGCTGCTGAGCCACGTGCTGTCCAAGGTGGAAACCTGACAGGTTTTGTTCCATATTGGCTGAAAGGTCCATTGTCCCAGGAGGAGGGGGCTGTATCCCAATAAATGTTGCCCCAATTACCATATGATCCAGAGCATTCAGACTATGTGGAATGAAGTCTGGTTTGGCTGCTTCTGGATCTGCAAGCTCTAAATCCCCTATGACTGGAAAATCAGCTGCCAGAAGGGAAGATGGATATACCTCCACTGAGGTGGCCCCAGCTGCCACATATCTACAGCTGGAATATGTGCTGCCAGAGGTGGAATGTCCTGGGACTGAGCTTCCTCCTGCTTTGTAGCTGGACCTGTGACTCATGGTCTCTCCCTGGGGATGGTATTGGAGCTGACCCTTCTTCAGTGTTGATATTAGCACTGATTATTCCTTCTCTTCAAGATCAGGGCCTCTGTCTCTGTGCTACCCCAAATCTAAGGATTGAATTAGGAAGGCTGCTGACAGACAGCTCTGTATCTCAAACACAACTGCCTTTCCCTGAGCCTTTTCCATTCATAGAAGACCCCTGCCTCCAAGAGAAGCCCTAGTCCCCACAATAGGATGTCTTCCCAGACTAGGGTCCCCTGCCTGCAGGCTCCTGTTCCTGACCAAAAGCCAGCTCCTGGAGCTTCCTCCTGCTGGGGCCAAGTACTGACCCCCTCAAATGTTTTTAGTCACCCAGCCCAAACCTCCTCACCATAGGGCTCAGCCTCACTGAAACAGGTCCTTCTACAGTCTGTGGCCTCAGAGTAAGGTCTGAGCCAGGTAGCACATAGGCCTGATACCTCAAAGAAGTAAGGCTTGAGGCAGAGGTGCTGCTTATGTTTGCCAGGTCTGGGGAACCACAGAAATTCTCAGGGTATTTGTTCAGCCAGGTTTGCAGGATGGAGCAGAAAGCACCAGGGGCAAGCAGGCAGACAACAATCAGGGGCCTTCTCCTGCACCTTTCCAAGGCCCCTGTACAGATGGGCACAGAGAGCAGAGTTGTGAAGCCCATGTGTGGGCAGGCCATTCCCAACACATCCTGTTCAAGCCTGGCTTGCATGGGTTGTGGTGGGGATAAATCCTCAAGAGTGCCCCTGGTCTGAGCCACCAGCCTCCCCTCTGCTTCTCCCTAAGTGCCTGGGATCCCACCTACAGTTGTCTCTTCCTCCTGTAGGTGAAGCCCCAAATGTCAGCCCTCTATTGTGAATCCAAACAAGTGTGGGACCCTGGGTTTGCTCATCTGCCCTCTCCCCCAGCCTCCCAAGTATCCCACTCTGGAGACAGGAGCCCTTCCTCCTGATCCAAAACCCACCACTTCTTTACTTGTTTATCCTCCTCATAATCTAGCTGAAGATTCCATATCTAGAGGAGGACAGGAAGGTAAAACCTTTAATGTCCTGTACCCCTCATCTGCCAGGACACCTAGTGGGACTGGCTGACTTCTGGACAGAAATGAAAGCCTAGGAGAGCTGGGAAGCCTCTACCAGTTCCCTGAATGATATGCCCAGTGTCTAGAAATGTGCCTACGCATAGTAGGTGTTTCATATGTTTGTGCAATGAATTAAGCCAACCAGATCCTTCCCAGGTACCTCACTATAACTCAGGCCCCTCAATTCACCCCTGGATCCCTGCTTTTGGCTATATCTAGCTAAATCTAGATTGGGGCCCTTCCCAGAGGTAGTCTTCAACCTCCTTTCCAACTGGGGAAACTGCTTTGCCTGATACCTCAAAGAAGTAAGGCCTGAGGCAGAGGTGCTGCTTTATGGGGAATGGGACAGTCACACAGAGAAGCCCACAGCCCCAGGCAGCCCATTGCATAGGGCTAGGCCTGGGGCAAGCACTTGGGGGGCTCATCCTATTTGATCCTCAAAACACCCTAGGATGGTGTTCCTCTTAAACCCCCAGCTTCCACAGAGCTCACTGGGGCTCAGAAAACTGTTATGGCATTCCCAAGACCCAGCCAGAAAGAGCAAGTGCCCCTGGGCTTGGAGGTGGTGTGCACCTTTTGTATAGCAGGTTTAGCACTTGCTAGGTGGTAATGAAACTTTGGAAGGTATGCAGGAAGCAGGTATGAAGAATGGGTCCCCACAACACAGGACAGGCACCAGGTGGTTCATGAGCTTCTCCACTATGCCTGTCTCCCAGGTCCCTACCCTGTCATGCTCATTCAGTGTTTGGACTGACTCATTTTTGCCCTTGGATGGAACCAAGAAGGGACAATTCTAATGTGGAAATAGTAGCAAACTGTAAAATGACTAATATCCATACAGTGAAGTGAAAAAGAGCTCCAAAAGTATTTTCTTCCATATTTACACACACACACACACACACACACACACACACACACGCACATACACACATGCACATACACACACACAAACCTGGGGAGCCATGTATGGGGTGGGGTGATTATGTCAACCCGCCTTGGCCTGTTCCCTGTCACTTCTGGGTTCCTCCAGGAAAATCTCTAGATGCATCCAGGGGAGAGGACTGACCTAGCATCTCCAGACATGGGCGAAGCCTTTACTCAATACCTGAGGCCTGAGCCTTGGCAACTGGGAAGACAACAAAAGATCATCACTCTTTCATGGTCTCCAGACAATTGAGCTGGCTGGGGCTGGTTCTGCCTGTGGGTGCCTGGCTGCCATGGACCCAAATTCTGTTTTCCCATTGTCAAGGAAGTAAGGTTATTTCATGAGTCCCTTTACCAGATTCTCTTCCTCACACAAGATTTCCCCAAAATTCACCGGTAATGCTGTCTATTCTGCTCTTCCCAAGATACACAAGTGGACACAATTACACCAACACACCCCTGACCCATCATCCCTTAGGCAGGCCTGGGTATACCCAGTGGCCCAGCTTTGGGGACACAGCTGGGTTCAGACCTGGCCCCTTCTTTCTAGTTTTGTGATCTTGGACAAGTCATAGTGCCTCTCAGGGCCTCCCGAGACTCCCTACTTGCTTCCTGGGGGTCATTTTAGCATCTGCTTCTAAGTATGTCATCAAGTGTATGTGGCCTATAAGTACCTGTATTACCCATGAAACCTTAAGGCTGGAGTCACATGTTTCTAATGCACAAACTTTAAAGGGGATGATCACTAGAAGAGGAGGGGAAAAAAGATTGTAACACAACCAAATCTGGGTCCCACACAGAGATCTTAGGAAAGTCTCTTCACCTCTTGGCCACATCCTACTCTGTACCATGGGAACTTTGAAGTGAGATTCAGAGATTACCCCTGACTGGTATAGATCTTCAAATGGCTTCCTCTCATAAATTGTGCATCCCACAAGTGCACCCCACAGGGCTCCCAGTGACCATAGCCTCTTGGTACATAAGGCTTTTAGTCCCCTCCCAACTAGGTAGATTAGACTTGGTGTCTGGCTGCTAAGGAACAGATATTGACAAAGGTTATGGGATATCACTTCCAAGACTTGAGTCATGGGAAGTTTGATTTTTGTCTGGCTCGCTCTCGCGCGCGCTCTCTCTCTCTCTCTCTCTCTCTCTCTCTCTCTCTCTCTCTCTCTCTCTCTCTCATCCTCCCTTTAGGAAATCAAGCTAAGATACTTTGAGCTGCCCTATGGATGACCCCAGGGACAAAGATTCTATAGTATCCTGGATCACAAACAAAAGCACTGGGGCTCAGCCAAACTGGATCCTGCCAATAGCAGAGGAATGAGCTTGGAGGCTGATCATCTCAGCTGAGCTTCAGTACAGGATTCTGAGAGACATGGAGGTAGAGGCATCAGCTGAACTGGCCTGGATCAGGTGCCAGGATCTGTGACATCATCATTGTCTGTGGATGTCAGCAGTGAGTTAGGTGAATGCTGTCTTGCAGCAATAGCTCCTGAGGCATCTGGGCCCTAGGGTCTGCCCTTCCCCTCTTCCCTCTTTCCAGGCTTTCTCCAGCCACACTGGTCTCTTTTTCTACCTTCTCCCTGGCCAAACTTACTTGGCCTGCTGGTCTCAGCACTGCCGAGCCTTTCCAGGAATATTGCTCCAAGAATTGAGCAAGGATGGCTCCCTTTTATCATTGTGCTTTTAACACAAACACATTGTGCCACCTCACTGAGACTCTCAGATCCATACCTAGTGACCCCAGGGTTACCTGAACCAACAGGCTATGTTTTCACTACAATACTTGGCATTTTTAATGTACAATTGATTTGAGCTTTGGGGCATTTCCACCTGCAAGACTGGCAGCTTCTAGAGGGTAGGGCCCATGGGGGTCAATTCCAGAGCCATACCTGGGCCCAACAGAGGCTCTGCCCATGTGAGTGCTAGGGCACAGTGCTTGTATTGTGTGCAGAGATGCTATTGATGGGAGGTTCCACTGGGTGGGAGGCAGAGCACACAGCATGACCCTGGGGGCTGTTCCCTGGTTCCACTTGCTCCATTGAACATGGTGGGCACTGCTGCCCCAGTGACCAATGCTAACAATGAACCCAGGCAGGAAACCCATTGTAAAACCCTCACCTAAGTGCAGATATATTGTGGGTCCCAAGGCTCAGGAGGCAAAGGAATCATATCTTCCAGTTCTAGAGTGATGAAGGAACAATAGAGATGCCTTTGTCCCTCTGACACACTTGATTGGACTTTGGGTTTCCAAGTCGCTCATCCCAACCAGGGCAATGATGCAGGGCCCATTTTCAAAGAGGAGTGGTCTAGTGCTTTTCATTGCTGTGCATGACCTAGATTCTCATTGCCCTAAGATCTAGGTTGCTATCTGCTCAGAAGGACCTACAGAGATCAGAGCATCTTTGAAGGAGGTTGGTGGGCCATGGGTCATGGATGAAAAACTGGGGCCACCAAAAACTGCTAGCAGTTCAAGCACTCTAATTTGTAGAGCAGGAAATTGAAGTTCCTGAGAGGTAATGGCTCCTCTACACAAAGGAAATCTCATCCTACTCTATCAAATCACTGAGCCCAGAACCTCACAGTCCATCCTCTTGAGGCTGCTCTGGGGTTGTCCCTGGCCCTATCAGACTCAGGGAACCTGGTGGTCCCCCACCATGAGCTTGGCATATCCCTCCTGTCATGCAATGCCCTTGCTGGACTTGTTGCTAAGAGAGCGTAAACCCCTGCCCCATGGCAGAGCTGCCTAATACCTCATCCCTATTTCTTTGCCACCTTCTCAGTGTCCTTTTATCTTCTGAACCCTTTACAGCAAGTCACTATTGTGTGAGTGCATGTATGTTTGTGTTTGTGTCATTGTACTCTGAATGGACCTAGTAAGTGCAAAAGGAAAGGACCCCACATGGAAGGACAGTTAGGGATTCCCATGGTGTTGGGTTCTTTTCCAAAGCAGACTCTACTGGCATGGGGAACTCCCATACAGTTGGTGCAGAGCTAGCTGGAGCTCCACGGCTGCTAACATGCCTGGTGCTAGACTTGGTTCTAGATTTATAGGTGGCGCTGCCTCTAGCAAGGATGCCAGGAGCAGAGCTGACTTGAGCTCCACGGGAGATGGGTGATCCTGTGCTGGAACTAGCTCTCCTCTGAAGCTGCTGCAGAGCTGGATCTGGTCCTGATTTGCAGCTAGACTTGGTTGTTGATGGCTTCGGCTCTGAGACTACTGACAGTTGGTATCACATCTAATGACAGAAATGTCTCAGACAAATGTTGCTCTTTGTTCTGTCACTGCTTCTACAGCTGAATCTAGCTTTTGAGATTTTTCCAGAACTGATGCTGGAGATAGAGCTGATGGCAGCACAGCTTTTGAATATAGTTGATATCCATGAATGGCACAATTGAAAGTGATTTGAAGACTAAATTTTGGTTTGTATAAATTTTAAGAATAAAATATAATAAATCATAAAGAATATGAAAGAAAATTAAAACAAAAAACCTGCTGTCAAAGAGCAGGCCATAAGCCTCTGGTGCTGCATTTCGCCCTGGTGGTAGCTCAGGGGCTGGTACTGAGAGGTGTGCTGGGCTGGCCCTATCTCTGGGACTGGTGCTGTGGAGTCACTGGTGCTCTAGCTGTGGAATTGGAACAAAAGATGATGTCTGAAAAAGTGCTAGAACTGGCTCTATCTCACCCAGTAGTGTTGGGGCAGCTCTAGAATTAGCTTCTTTTTTGGAGACCAATTGTCATTATAGTTTGGTGTCAGAAAGTGTACAGCTCTAGAGCTAGAGATGTCTGTGGTTCCATGGCTGGCTCTGGCTCTATGTCTGGGGCTGGTACTAGATATTGGGCTAGAGGAGGCTCCAGCTTAAAGCCCCACCATGGCCCATGGGTATGATGCTGTCCCAAAGTTGGGCTGTGAGCTCTGAGGGTAGGGAACATGCCAGGGGTTCATGGTTGTATTCTAACATGCAACAGGAAGAACACAGGAGCCTGAGGAATGGATGGATGGATGGATGGATAAACCCAATAATTCTTTGTGTCTCCATCTTTTGTATGTAATGTAAGAGTTTTTGGGAGGATCAGATTGATTTGTTCAATAAACAGTAAGTGCTTTCTGTGTGCCAGGATCTGTTCTAGAGGCTTAGGAATAAAGAACTGATTATGCACAGGCCTCCTTCTTAATGTGTTGTCTTAAGCAAAGGTTAAATGAGGGAATGCAGGTCTCAGGGATGTGACCTGACAGCTGAGAGCAGGTGCTTGGATGAAGGTCATACACAAGTTCAAGTTCTGCAGCTCAGCACCAGCCCAGGTGGGGCTTATGGAGGAATAGATGTGGGATTCCTGCTCTGAATTGCCCTGCTACTCATGATCCCCCTTGACTTTCTTCTCACTGGTCTTCAGTTTTCCCATCTGTGAAAGGTTCATGTGAGAAAATCTTTCCCTAGTTTCTTAATTAAGTTGACCTGGACCCTAATAGACAAAGAACTCCCTGTGGTTTGTCTCTCTCTAGGTAACCTTGCAGAGCAGGGTTTGAGTTCACCCAGGCAACAGGGCTGTGTCCCCAGAGATTAGCTAGAATCCCCCTTTCTTGGCAATGGCTGATCTGGGGGGGGGGTTCTGGGTCCAACCCTTAGTGGCCATGATGATCCAGGCATTGACAGTATACTGGTCATTGACTTTACAGACCAGCAGTGATCCAGCTTGGTGAATAATTGGGGCCAGCCACAGATCTTTCCAGATAGATACGTAAAGGGCTTCCTCCCTTCATTCATTCTTATTTTCTCTGTCAACTCCATTGCTTTTCAACAAGTGGACAGTCATCTTTCATTTAACCAGACAGCTTCATGAGGAAATTGTTGTTTCCAACATTTGCTCTAAAGAAGGCTGTGATGAATAACACTGTTCATGTGTGAAATGTAGAGGTTTTTCTATGGGTTGAATACCCTGAAATGGGACTACTGAATCAAAGGGTAAATACATTTGTAATATTGGTAGATGTGAATACTGAAGATGCTTGCATTGGAGGACAACTTGTATTCTGTGATCAATAAATATTCCTGGGCTGGGGCTGTACCTCAGGAATAGAGTGTTTGACTAGCATGCATGAAGACCTGGGTTCACTCTCTAGTACTGAAAAAAAAAATTTTTTTTGTCCATCCTAGCATTATCTCTAAATCTAACTTTTTTTTATTCCATCTGGTTTTGTATCAAGCAATTATTAATCATCAGCAATATTTTGAGTGCTTATTACACACCATGCTCTATTCTAGAATAAATAGATTGCTGTGAATAGAGAAAATCCTTGACCCAAAGTAATTTAAATTCTAATGGAAGGAGACAATTAAGGTATATCGTTATATGTGAAAAAAAATCACAACAGGAAAATCTATATGCTTGACATTTTTATATTAATCAAGAGAGGCCTCACTGAGAAAATGCCAATTCAGTAAAGATTGCTTCTCTCCTGGTTTCATTGCTACATTCTATTCTTTTCATTATTACCCTAAAAGTGTAGCTTTCTAATTGTTTCTTTCAGGCTATATATTTTTTGTGTGTTTTGGCTTTTTGGTTTTTGGGTAGTGCTGAGGATGTAACCCAGGGCTTCATGTATGTTACCCTGTGCTTTATCACTGAGCCACACCTGCAAACTCCTAGAATATACTTTTTGAAAAATCTTGTCATAATTTACCCAATTCTTAGTGATTTTATAGTGAAAATGATTTTCATAAAATATGCACATTTGCTTTTTAGCCACTATGCATCTAAATATTTGAATTAGCAAAAAAGTGGGAATTAATATGCATATATTAATATTTTAGGGTATCTATTTGGTAAATGCTTAATGAATGAAATGCTGAGCATTTGTAGGCAAATAAAAATATTTTTACACTGTTCATAAAATAAAAACTGTTTTCTTCCTATTGTAGTGCTTTCTTTTCCTTTGCCAATTCAGTTGATGTTTTGTGCAAGAGCCAGGAGACTCCTCAGATTAATATTCAGTTAGTTTGTATGGTAGTATACAAAAAAGGAAGAAAGACTCAGAAGAATGTTATGTGTTTCCTTCTTGATTGTTTTATTATGATATAGTGCTTTCAATTTTGTGATTAAAGTTTGTAGAAAGTAATTATTTGATTCAACTCAAATATTTGGGCTAAAAACAAAGAGCTACTGTATGAATAGCAAGTTCATCAATATTTAAAATGTTTTTAGCTGTGTCCAATCTGTATTTCACATTAAGACTAAGCTGTCCATTTGTTTGCATTTAAAACCAAAGTACTGCTTTTCTGCCAATCCGTGCAGATGTGTTCTCCATACAAGGTGTCAGGGTTGTATGAACAACCTATACAGTCCTTTTTTGAACACTGCATTGGCAGCTCTTAAAACCATTTCCAGAAGAAAAGCATTCCACTATATGATGTAGCATGTCTGTAGTATGATTTCCACAGGGAACATGTTTTCACCATTTGAACACAACATCAGGGTAAAACAAACTGCCTAACTCTCTGTGTGTTTTTAAAAAACTACAGAGAAGGAAGAAGTGCTGGCAGCCATATCTGTTAGAATGGCGTGTAGTCAGGATTTGCAGAGAAAAATATTTTAATACCTAATTTAAACAAATGGCTAGGATAAAAGCTTTTTGGAATTTTACAGATAATTTTGCTTTTTTATGACCCATGTTTTGTGATTTTTCTCATACTACATCGGGATTACTAATGTAATCCTTTGTACTGATTCAGAAGAACTCTTATTGAGATTAAGGAATGATGTGATCAGCTTGAATTTGTGTGTGTTGTCATTTTGTTATCTTTATACACAATTTGAGTTAAGTAATAACAGAGCAAAGCTTTCTTCTACTCCCCTCATCATCACTTTTGGAGTTTTTTTAAATTTATATATAACAGCAGAATGCATTAGAATTCTTATTACGCATATACAGCACATTTTTTCATGTCTCTGGTTGTATATATAGTATATTCACACCAATTTGTGTCTTCATACATGTACCTTGGATAGTAATAACTTTGGAGGCTTTACCAAACAACTTATGTGACTTCCCAAGATTGCAGAATTTCCATAGTGTAGAGCACAGCTCTACATTTTCAGAAGAAGTAAGTAAGAGCCACTTTAAGAGGTAAGATTAGGAGAAAGATGGTGAGGGACTGGGGGCATGGCTTATTGGCAGAGCACTTGCCTAGCATGCAGGAGGCCCCCCAGCACTGCAAAAAAATAGGAGGAAGATGAGGATGGAGGGGGCTAGCAGCAGGGTGTATTGGCTCAGTTTCAGCCTCATACAAATCTGGAAGTATTCCCCACTTGTGACATGAAACAGCCTATAAACGACATGCAGCCACAAAGCACTAAAGTTGAGTCAATAACTCCAATCAGTCTGGATTTTTTAAAACAAATTGATTCAACATACTTCTTTAAAAACTTAAATGATTGATACAATTTATACAAATGTTTGAATGATGTCACTATGGTAACATGATATGTTAGTCGACTTTTTATCACTGTGGCCAAAATACCTGAGAGGAATAACTTAGCGGAGGAAAAATTTATTTGGGGCTCATGGTTTCCAAGGTCTCAGTCCATAGATGGTCAGCTTAGGCCCTGGGCCTAATGTGAGGCAGCACATGGTAGGTGGAAGAACTTGGTTGAGTAGTGCTGTTCCATTCTTGGTAGCCAGAAAGCAAAGAGAGGGAAAGGGGCTGAAGGGAAGACGAACCCTTCCAGGGCATGCCCCCAGTGACCCACCTCCTTCAGTTATGTTCCACTTGCCCACAATTTAATCCATTCAAATTAGGATAAACTGATTGGGCTATAGCTATTAACCATCCAATCATTTCACCTTTAAATATTCCTGAATTGTAGCAGGAACTTTTTTGGGGGGATATTTCATATCAAACCATAATATTCTGCCCCTGGCCCCCCAAAGCTCATGTCCATCTCACAATGCAAAATGCATTTAGGTCATCTCCAACAGTCCCATAGGCTTAATAGTTTCAGCATTACGCCAAATCCAAGTCCAAAGTCTCATATGAAACCCAAGGCAAATTCTTGGTTGCAAGCCCCTATAAAATCAAAAGCAAGTTAAGTATATAATGGCATAGAGTAAACATTCCCATTCCAAAAGAGAGGAATATTGGGCCATACAAGGGATGGGACCAAAACAATACAGAAATCCAACTGGACGAATAGGTCCTATAACTCCACATATAGCATGTAGGACACATGGTGAGGTATGTTCTCCAAAGCGCTTGGGCAATCCCACCCCTTTGGCCTTGCTGACTTTTAACCTGACTTTCTTGACAGTCCACATTACTGGCATCTCTTTAATTCCTGGGGTCTTCATTCCAGCTTTGGCTTCATTTCCCAGCTTCATTCATCACCCTCTCAGGGGAAGCCTGCAGGAATTCTGACCTTGGTACACTGCCTGAAATCTCAGTGGAAGCCTTCATGACCCCTTAACCTCAGCACTCTGCATTACTGCAGAATCAGCACCATGTGGATGACTTTAATGTCTGCTGCCAGCTTGCATGGTAGTTGAGCCCCCTGAAATCATGAGGGACTGTGAAGCTGAGCATGGTGAAACAACCTCTGAGGCTCCCCGTGAGAGCAAGATGTCCCACAATTTTTTCTCAAAGGAATTTTCCCTTCTACATCCTTGACTTTCAGTGAGTATGGTCTTGCAAATTTCTGAGATGCCTTTAAGCCATTTTTCCTATGTCTCTTGAGCAAAGTACTTAGTATCTGTTTAGTGGCTGTAATCACAACTGTCTTGGCTCAGTTTTATATGTATTTTTCTGGACAAGCAAATTTTTTACAGTCCTTTTGCTCTGCTTTCTGCTCCTGATTCTTATAGTAAACCTGGCTAAAAGATAAATAACCATGCCCCCTCCTAACTACTGTGTGGCCTTGAAATTTCCTGTGCCAGAATGTAAAGAATGGCCTCTAGTTCAATTCCAATAGAGTCCTTATTTCCCTCCATGAGTACAGTCTACATTCCTATCAGCATTCTAGATTTCTGAACTTCTACCAGAATCATCTACTAAGCTTCTCTTACAACATGCTAAAGCTTTCCCAGCCTGCACCTCTAAACTTTTCTGAACTCCTCCCAGAAACCAGCTCCAAAGGCTTCTAAACTGGTCAGGTTCAGGACCCCACTTCTCAGTATCAATTTCTGTGAACCCATAACTCTAGTCATAGTAGGAATTGCTGCAGCAGCACTTCCCAGATCATGGTACTCCGTACTGCAGCTTCATCAGGATCACTGGAGGGCTTATCAAAATAGATGTCTGGGTCCAACCCCAGTTTCTGATATATACAGCAAGCCCAGGATGGGCCCCCAAATTTATACCTCTAGCAAGTGCCTAAGATAATGTAGATCTGGGGGCCACACTTTGGAAGGCTTGGGGCCTGAAGTCCTTGGGGCTGCCCTAGGGAAGACATCCACTCCTGTCCTAAGGCCTCTTCCTGTCAAGCCGGGAGGAAAGCATTCCTGACATACTCTCTGTCCTGGCTTACCTGAATTTCAGCCCCAATTCCTACTGTTTTTGAATAGGCAGTGTAGAAAAGGTGGTAAATACTCAGTCTGGGTTTGAAAACAATATTCATGAAGGAAAGTAAAAGAATGGCAGTGGCCAGCCTGGTGCCATCCATTATCTTTGTTCTGTCAAAAACCCCAGGAGGCCAAACTCACTGTAAATTCACTTTTTAGTCATGGACAACCCATTCCCGATTTCCTAATGGTCTTAACAACAAAGAACACAAGGCCAGAGCCTTGTCCTCCTGGGGAATCCCTGGGCTGGGTGCAGTGGGCCCCCCTGGAGTTCTGATGAGGAAGCAGCAGCCTGTACCTCCCAGCTGAGGCCTGCAGTAGAGAGAACTGCCCCTCATTCCAAGAGCTCAGCTCCCCATTCTGAGGAAGTGCAGTGCTCAGGAATCAAGTGCACTATGACTGTGATAGCCTACAGTACCCAAAATATGCCACCCCTCAGCAGACCTAATGATGAAAGAAAATTCAAGAATTTACCAGAGATTGGGAGGCAGGGTGGTGTGATGCAAAGAACACTGAATTGGGAGTTGAGATTTTCATTCTAGTTCTTGTCCTGCTTCTACTTGGATATGTGATAATTTCAGTTTTTTTTTCTTTAGAATTTGACCTATAAAGGAGGAGGAGAGATAGTACTAATGACCTCAGGGGTCCCTTCCAACTCTGACATAAAATCTGTGGTATGAAAATCTAGTTCCCAATTAGGTAGAGTGAAGGAGACTAGACCTGAGGCATTTGAACCTTGGGCTCTGGCTTGGGGCGGGTAGACAAGAGAAAAGGGACTTCCTCTTTGCTTCTGCTTTCTCATCTACCAACACAGCTCTGGCTCCGGTGACCAGGACCACTTTCCCTCCTTACCCAGCCTTTAAGTCCTGCCCCCTGACTTACCCACTCAGAATTTATAAAATTTTTTTGTGGTACTGGGGATTGAATTAAGGAATGCTCTTTTTATTTTTTATTTTGAGACAGGGTCTTAAGTTGCCCATGGTGGCCTTGAATTTGGAATCCTCCTGCCCCAGCCTTCCCAGACACTGGGATTACAGGTATATGCCATGGTGCCCACCCTGATTTTAAATAATTGGGGCACTCTCTCTGCAGTGGCTTCCCCTTGTGAAAAGCAAACACTGGGACCAGAGACATGAAGCTGAGGTCACAGGAGAGTATGGGATGTTTAGTGTCTTTCAAATTCTGCCTGGGTCCTTGCTTTTTCTTGCTTTAGGTCCTTTATCACCTCGAAGTTTTATTGTTTAACTTTTCTGAGCTATTTCATCAACTACAATAAAGGAAGAATATCTAACTCACAAAGATAATGTTTCTGGAAGACTAGCCCAGGGCCCTTATTTTCAGTCTGTCCCATTCTGTGATGTGTTAATCCCAAAGTGTCTGGAAAAACATCCTGCACAGAGAGACAGTTTGGGGGATTTGGTACAAAGGGCAGGGGAGGCCCCAGGTGGGTGGTGGCAGTGTAGGTTGCACTCATGACTTTTGACAAATGCACATTTTGTGTGTGTGTGTGTGTGTGTGTGTGTGTGTGTGTGTGTGTGTGTGAGAGAGAGAGAGAGAGAGAGAGAGAGAGAGAGAGAGAGAGAGAGAGATATATTCTGGAGATAAATCCCAGAGACTGATGCTTGGGCATGCTAGGTAAGTGCCATACCATTAAGTTAACACCCCCAGCCCTATACACTTAACTGGATAAATTTGGTTCCCTCTTTTCTTTGGAAATAAGCTTTTTCCTTCTCTGGGACAGTTTTGAAGGACTTCATTTATTTATTCACACATTCATTTATTTATCTCACTGGGATTCTGAATCAAACATCTTGACACCTGGAGGCCTGTGCCCACTGGAGCAGATGAAACCTGGGTGGAGGATATGAGCCAAGCTCCCCTTTCAGGAGCCCCAGGAAATTCTTTCTCTTGCCTTAGTATAGATGGGCAGATTGAGGGCTCTTAATAGCTGCTTCTCATTACTCATGGTGTAATAAATGAACTAATTTCTACAAAGGACTCTGCCTGGACTAGGGTACTGAATGGACATATCCCTGGAGCAGGGCAGATATGTTGCCATGTTATCAAGCAACTTCAAGTTCAAATGCATATCACCATGTAATCTTTGAAGTAGGAAAAGCAGGGAACAGTGAGTGTTGGAAATGGGTGGAACAGGCCTACTTCTTCATTATGGGAATGAACTTGGGACTCAGTTTAGGCCCTAGAAGGAGCATTCCAAACCCAGATCAAAAAGGTCCCTTCCTGCTTGACATGTTCCACTAGCTCTCACTACCCGTCCTTTTCATTCCCTTCTTCCCCATCCCATGTCCTCTCTGACCTCACCAGCTACTCCTTTGCAAAGGGGCAAGTATGACCCAACTGAGGTCATTAGAGCCAGTGACCTGCACCACTTCTGTGAATAGATGCTCTCATTTAAAGGGATGAAACTTAAGTTACCTAATTTCTCTATGCCTCTGCTTCCTTACATACAAAATGGGAAAATAATAGAATATGCCCTCAGGAGTGTGAGGATCAGTGAGTTCATATGTGAAAAGCACCTGCACATTCTGGCACTGTGGAAGTGCTTGGTACCTTCTGCCCTCTGCCATTGTTACCATTTCTATGGATGTATGAGCCATCCCTGGGTAGCCACCTGGTCCTGGCTTTGCTGGCTGCCTTCCTGCACTGCCTGACAGTCCCTCTCACTACAGAAGGCACTTCCTGCCCCTAAAACAGGCAGATCCAGTGCAGTGGCAGGGTGTCCTGGCAATGCCTCTGGTTTGAATGGGTTAATGCCATAGCATCCTAGGGACACCGAAATCCCTCTTTTCTCTGCTGGACCCCGTGTGTTCCAGTTTCTTTTTCAATGGCAGGGACATAGTCAGGGAACCACAGTGTACTCTCCCACCAGGCTTTTTTACACAGAGTGAATAATTTTCCACATTAAATAATTAAATGTAATAACTAATACTACTCTTCCCACACAAAGGTTTTATGCAAGTCATATAATTATTCTTTTATCATTCAGAGTAACTCTACAGTGCTCAAGCACCAGGCAGGAAAGAAACCTGTCATAATGTTGTAACCAAATACAAATCTCTGGGTGTAAGAGCTGTGGTGGGGAGGACTATCTCTGGCAAGCCCATTTGTGCCTGTCTGCTGTGCACTGTGTGTGCCCTATACCCTGTAGGTATCCCTCAAATAACTATCAGGGCAATGCCAACTCTCCCATTAGGCCCTAAGAATGGCAGGAGCTGTGCCCACACAGCACAGGCCTCCTGGTCCTGTGCTGATGCTGGAGTCCCTAAGGGGTGGAAGGAATAGCTGTGTTTCATGCCCAGGCACCCCCCCCCATTCTTTTCTGCTCCTTTTGAGTGACACGTGTGGTGAGTTTCTGGGTCCAAGGGGTTTCTGGGAAACATTATTGTTTCCTAAAGATTCAGGAGGAAGCTGAATTAAGTTGCACCTTAGCCTAAGGCAGTGGTACCCAGTGTAGAGAGAGCACTGGCCTCTAGGGGACATCTTGAAGCTCAGTAGAAGCAATGCAATGATTCCAGGAGGAGGAAAAATAATCAAACAAAAACAAAAAAAACTGGTATTTAGTGTTTAGTGGGCAGGGACAAGGATGTTGTATGTTTCACAATGGGTCAACTCTGCCCAACGAAGTATGATGTGTCCCATATTACTTTTGAAAGACATTTATGTAGGGTGCTATACGCAAATAAGGCTCACCAGTATAATTGTGCCCTGCTCTGAGTTATTCCATGCCATATAGAATAGCACAGGTTTCGAGTAGCTTTGAGTTGCTCCATTTTATAAAGTTTGCTCTGAGCTGTTCCATTTTGAGTGTAAGTGCTAAGGCAGAATGACTGTCTGGGCAAATAGCCACTAGATGTTGAACATTAAGATCATATAAAAAAGAATATGCACAAACTGAAAAATAAATAATGCTAATAAAAAATTACCATCTCTGAAATTACTGAATTAAATCAGAAGCACATGGATGCATGGGTGTGTCAAACCCATATTAAGGAAATCAAGCCAACAAATGATGCAAACCTCTCACATGAAACACATGGTGCTGATCTCCCTGATGCCCTCAGTATCTCCTTTAAATCTGCTTCTTGGGTCAAGTCATTTAAATGTCTCAAGGTTCCTGCTGAAATAGAATATTATCTTCCTAGGAAGAGCAATGTGTTAGTTCTGAGTCCCATGAACACCTGGGGGAACAAAACGGATGAAGGTGAAATTCATATTTCTAGTATAAGGGATTAGAAAGCAATGTCATAGTTGATTCTTTAAGGGGAACTTACAGGAAACTGAACAGCCAAACTGTTGAAAGTTTGGAATCATAAATGCTGGCTACTTATTCTATGGATGAGATGGAAAGCCAGATCCCTCCTTTGCCACTCAACTAATGAGTGGGTTAGAAACTAAGACAGAAAGATGGCAAAGAATTCAGGTGCTCCAGGGCAACTTTCCCCTAAAAGCTACCTACTCCAATGCTCTTGGAAAATAGAACCAAAACCCCAATCTGGAAGCTTGATTGTCTGATCATCTGAAGGCAATGTCAGGGTAACACACCTCTGTAAAACATGTCAGATTTGGGAAAGAAAATGCTGAGGAAGAAAAGTAGAGAGAAAGATTGTTTCCGATTTTCTTATTTCACTGGTACCAGGTACTATGGACCAAATGTGGGTTCTGGGCTGTCCTGTCCCTTGGCTTCTCAACATTGCATTTTTAGTAATATCATCAGTGGCTAAAAGAGATGTATAGACTCTATCTTTTTTCTTTTTCTTTCTTTCCTTTTCATTTGACAGATTAACTCCCGGACTTAAGGGATCCTCCTGCCTCAGCTTTTCTAATTGCAGGGAGCCACCATGCCCAGTGGAAACTCCATCTTGCCCATAATTGATTACATCCTTGAATTAATCATTCTCTCCCTCTCCCCGAAACATCTACTTTTGGTGGCCACTCCTGCTTAAGTGGTGCTTAGTAAGGCTATTTGTATAGAAATAGGGGTGCACAGCTATCGTCTCTCCCTGGTCTGCTTGGAAAACAGTTGTGTGCATGTTGATCTCCTGACACTGGAAACCACACAGATCACCCTGTGATTTGGGGGAGGGGCATTAGCTCTAGGCAGGGTCAGGTTTGGCATTCCTTGGTATGTCTGGGTTTGTAATTCCCGAGGGTTTATACACCTGATTGAGGGAATCTCCCATGAAACACCAGGTGTTTAGGCAGCACAGTTGGCCTGGCTGTCTGCAGCTGTGGTCACCAGAGAAAGAGGCTCACAACACACCATCGTTATTTTCCCCTGTAGGAACTGAACTCTCTGTAAAACTAATGACTGACTCTGGACAACTCCTTCAATTATCTAAAATAAATCTCTTCATGGTGGCTCTGCTCCAGGCTGGGCCAGGACATCAACCCTCATATTTTCCTTAAAAAGGAATCAGGTCTCACTTAACCCCCACGATGACCACGTGACATAAGGTGTGTGTCCAAAATGACCAAACCCATCCGTGTGAATAAAAAATGACTCTGGAAGGGGTTTTAGTAAGCGTTTTGAGAGTCAGAGCAATTTGTATTTTGATAAAGAAGAAAAAAGTCACTAAGGTTACCTGGCAATAAATCACAAAGGAAATAGCAAACAAAATCTTCTAGGCAATCCTCCCTTTTCTCTCCCTTTCTCCCTTCCTTCCCATCCTGGAAGCTGGGGGGAGATATGTGGAGAACCATCTGCATCTGAAATCTGGGCCTGCCCTGTCTTTCTGGATCCTGACTCCTGGAGAGGCATCACAGCAAAATTCCATGTGGGAAAAGGAGGGATGAATTTGAGGAGAGGTGGTGAAACATGCATTGCTCTGAAAATTTTAGTTGCCCAAAATAGCTTTCACTTTGTCCCAGGATGTGGCATTGGGAGTTACTCCTGTGACAATTGGCAGAAATATCTGGTCTCTTAATGAGATTTTCTAAGAGAAATGCCCAGTTTTCATTATGCACAACAGCTGGTAGCCTGTTACCCAAGCTCAGAGAACATCCACTACTGTCCACCTTTTAGCTCCTCTGTTGGGAAGGGGTTGAGGCATCAGGACCAGGCACCCCTAGCAGCAGCTGGAGTGGAAGCTGAAGGAGCTGAAGGCATTTCTCACCCAACCTGAACATCCGTGGTGTGTGGTGGATGCTATAAGGAGCCAAAGGCTGAGTCCTGGGACAGCCAGCCTTCTGGGACCCTATTGCCGAGGCTCCCATGCTCTTCTGATGGAACCTGGCCTGTTGTTGACTTGGCCAGATGCCCCTTTTATGATATGAATATTAACTAGTATTTGTTTTCTCAAAGTACTAATCAGAATTATAACCAAGCAAAAGAAATCCAATTTCCTGCCTCACTGTAATCTGGAATCCAAAACTCCCTACAGTTTGGCCATCCTGTCTGTTATAGGTTGAATTATGTCTCCCAGAATTTACACATCCTAAAGCCCTGTACCTCGTAATGTGACTATATTTGGAGATAGGGTCTTAAAAAAAATAAACTATACTGAGGTCACAAGAGTGGGCTCTAATCTAATCTAATTGGCATCCTTATAAGAAGAAATTTGGACACAGACACATACCTAGGGAAGACCTCATGAAGACTCGGGAGAAGACAGCCATCTTTAAGCCAAGAGCACAGGCCTAGAACTGATCCTTGCCTCACGACTCATGAGGAACCAACCTCACTTGCACCTTGATCTCGGACTTCTGGTCCAGGACTGTGAGAAAATCGTTGTCTGTGACTGAAGTCTGTGGCGCTGTATTAGGCAGCCCCAGGGGACTAAAGTGTTATCTCTCCACCTGCATTTCCTGTTGCTTCCTGCAGAAACTCTCCAGCCAAGTCAGGCTGCACTCCTCATTGTCCCTTGACTGTGCCATCTTTATTCCAACTCTGGGCTTTTGTTCACATGGTGTCATATACCATGTCTTCTCTCTGGAGTGCTTGACCCCCTCCTTTCATCTAGCAGGAGTCAGCAAACCACAGCCCTTAGCCAAATCCAGCTTGCCCTCTGTTTTTGTAAGTAAAGTTTTACTGGGGCATATCCATGGCCATCCATCTGGCATTGTCTATGCCTGCTTCCATTCTACAGAGCAGAGCTGCAGAGCTGCAGAGCTGCAGGAGAGACCACATGGGGCCTGCAAAGCCTAAAATATTTACTGCCTGACCCTTCATAGAAAGAATTGGCTAATCCCTCATCCATTCACATCTCATCAGTTCCTGGAGACCCAGTTCTAGTCTGTAGCAGCTTCTAGTACCCTCTCCTGCCCACCAAGTTTCCTCTTCTGATCTTCTGGAACACTGGGGTCTGAGAATTTTAAATAAAAACCTGGATTCAGTTTTAGATACACTAACTCCCAGCCAAGTGACTCTGGGTAATATTTAACCTTTCTGAACCCAAGTTTCTTCATTTATAAAAAGACAATAATATTTTTCATTCTAAGAGCTTTGGGCAAGAGTTAAGTGGAATATTTGTAAAAAGAACTTTGCAAAATAATAAGTACATAATACATAAATATGCTAATATTAAAACTAAATTTAAACTATTTTTCTTAAATTTTGCTTTTATTTCAAAAGTATTAGGTTTGTCTCCCTGACTAAAGTACAGAGAATGTTACCTTAGAATTCTGTGGGCTCCTTTTCTGGTCCTATGGAACTATAGTCACACTTTTTTCTTTGTGAAGTTTTAAGTGTGTTCCTATATGCTCCTTGTATGTCTTTCCTTGCTCTCCATCCTTTTCACTATGCCTTATACCTCAAGATTTGACTTCTGTAAACTGTATCAAGGAATTCTCCTTCACTGGGCCTCCTGCTGGGTTGGCCAATGGGTAGTGCTAACATGGCAGGAAAGGACCAGTCTTGGATTCAGGGCTCTCTTGGCCACATCAGGCAACTTCTGAAATAGCTTTGCTCAAGATCATGGCTGCGGGGCTAATGAATGATAAGAACTAGTGATGTAGGTATTACGACAGAGTTGCCTTAGCCCTGTGGCAGGTGAAATCAGACATTCTGATTTTAGTTGTTGCCCCAGGAGGCTCTTAGGAGGAACTATGGGATGTTCCATCTGATTTACTTTTCTCTTGCAGAAAAAAACAGCATGGAAACTTATTCCTCACTATTTATTATTATATTATCATATAATGTTATACATTATAGATTATATATTATATACATAATAATATAATAAGAGGACAGACTTGGCATAAGGACTACCTGGGTTAAAATCCTGGATCTTTTTAGCTGCTTGTTTTGAATAAGTGACTGAATTCTCCAAGCCTCAATTTCATCATCATAAAATTGGCACATATAATATTTCCCTTATGGAGTTAAGTCAGTTAATATATGTAAATTACATGAAAGAGTAGCTGGCACATGTAGTGAATGATCAAAACCAAAACTATTATTAATATTAATAATATTATCATTAAAGTATAAATGACCAATAATGCTGTTGTACACTCTGAAGGGACAAGATTTTAAAATGATGGGGCTAGACTGGAGATGGATTAGGGACACACCGGTGGGTAACCATTTACTACTAAACCTTGGGAGCTGGAATAATGTCCCCTCTACAGCCTAAACGTAGTACTATGCCTAAAAGAATTGGACTTCCAGAGGAGTCTGAACAGAAAGGCCACCATAGCCCCATGGTCAGAAGATCCCTGTCTCGTCCATAATGGTTGCAGGTGAGGTGTGTTATGTATATATATGATATTATCATAATATCTATATTGGATGAATTTATAAAGCCTTTTCCTAATCACGAGAGAGGGAGGGACTGAAAGAGACCTGAGGATGTGCTGTGTCATTAAGAGAAGGACAGAAAGTGGATGTGACAATCCTGGTAAAATGTCCCTTATTTAAAAATCCTGCCCAGGGCCTCCTTGTTAGTGACTCTCAGAAGACAAGTGGGAAGCAGAGCAGTATACTTAGGAGCATGGACTCTGAGCTAGGTGGCTTGAGTTTGAATCCTGGCTCTTCCCCTTTGGAGCTATATAGCCTCGGAATATGTTACTTCAATCCTCCATAGCTCAGTCAAGTCAAGGGAGCAAAGAAAGTAGGCCCAGACTGGAATATCCAGATAAGTATAATACTGAAGGACACTGGTCATCTCTCTCTCTCTGGCTTACTGGAAACTATAGCAAACCAGTGTTATCTGTAGAAACTAGTTTGTTGGAATGCTAGTCATACAACAGAACAAAGTAAGCTAATGAAGTCACTGCTAATGAAGTCACTGCTTGTGTAGCTCAACATATAAAACATTTTCCCCTGCCACAGAAAATGAACTGCCACAGAACAGAACATTGTGGAAAGGACAAGAGCTACTTGTCCAGCCAACCACCATTGGACTTTATGGTGAAGTGTTGTGAGGCATGGAGGCATGACTTATCCAGTTCATTGCCATTGGACCTTCCCTATGGGCAAGTTTCAACAACCCTTATGTTTTCTATACTTTTTTTTTTGATATTTTAGTTGGTCTTTCTGCAGTCTGTCCCCCTGCATTAGTACAATTGGGCTGAAGACCACATACATGCGAACTGAAAGACTCCTAGATCCTTGTGTGATCATGAGTGATTTGGGACTATATCATGGATATTATAGATATCATGAGACTTTGAAGCTCCTATGAAGAGTTCTGATGCTTTTGTTTTAACAGGTGATGGACCTGTTTAGCTTCGGGCTGCAATTCTGACCAGCCTGTGATTCAGTAACAGTTCTAGTTCAAAGCCTTTGCAATTGAGTTTGTGCCCCCAGTCACCAGTCTATTCTACATTTTAGTTCTTAAAGGATATGGTTTGCTGTTTAGGGAGTTATGGTGAGCTCAAGAGTTCATAAGTGACTTTTCAGGGTCACTTTCCTGACCTGCTGCTGGTGTGCAGCCTCCCTGGCACTTCATAGTTCCCCAGGACTCCCTGTCTCCAGCCCTGTGGACAGAAAGCTGAGACTAGTTACCCCACAGTAGTAGGCATTTCTATGATGGTACCACATCTGGTGCTAAGTGGCAGGAGGGCAGAGAGAGGGGAGAACTAGAATAGGGGTTCCCCATTCTTCAGAGTTTGGGCTTCTATGAACTCAGGGGTGTGCTTAGAGGTTACTTCAGGAGAGCCTGGAAAGAAGAGAAATGCGAATTCCTCCACTTTCTTTGAGCATTTTGGGTTCCCTTGCTGTCTCCTTGAGCATTCACTGCAGGGCTTCTTTTGGAGCTGTCTGTGACCCACTGTCACTGTCTGCCTTGCCTGAAGGTGGGGATCCCAGTGGACACTGAAGCCCCGGCCCCAGGGGTTATTAAGATGAGTAATGCTCTCCTTCCCCAGGGACAACTACTACTTTTTTTTTTTGCCCTTGGGGATTTCTCCTACTTTCTTCCAAGCTCAGCTACCTAATTAAATATATTTTTGGCACATTCCATGTAGTACTTAAATGGGATTTTGCTGGACTTTGAGTCAGAATTTATACAATAAATAAGAAGTGTTAAGTGGTCATCATTAGCAGAATGGCAGCCTGGTGACATGGGAAGAGCGGGTGCAGGGTTCTTGAGATCTGCGTGCCATGTCCTGCTCGACCATTTGCCAAGTCATTTGAATTGAGGCAAGTCAGTGAGGCAAAGTTGCCTAGTTTATCATCCATAAAATTTTCTTCTCTTTCTTTCTTTGGTTTAATTTATCCTCTTTTGTTTTTTTTCTTTGTCTACTTTGGAAGAATTCCTGGGCTGACTCCTCTCTTATACATTCACCAT
Source organism: Urocitellus parryii (assembly GCF_045843805.1). Classification (NCBI taxonomy): domain Eukaryota; kingdom Metazoa; phylum Chordata; class Mammalia; order Rodentia; family Sciuridae; genus Urocitellus; species Urocitellus parryii. The sequence goes on from NC_135533.1 coordinate 146,182,989, forward strand.
TTTAGCTGAGTTATTCTATTCTACCCATTGATTGAATGTTTACCTACTCATTTATTTTTTTTTAATAAAATGGGGCTCTTTATTTTTCACTTTTGTTTGATGGCTATTCTCTCCTGGTCAATAATTATTACATTACCTTTTGGGGGATATTGCCATTCCTTTGTCTATATTGATTTATTTTATAATATCCATGTTTGAATTTGTAAGCACTTTAAAATATTAAACCTTCTGAGTATTCAATTATATTCTCCCTGAAGTTTTGTTCAGGTTGTATTATTGGCTGTGTCATTTGATGCTAGATTCCAGTATCATTGGATGCAGACTTTTGTTTGTTTCTCAAATGTGGTTCTTTTCTTTTTCAGTCTAGGTTTTCCTAGATGTGTGCTGAGTCTTGGTAATGATTTTGGCATCTTTGTATGAGACCCACTTTTATACTTGGCTCTCATACAAAAATGCCAGAAATTACTACCAAGAAAGCAGTGGCTACTACATCATTTCAGTAATTACTGGGGAGAATCCAGAGATATGTGGCTAGTTGGATATGCCAATAATCAGTCTTTGACTGAGGTCCCCCTGCTCTTCCTGGGTGTTATTAGATACCTAGAGAACTGTCCTATCTCTCTGTTCAAGAAACTTCCTGTTCTGTTGGTATGATACAGACCCTGCTGCATCTTATTTGGTAAAGGTAGGGTATTAGAAAAAACTCATTCCTGAGGTTGAACTACAATATCCCCAACACCCATCGTTTTGGCCATCCAGAGTTGCCTGTACTCCCTATATTCATAGTCCCCAAGCTCAGAGCATTACCAGAATCACTGCTACCTCCTGCAGCAGTACTTTGTGGCCAACACTGTGAGTTCTGATTTTGACTTTAATTCCAATTCTATTGGAATTAAACAAGAAGATGCTTGAAGGGAAAACTATCTAGAATTTTTTTAAGAGTAATTTATCCCAATTTAAAGTTCCTCCTCTTTCTTTGAGCATTTTGGGTTCCCTTGCTGTTTCCTTGAGCATTCGCTGCAGGGCTATCTGTGGCCCACTGTCACTGTCTGCCTTGCCTGAAGGTGGGGATCCCAGTGGACAGACATTGAAGCCCCAGGGTTATTAAGATGAGTAATGCTCTCCTTCCCCAGGGACAACTACTATTTTTTTGCCCTTGGGAATTTCTCCTACTTTCTTCCAAGCTCAGCTACCTATTTAAATATATTTTTGGCACATTCCATGTAGTACTTAAATAGGATTTTGCTGGTCAATAATTATTAAAAGATTATTCTACATGTAAAAGCTATATTCAAAAAAGCTATAAAATTGTCTGGTTTTACAAGGATAAATGTAAACCATTAAAATTCTCCAATTGGACAAGGTATGCAAGGATTTTTATGTTGTTGGGGTTTTGTTTTTTATGTTAAAACACTGAGAGCAAAATAATCTACTGAAATATAAAGATATAAATTAAAGCTGAATGAGCATGCCACTAATGGAGAAAGGGATATTTTCACAGATCCAGTATTTTCCCCCATCCTGTCTACATTTGATGTCAACCAAAACATCATTGTCCATTTGGTTTTAAAAAACACAATGTACTTGTGCACATACACCAGTTAAAGGAAAGAGGAAGGGGAAAATGAAAGAATAGAGAAAGCTCTACCACGGTAGTCAGGATGTGGTGGGATCAAATTGGTTTTCTAATGGCGAATATATTCTTGGTCTGTAAGAACAGCATTCTGGAGTAAAGCAGCAGGTTCCCTTTTTGGTCAATGCCTCCTGTCTGCTGCTGGAATGTGTCAATTGTATCTTCCCCCTCCATTTCCAACTGCACAACTGTGTCTGTTTCATTGATTGACTGCCAGTCAAATCAGAATCTCATCAGCCTCATGGATAAACCCTGTTGTTCACAGTAGGCTTTCATTAGTTTACTAAATGATGTATCATAGAACCATCCATCTCCACCACCTTCAAGTGAATATAATATAATCAATGTTCTCAGTCTTGATTATTTCTTAGGTTTTTCATAGATCGTGCCAAGCAATGTAGTCTTCTCAGCTGCTGCTTCCCCTACACGGTACCAGGTCCTCACCAAAGGAGCACAAAGCAGCTCTTGGATTTTGATATTTATTGCCAAACTGCTTTCTATAAAGGTTGAATTATTTTCTACCCCCACCAGTACTGTATGTGAATATCCCCTTCTATAGACATTTGTCAACCCTGGGTAATATTTTTTAAATCATCACCAATTTGATAGGTGAAAAACACTTATTTTGTTGTTTTGATTAATAATGTTAATTATTGGCAGTTAGATTAAATTTTTTTGTATGTTGATTGGCAGGGCACATTTAATTTTTATAAATTAATTGCCTCATGACCCTTGTTCATCTTTCTATTGTTGTAGGGACCCCAAGAAGTTCAATGTTTTGGTCTCATGCTCTTCTTTTAACCTGTGGAAAATAATTTTGGAGTCACAGACACTCATGAAGTTGTTCTTTTATAAGACACTGACATCTGGTCTGCCAGGCATCTCTTAGATGTATTCCTTGCTAACATTGGCTTACAGATGTCTTTGTTCACAACAAAGCCTGTGGAAAGGGACAACCTTATCTGTTGTCCTCCTAGTAAGGAAGAAGTGCTATTAATGTTCTCGCAGTCCCTGAACATAGATTTTGTGCTGTAGGTGCTTTAGTTCCTGCCTACAAAGAACTTGCAGTGTTTTGTTACTTTTTATTGCATTAAAATATTTTAATATTATTTATATTTATAGAAAAAAATCCATAAATACAGATTCTTTACAAAAATATAAACATTATCAATAAGGGTAAAGTTTCATTTACTTTCCAGGCAGTCTCCTTACTCTCCCTCCTCTTCTGCTTCTTTCCTATCTAGTCCTGTATTCTTTTTCTGTGTATATATTACATGCATACTATTTTTATGTACTGCATACAGACATATACACAGATACATATATATGTGTGTGTATATATGTATATGTACATATATATGGATAGTTTCTCCGACTTGCTTTTTTCCCTACTTAATATGTTGGAACATATGGAGCTACTGCATTCCTTTAACTGCTGCATAGCAATCCATAGTATAGATATGTTATAGTTTACTGATCATTTCTTATATAGAGGTACATTTAAGTTATTTCCAATTTTTTTGCTATTCAAACAATGTTTCCGTGAATATTTCTTATATATGTCCCCTTATATGCATTTTGAAATGTTTCTCCAGGTTAGAGACCAAAAAATGGACTTTGCCATGCAAATTTAGCTTAACAGAATTTTAAGTAAAGCATTTTTTAACCTTCTCTCCTATTTTGATCTTGATTTCAATCATTATTTTTCCTAATATATTGGTCAGCTCCACTTTGCTGTGACTACTACTGTGATTACCTGAGGTAATCAACTTATAAACAGTAAAGGTTTATTTTGGGTCATGGTTTCAGAGATTTCAGTTCTTGAATTCTTGGCCTTGTTGCTTTGGACTTGTTATGGCATACATATCATAGTGAGCTGGTGAAAGAGTAAGACTGTTTATCTCATGATAGCCAGGAAGGAGAGAGAGAGAGATAAAGAAAGAGGGGGATGCCCTTCAATAGATGAATGGATTAAAAAATGTGGCATTTATACACAATGGAATATTACTCAGCACTAAAAAACAACAAGATCATGGCATTTGCAGGCAAATGGATGGCATTAGAGCAGATTATGCTAAGTGAAGTTAGCCAATGCCTAAAAAACAAATGCCGAATGTCTTCCCTGATATAAGGAGGGTGACTCAAAATGGGATAGGGAGGAAGAGCATGAGAAAAAGACTACCACTAAATAGGGAAGAGAGGTGGGAGGGGAAAAAGAGGGAGAAGGGGAGTTGCACAGAAGATGGAAGGAGAACCTCATTGTTATACAGAATACATATATGATGTTGTAATGAGAAAAAGAAAAAGTGTGTCACTTTAGATTGGATAGAGAGAAAGGATGGGAGAGGAGGGGAGGAGTAGGGAGGATAGGAAGGGCAGCAGAATAGACAATATGATTGATGTATGTACATTCCATGTATGTATTTTATGTCAAAATACATTCTGCTGTCATGTATGACTAAAAAAATTTTTAAAAAAATTAAAAAAAGAAAAAGGGGGAAACTGGGATTCCAATATCCCATTCAAGGACATGCCCCGACCCAATGACCTAACTTCTCTTTATTCTCTCTACAAGGCCCTACCTCCTAAAGGTTCCCACACTTCCCAATACCACTGCAAGCTGGCAAATAAACCAGCTTTGGAAGGACATTTAAGACCCAAACTATAGCACCTAGCTTATAGGATTTTGTTAGTATTTTAATTTCTCTCTCTCTCTCTCTCTCTTTAAATGCTAAGATTGTTATTTTATACAAACTTTAAATTTCATATATTCCTCACTTTCCTTTTTGCTTCTCTATCTTTTGGAGACCATTTTTCTTCATCCTGGTGGTGTTCTTCTATACATTTCTTTGGTGCTGATATCTAGATGGTGTGCCCTCTTGGTATTTGTAAGGATTCTTATGGTCATTCGTAAAATACAGCAAGCATTATTGGTGAAACAAGTCTAGGTCCACAATTATTTTTCTCAGCACTTCGTTGAATTTATTATTATTATTTGTGGTGCTGAAAATTGAACCCAGGGCCTTTGGCATGCAAGGTGAAAGCTCCACCACTGAGCTATATCCTACGCCCCATCTCTCAGCACTTGGAAGACACCATATTCATATTTTTTGGGCTTCCTTGATGGGGGTAGAGAAGGCTGAAGTCATTCTAAATTTTGTCCTTTGTAGCTGATCTGTACTTTCTCTCGGGATATTTTAAGATTTTTTTTTTCTTTTTAGTTTTCTACAGAAAATATTGGAAAATAGTATGATGAACTACCATGTACCCATCCTTCAGCTCCTAGTATCAATTAAAGGCCAACCTTATTTTTTCTGTTCCTACCTATACCTTCTCCCTGTCAGGATTATTTTGAATAAAATCTCAGATCTCATATTATTTCATCTCTAAGTATTTTAGTATGCATTTCTAAATGATGCTCTTAAAATTAAAGCATTAAAATTATGGTGGACATATTATAGAGAAGAATAAAAGCTATGTATGAAAGAGATTCCAAAGTTTGTAAAATATATGGAGTTTGAGGCATCTCAGCCAGACCCCTGAGGCTACCAGTTTATTCTTCTGTCTATAGTTAGAAGTACTACAGAGAAGCATTTACTAGCCCAAATTTATAACCCTCCTAATTTCAGGGGCTGAAACATTTCTCCAAAGTCATGAAAGTGAATCGTGGAGGAATTAGTACAAGAATTTCCAATTTAGGACTCTTTCTGTGAACCCATGCTCTTTAATTGGTACCAAGGTCCCCCAAAAGAAGTAGGGAATGGGAATCAGGGGTTTGGAGAAAGAGGAGCTGATTGATATTTCAGGTGTTTAGCAAAGAAAAATTTGACCTCACCTTTCAAAACCATGATAGCGCCAATAATCAACAGATACACCTGTTTTTATTTTCAATACCCAAATGTTTTAATCTTTCCATATAAAATTTATGTGCATTATATGATGAAAGATTGCATGATGCCAGTGTAAAATGAAAACAGAAAAATATGAAAAGCTGGGCATGGTGGCACATAACCTGTAATCCCACCAACTCAGGAAACTGATGCAGGAGGTTCCAAGTTTGAGGCCTGCATCCATGCTTTAGTGAGACCCTACCTGATTTTTGCTTTGGTTGTTTTGTTTTTGACTCACCCCTTTTGTAGTAATCTCTACATGAGGGTAGTCATTTTAACTGCCCTAAACTGTAATGAAGAACATCTTGGCAACTACCTTTCCTCTCATAGATAGATTGACACTATCACTGTTTTTACTGAGGCCAGTGTAGTAAAGATGTGTTTTATACTTATTAATAGAAGAGAAAGTCCTTCCAGATATCTTAGAGAAGTGACATCTATAAAGAGAGGTATGAAAACGGGGTGGAAGAGTCATTTCTCCAAATGGCAATCAAAGGAAAAAAGGATATTTAAAAGCTGTCTCAGAGGAAAATTAGTTTGAGGAGAACAAAGATGAAATAAATATGGAGCAGAGAAGTTTCTTGAAAACCTTGGCTTGTCAAGGAAAGACAAATGTTGTGGTCTTAGTGTTGGGAAGATGGTCCAACTAGAGCTCGGTGGCAATTAAGAGAGCTCTTCTGGTCTGGAACCAAACAGCAAACATTTATTTCTTGAGGCCAGAAACAGTAGTAGGGAGCAGATCTGGTTTGTACTAGAAATGGAGGCTAGGATGAAATAAGCACATGCAAGCTATCTGTAAAATAGGGCTGTGTATGTTCACTGTGCCTTCTAAACAAGCTGAACTGATAATTCTTTGCTTTGTGCCATGGTTTTATAGGCCTTCACAACAGAGGGAGAGCAGCTTTGGCATGCCAGTACTGCGTGGCAGAGGTGTGGGAGAAGGATGCTGCCAAAATGGAACCACAAGCAACAGCCTTGGTCCCACTGACGCCTGTTTTCAAGAGGAAAGCTGTCAGCCTTCCACAGAGGCATCAGAAAGGTATCCAAGCAGCAGTGAAGTTGCAGGGGGATTTGGCTTAGGGACTTTCCTAGGCTGCATTCTGCTATAGCCATTTCTGATGAATGTTGCTAGATGTTTTGCATGATTTTGGTATGGCATCTTGAGGATACACACATGGTAAAAAGAACACAGTCTTTGTTTGCAAAAAGGAAAAAAAAATAGTACAAACCAAGGAGAAAATTCAGTGACAAGTATTATGGCTTTTTAGTATGGCATCTCTGTAGTTTTCAAACCATTTCTTCTCTCATGGGAGAATAATCACATTTCTTTTTCTTTTTTTGTCCTCAGGACCATGACTAATAAAACTCAGGAAGTTGTTGGCATCCATTTCCCTTTTCCCTTCCCACCATATCCCATCCAGAAAGACTTCATGGCAGAGCTGTACCAGGTTTTGGAAGCTGGCAAGATTGGGATATTTGAGAGTCCAACAGGCACAGTGAGTATGAGTGGTGAAGAACCATAATTAACACAACTTGGAGGGAGCCTGACTTGCTTTACTGCCTACCTCTGCAGAGATTTTCATGGTTTGAAGTTAGGCAAAGTAGTCGCTCAGTTTATCTTTCTGAGTAATAGTCACTTTTGTATTAAATTATTGAATACAACTCCAGGGTCTGAAAAACACTAGGCAACCTACAATTTAAATGGCAGAACTTCATCCATAACACAGAAATATTCCAGATTTTTCTGGCACCTAGCTGCTTCAATTGAGGAACATGAAAATGACTTTGGATTTTTCACAGATTAAAGAAATAGGTCTGGTCTTCAGGATCTAGGTTACTGAGTGCTCGAGGGATTTGACCAAGTTTCTTTGAATTTTTATTGCCCAGTTTTTCTATTCACGTCTCTGATTTTTACAAACAGTATCCTATTTGTACTTATGAAAAGAGTATCTTTCTGAGAATATCAATTTTAATAGTATTTGAAGGTTTTTTTTTCCCTTCACCTTGTTTCATTTTGTTTGTTTGCTGTTTTTCCTCTCAGTTTGGGTTCCTTGTGTGGAGGCTATCCTCATGGGGTGAATCTTGTTGTCCTTCTGTTGCTGTTTAAGGACAGGTACCAACAGGGTGGTCGAGGAGTCTGTACAGGTAGCCATCCTGTGATCTTGTAGATTGCGCTGCTTTATTGGGGCCTCAAGGTTTGGGTAAATCCAGAATTTTCCCTGGAGTCATTCAGTTTCTTCAGAAGAGCTCCTATTAGCTTCAGGTGTGGTCCTTCCCTCAGTCCCCTGCTCTCCATCTCTTCCTCTTTCCCTTCCCCACTCTCATCTTGTCTCTCCAGCATGTCAGGTCATCTCTTTGCCTTCAGTGCCAACTGTGGCCCTGCCAGCTTCAGGGCCTTTCTGAGGCTGACTTGCAGGCCCTTGGGCTTTAGAGTCCTCACTCTGCTAAGTCAGTTCCATTTCTCCCTCTTTTTAAAAAAATATCTTTATTTGATTTATTTATTTTTATGTGGTGCTGAGGATCAAACCCAGGACCTTGCACATGCTAGGCAAGTGCTCTACCGCTGAGCCACAACCCCAGCCCTCCATTTCTCTCTCTTTTGCATCTTTCTTAAATTGGTTATTTCCCCTCTTCTATTTTCTTTGTTTTTGTGCTCTTTTATGACTTTGATGCAGCTTTAGTATGTTTCTTTTTGGAAAAGAACTTGGGAGAGTGGACTTCATCCTTGTTTAACCCTCTCAGAGCTTTCCATCTCCATCCTCTGCTCGCTTCCTACTTCTCATCTTCTTCCTCTGCTCAGCCCTTGCATGTTGATGCCTTGGTTCTGTGGCCCTTTGTGAACCTACTCCTATGACTCAGTTGCCCTTTATGTTCTAATATCTTCTAAATCACCTATCAGTGGAACTCTCTCCTGTTGTCAGTGCCCTGGTACCTGCTGATGCCTGGCATCACACCCAGAATGGAGGTGTGTTTTGTTTTTGTTTTTGTTTTCTGCCACGTTTTCCAGTGCATCACTGACTAGAGGGTTCTGCACCTCTGCATGTTCAGCTCTAAGCCCAGGGCTCCTGCAACCAGCAGGTGGTTAGAATAAATGAATTTACTTGACGTAAATTGTTAATCTAGGATGGTACTGCATGAAATAACATTGCTTAAAGCTAAGTATTCTGTGAATGCTTTATTGAGTTTATTTCATTGCTGAGATGAACATTTGGTTATACAGCCTTTTAAAAGGTTTCAATCTACAATTTTTTTTTTGGTCTCTTCATGGAGCTAGGGATGGGACCCAGTGCCTCATGCACACTAGGCAAGTGTTCTACCAGTGAGCTCCACCCCAGCACTCTAGATCTACAATTTTTGTAGATTTTTCTGTATCTTCTTATAGGATATAAAATTGTGGAGCCTCAATTAGTCTTATGTAAGTGAATACTCATTTCCTCAGCTCACTTTCAGGTGAAGGGTAGAGGCTTTGTAACCAGGCATCTGTCCCTGGGTCATTATTATGAGGAAGGGTGGTGCATCTTGCCTGCCTGAGCCCAGTGACAGGTAAAGCCCCTGGCTCCTCAGATCACAGGCAACAGCTGCCCTGGGTTCAGCTGAGGAGTGCTGCCTGGAACTCTGCCATTTAGTTTCTCTCAAAAGCTGAGGGAAATGGTATATGAGGCTTTTCTAAAGCAGTGTGATCCATCCACTAATCAGAAGTGTCATTCTGGCATAGGGCCTTCCAAGATTTGATGAAAGCTGATAGTCTGCATCTTGGCAGAGTGGTAATTTTATTATTACTTATTAATAGCAAAAAAAATAGCTAACTCCAATTCAGTTATCGTGTCCCAGGAATTGTTTGGATCCTGCCCTAAATATTAACCTTTATGTATATTAACCAATTGAATGCTTGTATAAGGAAGATATTACTATTATTATTCCCTTTTATTTATTTATTTATTTTTTGCATATATGGAAATGATTCTTCAGAGGTCAGCCCAGAGTCCTAAAGCTGGTAAGCAGAGGAGCCGGAATATGACCCAGGCAGCCTGGTGGTGGCATCCCTCTCTGCTGGCTGCTTCCCCCGCTGCACATGTTTTACTGCAGTGCACTTAACTGGAGCAGGTCTAGAAATCCACCCTGGATGCTCAGATCCCTTTGGATTAAGCAGGCTCTGAATGCTAACTGCCTAGACAGAAGATTCACCTGAAACCAAACCACCGTCTGGACCCTACAAGTAGCAGCCTTTGGGGCTCACTGCAGTCTCCTCTCTAAAAAAATTGGGTCATTTTCTTAGGGCTCCATAATGAGGTGCCACAGACTGGGGAACTTAAACAACAGAACTCCAAATTCTGACTTCAGGGTGTCAGCAGGTTGGTTCCTTCTAAGGTTTCCTGACAGAAGGATCCATCCAGGCTTCTTTCCTTGGTTTGTAGGAGGCCATCTTCTCCCTATGTCTGATTACATTGCTTCACCTCTGACCTTGTCTTCATCTAGGGTCCATGATCCTGTTTCCAAATAAGACCACATTCTGAGACACTGTGGTTAGGACTTGAGCATGGGAGTTTTGAGGAGATACATTCAACCCAGAACAAGGACTCTTGGGAAATTCTGATCTTTAAATCAAAACCAGAAATGTGGGCATGTAATCCCAGCAACTTGGGAGGCTGAAGCAGGATGATTGCAAATTTGAGGCCAGCCTCAGCTATTTAGCAAGACAGTCTCAAAATTAAAAAAGGGCTGGGGATGTATCTCAGTGGTTAAGCTTCTCTGTTACGTCCCTGGTACCAAAAATAAATAAATAACCTAAGAGTAGATTTTCTAGAGCAGTTGGCTTCCTTTCAAAACGAAACAAAACGCTGGTACTCATGTGACGGGTCATTTTATATTTGCACATCAGTTGCATTGAAGCTGAGAGTCAAGTGTGGCTCTCCTTGGCAAGTATATGAGACTTCATGCTATAAATGTTTTGGCTATAATTCTTTGGGGGGGCAGTTATTTATGTTATATCTCACCACTGTCTAATTAACAATCTGTATTCATATATAACATGATAAACCACTTTAAATTCTCTTTTGGAACAGTGAACTGGTATACTTAAAAAGGCGTTCTCTCCTGCTTCTTGGGCCCAATTCTTATTTCTCCTGTCTTCTTGTTTTTATTGGCTATTCTGTGGCCTATCTTCCTTTCCTCTCCTAGGTGGTCTTAGAGTATCATCTTAATTTTTAAAGCCAGAGCTGCTTTGACACCATACTAAAATGGAGAAAGTCATTTGGGAAGCTTTACATTTTGCTCTGTTTCTAAAGGTCATTTTCTTCCTGTAGGGAAAGTCCTAAAGTCTCATTTGTGGGGCCTCTCCTGGCTCCGTGATTTTGAGCATAAGAAACAACAAGAAGAGGCACGTCTCCTGGAACCTGGAGCTAACCTCTTAGGTGGTGGGAGGGACCAGCCCCCATTTTCCTCATCTTCCTGCCAAGAGCCCCCTGACACCCTGAGGCCTGCCGGGGAACCAGACTGGGTTACCCAGTTTGTACAGAAGAAAGAAGAAAGGGATCTGGTGGAGAGACTAAAGGTGAGATCTTGTGTAGTAAGGAACAGTGGTAATCAAGTAAATGGGCCTCAGCCATTGTCTTGGGCCACGTTTGAGATTTACGTATCCCTTGTCCTTCTCCTTTGCATTGCCTCTTAGCCCTCTTGTCAGTTTTCTTGAATCATTGGTGCTGCCTCTTTCCTGTTTGTTTGAGCTGATGTCTAGGCCTTCTCCAGTCATTACTTCCCTGGGAAAGGATCCTATTGTTGCTCTTGACAATGTGGTTTGGAGGGGTGAGGCTGCAAACTCAATTATGCAGTGAATTTGGTTACTAGTGTGGTTTCAAGAGGGAGGATAGATTCCCTGCACTGAGACCTGCAGAGGTTGAAGGTGTGGCAGGGGCTTCCTAGGAAAGGCATGGTTGGCCTCCTGCTGGCATATCCTTTATAACTGCTTCCCTCTGTAGGAGGAGCAGATCAGGAGGAGGAAGTGGGAAGAGCGCCTGCAGCAGACCCACCACAATGCACAGTTCAAGTATGCAACCAAGCGCCTGGTGAGTGTTGTCCCACCATAGAGTCTAGGCAGGTCACACTGCCTGGAGACTCAAGTGAGTGACCAGGGCCTCAGACTCCTCCCTGTCCCCCACTGGCCACATTCTCCTCACCCAGTAGTAGGACAGCTTGAGTGGTGGAGGCATAGAGCCTGAGAATGGACTTCTCCAGTCAAATAGTGAGGTTTGTGTTAATAGGCCTCCCTGGGTGCTTTGTTCTTGGTGATGGCCACAAATGCAGGCTAACTCCTTCAGGAGGTGGGGGCCCCAGTGCTGAGTCTTCTTCCTCTTCCCACTGCCAATTCTACACAGAGACAAGAAGAAGAAGAGACTGAGAGTCTCCTCCGCCTCAGCAGGGAGATGCTGGCAGCAGGGACAGAGGCAGAGCAACTAGAGCAACTGGAATCTGGGGAGGAGGAGCTTGTCCTTGTGGAATATGAGAGTGATGAGGAGAAAAGAACAGCCCGCGGGTAAGACAGCTGCTGCCACCTCATGCCACCACCCACAGTCATTGGGGACTTCTGGGGAGGCAGCTCTTCCCCCATGCCAGAGACACTTGTGAAGAATCTGCTCAGAGGGAGTGGCAGCCACCTGCCCCTTTTGCTTAAACCAGGAGCCTTCTCAAGGTCCAGTGATAGCTGGCTCTTCTCCTGTGCCTGTCAGTGGCCTCTTATGTATTTACTCAGTTTACCTTACAGCAGCTCAGTGATGACAGTAATTGGAACTGCAGCCCAACTAGGTGCTGTGCCTTGACGGAGGCCACAGGCTAAATAGGTAGAAGGGCTGGGATGTGAACCCAGACAGCCAGGCTCTAGATCCCATGCTCTCAGCTTCCAAACTGCACTGTGTGAAGTTCATGACCCAAACCAAGGAATCCCTAGTTTGAGCTTTTTTTCCTCCTTACGGCATCTGCTGGTCCAGATGCTTAGGTTTCCACTTCACTAGTCACCTGCTGGGAGCACCAGAAAACCCTAAAGAGAACAACTAGGCCATTTCCAGGCCACATAGCCCTTCCTGAGATCCTTTTTTCTTACCCCAGCTTGATTCCACTGGTGCCCTATGAGTGTGTGCTCTAGGTATGGCCTTAGTCGGATGCTGCAGCTTGAAGTCACACTCTAAGTGTGCTGGGCATTTCTGTTCTGTCTGAGGATTTGCTCATGCTATTCCCTCTAAATCATCCTTCTCTCCTCCCTTGGCAAATGCCTTCACCTCCTTTCAGGCCCTGCTCAGTTGTCATCTAAGTGGTCCTGGTTATTAGCCCCATGCTGTGTTTTGCTCAGGAACTAGCTTTGATTGGGTCTGTCTTCCTCTCTCTGACTGGGCTGTGTGCTGTGGGGTAGGAGCCTGGACTTTTAAACTCTTCATGCCCAGGGCCCACAGTGTTTGGCTGCAGCTAGCTGTACTCTGGGCAGGTTAGTTGGACTGAATAATCAGACAGTGGTTAGTTTCAGTCCTTGTAGAAATTCAGAAATGCCAAAACGTCAAAGTCTATAGGTGGTCTAAAGAGGATCCGTGGCCTTCATTTAATTATTTCCAAGTTTGTGTGGAGGTGCATTTTACTGGTAGGAGAGGGCCTATGAGTTTTCAGTCCAGAGGCAGAAGGCCTGTGACCTGCCCCGCCACCTCTACAAAACAATGCCTAAGGGTCCTGACCTAAGCTCCACTATGTATTGGCCATTTCACCTGCAGTCCTCCTGGTGACAGCCAAGATCATGAATGTGGCCCTCTAGGGTGTTGCTGAGTAGGACTTGGAGAGTATACTTCCTGTTTCTGCTTGAAACTTTGTAGAAGAGAAGATTGGGCGCATTAGTTTAGATTTCTTCCTCATAAGTACTGTCATCCTCTGAAAAGTTTCCCCTGATTTTCCCTCCTGTGCTAAAACACACCCCAAGACTCTGGAGGGAAGAAGGATGATGGCATCACTGGTGGTGGGGAGGAGATGCTGGGATCTGCACTCCAGCAGTTCGGGGCAAGGATGAGAAAATAGACCTTTGACCCTTCCCTGAGGGTGATGGGGAAAATCCTGAGTGTCCCATAAACCCTTCCCAAAGGTGGCTTTGTAGCTTCTACTTCTTCCCTAAAGTCCGTTGGAAACAAGGTAAAGAACTGAGAGGTGTTTGTGAATATTAGAGGAATAAAATGCTTCTTAGGGTCTGGGCAAGAGCTGTAATCATGTAGCTTAGCTTCCCCAATTTCTGATACCCTGGTGTTTTCAGAGAGACGTGAGCCTCTGAGGACATTACAGATTCCTCATACAAAACTTCTGTTGTGCAGTTCTTTACATGTCCTTCCCCTCACCTAGATCCTGCTGACCTTGTCTGACTTGTGATGAGTAATTTAAATCCAAGCCTTTGAGACAAAACTGACAATTGTTGTTTATTGATCAAGAAGCCAACCTTGTAAATAACTTTTCTAATGGTACCAGGCAATTGCATTTCTGCTTAAAAAAGAAAAAAACTCATTCATGGTGAACAAAGCATTTCTATTCCATATGATGCTCCAGTAGATGGCATGAGTCTATAAGAGCATTTTCTGTTTTTAAGCAGCCTCAACTGATAATGTTGGCTAAATTTATCTCCTAATTTCAGTGCCAGTGGGCTTCTCATTCACTTTTGGGAAGGGAAGTCTGAAGCACTGAGAAGAGTAGAGGTTTGGTTACAAGTGACAGCATCTTTCACTTATTGAGTTGGTTGGTTGTGACTTCACCAGGAAATGTCTGTGAAATTCTTACTGCTGCCAGGCTCTGAGTAGGGCCCGGAGACTCAGCAGACACAGACCTTCTTGCTGCCCTGTACACATGACAGGAGACAGATCAGGAATATGTGGCTTTGAATGAGATGTCACAGTGAACAGGTGCAGATTGCCATGGGGTATGTCAGGGCAGCAGACCTACTTCAGGTTGTCAAGGCAAGAAAGGCCATGTTGATGCTGAGATCTTAACATGGAGCAGGAGTTAGTACAGTCGGGGAGAGAGCCTTCTAGGCCAAGAGAACAATTTGTCCAAAGTCCCTGAAGAAATCAAAATTCTCTTGGAAAACTGAGGGGAGTGTAGTTTTCTACAGGGTGGACAGTGGGAGGAGAGGAGCCCACTATGACTCTCAGAGTCAAACACCCAGTCTCCAGCATTTCAGCTTGCAACATAGGTTTGGGGACGTGATGCCCTTCCCTTTTTCTCTCCACATTTCCCTGGGTTCCACAGTGGCAGTGGAAGCTGGGCCTGGAGCCTGCCTGAGTGTCCTGAGCCAAGGAGTACCTGCTGCTTTGGTAGAGGCTTGTTGCTGGGCTGCTGCTCTGTGTTGTCCTTCAGGCTCAGCGCTCACACTGAAGCTTTGTGGGCTTCTCAGGAAAGGGGCTCCACTCTACTTACCAGTGATGTTTTGTAGTTGACCTGAGTTTGCTGAGGGAAGCTATTCTGTGTTCTGTTGCTCTCACAGAGTAGATGAGGATGAGGATGACCTGGAGGAAGAGCATATAACTAAGGTAAGATGCCGAGTCCTTGTGTATGTCTGTGTGTGGGCCTGAGTCAAGGGCTCTCTGCCTCTGACGAGAACAAGAAAGTCACTGCAGCAGCTTCTTAGCCTTCTTTCAATGAAGAACTTAAACTCACAGGCTTCATGGTTTCCCAGGCCCAAAGATTGGCCTTTTGTTAACTTACCAGAAGGGCCTGCTCCCAGGGCCTGGGCATGTTGCCCCAGATCATTGAAGGCAGCTGTTCGGGGCCAAGGGCTCCAGTGGTTTGTCTCCAGTGGGCAGTGGTACAAGGTGAGGGGTGGGACAGGGAAGAGCACATTGCCTTTGGACTCTCCTGTGTGTGTTTCTTCTCGATTGTATTCATGTTTGCATGGAGTGCAGTGAGATATGGCTATGATACTTCTCAAATTTTAAAAATATTTGAAAATATTTAAAAATTTTAAAAATATTTGATTTCTGTTCAAAGTAGATATCTCCCCCCCCCCATTTTTCTCTTTTCCTCTTCTCTCTCTGCTAAATCCCAGAGTAGAAAGAAGGTATTCAGCTCCACCTCTACCTCTTTCTTCAGGGGGACAATCTTCCCCTGACATGCTCTCCCCAGATGATTGAGGAATCTTTGCCATGTTAAAAATCAGCTCTGGGGAAATCATCCTTCCTACGATCACAAGCCCTTCAGAGTGGTTGGGTTAGAAGATGGGCATGACTTATGGGAGGAGTGGCCTCTGGGCATTCCCTTGAACTAGAACTTTAGGTGGCCTGTGCAGTTCCTAGTCCCCTCATCAGATGAGATGTGATGTGAGATGACATTATCTTGCCTCAGGTGTGTGCTTTACAGCCACTCTTCCTGTCTCCACAGGGTTTAAAGCCATGGCATCCCTCTATGTGCAGAGAATATTTGGGGATGTTAGAGTCCCCTCTTTGAAGTCCCCTTTTTTTCCCTTGACCAGATTTATTACTGCAGTCGGACACATTCCCAGCTGGCCCAGTTTGTGCACGAAGTACAGAAGAGCCCCTTTGGCAAGGAAACCCGGCTCGTCTCCCTTGGCTCCCGGCAGGTTAGCAGAGGCAGATGTCCCAGCCCAGGTGCCATTCAGCTTCCTCTCTGTGCCTTTATCTTCCAGGCATAGAAAGTCGATGGGGCTGAGGCTGGCTGAGCAGTAGAAGCACAGCCCTGTCCCTGGCCCTACCACCCCTTATTGGGAGGAGGAGAGGCCAACAGGGCAGGTCTACTGGTTGCTTGCATGTCATTTAGCCAGCACCATTTCTTTGCCTCTTTTTTGCTCCTATCTTGTAGAACCTTTGTGTGAATGAAGATGTGAAAAACCTGGGTTCTGTGCAGCTTATCAATGACCGCTGCATGGAGATACAGAGAAGCAAACACGGTAGGCACTAGGACTGTGATGGGGTTTGACCAGGGACGTGGTAACAAGGCAGAGCAGGCCCTGGTTCCCTCCTGAGGGCCCCTTCTTGGGAAGGCGTACTTATTTCCTAGGTCAGTGTCAAGTTCTAGTCCTTGGAAATACTTTTACAGGCTCTTTACAGAGAACACAAAGTACAGTTTCAGAGTTTTCTAATGAGACCATTTGGAAGGGTCCTATAGACCCCACCTGGTGGGAGTGGGTCTCAACATCACCAAACATACTCTTGGCTCCAGAGAGAGTTGTTCTTCCTGTCATTGTTCCCCTGCACCTATACCACCTGCAGAGAAGAAAAACAGAGCTGAGGAAGACAAGCCAAAGAAGAGGCGGCAGGAGACCAAGGCTGCCTGCCCCTTCTATAACCATGAGCAGATGCAGCTTCTCCGGGATGAGATCCTGGTGGAGGTGAAGGACATGGAGCAGCTGGTGACCCTTGGGAAGGAGGCTTGGGCCTGCCCTTATTATGGGAGCCAGTTTGCTATCCCTGCAGCCCAGGTAAGTACTCCGGAGGGGGAAGAGGTAGTTCTTGGCTGTAACTGGAGCTGCAGGCCATGAAGCAGTTCCTTGTTCCTCTTTAGTTTGAGAGGATGCCCCCACTATGGCTAGGCTCAGGTCATACAGCATACTGATGCCACCTAACCATTTTTTTCCAGAATGTAGGGTCAGGGGAGGCCCTTGGAGCCTTAGTGGCTTCGGGCTTCAGGGCCAATTGGCATTTTGGGGGGATACCAGATAGAAGCCAGGAAAGAGTACATTTCTGAGAAACTACAGTGAGAGGAGCCTTGGGGGCTAAGATGAAGCTCAGTAGCAGGAGTTCAGTCCCTTCCCTCGATTCTCTTCAGTCAGATCATCTCCAATTTTACTGTTTCATATACTTGACATCGTACATCAAGCTCCTGAGAAAAGGTCTATTGCTATAAATGCTACTCTGCTGTAACTTTCTCACTTGAATATCTCTACTCATGGTCCAGACTGGAAATAGAACAGGTCACGTCAGGACTTAGGTGGGCTGGGCAAGTTCATTGCAGGTTGAGCCCTGTATCTCTCCCCCTCCAGCTGGTGGTGCTGCCCTATCCAATGCTGCTGCATGCTGCCACCCAGGAGGCTGCTGGCATCCGGCTGCAGGGCCAGGTGGTCATCATTGATGAGGCACACAACCTGATTGATACCATCACAGGCATCTACAGCACAGAGGTCACTGGTTCCCAGGTGGGTTGGCCTCTCTCTGTCTTACCTCTATAGATACCTATACCTGGAATTCCTTGGAACATGGGGTTGGGCAGAGGCTGCACTGAGCCAAGGTACTGGTCTTGGCTTTCCATAAAACTGTGGGGACCCAGCTTATTTCATTGCTTTTCACCTGCCCATGTCATCCTGGGCCCTTCCAGTCCAGGATGCTACTAATGTTCTGTCTTAGCTGGGATGGTGGCATGAGGGAAGCAGGACTCATCAGTTGTGATGGTGCTCTGAGGAAGGCACAAGATCTCTGTAATCTACTCTCTTATGTATTGCATACTATACCAGGTCTCTCTGCTCTTTATGCTGACCTTACAGTGGGATGGTAAGTTTACTTAGGAGTTTGCAGATTCAGAGAGGGTTAATCAGTTGTGCCTAGAAGCGCACAGCTCAGGTGGGAGCCAGGATTTGACCACTGGTTTTTGACCATGAAACTCACTGAGCATCTACCATCTGTGCTGACCAAAGCTTGGGTTGACCTTAGGCCAGGATGCAGTGGTTACCTGGAACCTCACTCTTAGTAGACTACAAGTTTTTTTCCCAGCCCAGTAAAAACCAGCAGGGAGATGGCTTGAGGGATTCTCCCTCATGTTTTGACAAGGCCCATAGCAGACATGAAGCAGAACCTCCTTTTCCTCTCTTTCAACAACCTCAGCCCAGGGGCCTCAAACCATGCCTTTACATGAGCCTCACTTTTGCTCCCCATCACCTTGACCTTCCTGTGTGTGCTGGTGGGCATTTTCTGTACATGGTCTAAGGTTTCACCTGGATAGCCCCCTCCGTTCTTGGCCAGAGCCTGGTCTGCCTTCACACCGTTGTCTGTGTTCTCTCCCCAGCTCTGCCAGGCCCATTCCCAGTTGCTCCAGTATATGGAAAGATATGGGTGAGACACTTACCCTCTGAGGTAGATGGGAGAATTCTGCTCAGTTTCAGTGGCCTCACAAGTCAGCCTCCAAGACTCTGGCTTGGGCTCAGACCGGGCATCGGCTTTCTGCTCAGGTCCTAAGTCCATTGTGGTATGTCCTTCATGAGACCTAGGCTGCTTGGAACAGAACAGCTGGCTCCGAGGGCCCTGGGCCTTGGCCAGCCTTTTTTTCTAGGGAGAATTTGTAGTTTGTGGCCCAGCTTGAGAGGTAGCAGAAAGACAGGCTGTGGCTGGGGGCAGATGGAGGGAAGCTGCTGTCTTGAGTACAGCCACGTGATGTCTGTTGATTTCTCCTCAGGAAGCGTTTGAAGGCCAAGAACCTGATGTACATTAAGCAGATTCTGTATTTGCTGGAGAAGTTTGTGGCTATGCTGGGAGGTAGGAGAGCACCTTCCCCAGGCTCACCCCTGGCCTGCAAAACTTGTCGGTCTTTGTCCTTGGATGCCGGTTAGGGCTCCTAGATCTTCTGTGCCCTTTAGGATTGTCTGGGTCATTAATTTAGGAAATTCTCATTCCTTTTTATTCTAGTTGACTGATTTTCTGTTTTTTAGAATCCTCGTTCATTTGCCCAGGTTCTGAATCCTTTTATTTTGCCAGACAGTACTCTATGGGTGCAATAATAATACATTATACTATTAAATTAATGACACCTTGTGACATAGTTACTGTCCTGGGGTGTTTTCAGAGCATTTTTATATGTATGCTCTCATTTGCCCCTGTGAGGAGAGCAGGCCAGGTGTTTTAGCCCTCATTTATAGATGAGTAACTAAATCTCAAATCAGGACCTGCCTATGGTTGATGAGCCCAGTGAGTGAGCCTTCTGGTTCCAGGCCCAGGCTTCTCATGCTAGTCTGTGCTGGGATCCTTTCCTTTGTCAGATGGTAGTGCCTTTGAAGGTTTTTGTAGAAAGTAAAGTTCCTGAAACCCAGTGGGGTTTTCTGGAAGGATCTCATCCTGTATTGCTCTTAGATTCTATCTCTGCCTTGGCCACAACACCATATGGCCGAGGGCAGCTTGTGCTTGTTCCTGTGCCCCTGTCTACCTGGGGCTGAATGAAATCGCAAGGCTTTGTGTTCCTTCATGGAACCCCCTGCCCTCCCTGGCTTTTTTGCATGCTATAAATAACCAAAAACAAACAAAAATATGTTTGAATATGGATGTTCTTCTTAGTAGGTACAGTGTAGAGCGAGAAGACGGGGAAATGGGGGTCAGAGGACCACTATCCTGACCTATTTACATTTTCTTTTTTTTAGGGAACATTAAGCAAAATCCTAATACACAGAACCTCTCAAAGACAGGTGAGGGAGTTGCTCTTCTAGGGCCCAGAGGGATCTGAGCCACTTCTAAGCTTTAATCTGGGACCAAAGCTAGGGGCTTCAGGGCAGATTCCCAGCGCCCTTCATTTGTCTGCTCTTAGGAACAGAGCTGAAGACCATCAATGACTTCCTCTTTCAGAGCCAGGTGGACAACATTAACCTGTTCAAGGTAAAGGCCCCCACCCCCCCTTTTTTTTTTTTAAATCTTTGTTTTATTTATTTTTATGTAGTGCTGAGGGTTAACCCAGTGCCTCACACATGTGAGGCAAACGCTCAATCACTAAGCTACTACCCCAGCCCCCGCCACCACTTATTAGCACATCAGGTTTCTTTCTTATTACTGCCTATAGGCAGACACTGCATTAAGACTATGGGAGAAATAAAAAGCAAATTCCTTCTGTAGTTGAGTAGTTTAAGGTCTGAGAAACCAAAACATACATACAATAATTACTTAACCCTTCAAGTAACATATCGGCAGGAACCAAACAGTCTAGGGTCATGGGGTTTCCAGCTTGGTAAAAAGAGAGGCTCTTCTTTGTACCTTACAGGTCCTCCCCACCCCTCTCCCACGTCCCCCCTCCCCTTTCCATCTGTCTTCAGACACAGTCTTTCCCCTGGACTTTAGGATAGAAGCAGTGAGCTGATTAAAGGAGCATGATCCTGGTTCCATCTGGTAGGGCTGAGCTGAGTGAGAATGGTGCTGGTGCCGCTTGACCCATTGACTCCCAGTTGCAGCCTTGGGTTCAGTCACAGCCACAGATGTTTCTTACTCTAGTCCTGAATGTCCAGGATTCTCCTAATGGGGTACAGCACTGTCACTGGGATGACAGCCTACGATTACAAATTGATAACCATGATCACCTTCATGGACAGAGTACTTACTACATACTGGGGCTGTGTGCTGGGTCTGTGATTCCCAGGTGGATGTGCTGTTGCCATTTGAAAACAAAGGAAGCCAAGGCTCAGGGAGGTTGCTCAGGAGGATAAGGAGCCCAGGACTCACCCCAGTGCATCAGTGCAGAGTGGACGAGTGCACATTTGAGCCCAGCTGTACTATCTTAGACTGTCCCTTTCTGCCCACCTTTCTTCAAACCAGCTTTCCCCAATTAACCCCTTTTGGTCACTGTCAATGCCATTTTCCCATCAAACACCCTGGAAATCTGAGTCATCCTTGGTACTTTTCTTCCCTTTGTGTCCTATAGCTAAATAGTTGTCAAGCTCCGTGGCCTAAAATAACTCTGGAATTATCCCAGCTTTTCCCTCCCAGCGCTGTGACTTCCGTGCAGGCTCTATTTGCTCCTGCTTTCTTCCTGGCCCCTGCTTGCTTCTGTTCTCACCTCCTTCCTTTCATTTACTTTACAAGGTACAATTGAGTGGATCTTAACTAAAGATGTCACTCTATTTATTTATTTATTTATTTATTTATTTTTTTAATCAAGCCCATGGCCTCCTATATACCATGCCAGTGTTCTACCACTGAGCCTTTTTTAAAAATTAAATTTTGAGACAGGATCTTCCTAAGTTGCCAGGCTATTCTTTTTTTTTTTATTGGTCGTTCATAACATTACATAGTTCTTAATACATCATATTACATGGTTTGATTCAAGTGGATTATGAACTCCCGCTTTTACCCCGTATACAAATTGCTGTATCACATCAGTTACCCTTCCATTGATTGACATATTGCCTTTCTAGTGTCTGATGTATTCTGCTGTCCGTCCTATTGTCTACTATCCCCCCTCCCCTCCCCTCCCCTCCCCTCCCCTTTTCTCTCTCTACCCCTTCTACTCTAAATCATGTCTTCCATTTGTATTCTCTTGACTTACCCCTCCTTACCTCTTATATGACATTTTGTATAACCCTGAGGATCGCCTTCCATTTCCATGCAATTTCCCTTCTCACTCCCTTTCCCTCCCACCTCTCATCCCTGTTTACTGTAAATATTCTTCTCAAGCTCTTCGTCCCTACCCTGTCCTTGTTTACACCCCTTATATCAAAGGAGTCATTTGGTATTTGTTTTTTAAAGATTGACTAGCTTCACTTAGCATAATCTGCTCTAATGCCATCCATTTCCCTCCAAATTCTATAATTTTGTCATTTTTTAATGCAGAGTAATACTCCATAGTGTATAAATGCCACATTTTTTTTATCCATTCATCTATTGAAGGGCATCTAGGCTGGTTCCACAGTCTTGCTATCGTGAATTGAGCTGCTATGAACATCGATGTAGCAGTGTCCCTGTAGCATGCTCTTGTTAGGGCTTTAGGGAATAGACCGAGAAGGGGAATAGCTGGGTCAAATGGTGGTTCCATTCCCAGCTTTCCGAGAAATCTCCATACTGCTTTCCAAATTGGCTGCACCAATTTGCAGTCCCACCAGCAATGAACAAGAGTGCCCTTTTCCCCGCATCCTCTCCAGCACTTATTGTTGTTTGACTTCCTAATGGCTGCCAATCTTACTGGAGTGAGATGGTATCTTAGGGTAGTTTTGATTTGCATTTCTCTGACTGCTAGCGATGGTGAGCATTTTTTCATGTACTTGTTGATTGATTGTATGTCCTCCTCTGAGAAGTGTCTGTTCAGGTCCTTGGCCCATTTATTGATTGGGTTATTTGTTATCTTATTGTCTAATTTTTTGAGTTCTTTGTATATTCTGGTTATTAGGGCTCTATCTGAAGTGTGTTGAGTAAAGATTTGTTCCCAGGATGTAGGCTCCCTATTTATCTCTCTTATTGTTTCTTTTGCTGAGAAAAAACTTTTTAGTTTGAGTAAGTCCCATTTGTTGATTCTATTTGTTAACTCTAGCGCTATGGGTGTCCTATTGAGGAATTTGGAGCCCGATCCCACAGCGTGTAGATCATAACCAACTTTTTCTTCTATCAGATGCCGTGTCTCTGATTTAATATCAAGCTCCTTGATCCATTTTGAGTTAACTTTTGTGCACGGCGAGAGATAGGGATTCAGATTCATTTTGGTGCAAATGGATTTCCAGTTTTCCCAGCACCATTTGTTGAAGATGCTATCCTTCCTCCATTGCATGCTTTTAGCCCCTTTATCAAAAATAAGATAGTTGTAGTTTTGTGGATTGGTTACTGTGTCCTCTATTCTGTACCATTGGTCCACCCGCCTGTTTTGGTACCAGTACCATGCTGTTTTTGTTACTATTGCTCTGTAGTATAGTTTGAAGTCTGGTATCGCTATACCGCCTGATTCACACTTCCTGCTTAGTATTGTTTTTGCTATTCTGGGTCTTTTATTATTCCATATGAATTTCATGATTCTTTTATCTATTTCTACAAGATATGCTGTTGGGATTTTGATTGGCATTGCATTGAACTTATAGAGAACTTTTGGTAATATCGCCATTTTGATGATGTTAGTTCTGCCTATCCATGAGCAGGGTATGTTTTTCCATCTTCTAAGGTCTTCTTCTATGTCTTTCTTTAGGGTTCTGTAATTTTCATTGTATAAATCTTTCACCTCTTTTGTTAGGTTGATTCCCAAGTATTTTCTTTTTTTGGGGGATATTGTGAATGGAGTAGTTGTCCTCATTTCCGTTTCAGAGGATTTGTCGCTGATATACAGGAATGCCTTTGATTTATGCGTGTTGATCTTATATCCTGCCACTTTGCTGAATTCATTTATTAGCTCTAATAGCTTCTTTGTAGACCCTTTTGGGTCTGCTAGGTATAGAATCATATCATCTGCAAATAGTGATAATTTAAGTTCTTCTTTTCCTATTTTTATGCCTTTAATTTCTTTTGACTGTCTAATTGCTCTGGCCAGTGTTTCGAGGACTATGTTGAACAGAAGTGGTGAGAGAGGGCATCCCTGTCTTGTACCAGATCTTAGAGGGAATGCCTTCAATTTTTCTCCATTCAGAATGATGCTGGCCTGTGGCTTATCATAGATTGCTTTTACAATGTTGAGGTATGATCCTGTTATCCCTAATTTTTCTAGCGTTTTGAACATAAAGGGATGCTGTACTTTGTCGAATGCTTTTTCTGCATCTATTGAGATGATCATATGGTTCTTATTTTTAAGTCTATTGATGTGGTGAATAACGTTTATTGATTTCCGTATATTAAACCAGCCTTGCATCCCAGGAATGAATCCTACTTGATCATGATGTATAATTTTTTTGATATGTATTTGAATCCGATTCGCCAGAATTTTATTGAGGATTTTTGCGTCAAGGTTCATTAGAGATATTGGTCTGTAGTTTTCCTTCTTTGATGTGTCTTTGTCTGGTTTCGGAATCAGGGTGATGTTGGCCTCGTAGAATGAATTTGGAAGTTCTCTCTCTTTTTCTATTTCCTGAAATAGCTTGAAAAGTATTGGTGTTAGTTCCTCTTTAAAGGTTTTGTAAAACTCTGCTGTATACCCATCCGGTCCTGGGCTTTTCTTAGTTGGTAGTCTTTTGATGGTTTCTTCTATTTCCTCTATTGTTATTGGTCTGTTTAGGTTGTCTATATCCTCCTGGCTCAATCTGGGCAGATCATAGGACTCAAGGAATTTATCAATGCCTTCACTATCTTCTATTTTATTGGAGTATAAGGATTCAAAGTAATTTCTGATTATCTTCTGTATTTCTGAAGTGTCTGTTGTGATATTGCCTTTTTCATCTCGTATGCTAGTAATTTGGGTTCTCTCTCTTCTTCTCTTCGTTAGCATGGCTAAGGGTCTGTCAATTTTATTTATTTTTTCAAAGAACCAGCTTTTAGTTTTGTCAATTTTTTCAATTGTTTCTTTTGTTTCAATTTCATTAATTTCAGCTCTGATTTTAATTATTTCTTGCCTTCTACTTCTTTTGCTGTTGTTTTGCTCTTCTTTTTCTAGGATTTTGATATGAAGTATGAGATCATTTATTTGTTGGTTTTTTCTTTTTTTGAGGAATGAACTCCAAGCAATGAATTTTCCTCTTAGAACTGCTTTCAATGTGTCCCATAGATTCCGATATGTTGTGTCTGTGTTTTCATTTAACTCTAGGAATTTTTTAATTTCCTCCTTGATGTCTTCTAAAACCCATTGATCACTCAGCAACCTATTGTTCATTCTCCAGGTGATGCTTGCTTTTTCCTTTCTTCTTTTATCATTGATTTTCAGTTTCATTCCATTATGATCAGATAAGATGCATGGTATTATCTCTACCCCTTTGTATTGTCTAAGAGTTGCCCTGTGACATAGTATATGGTCTATTTTTGAGAAGGTTCCATGTGCTGCTGAGAAAAAAGTGTAGCTACTTGATGTTGGGTGGTATAGTCTATATATGTCAATTAAGTCTAGGTTGTTAATTGTGTTATTGAGTTCTATAGTTTCCTTATTTAACTTTTGTTTGGAAGATCTGTCCAGTGGTGAGAGAGGTGTGTTGAAGTCTCCCATGATTATTGTATGTTGGTCTATTAGACTCTTGAACTTGAGAAGAGTTTGCTTGATGAATACAGCTGCACCATTATTTGGGGCATATATATTTATGATTGTTATGTCTTGTTGGTGTATGGTTCCCTTGAGCAGTATGAAGTGTCCTTCTATATCCCTTTTGATTAGCTTTGGCTTGAAATCTATTTTATTAGATATGAGTATGGACACTCCTGCTTGTTTCCGCGGACCATATGAGTGATATGATTTTTCCCAACCTTTCACCTTCAGTCTATGTATATCTTTTCCTATCAAATGCGTCTCCTGTAGACAGCATATTGTTGGGTCTTGTTTTTTGATCCATTCTACTAGCCTGTGTCTCTTAATTGGTGAGTTTAAGCCATTAACATTTAGGGTTATTATTGAGATATGGTTTGTTCTTCTATCCATATTTGTTTATTGATGTTACTAAACCTGATTTGTTATCCTCTTTGACTACTTTCCCCCCTTTACTGTCCTACCTCCCATTGTTGGTTTTCAATGTTGTTTTCCATTTCCTCTTCCTGTAATGTTTTGCCAAGGATTTTTTGAAGAGATGGTTTTCTAGCTGCGAATTCTTTTAACTTTTGTTTATTGTGGAAGGTTTTAATTTCATCTTCTAACCTGAAGCTTAATTTCGCCGGATACACGATTCTTGGTTGGAGCCCATTGTCTTTCAGTGTTTGAAATATGTTATTCCAGGATCTTCTAGCTTTCAGAGTCTGTGTTGAGAGATCAGCTGTTATCCTGATTGGTTTACCCCCTAAATGTAATCTGCTTTCTTTCTCTTGCAGCTTTTAAAATTCTCTCCTTATTCTGTATGTTGGACATCTTCATTATAATGTGTCTAGGTGTGGATCTCTTATGATTTTGCACATTCGGCGTCCTGTAGGCTTCTAGGATTTGGGATTCTGTCTCAATCTTCAATTCTGGGAAGTTTTCTCGTATTATTTCACTGAATAGACTGTTTATTCCTTTGGAATGGAGCTCTGTGCCTTCCTGTATCCCAATGACTCTTAAATTTGGTCTTTTGATATTGTCCCATAATTCTTGGATGTTCTGCTCATGGTTTCTTAGCAGACTTGCTGAGCTGTCTATGTTCTTTTCCAGTTGAAATACTTTGTCTTCATTGTCTGATGTTCTCTCTTCTAAGTGATCTACTCTGCTGGTAGTATTCTCAATTGAGTTTTTAAGTTGGTTTATTGTTTCCTGCATTTCTAGAATTTCAATTTGTTTGTTTTTTATTACCTCTATCTCCCTGTGAAATTGATCTTTTACTTCCTGGATTTGTTTGTCAATGTGATCTTTCATTGTCTGATTTTGCTGTCTCATGTCTTCCTTGAGACTCCAGATCATCTGAAGCATATATATCCTGAACTCTTTATCTGATATTCCATCTGTTGCAGCTATTACCTCTTCTAAAGTTGAGTTGACCTGCATTGCTTGTGGTCCTTTCTTTCCTTGTCTTTTCATACTGCTCGCGTTTCTTTCTGCTTGGTGCAACTGTTGTGTTTTGAAATTTACCCCCTATTTATTTATGTTGCTCTTGTATACTTGAAAAGTCTCCCTTGCAGGTGCGGGCGGCGGCTGTGCCCCTACTCCAATTGGGGTGACGTGTCTACCACGCTGGCGGCTCTCTGGGCCTGTTCCGGGAGTGGAAGGCGGCTCTGCTCTGTCCCTATTCCAATTGGGGTGTCGTGACTACAATGCTGGCAGGTCGCTGGGCCTGTTCCGGGCGTGGGCGGTGGGCTTGGCTGGCGGGATTCCACCTAATGGCAGTCCCTAACCTCCCTGCTTGCTAATTAATGGCTTCTCTGAGGCGCCACGCCTTCTGTAGCTGCGGGGCAGGCCGCGCGAATCAGTTGGCCTGGATCTCCGGGGTCCTGCTGCTGGCTGTTTTGATGTTGCAAGCTGTTGGAGAGTGGTGGTGTATTCTTCAGCTTTCCCGGATGGTGGCCGCTGACTGTGCCAGGCTATTCTTGAGCTTATGATCCTCCTGCCTCAGCCTCCTCTGGGGTTACAGATATGAACCACCACACCTGGCTAGGATGTCACTGTTTTGTAGAAATCTTTTATTTATTTTTGGTGCCAGGGCTTGAACCCAGGAATGTTTAGCACTGAGCTACATCCCCAGCCCTTGTTTTGAGAGAGGGTCTCACATAAGTTACTTAGTGAACTTGCTAAGTTTCTGAGGTTAGCTTTGAACTTGGGATCCTCCTGCCTCAGCCTTCCAAGTTGCTAGGATTATAGGTGTGCCCAGCTTCTTTGTACAAATCTTCCCAGACTTCAGTCTTATCAACTTAGCATTCCTCGTCAAGACCAATCTACACATGTTCACCGCCAACTAAGTTGCACTCCAGCCTTGCTTGAAATGAGCCCCAAGTTTCTGTTCTTTGTGCCTTTGCTCATAGATTTTTAAATTATTATTATTATTTATATTTTGGTACTGGGAATTGAACCCAGGGGCACTTAAGCACCGAACCATGACCCCATTTTTGAGATGGGGTCTCAGTAAGTTGATTAGGGCCTCACTAAATTGCTGAGGCTGGCTTTGAACTTGAAACCTCCTACCACAGCCACCCAACTTATTGGAGTCACAGGTGTGCATAACCATGCCCAGCTGAGTCTAAATTCTTTGAGGCCCAACTTACATGATATCACTTGGAAGGAAAATAGAGGACGTATAACTTCTGTCGATCACCCTTAGATCAGAGCTATTGAGGTGTTGGTGAGAAGGTTGTATCTGTGATTTGGCAGAGCCCCCACCTTGTGAGCCGCTCTGTTTGGTGGTTGGGATGACTGGTTTCTCATGTAGATTATAACTCGCTTCTTTGTGACACACGCGTGCCATCGATGTTGGTTTTGCAGGTTCAGCGGTATTTCGAGAAGAGAATGGTCAGCAGGAAGGTAACCCCCTTTACTGTGGCTCCAGAGGGAACCAGTGGCGCCCTGCCTGCTGCCTCACTGCTTCCCTGTCTGGCCCATGGATTCATCTCTGTCTTCCCTCTCCATGGTGGGAACTGTTTGTGAGCTGGGCGGGCTGTAGGCTGTGGGGTCACCACTCATACTGCTTCTCATTCTTCCATCACCCTTTTTCCTCCCTACCCAGCTCTTTGGCTTCACAGAACGCTATGGAGCAGTCCTCCCATCTTCCCGGTTGCAGCCCAAACTGACTGGGTTTCAGCATTTCCTAAAGAGCCTGCAGCCTGGTGTCACCAAGGGTGAGTTGGGAGGGTGGAAAAGCAGAGCCAGCTGCAGGCTTAGGGTAAGGATGTGGACCTAACTTCAGAGCACCTTCTCCCTGTCCTGCTTTGTACAGCTCCTGCAACCCCTGTGGAGGAGGATGAGACCAGGGCCCCGTGGCCCACTTCCCCATTGATGCACATCGAAGGCTTCCTTGCAGCTCTCACCACTGCCAACCAAGATGGCAGGGTCATCCTGAGCCGCCAAGGTAATTAGCTGTTTACTTAAAAGAACTGGGGTCATGGTTCGGTCAGGCTCATTTCCCAAGAAAGAGAAAACCTGATGGGGCCAGGGAATCAAGCCAGAGACTTGACACATCCTGTACCTGCGTAGCATAGAATGTTGGCTGGCCTCCCATGGCCTGGGGCAAGCAGGGTTCCTAGGGAGCCAGGATGCAGAGATGCTGGGTCCTCGCAGACAGCATTGCTGGAGAACCCTATAGCCCGGTGTTAAGATTAGGTGGGCTTGGATTCGAGTCTTGGTTCCATCACCTGCATGCTATGTGACTGACCAGTTTCTCTCTGCACTTAGTTTCCTCTTAGAAATTGGAAACGTAGGAAGGAAGACAATAGTACTGTCTACTTCGGTGGGTTGTGCTGGAGATGAAATGAGGTTGTTTTTATTAAAGAGAAAGATATAGCTCATGGACTCAACTCGAGCCTTGCTCAGGCTGTTCCCAACCTTCTCCCCATGTGTGTGTATCTCTTTTCAGGCAGCCTCAGTCAGAGCAGCCTCAAATTCTTGCTCCTGAATCCAGCTGTGCACTTTGCCCAGGTGGTGAAAGAATGCCGGGCAGTAGTCATTGCAGGTGGCACCATGCAGCCGGTAAGGACACCAATCCCAGCCTCTGGTGTCCCAGGTATTGGGATGGGGCAGGCAGGGGCAACCTTGCACACCAAGCCTCTTCCCTGTCAATCCCCTGGACCTCCACACCAGGAAGGGGTCAGCTCATGCAGGCCCAGCAGTGTCCGCTAGGTGGCACTGCTGTACTTTTCCTGTCTGGGCTCTGGGTGTAGGTGGGGGCACCACTGCTTCCTCTGGTTTCTGAAGCCTTCTGCAGTAATCGGAACTCTACGGTGCCTCCTTGCCATTCCCTTTCTGCACCCATCACCAGAGGTATCAACCTGCTCTTGTAAAAGTATTACATTTTAATTCTTATAGAAAGCAGAGAGAAGTAAAAATGGGAAAAAATAGAACATAATTTCACCAACGGAAGATTTATGTTGGCATATATCTTTGTAATAGTCTTTTTTACATATAATTTTTATATGTGTGCATACATATTTTAAAAACAAAAAATGGCATTCTAGATGCTGCTAGTAATTGCTTTTTCACTCAGCAACAAAATTTCATAAACATTTTTCCCTGACAGCAAGTATAGATTTATTTCATCATACTCTAGCTGCACTGGATTCCAGTTATATGAATGTGTTCTGTTTCATGTAACCACTCATGTTTTGTTAGACATTTGGGCTCTTCCCAGTTTTTCTCTGTTTTAAACAGTACTGGGTAAATATAACTGGATCTCTGCATGGGGATTATTTCCTTAGCCTCACACTCTGAAGAGAACTCACTGGCTGGCTGACTGCTCAGAGCCTCAGGCAGTGGTTCCCCGCCTCAGATCCCTGTGGGAATCACCCATGTGGCTTTCTTTTCATTCTGTTTGACTAGATTCATAGATTTGTATTCATCCCATATATTAAAGTTTGTAGTCATTATTGTGTTTGACTCAGATCATCCCAAATTTGGCTGATGGGAGGAGCCCCTCCTGCCACCCCATAGTCTTGGAATGCCTTCTTTACTTCTGGACAACCAGATGTCCCAGACTGAACTTACGTTTGCCTGGCTCCACAGTGGGGTCATTCCATTTCTCCAGAGTTTCTGGTTTCTTTCAGTGGGGGGCAGTATGTAAAAATCTGGGTACTAGGGTGACCCTGATGCTTCTGAGTTATCATTGTTCCTGGGTATTTCAGCAGACAGACCTAGGAAATGTGCTTTCAGAAGCACAAGTCTGTATTGATGCTTCTAATCAAAATCAAAGAATCAATGTATATGACCCCTAGCGCATGGTAGAATAAATATATAATTACAAGAAAAAATGTTTATGACATTTGATGCTGAATGAACATTTGGTTTCTTATTAATATAACTACTTATTTGTTCAATCCCACAATATACTTAAAAGTTTCAAAATTATAAGACAACACTATTTCTAACTGATCCAAGTTTCATTTTTTAAGATTTCTTTGCTCTGTAAGAATATAAAGTCATTTGAAATCAGGCTTTTCTTTTGTGTGCTTGCTCACAGTCTGACAGGTCACTAGGCTTTTGTTTTTGTTTCCAACTTCAGAGTTTGCTTTTTCATTTTTGATTTAATTCTGTCCATATCTCACTCCCATCCCTTTAAAAAATATTTTTTTAGTTGTCAACGGACCTTTATTTTATTTATTTGTATTATTTATTTATATGCAGTGCCGAGAAACAAACCCCATGCCTCACGCATGCTAGGCATCCACTCTACCCTGAGCTACAACCCCATCCCCCACTCCCATCCCTTACCAGCTGGTTCTTCACCCCCATAAAGTAATCATTTTCAGTAGCTAATGCTTTATCTCTTCATTGTCGTAATTTGGAGTGTTTTTGCTTTGTTTGCAAAAATAAGCATATATATATATATATATATATATATATATATATATATATATATATAGTTTCCTTTTTAAATAACATCAAAGGTATGATGATAGTTGTTTCTTACCTGTGTGTCCTGGCAATTCCATCTGTTAGCACTAAAGATGGTCATTCTTCACTGGATGTAGCAGGGCTAGTTCAACCAGTCTCTTATGGGCAAATAACTTCCAAAGAAAAATCCTTATGTGCAGGTTAATTGGTATTTATAGGCTGTATCATCAGAGTAGATCTTAGATATAGGATGCCGATTAAAAACTACATCTAACTTGCTAAATACTGTCAGATTCCTCTGCCCAAGGATGGCAACTATTCTGTATCCTACCAACAATATCTAAGAATGCCTATTTCTCCACAGAGTGATTAAACTCTTGGATTCTTGCCAGTTTGATAGGTGAAAACCCTGGAGGTTCTTATTCAGTGGTTTGAGCTAGGACCTGGCACTTGGATTTTTTTTGAAATCCCCTCTGGTGTTTTTTTGTTTTGTTTTGTTTTAGTGCACAGCTAGGTTGAGAATCTCTGTGCCAAATTGGCCAAATTTCCTTTGCTATTCCCACAGGTTGTCTAATGAGGCTGCCAACACTGGATGTCATTAATGGTTGTTTTTTTTGCTAATGTATCACCCACCTTTTCTTTCAGGTCCTATTTCTACCATACTGGCTGCCTCCTGGCCCAGACTTCTCTGCTCTCTGTGCCAGGGCTCTACCCTCACCCATGGACCCCCAAGTCACGGCCTGAGGTTCCTTTTCCTCAGCCCTTGGAGGTCACAAAGTCTTGACATTGTGACCTACAGGTGTCTGACTTTCGAGATCAGCTGCTGGCATGTGCTGGGGTGGAAGCTGAGCGAGTGGTGGAGTTTTCCTGTGGTGAGGATCCATGTCCAGGGTGGGACAAACCAGGCACACTCTGGCCCCAGTAGTCTTGGTTTTGCTGCATGCGAGACCCAGGGCTGAGGAGACCACAGGATAGGGGCCTTGCCTTCTCCAGCACACTTCCCCTTGCCCTTACACTCTGCCCCACCATCAGCATTGCCCACTGTTATTGTGGCAATGGGGTGGGTGGGTAGGTATGTTATAAATCTTCCTCATCTGGGAGACAGGTTAGGAAAACACCCTCCCTGGACTTTGCCTGGCAGAATAGTCTGCCAGGTTCTCATCCCCTTCCTGGGTCTGACCAGGCCACGTGATCCCTCCAGACAACATCCTGCCCCTCGTCATCTGCAGCGGGCCCTCCAACCAGCAGTTGGAATTCACATACCAGAAGAGAGAGCTGCCTCAGATGGTGAGTGCCAGCAGCAGCCTTCCTACAGCCCTCCTAGGGCAGGGGAGAGAGCTCTTGGGTGGGTGGTCCTGACTAGTCCTGGCACAGGATGAGTAGGATCTATAGATGTTTATCAAGGAAGGCCTGAGCCATTCCCCTACCCCTTAGGCTGGTAAGTAAACTCTCTTATAACCTTCATGTATCCCTTTAGTGTGGAATGAGAACACTGCTCATTTCCTTTGGTTCTATGGTCCCTTGGTTCTATGGGCCCCTGCCCGGACCAGGGTTGCAGGTTTTAGGCACATCTCCAGTGGCATGCCTGGAGTGTTCAGTGCCCGGCTTATCATGGATGATGTCCTTTGGGACATTGGGCGTTGGTGAACCAACATTATATTTTATCACTGGGATGCTGACATTGGGACATGTGCCATAAAGGTGGGCAATCACCAGAAGGAGTTGGGCACGTTTGGTAGGAAGGTGGCTGGCACATTCCACTAGGGAAGCCAGTGGAATCCTCTATGGCCTAGTCACACAATGGTTCTCTATCCTTGGTTTTGGGGTAATGCAAGCAACTCTTATGTGGGTATTACTGCCATGAGGCTTCTTATCTGTCTTCCATAGATGGACGAGACAGGCCGCATTCTCTGTAACCTGTGCAATGTGGTCCCTGGAGGGGTAGTCTGTTTTTTCCCCTCCTATGAGTACCAGCGCCAGGTCCATGCTCACTGGGACAAGAGTGGTCTGCTGGCCCGCCTGGCTGTCAGGAAAAAGGTGAGTGGCCCTTCAGCTGGACCCCTCCCCCTTTTGAGGACAGTGCTGCCCAGAGCTCCTCCTGCAATTCTCTTGCTGTCAAATTGGGATGGTTCAGCTTCTCCTAGTTCTCAACCCCACCTCTTCTGGCCCCTGACTACAGGCCCAGAGGGTTCCTCAAAGCTGTACTCAGTGAGGTCCTCCTGTTTCTAGGTCACAAAACCCAGGGTCTCAAGCAGACCTGAGACCCAGCATTCCAAAGCCTTTTTCTGGGAGACATTCTTTCCCTTCTTGAGATATTCCAGGAACCCAAGAGAGCAAGCCAAGTGGAGCAGGTGCTGATGGCATATTCTAAGTGCATCACGGTGAGAAGTGGGTCCAGAGACCAAGTAGGCCTGGCAGCTGGGTGTAGTTGGGAGGCATCCAGCTTTGGCTCAGCAGCTCTGGGCTGGGTTTCTCCTGTAGAGTTGTGGCCAGGTGGGAGGCACAGTGACGGGTGCCCTGCTTCTCTCTGTGGTTGGAGGAAAGATGAGTGAAGGGATCAACTTCTCTGATGACCTGGGCCGGTAAGTAGTGATCCTCTTCTCTGCTGGAATTGAGATAATGGCCCCTGCCTGGGGTCTGATGCCATCTGGGTCTGCACCCAAACTGACCATTCAGTGTCCACTGTGGGGCAAGGGCATGTTAGAATTATAGCATCCCTGATTTGGCCCCCTTGGAGCAAGGGGAATATGAGGCAGACCATAACTTTATTAGGATCCATTCATTGGCCTGGGCTAGAGCTTTCCAGATAGTAGGTGTTGGGTGGGGTAATGCAAGCTACGAAAGATAGCAGTTGACGAGATGTGAGGGAGGCCTTGACTTGTCTCCACCAGGTGTGTGGTGATGGTGGGCATGCCCTACCCCAACATCAGGTCTCCAGAGCTACAAGAGAAGATGGCCTACTTGGATCAGACCCTTGTGAGTACTTCCAATGTTCCAGAGGATGAGAGGGTTGGAGAAGAGCTGTGTCACCCCTAGGGCTATGGTAGCAAGGCCCTAGGGTGCAACTTTCCACTATGCTGATGTTTCCTCTAAAGGTTTGGGATAATTCTGCCCACCCTCTTGATTTCTCCATGATATCACCTGTTAGGCCAGCTGCTGGTTTAGGCTCATAGAGCCTCTTGGCCTTGCTCCAAGAAGAGGTGAGAAGTGACCCAGATTGTCTCTATCCTTTCTAGCCTAGGGTCCCAGGTCAGGCCCTCCCAGGGAAGGCTTTGGTGGAGAATCTGTGTATGAAGGCTGTCAACCAATCCATAGGTAAGCCTGGGACTATTCCTGGCCATCGAGGCAGTTAGGAAAGATGGATGGCTATGACAGGAAGGAGGGATTTTACCTGCCCTTTCTTGCCTGAGGGCTGTGGAAGGGAGGACAACGACACATGGCTGTCCAGGAGGTTGTTTTACTCAAAGCCATAATCTTTGTGCCTACCCAGGTAGAGCCATCAGGCATCAGAGGGACTTCGCCAGCATAGTGCTTCTGGACCAGCGGTACGCTCGCCCCTCTACCCTGGCAAAGCTGCCAGCCTGGATTCGAGACCGGGTCGAGGTCAAAGCCACTTTTGGCCCTGCATTTGCTGCTATGCGGAAGGTCAGGCCTGCCTTTTCCTTCCCCTGGGAGCCTCTCCTCCCCGAGATATAGTTTCTTACTGCTTTTTCCTGTCTCCACAGTTTCATCGGGAGAAGTCAGGCCCCTCCTGACTGCACCACTGCCTGTCACCGTCCCTCCATTTGGCCTTAGTCTTAGGCCTAAGGTGGAACCCATGTGTAGAATTGTGTTCAAACCAGCCCACCAGGGCTGTCAGGATCCAAGCTTACATAGAAAAGCCAGAAGCAGGTTCGTTCATCCTCAAGAATTAGTAGGTCCATCCCAGCCATGCTTAGGCAAAGCCCAGGGTCAGCTTCCTGCCCAGCCTTTGTAGGAGGCTATGTGGGAAGCCACCACCTTCTCAGAGGTGAGGCCCATCTTGCCTCTGTGCTTTCACCCTCTCAGCTAATGATGTCCATTTCCAGCCCCTTTCCCCACAGCCTCACTTCCCAGCTGCAGCCCTGTTCCCTCCCCTGTCCCTCAGTCTCTGCAAGGGTTTTATCTCCCTGGCTTGGCTCCAATTCCTCCTTTAAGTCAGCGGCACCTCCCTCCCTCTCAGCCACTCGAGCAAACTCCAAGACACCTTCTACTCTGACATCAGTGATCATGCCAAGGGCCATTAGGCTCTCAGCATGACTATTTTTAGAGACACTGTGTCACTTTTTTTTTTCCTGTGGAAAATCTCCCTCCCTCTACAATAGCTGCCCCTGCTCCCACACCCCCTACCTGGAGAAAGGGGCTTCAGTATCGTTAAAGTCCTGCCCCATCACCTGGAGACCACCAGGGTAGGGGACAGGCTCCAAGGACAGAGCTATGCCCTGCACAACTATGATTCCTTAATTAAAATTGCACTGCTGGCTTGAGCTCCATTCTTGTATTACCCTTCTTTATTGATTCATGTTGCTCTTTTCTCAAAGATCTTTAGAAGAACACCCTGGTAAAGGGTGGGTAAGGAAGTCACATGAGCAGAGCACAAGCAGGTGGCATACACATACACCCTGTGCAGGGGGTCTAGGTGCAGATCTGGGACTGTCCACTATCCCAGCTGAGGTCCTTAGGCTGAGAGGATGGTATGCCCAGGAGCTGCTCCTGGATGGTTCCAAGAAGGCAACAGTCAGGGTTTAGGGAGGGAGGAGCCACCTAAGACTCCCAGTCATCCTTGTCTTCCTCTCCTGGTGGCTGCTGTGGGGGTGGCAGAGGGGGGATGGAGTCTGACATTCGCGCAAAAGCTCCTCCTGGTCCCTCACTGGCTCCAGTCCCAGGTCCCTTCCCGGAGATACCTGGGAAGGAAAAGACTAGTTAGGGAGGTTGGTCAGGGCACTAGTTTACCCAGCCCTTGGGAGATTTAAGAATAAGAAGACATACAGGATTACATATAATACAAAATGTCTCAAGGCCGAAAGGCAGGGCACCCTGCCTCCTACCTTTACGCCTCAGGACCAGCTTGTTGAAGAGATCTGACATCAGGTCTCCACCCTGGCTCGTGGCTCTCACTGCAATGGGGAAGCCATGGTGAGGGAGTGCAAATGGGCCAAATAGGACATCTCTAGGTGCAGCCTCACACTCTTGGCTTGCTCATCCCACCTCTACAACACTCCCCATCCTGCTCCCCAGCCACACGTTCACCACAGACTCTTGGAGCTTTGGTTTCTGTGGATCCTGCAGTGGCATTAACAAAGTAGTTAACATTTTAGTTCTCACAATGAGGACAAGGCCCAGAGTGGTTAGGCAATTTGCCTGTGGTTACCAGGCAGGTCAGAAGCAGACTGGGACACAAACCCAGGGCCCTGCTGCTTTATGCCAAGGTAATGCATGATGCCAAGTTGGGATTCACAGCAGACAAGCCTGAAACATGAAGTAGGACTGAGCTAACCCCCCAGATCTTCAGTCTTTTGGGTCCCTGACCATTTTGTTAAATGACTGGGCCAAGATTCTCCTTTGTGGTTGAGTTGGGTGAGCTTAGAGGGGAAGGCTCTACTAAGGAGTGCCTGGCCCACGTGAGGATATCCACTGGGCTTTCCAGTGAATACCTGGAGGAAAAGCTTGGGGTGGTGTGGCTGGGCAGAACACTGTGGGGACTCGTGGGAGATGGAGGGGCAGGTGTCCTTTTGTTTGGAGTCTTCCTGCAGTGGACCAAGGGTCCCCTCACCTTGTTCCTGCTCCTTCTGTTTTTTCTTCTCCAGCTTGCACTCTTTAACACTGCGCAGCTTGGCCTTGCCGATGCCCCCAGCTTGGCGGATGGACTCCAGCAGAGTGGCCCGGCCACTGGAGGGGTCAACCATTTCCTTGGGAGCTCCCTGGACTGGAACTGGGAGGAAAGGCATAAGGAGGAAAGGCTGCTCAGGCAGGGCTGGGAGGAACAGCCTCCAGAGCCTGACTATGGGGGAGGGCACCTCTCCTGAGGAAGCCAGATGGTAAAGCAGGGGCTTCTGGGACTGTGCAGGGCCTGAACTGTAGCCAACAGGCTGCAGTTTTGTGTCCAGGTATCCCTGGTTCCTCTCCACCATCCCATTTAGCTGCCACCCTGCAAAAGTGGGCCCTATGAATCACTGATGTGCTGATAAGTGTCCCATCTTGACACATGGAAAAAAAAAGGATTTTTGTTCCCCTTCTGGAGGCTGGAAATAGACTGGGAGATACAATATTAAAATAAATTCTGTGTTCTCAATTTTTTTAATAGACTTCTTCATTGGCTTAACTGGGAATGGGAGACACAGAGCCCTATTTTCTAGGTTCCCTCTAAAGATTCCAAAGCTCGACAATTTGAAAACCACTATTTTATGAACCTAGTGGAAAAAAATATTTGAAATGAGAACTATTCTGCAAATCTAGGAATAATGACTACTTGATCCTTTCAGGGATCTGGAAACTGGACAGTTGAAGGTGCCTCCAAGGACTGAGTCCACCCAGCACCACCCTACCTGAAGGAGGTGCGCTGCAGGGGAGCAGGTCCCAGGGGAGCAGAGCAAGGGGGGAGCAGTGCCAGGAAAGCAGGACCAGAAGGAGCAGGGCCCATGGGAACTGGGCCCAGGGGAGCAGGGCCAGGGGGAGCAGGGTCAGAGGGAGCAGGGCCACAGTGAGCAGGGCCCGGGGAAGCAGGACCAGGGGGACAGGGCCAATGGGGAGCAGGATCCAGGGAGAGCTGAGCCCAGGGAGGACCAGGGCCCAGGGGAATAGCACCAGGAGGAGCAGGGCCCAAGGGACGCAGGACCAGAGGGAGTAAGGCCCAGGGGAGCAAGGCGGGGGGAGTAGGGCCCAGGGGGAGTGGGGTCTATGGAAGCAGGGCCCAGGAGGAGCAGAACCAGGGGGAGAGGACCCAGGGGAGCAGGACTGGAGGGAGTAGGGCCCAGGGGAGCAAGGCCAGGGTGAGTGGGGCCAGGGGGACCATGGCCATTGGGAGCATGGCCCAGGGGAGCAGGGGTTGGGGGAGCAGGGTCCAGGGAAGCAGGACTCAGGGGATCAGGACCAGGGGGAACAGGGCCCAGGGGGAGCAGGGCCCAGGGGGAGCAGGTCCCAGGGGGAGCAGAGCCCAGGGGGAGCAGAGCCCAGGGTGAAGCAGAGCCCATGGAAGCATGGCAAGGAGGAGCACAGCCCAGAGGGAGCAGGATCAGAGGGAGCATGGCCCAGGGGAGCAGGGCCAGGGGTAGCAGGACACAGGGGAAGCAGGGCAAGGGGATGCAGGGCCAGGGGGAGCAGTCCTAGAGGAGCAGGGCCCAGGGGAGCAGAGCCAGTGGGAGCTGAGCCAGGGAGAAAAGGGCTAGGGGGAGCAGGGCTAGGTGGAGAAGGGCCCAAGGAGAGCGGAACCAGGGGGTGCAGTGCCCGGGGGAGCTGGCCCAGGGGAAGCAGGGCAAGGGGATGAAGGGCCAGGGGGAGTAGGGCCCAGGAGAAAGAGGGACAGGGGGAGAAGGGCCTGGGGAGCAGGGCCCATGGGGAACAAGTCCATGGGGAGCAGGGCTCAGGGAAAGAAGGGCCCAGCGGGAATAGGGCTCAGGAATACAGGGCCAGGGGGAACAGTGCCAGGGGGAGCAAGGCCAAGGAGAGCAAGGCAAAGGGAAGCAGGACCAGGGGGAGCAGGGCTGAGGGGGAGCTGGGCCCAGTGGGAGGGGAGCCCAGGGGGAGCAGAACCAGGGGGAGGAAGTCCTGTGGGAGCAGGACCAGGGGGGAGCACAATGACAGGGAGCAGGGCCTGGAGGAGAGGGTCCAGGGAATCAGGGCCAGGGGAGCTGTGCCAGGGGAAGAGGTCTAGGGGAAGCAGGCCCAGGGAAGCAAGACCAGGTGGAGCAGGACCCAGGTGGAGCAGGGCCCAGGGGGAGTGGGGCCCAGGGAAATCAGGGCCCAGGGGGAGCAGAACCAGGGAGAGCAGGGCCCAGGGGTAGAGGACAGGGGGGAGTTGGTCCCAGGGGATCAGGCCCAGGTGGAACAGGGTCCAGGGAGAGCAGGACCGGGGGGAGCAGGGCCCAGAGAGAGGAGGATCAGGGGGAGCAGGGCCCAGGAGATCAAGGCTAGGGGGAGCAGAGCCCACAGGGAGTAGGGCCAGGTGGAGCAGGACTAGGGAAGCAGGGCCCATGGGGAGCAGGACCAGGGGGAGCAGGGCCCAGGGAGCAGGGCCAGGGGGAGCAGGGCCCAGGGAAGCAGGGCCAGGAGGAGCAAGGCCCAGGGGAACAGGATCAGAGGGAGCAGGGTCAGGGGGAAGAGGGCCATGGGGAGCAGGGCCAGAGGAGTGGGGCCTGGAAAACCAGGACCATGGAGAGCAGGGCCAAGGGGGAGCAGGACTCAGTGGGAGCGGAGCCCATGGGGGAGCAGAGCCCAGGTTGGAGCAGGGTCCAAGAGAGCAGGGCCATGAGGAGCAGGGTACATGAGAAGCAGGGATCAGGGGTAGCAGGACCTGAGGTAGCACTACCCATGTGGAGCAAGCCCATGGGGAGCAGGGTCCATGGGGAGGAGGGCCCAGGGGGAGTAGGGCCCAGGGGTGCAGGACCAGGGGAAGTAGGGACCAGGAGAGAATGGACCTGGGGAGCAGGGCCAGGGGGAGCAGGGCCAAGGGATTAGGGCCAGAAGGAGCAGGGCCATGGGGAGCAGGACCAGGTGGAGCAGGGCCCAAGCAGAGCAGGACCATGGGATCAGGGCCAGGAGGATCAGGACCCATGGAAAGCAGTGACAGGGGGATCAGGGACCAAGAAATCAGGACCAGAGGGAGCAGGGCGCAGGGGAGCAGGGCCCAGGGGAGCAGGCTTAGAGGGAACACAGCCAGGGGGAGCAGGGCCAGAGGGGACCAGGACTCAGAGAGAACGAGGTCTAGGGGGACCAGGGCCTAGGAGGAGAAGAACCAAGGGTAGCAGGGCCCAGGGGAGCAGGACAAGGTGGAGCAGGACCAAGGGATAGGAGGATCAAGGGGACCAGGGCCCAGAATAGCAGGGCTAGGGGGAGCAGAGCCAACAGGGAGTAGGGCCAGGGGAGCAGGGCCCATGGGGAGCAGGGCCAGGGGGATTGGGGATAGGGGGAAAAGGGCCAAGGGGAGAAGGGCTCAGGGACAGCAATACCAGGGAGAGAAGATCCAGGGGGAGCAGGGCCAGGGGATTAGGGCCAGGAAGAGCAGGGCCCATGGGGAGCAGGGAAGAAGGACAAGTGGAAGCAGGGCCCAGGGGAGTAGGGCAAGGGGTAGCAGGTCCCAGGGGAGCAGAGCCAGGCATAAAGGGGCCAGAGGGAGCCTTTCCTGAGATACCCAGAAGCCTTCAGACTCCCTTGGTCTTTTTTTTTTTTTTTAAGAGAGTGAGAGAGAGAATTTTTAAATATTTATTTTTTTATTTTTTTTTAGTTCTCGGCAGACACAACATCTTCGTTGGTATATGGTGCTGAGGATCGAACCCGAGCCGCACGCATGCCAGGCGAGCGCATTACCGCTGAGCCACATCCCCAGCCCCCCTTGGTCTTCTTCTTGTAGGCAGCTCTGGGCTTCCAGTCCACCCTGCACCCTTCGCGCATGCGCAAGCCCTTGGCTGGAGGCGCTTTGGCGCTCGCGGGCAGCCACCCAAGGGCTCCAGTGTCAGTTGGGGCTCTGGCGTCTGTTAGGGCTCCAGCAGGGCAAGGCGCAGGCGCGAGCGCTGACGGCAGGTTCCCAACGGCCGGCCGGGCTCCCATGGCGGCGTCCAGACTCAGTCCCATAGGCCCGGAGGTACTGGCCTCGCGAACCTCTCCTGTCCCCAGTGTGTCCCTGCCTGGTCCTGTGCTCCCAGGGCAGCCCAGGAGCCTGCCTTGCCTCCCCTAGGACGCGGACCATCAGCACCAGACCCAGAAGTGAGGGGTGTGTTGTCCAGTGCGGCGTCGAGGCGTCGTCCATCCATGTCCTTTGCAGCCTGTGCGGCCCCTGGGCTCCAGGGCACCTGTGCGGTGCTTGAGAAGCAGGGTCCCAGTCAGCAGGTCTTCGACTTGGCTCCTGTCGATGTCAGACGAAGTGGTGATGATCAACTTCTTGTTCCCTGTGAAATCTGTGAATGTTGGGGACACCGTCAGCTGGCACCTGGGTTGTTAGCTGAAGGATGCTCTTTTCCTGTGATCTTAGCGACTTTGCACTAAGGGAATATACTGAGCCGAGTTTGCTGAGTGGCATGTGGTCACACCGTGACTGACATGCTGTCGTAGGTTGGCTGTTGGTGGGAGCCTCTAGACACAGCACCTG
Organism: Urocitellus parryii; assembly: GCF_045843805.1. NCBI lineage: Eukaryota > Metazoa > Chordata > Mammalia > Rodentia > Sciuridae > Urocitellus > Urocitellus parryii. The sequence goes on from NC_135533.1 coordinate 146,224,576, forward strand.
AATGATGATGGGAGAACTGTGTGACCACAAGTATTGTGCAATAAATAGTCATGTTTTATTATTATTAAATTTTGTGGTACTCATCTTTTACATGAGTAAAGTTATGTGTTCTTTTTTGTAAATGTTCATTGGCACTGGGGTGTCAGAGTTTGGTTTTGGGGATGCTAATACGTTTTGATTTTGCCTTTGCCTACTGTGTAAGAATTGTGGGGTGCATGGTTGCATCTGACTATGTTGCAGACTTTTTTCCTTCTTGGGGATTGTGGAAATTTAGAGGCCATGAATTTTTGGTTGCATGTCCATTTTGAAGATGGTATTCCTAATGTGTTATTTGCATTCATAGTTTTGGGTTAGTTATGTTTCAAGTTGGCTGGTGAGAATATGAGATTTGTATGTGTCTGGATGGATTATTGAAAGAAAGTTGTATCTCTAATGAGAGAGTAGGACTGGTTACGTTTGGAGGGTGTGGGAAATAATACATATAAACTCAGGGAGTTTGGTGTAGGTGTTTGTATTTTGGCTTTGGAGTATTTCACCTGTGGTTCTCTGCAGTCCCCCCTCCCCCTAATGCTGCAATTTTTGTTTGTATCATGGGTTATTTGGAAAAGATATCTGTATGTGCATGTGCATATGGGCAATGTTAAGTAACATCATTGGGTGTATTTTTGGTGGGTATATAGTATATTTTGGGAAATGCAGTGGGAATGTTTGCCTATTCAGGATATCATGTATAGTTGTGGGTTTGCTTTTTGTTGTTTTATGGATTTTTGTATTTCCTTGTGTGAGGTCAGGTCTATGACTAATCTTGAGTGGCAATTGAACATGTGTGATTGTGAAGTGTATGTTATTCTCCATTTTGGGAGATGGATAATTTATATCTTTGTGAATATCTGGAAAGGTGTGACTTTGTATATGCAGGTAGTGTGAGATAATAGGACATTTGCATATTTATATGTAGCTATTTGATGCTTGTGGAGATTTACATGTGTATTGAATTTGTAGTTACTAGCATTCCTTGGGTGTCTGTAGGGTGTTTTAGGAACAGAGTTGTGTGAAGTAAGATTGTTCAGGGGACATGGGTACAAGTATTCCAGGGGTCTGGCAGTTTTGATGAATATCTTCTGGGGGAATGCATTTTAAGTGAGGACTTACTAGTATGTAACTGGGAAGTAAGGCTGTCTGTATCTGATGGAATGCTGGGCTTGTGCATTTATGCCAAAAAGTGGGAATTATGTTTGTACGTATTACAGGAATGTAATATGCTACAAGTATTTCTTAGTATTTGGGGGATGTAGGAGCTGGTTTCCATTTTTAAAAATTAATTTTTTTTTAAATTTATAAGTGGTTTGATGTATATATTTTTTTAGAGTTTAATTATTTTTTTTATTGAATTATACTGTAAATCTACATCTATGATTTAATACAACAAGGACACATTTACTCTAGTGGAATAAACAAACACAGACAAAAGACCAAATACATGTTTGTTTTTTTAAAAAAGAGTACACATTTTACCCAGTCCTTTTGCTATTTTGTACCATACTTTTCCTATTAGAGAACTGATCTTACATAAATGTCAAGTCTGATTTATCTCCTCACATTTTTAAACATTAAATGGAGTTCCTCACAATTTCTAATTATAACCAAACAACTGAAAACAATATGGGAACAAAGTCTGAAAAAAAAATAGTGTAGATGGATATTACCTGATAGTTGAAAAGTTGAGTAAAACATGCCTCCTCTGTGGCTCATCTCAAAGCAACATTTTAATTCAAAGAGGAAAGCTTTTCAGATCTATGAGTGCCTCTGCAGAATCAGACCTATAAGTGTGTCTGGTCTGAATTGCAGAAGTTGAGTAAAAATGTCTACAAAATACCTAAAATCTAAAAATCAGAATAGTGCTAGTTCAAACAAAAAGTTTGGCGGTCTAAATACACCTTCAATTTCTTCCTTTGTTAAAATTATCTTTTATTTTGGATGGTATTTTAAAAATAACTTATGTTTTTAGTATGCTTTATGGTCAATGACGATAAAGTTGCAAGTCAAATGATTAAGTTTAAAGTTTTTATGTTTTACCTGATTCTACTGAAATTTCTTTCCATCACCTACAATTTTATGCAACCAAGTTATACATGAGGTGAGTTTTAGCTAAAAAGTTAAAATAAATCAACCACAAAGATAAAGCTAACCATATTTCAAGAGAATACAAAATCATAATGCTCACTTTGCACTGAGAGTTTACAACTTTAACTACTACTTGTATGTAGTTTAAAAGCAAATACTTTTTTACTTTTTAATTAAACCATAGCTGGAAATATAGGGGGGAAATAAAACATTTGGCAAAAGTTTGTTTTTGGTAATAGAAGACAAGGTAACAAAGAATCCAAATATAACAACACCAGTATTTAAATTTCTAACTTTTAAACAAAACACATACACACACTTACTTTTCTTAAAAAAAAAAAATTCTGGTAGTAAATTGGATTGACAGAATCTTCAGTTGTAAATAAAAAGTATAAATTTCCAATTTTAGCCTTCTAGCTAGCTAACATGTACAGCCAGCTAGTTCTCTAAACAAGTATTATGTCACCCTAAAAGATCCCTGCTAAAAATCAATTATATTTAAATGGGTCTTACTGAAAGAGGACATTCATGATATTAGAAATCTTTTAAAAAGTGAGTATGATAGGGCTACAATAGCAACATTACTATTAATAAGTTACAGAAGAGATTATTGCTGTACTTTCCCTCATAAACACTGTCAAACTGTTTCAGTTACAAAAGTACAACCAAATTACTTTCTCTTACCAAATTTCAATGTTCCACCTCTGTAAAATTTTATTCAGCAGAGAATAATTCTTAATCTTTTCTGTAAGAATTCAAAGTATTTAAATGTGTAATTTCACATTATACTACCATGTTTTGCCCTTCTTGTTTTCCAAATACACAAAACAATATATTTTCCCAAAAATGAAATAAGATGTCCACATTAAAAAAATAAAGCCTACAAAAAGTTCCAGAGCTAAAAAAGATTATCCATATGGCACAAAGTGATCTCCCACTAGTCCAAAGTCCAAAACATTTAAATGAAGTTCATTCAGATATCTTGTTTGCTTTTCCATGGAATATTAAATTTGAAGTGAAATCACATTATTTTTAGTTCTCGAGTCAACAAATATACACAAATGTTTTTCTAGTTATTAAAAATAGGAGACCAAGTTGAATGTGCCAAAGTGATATAATTCAGGTGGATTTTCTATTTTCATCATGAAGAAAACGAGAGAAAGGATTTCCTTGGTTGGTTTCCATAGCTTGATAAACCAAAAACAAACAAAAAAAAACCTGCCACAACAACAAACAGCAAAATTTTTATCCATACGGGAATGGAACGTCCCTTTTTTGTCTTTTCTGATTTGACATCTGCCAAAGGAACATACTTAGGAACATATTTAGATGAGAAAGATTCCTCCATCCTGAAATCACCGAGTTCTAATGGCTGGCCTGCAGCCCCTTTGATTGGTCTGCGGCAACTAGCACTAATTCCTGTTGGTGTAGATGCTTCATAGGGGAACATTTCCTTAAGAATACCTCTTTCTACTCTTCTTTCCTCTATTTTTTCTCCCACTTCAGCTCTCGTCAATGGTTTCTTTGGTGTTCTTCTGGGTATGTCTGAGAATTCAGCGATTGGCAGAATAGAAGTTGCATGCTTGAAATTTCCAGTCACCCTATTGACAACTAAGGATTCGTTGCTTGAAGCCATTATAGTTTCAGCTATGGGAGTACTCTCTGAAATTACTGCACCATCTATACGAAAATGTTGTGAAGTTTCCACCCTTTTCCTTGGAGTTCTTCTTGACCCTCTTGGAGATTCCCTAGTTAATGCCTGCAGAGGTCCGCCTTTGGAAGATCCATTTGTCCATTCCGTCTCAGTTACTCCAGCTTGTGAATAGCTCTGGTTGTGCTCAAGTCTTCTTTGCTTGAGTGTTATTGGAGTCTTTGCTCTGCCCTTTAGTGGTTCTCTCTTCTCAAGCTTGAGCTCTATTTTAGAGTCTTCTTCATTGTCACTGTATCTGTCAGAGTCATTACTTCCATTCTGCCTAGTATTTTCTGCTGATGAGGAAACTGTTGGTAGAGGAGTAGAAGATCTTGATTCTGGTCCTTGTTCTCTCAGTTTCAATAGCTTTTTCTCATACAGCTTCCTGGTTGTTCCCACAATAGGACCAGGATTCACCCCATATTTCACAAGCTGATCCAGAAGTTCTTCATGAGAGAGCTCTGTTACATCTAGATCATCCTTATCTTCTAGTCTGGGCTTATCAGTTTTCTTTGCTGCTTTCCTGCCTATGGTAGCGCGGCCGCGGCCCGCGGTGGAGGGCCCGGAGCTGAGCACTGGGGTGGGCTCGCGCTCCTCATCGCTGGAGAAGTCCGGGGACCCCTTGCTGTTGGCGCCCGCGGCATGCAGCGGCTGGTTGCGTGCAGTGAGGTGCTGCAGGTAGAGCTGCACGTACACGTCTTTGCGCTGCTCCCCGGCCTGCCGGGAGAGTCACATTGTTGGCGACCAGTTCACTCTTCAACTTGTCTTCCGTCAGGACCCAGGGGTCTTCCAGGAACTCTGGCATCTCCGGGATCTACTAGTCCCCTTCCCCGCAGCCTCACTGCCGCCGCTCACACCGCCGCGCTCACTCCTGGCCAGGGGCCCAGCTGTCGCCTCCCAGCCTTACAGCTCCCGCCCTCCCGCCAGGGAGGAGCGCCATGGGGCTGATGTATATTTTTAAGCGGTGTGCTAGAGAATATTTTGGGTCTTTGGCATGTGTACTACTTTATGTATATTGATCTATGGGGTGGATGAATCACGTAAGTTTATTTTCAGATGTGGTTGTTATATCAAAGTGTATTTGTTTGGAGAATGCTGGGGTGTCTACATGTGTGTGGAAATATCTGGGGATAAGGTGTTTGAGAGAGGTCTCTATATTTCAGGTATTGGGAATGTTTGTGTATATGTGTTAGTGTGTGGGAGTTATGTATTAGTTATGTATTAGTCATATTAGTCATTAGCCTTCAGACTCCCTTGGTCTTTTTTTTTTTTTTAAGAGAGAGAGTGAGAGAGAGAGAATTTTTTAATATTTACTTATTTTTTTAGTTCTCGGCGGACACAACATCTTCCTTGCACAACATCTTCATTGGTATATGTTGCTGAGGATCCAACCCGGGCCGATTCATCCTTTCCAATTTATGAATGGACTGGGGCTTGCCTTATCTATGGGCAACACCTGCTATCTTGCTAAGTTCCTGTTTTCTTCCTGAATTCTGGCCACTCTCCAGAATAGGCTCATGGTTTTGTGTCCAAGATATGTACCACCTCCCAGCTCTGTGACATGGCCATGTACTGGATAACTGAAGGGAATGGCAAGCATCTCAGAAAACTCAGATATCAGTGTGACCAGTAAAGTGTCAGTGGAGAAACCCTGCTTTGGGCCTTTTGCTTACCTATTGTTCTGTTGCCCTGACTCTCAGGAAGGTCTTTGCCTCAGGCTACCCCTTTGTGAAGCCTGAAGTAAACAGTTTTCAAATGGAAATGAATGGGCATCACCTGTGGCTTTTTGCTTAATTCCTGTGCAAAGGGATGTGTGTGAATCAGCCTCTTGGCCCTGTGTGAGGCTGTGGCTTAGATTCTCAGCACCTGATGGATTAAAGAAAGATCCCATGTGTGCATCCAAAGCCAAAATGGCAAAAAGAGTCGTCATTGTGGATGAAGTCTCTCGCTTTCCTCTGGAAAGTTCCTGACCTGCATCAAGTGAGAATAGGGATCCTTTGGGTCAAATGAGTTCTTCAAAGCCCTGCAGAGGCTAGCCCATAGGTTCTTGGGTTTTCTCATGTCTCCAATTCACACAAAGAATCTATACCCGAAAGTCAGTAGGCCTCAAATTGGAGAAGCAGAGCAGTATTAATGGCAGGCGTATTTGATCACTCCTGGTTCACAGGAAGGGTGTCCAGGCCACCCTGACATTAGGCAAATGAGGGGCAAGGGAGCTTATTCTAGACACTGTCTTGGGCTGCCCCCCTCATGGAAACCTCCAGCCAGAGGTAATGATGAGTGTCTATATGGAAGAAGATGAGGGCCATGTGGCAGTGTTTTGGTTTGAATTGTGGTCATTTCTGTGGTGGTTGGAAGGGATGACTTGGTCCACCTGGTCTTGAACTCTGGCGTGATTCCCCTTAGAGACTGAGATCTGGAACTGAACTCAGAGAAGTATTGCCATGAATTGTTTTGGGATTTTAGGAGGCCACGCATGAGAGTTGCCCTTGGAAACTGAGATCTAGGCCCAGGGTGGCTTTCCACAGAGCACTGGGAATCTCAGCCAGGATTTCACATGATTTTATTTTTAAAGACCTGGCAGCCATAATTGAGAGTCAAAACACACAGGGAGCTCACATTGTAGACCTCAATGGGCCTGGCTTGATGTGACCTTTTGGCCAGTCTTGGGAAGCCTTGCCTCTGAGTGTTTCTCCAGAGCTTTCATTGAAATGAGCTTCCTCACCATTTAGTGGTTCCTGAATGAATAGAAACCCACAGTGCCTCCAAGTTCATCCTGGAAAAATGGCTTGATAAATACCATGAAATTTTTGAAATTCCCATGACCAGGTGGCACTGGAGAACCTTTGGATGTCCTGTTGCTGATCATGAGTGTACCAGACAGTGCCTTGATTGACTGGGTTTCATGAAAATGGTGTAGACCAGAGATGCCAGTAAGTTGGAGCCTGCTGATTAGTGGGCCTAGAGCAGTGGTGTGCAGGTGTGTGATAAAACATCTGTGGTGGGGCCATGTGGATCTGCCATTGGCTTCCACATGGCTTGTGACTGACACGGTGCAGCCAGCAGACCCTTATATGTAAAGGCATCTTGTTATATGGAGAGGTTTCCGGGCAATGTTCAGAATCAGGTTGCTATGGTCAAGGGGGCAAGCTCTGTGGGATAGAAGCCTGGTTGGTGCATTCTCCTAGGACCCTGAGTCAGCACACGTGACAGAACTCCCTCCAGCACTGTGTCCCAGTTGAACTCCTTGTATTTCATGAAGCAAATAGGAAACTCCCAGTGAAGCAGCAAGAAACACCAGGAAAATGGAGGATGACCAAATGGCCTCACAGTCCACACAGGGAAACACTTTGACCCCAGTGGCCACAGTTGACCTACAAAGAGAGAATTCAGCACTGCTGCCTCATGTTCATTGGAAAATCAGAAACCATGTCCTCCAGGCCACATAGATGCAGAAAAAGCTTTGATGGTCTCACTACAAAGGAAGATAAAGCTCCTGACAACAACATATATTTCAAGGGTCCAACCTCAGAGGCAGTTTCCCAAGAAGTCTTTAGGCCAGCAGAGCTCCATGTTTGTGGAGTGTTTACCCTGTCCCTTACTTATGGAAACTCCTCTACCACCTCCAAGGTTGTGAACTCCTGAGCATTTTCCATTGTATATATGTATTCACAGATTTTCTAACTCTTCTCTTCGAATTGTGTCTTACTTGGGGCAAAGGTAATGTCAAGGCATTGTTCTTGATGAGAGTGGGAAGATTTTTGTGTAGCACATCATTGCATACACATTGGATTCATTTTCCTATTTTCCATTCAAAATACTGAATCCCTGACACTAACCCATACCGTCCTAGACTCTGATTACCAATCCTGATATGATGGAGGAAAATAACCCAAACAGAATAGCAATACATGCAGTTCAGAGGAGGCATGGTGTATAATTGGACTTTCCTTTGGCATTATAAAGGCTAGGTGTTATAAATCTAGTCCAATTTAAGAGAAGTAGTTCTCCATGTGTTTGTAAAGTTAACAAATATGTGAATTCCTGTCTCCCTTTCTCTGTAGCCTATTCAGCACATGTATTTTTACATGCACATATAGAATCCTACCTGGTATCCCACGTACATTCTTGTGAGGAGGCTGACATGGCAGATACAAATTGTGAGAAGAGATCACTCCTCCTAAATGCTGTTGCAACTGAAAATTCAACCTATGGGTGAGCTTTCTACTTGAACAACATGATACATAAATCCATATTCAGTAAATTAAATATTTTTGGATCTGTGGATGATATATATTTCATGATGAATTTTGATTGGCATATATATTTCTACTTTTTGAAGTCTCTGTGTGTTTGTATTGTTTGAATGTGTGTGTGTATATATATATATATATATATATATATATACACACACACACACACACACACACACACACTCTCTCTCCAGATTTTTCAAAGTATGAAATATATGTGTCTTATTATACACTCCCTAAATTCATTCATGTTCAGGTATGTGGATTTATAATTATCTTTTCAAAAGATTATTCTCAGAAATATTCATCCACCTGAAATACACATTTGTTTCCTAGTGAATGGTGCTTAGAAATCCTAATATTTCTACAGTAACTGACCGAGTTTAGCATCAATGCAAGTAGATTCCTATGATATATGATATGTATTTTGACGTTTCTTTTTTTTCGACACTGGTACATCACTGTTTCTTCAGTTGATGCACCGCATAGGATATATATTTCATCCACAAGTTCACAATTTCCAGGCATTTGGTTCACTTTCAATCACTTCCTGCTTCAGAACACATGTACTCTTGTATATTTCTGGACTGGCCTTTTCATGAGACTTCTTTCCAAACACATTATTTTCGATTTCCATAATCACATTTCAAGCAAATCTCACACAGCCTTCATGGTAAACCATAACCCTAACATTACCATTAGATATATAACTGGTTGGAATGAATGATTTTGTATCAATATTAGATTTCCTATATATTTTCAGGTATCAGTTCAATCCATTATGTAAATTGGAACCAGTTATATTATTTATTCACAGTATGGTCTATTCATGCATTGTCTCTATATTCATAGACCCAGGGTACACCTATTGGTGCCCCCAAATACTAATCAATACATCTTCAAGATATTGCTCCCAGAAATGGTGGAAGAAATACTCATGTCACCTGACCTACATATACATTTTATCACAGTGATATTCTGGACACATAATGCAAAGTTCACACTTATGATTGTACCAAAGTCTAAATGCAAAGTGAGCATGGATTACTAAAAACATCCTTGCCCAGGGGCTTAATGCTCTCAAATGTCAATCCTATTGGTGACTACACAGTTGCTTCGTCCTAAGATGACATATTCAACCTCAACCCTGTTGAAAATATCTAATCCTATCACTCACTTTATACTTTGATTGATTTCCCAATGTCTCTATTGATATCTGCTTTCCTACATAATTTCCCATATTCATTATTGTGACTGACCCTTCACATGTGCTGACATTTACATCTACTCTCTAACTGACACCCTACTGCTAAAGAACTTTAGGTCCAAATGTTATACTCACTCTTCTTCCTAAACCTACTATCTTCCTAATTCTACCTACTATCCCTTTTTGACTGGATGTTCTCTTCCACATTCAATCATCCAAGGTACAAGGTCTTATGCCATTGTATATTAATTTATCTGAGACATCTGTGCAGAATGTAATTCAAAGCTAAGTATCCCAGTCAAGGGCCCAATGCCCTTCTGGGCTTCAAAGCTTACTTAGATTTCTGTTTTCATACATATACTTCACCTATATATTATTATAAATATCACAGGTTCCCAATACCATTCTTCATCCAGTAGAATGATTCCTAACCCAAATCAAACATGTTCTTACCCCTAACCATACACTGTTCCCTCAATCCAACTTTACAGAAGAGCAGGGACAGAGTTGGTCTTACAATAGAGGAATGTAGGGGATCTTCCACCTGCTGAGAACTCAAAGGTCCATGCAGAAATGATCCCTGGAGAAGATGTAGGCAGCTCTGAAGGACATGAGAGAGCTAAAGTCATCTTCGATGGCAAAAACCTGGTCAGGATGAAGGGGTGTGTCTGTATGAGCCTCAGTCTTTTTAATGTAGACAAGATGGACCAAACCAGGCCTGTGTGGAAAGCTGTTCCTGGGTGCCTATGGAGGATATACCATTCTAACTTGTGAAAGTGTCACAGGAAGCAGGGGCAGCCTCCATCTCATAGGACCCTTGGAAGCAACTGTTAGGACAATTTGGTTGCCAAGGCAGTGACCTCATTCAGTTCCTGAAGGAAGTGACCTCACCTCACTTCCTTGGTGATGGAACTCTCTGAACTTGGCAACCAGAAAGCCAGGCACCCAGAGCCAGTTTCAGTCCCAGTCCCAGTGGGCTGACTTGTTTGCATTTACCAAGGACAGAGTCAGTCTTTCTTGGTACCTACTGATGTGAGGATGACCAAATGCCAGGAAAGCTCTAAAGAGGGGACTTTTCTGAGAAAGCAGGTATTGAGTGGCTCACTGGTGGCTCCTGACAACCTCATTGAGTAGGCCAAGGAGGCCAGATGTGAGAGAGGACGGGCCATTTGGGGGGAACATTGTATGGCCCACCAGTCAGAAGACACTCCGGATAGTCACAGACCTACTTGGGGGAAGGAGGTGCCTTAGTGGGTGTGGGTGTGAGTTTATGGTTTTGTGTCATGTTCTGAGAATAGGTAGGAAAGGCAGTTTGTTTGGTTTGGAGTGGACTGTTTCTAGTAAGTCCTTTGACAAGGCGAGTGTTTCTATGTCTGTGTATCCCACTGTATCCCTGGTTGTAGACATTGGAAAAGAGAATGAATCAATGGATGTGTCCTGTCTAGTAGAAAACTTTCCAGCATTCATCCTTTCCAATTTATGAATGGACTGGGGCTTGCCTTATCTATGGGCAACACCTACTATCTTGCTAAGTTCCTGTTTTCTTCCTGAATTCTGGCCACTCTCCAGAATAGGCTCATGGTTTTGTGTCCAAGATATGTACCACCTCCCAGCTCTGTGACATGGCCATGTACTGGATAACTGAAGGGAATGGCAAGCATCTCAGAAAACTCAGATATCAGTGTGACCAGTAAAGTGTCAGTGGAGAAACCCTGCTTTGGGCCTTTTGCTTACCTAATGTTCTGTTGCCCTGACTCTCAGGAAGGTCTTTGCCTCAGTCTACCCCTTTGTGAAGCCTGAAGTAAACAGTTTTCAAATGGAAATGAATGGGCATCACCTGTGGCTTTTTGCTTAATTCCTGTGCAAAGGGATGTGTGTGAATCAGCCTCTTGGCCCTGTGTGAGGCTGTGGCTTAGATTCTCAGCACCTGATGGATTAAAGAAAGATCCCATGTGTGCATCCAAAGCCAAAATGGCAAAAAGAGCAGTCATTGTGGATGAAGTCTCTCGCTTTCCTCTGGAAAGTTCCTGACCTGCATCAAGTGAGAATAGGGATCCTTTGGGTCAAATGAGTTCTTCAAAGCCCTGCAGAGGCTAGCCCATAGGTTCTTGGGTTTTCTCCTGTCTCCAATTCACACAAAGAATCTATACCCGAAAGTCAGTAGGCCTCAAATTGGAGAAGCAGAGCAGTATTAATGGCAGGCGTATTTGATCACTCCTGGTTCACAGGAAGGGTGTCCAGGCCACCCTGACATTAGGCAAATGAGGGGCAGGGGAGCTTATTTTAGACATTGTCTTGGGCTGCCCCCCTCATGGAAACCTCCAGCCAGAGGTTATGATGAGTGTCTATATGGAAGAAGATGAGGGCCATGTGGCAGTGTTTTGGTTTGAATTTTGGGCATTTGTGAGGCATTTGGAAGGGATGACTGGGTCCACCTGGGCTTGAACTCTGGCGTGATTCCCCTTAGAGACTGAGTTCTGGAACTGAACTCAGAGAAGTATTGCCATGAATTGTGTTGGGATTTTAGGAGGCCACGCATGAGAGTTGCCCTTGGAAACTGAGATCTAGGCCCAGGGTGGCTTTCCACAGAGCACTGGGAACCTCAGCCAGGATTTCACATGATTTCATTCTTAAAGACCTGGCAGCCATAATTGAGAGTCAAAACACACATGGACCTCACATTGTAGACCCCAAATGGACCTGGTTTGATGTGACCTTTTGGCCAGTCTTGGGAAGCCTTGCCTCTGAGTGTTTCTCCAGAGCTTTCATTGAAATGAGCTTCCTCACCATTTAGTGGTTCCTGAATGAATAGAAACCCACAGTGCCTCCAAGTTCATCCTGGAAAAATGGCTTGATAAATACCATGAAATTTTTGAAATTCCCATGACCAGGTGGCACTGGAGAACCTTTGGATGTCCTGTTGCTGATCATGAGTGTACCAGACAGTGCCTTGATTGACTGGGTTTCATGAAAATGGTGTAGACCAGAGATGCCAGTAAGTTGGAGCCTGCTGATGAGTGGGCCTAGAGCAGTGGTGTGCAGGTGTGTGATAAAACATCTGTGGTGGGGCCATGTGGATCTGCCATTGGCTTCCACATGGCTTGTGACTGACACGGTGCAGCCAGCAGACCCTTATATGTAAAGGCATCTTGTTATATGGAGAGGTTTCCGGGCAATATTCAGAATCAGGTTGCTGTGGTCAAGGGTGCAAGCTCTGTGGGATAGAAGCCTGGTTGGTGCATTCTCCTAGGACCCTGAGTCAGCACACGTGACAGAACTCCCTCCAGCACTGTGTCCCAGTTGAATTCCTTGTATTTCATGAAGCAAATAGGAAACTCCCAGTGAAGCAGCAAGAAACACCAGGAAAAGTGGAGGATGACCAAATGGCCTCACAGTCCACACGGGGAAACACTTAGACCCCAGTGGCCACAGTTGACCTACAAAGAGAGAATTCAGCACTGCTGCCTCATGTTCATTGGAAAATCAGAAACCATGTCCTCCAGGCCACATAGATGCAGACCAAGCTTTGATGGTCTCACTACAAAGGAAGATAAAGCTGCTGACAACAACATATATTTCAAGGGTCCAACCTCAGAGGCAGTTTCCCAAGAAGTCTTTAGGCCAGCAGAGCTCCATGTTTGTGGAGTGTTTACCCTGTCCCTTACTTATGGAAACTCCTCTACCACCTCCAAGCTTGTGAACTCCTGAGCATTTTCCATTGTATATATGTATTCACAGATTTTCTAACTCTTCTCTTCGAATTGTGTCTTACTTGGGGCAAAGGTAATGTCAAGGCATTGTTCTTGATGAGAGTGGGAAGATTTTTGTGTAGCACATCATTGCATACACATTGGATTCATTTTCCTATTTTCCATTCAAAATACTGAATCCCTGACACTAACCCATACCGTCCTAGACTCTGATTACCAATCCTGATATGATGGAGGAAAATAACCCAAACAGAATAGCAATACATGCAGTTCAGAGGAGGCATGGTGTATAATTGGACTTTCCTTTGGCATTATAAAGGCTAGGTGTTATAAATCTAGTCCAATTTAAGAGAAGTAGTTCTCCATGTGTTTGTAAAGTTAACAAATATGTGAATTCCTGTCTCCCTTTCTCTGTAGCCTATTCAGCACATGTATTTTTACATGCACATATAGAATCCTACCTGGTATCCCACGTACATTCTTGTGAGGAGGCTGACATGGCAGATACAAATTGTGAGAAGAGATCACTCCTCCTAAACACTGTTGGAACTGAAAATTCAACCTATGGGTGAGCTTTCTACTTGAACAACATGATACATAAATCCATATTCAGTAAATTAAATATTTTTGGATCTGTGGATGATATATATTTCATGATGAATTTTGATTGGCATATATATTTCTACTTTTTAAAGTCTCTGTGTGTTTGTATGGTTTGAATGTGTGTGTGTATATATATATATATATATATATATATATATATACACACACACACACACACTCTCTCCAGATTTTTCAAAGTATGAAATATATGTGTCTTATTATACACTCCCTAAATTCATTCATGTTCAGGTATGTGGATTTATAATTATCTTTTCAAAAGATTATTCTCAGAAATATTCATCCACCTGAAATAGACATTTGTTTCCTAGTGAATGGTGCTTAGAAATCCTAATATTTCTACAGTAACTGACCGAGTTTAGCATCAATGCAAGTAGATTCCTATGATACATGATATGTATTTTGACGTTTCTTTTTTTTCGACACTGGTACATCACTGTTTCTTCAGTTGATGCACAGCATAGGATATATATTTCATCCACAAGTTCACAATTTCCAGGCATTTGGTTCACTTTCAATCACTTCCTGCTTCAGAACACATGTACTCTTGTATATTTCTGGACTGGCCTTTTCATGAGACTTCTTTCCAAACACATTATTTTCGATTTCCATAATCACTTTTCAAGCAAATCTCACACCGCCTTCATGGTAAACCATAACCCTAACATTACCATTAGATATATAACTGGTTGGAATGAATGATTTTGTATCAATATTAGATTTCCTATATATTTTCAGGTATCAGTTCAATCCATTATGTAAATTGGAACCAGTTATATTATTTATTCACAGTATGGTCTATTCATGCATTGTCTCTATATTCATAGACCCAGGGTACACCTATTGGTGCCCCCAAATACTAATCAATACGTCTTCAAGATATTGCTCCCAGAAATGGTGGAAGAAATACTCATGTCACCTGATCTACATATACATTTTATCACAGTGATATTCTGGACACATAATGCAAAGTTCACACTTATGATTGTACCAAAGTCTAAATGCAAAGTGAGCATGGATTACTAAAAACATCCTTGCCCAGGGGCTTAATGCTCTCAAATGTCAATCCTATTGGTGACTACACAGTTGCTTCGTCCTAAGATTACATATTCAACCTCAACCCTGTTGAAAATATCTAATCCTATCACTCACTTTATACTTTGACTGATTTCCCAATGTCTCTATTGATATCTGCTTTCCTACATAATTTCCCATATTCATTATTGTGACTGACCCTTCACATGTGCTGACATTTACATCTACTCTCTAACTGACACCCTACTGCTAAAGAACTTTAGGTCCAAATGTTATACTCACTCTTCTTCCTAAACCTACTATCTTCCTAATCCTACCTACTATCCCTTTTTGACTGGATGTTCTCTTCCACATTCAATCATCCAAGGTACAAGGTCTTATGCCATTGCATATCAATTTATCTGAGACATCTGTGCAGAATGTAATTCAAAGCTAAGTATCCCAGTCAAGGGCCCAATGCCCTTCTGGGTTTCAAAGCTTACTTAGATTTCTGTTTTCATACATATACTTCACCTATATATTATTATAAATATCACAGGTTCCCAATACCATTCTTCATCCAGTAGAATGATTCCTAACCCAAATCAAACATGTTCTTACCCCTAACCATACACTGTTCCCTCAATCCAACTTTACAGAAGAGCAGGGACAGAGTTGGTCTTACAATAGAGGAATGTAGGGGATCTTCCACCTGCTGAGAACTCAAAGGTCCATGCAGAAATGATCCCTGGAGAAGATGTAGGCAGCTCTGAAGGACATGAGAGAGCAAAAGTCATCTTCCATGGCAAACAACCTGGTCAGGATGAAGGGTTGTGTCTGAATGAGCCGCACTCTTCTTAATGTAGACAAGATGGACCAAACCAGGCCTGTGTGGAAAGCTGTTCCTGGGTGCCTATGGAGGATATACCGTTCTAACTTGTGAAAGTGTCACAGGAAGCAGGGGCAGCCTCCATCTCATAGGACCCTTGGAAGCAACTGTTAGGACAATTTGGTTGCCAAGGCAGTGACCTCATTCAGTTCCTGAAGGAAGTGACCTCACCTCACTTCTTTTGTGATGGAACTCTCTGAACTTGGCAACCAGGAAGCCAGGCACCCAGAGCCAGTTTCAGTCCCAGTCCCAGTGGGCTCACTTGTTTGCATTTACCAAGGACAGAGTCAGTCTTTCTTGGTACCTACTGATGTGAGGATGACCAAATGCCAGGAAAGCTCTGAAGAGGGGACTTTTCTGAGAAAGCAGGTAGTGACTGGCTCACTGGTGGCTCCTGACAACCTCATTGAGTAGGCCAAGGAGGCCAGATGTGAGAGAGGACGGGCCATTTGGGGGGAACATTGTATGGCCCACCAGTCAGAAGACACTCCGGATAGTCACAGACCTACTTGGGGGAAGGAGGTGCCTTAGTGGGTGTGGGTGTGAGTTTATGGTTTTGTGTCATGTTCTGAGAATAGGTAGGAAAGGCAGTTTGTTTGGTTTGGAGTGGACTGTTTCTAGTAAGTCCTTTGACAAGGCGAGTGTTTCTATGTCTGTGTATCCCACTGTATCCCTGGTTGTAGACATTGGAAAAGAGAATGAATCAATGGATGTGTCCTGTCTAGTAGAAAACTTTCCAGCATTCATCCTTTCCAATTTATGAATGGACTGGGGCTTGCCTTATCTATGGGCAACACCTACTATCTTGCTAAGTTCCTGTTTTCTTCCTGAATTCTGGCCACTCTCCAGAATAGGCTCATGGTTTTGTGTCCAAGATATGTACCACCTCCCAGCTCTGTGACATGGCCATGTACTGGATAACTGAAGGGAATGGCAAGCATCTCAGAAAACTCAGATATCAGTGTGACCAGTAAAGTGTCAGTGGAGAAACCCTGCTTTGGGCCTTTTGCTTACCTATTGTTCTGTTGCCCTGACTCTCAGGAAGGTCTTTGCCTCAGGCTACCCCTTTGTGAAGCCTGAAGTAAACAGTTTTCAAATGGAAATGAATGGGCATCACCTGTGGCTTTTTGCTTAATTCCTGTGCAAAGGGATGTGTGTGAATCAGCCTCTTGGCCCTGTGTGAGGCTGTGGCTTAGATTCTCAGCACCTGATGGATTAAAGAAAGATCCCATGTGTGCATCCAAAGCCAAAATGGCAAAAAGAGCAGTCATTGTGGATGAAGTCTCTCGCTTTCCTCTGGAAAGTTCCTGACCTGCATCAAGTGAGAATAGGGATCCTTTGGGTCAAATGAGTTCTTCAAAGCCCTGCAGAGGCTAGCCCATAGGTTCTTGGGTTTTCTCATGTCTCCAATTCACACAAAGAATCTATACCCGAAAGTCAGTAGGCCTCAAATTGGAGAAGCAGAGCAGTATTAATGGCAGGCGTATTTGATCACTCCTGGTTCACAGGAAGGGTGTCCAGGCCACCCTGACATTAGGCAAATGAGGGGCAGGGGAGCTTATTCTAGACACTGTCTTGGGCTGCCCCCCTCATGGAAACCTCCAGCCAGAGGTTATGATGAGTGTCTATATGGAAGAAGATGAGGGCCATGTGGCAGTGTTTTGGTTTGAATTTTGGGCATTTGTGAGGCATTTGGAAGGGATGACTGGGTCCACCTGGGCTTGAACTCTGGCGTGATTCCCCTTAGAGACTGAGTTCTGGAACTGAACTCAGAGAAGTATTGCCATGAATTGTGTTGGGATTTTAGGAGGCCACGCATGAGAGTTGCCCCTTGGAAACTGAGATCTAGGCCCAGGGTGGCTTTCCACAGAGCACTGGGAATCTCAGCCAGGATATCACATGATTTTATTCTTAAAGACCTGGCAGCCATAATTGAGAGTCAAAACACACATGGACCTCACCTTGTAGACCCCAAATGGGCCTGGTTTGATGTGACCTTTTGGCCAGTCTTGGGAAGCCTTGCCTCTGAGTGTTTCTCCAGAGCTTTCATTGAAATGAGCTTCCTCACCATTTAGTGGTTCCTGAATGAATAGAAACCCACAGTGCCTCCAAGTTCATCCTGGAAAAATGGCTTGATAAATACCATGAAATTTTTGAAATTCCCATGACCAGGTGGCACTGGAGAACCTTTGGATGTCCTGTTGCTGATCATGAGTGTACCAGACAGTGCCTTGATTGACTGGGTTTCATGAAAATGGTGTAGAACAGAGATGCCAGTAAGTTGGAGCCTGCTGATTAGTGGGCCTAGAGCAGTGGTGTGCAGGTGTGTGATAAAACATCTGTGGTGGGGCCATGTGGATCTGCCATTGGCTTCCACATGGCTTGTGACTGACACGGTGCAGCCAGCAGACCCTTATATGTAAAGGCATCTTGTTATATGGAGAGGTTTCCGGGCAATATTCAGAATCAGGTTGCTGTGGTCAAGGGGGCAAGCTCTGTGGGATAGAAGCCTGGTTGGTGCATTCTCCTAGGACCCTGAGTCAGCACACGTGACAGAACTCCCTCCAGCACTGTGTCCCAGTTGAACTCCTTGTATTTCATGAAGCAAATAGGAAACTCCCAGTGAAGCAGCAAGAAACACCAGGAAAAGTGGAGGATGACCAAATGGCCTCACAGTCCACACGGGGAAACACTTAGACCCCAGTGGCCACAGTTGACCTACAAAGAGAGAATTCAGCACTGCTGCCTCATGTTCGTTGGAAAATCAGAAACCATGTCCTCCAGGTCACATAGATGCAGAAAAAGCTTTGATGGTCTCACTACAAAGGAAGATAAAGCTGCTGACAACAACATATATTTCAAGGGTCCAACCTCAGAGGCAGTTTCCCAAGAAGTCTTTAGGCCAGCAGAGCTCCATGTTTGTGGAGTGTTTACCCTGTCCCTTATTTATGGAAACTCCTCTACCACCTCCAAGCTTGTGAACTCCTGAGCATTTTCCATTATATATATGTATTCACAGATTTTCTAACTCTTCTCTTCGAATTGTGTCTTACTTGGGGCAAAGGTAATGTCAAGGCATTGTTCTTGATGAGAGTGGGAAGATTTTTGTGTAGCACATAATTGCATACACATTGGATTCATTTTCCTATTTTCCATTCAAAATACTGAATCCCTGACACTAACCCATACCCTCCTAGACTCTGATTACCAATCCTGATATGATGGAGGAAAATAACCCAAACAGAATAGCAATACATGCAGTTCAGAGGAGGCATGGTGTATAATTGGACTTTCCTTTGGCATTATAAAGGCTAGGTGTTATAAATCTAGTCCAATTTAAGAGAAGTCGTTCTCCATGTGTTTGTAAAGTTAACAAATATGTGAATTCCTGTCTCCCTTTCTCTGTAGCCTATTCAGCACATGTATTTTTACATGCACATATAGAATCCTACCTGGTATCCCACGTACATTCTTGTGAGGAGGCTGACATGGCAGATACAAATTGTGAGAAGAGATCACTCCTCCTAAACGCTGTTGGAACTGAAAATTCAACCTATGGGTGCGCTTTCTACTTGAACAACATGATACATAAATCCATATTCAGTAAATTGAATATTTTTGGATCTGTGGATGATATATATTTCATGATGAATTTTGATTGGCATATATATTTCTACTTTTTGAAGTCTCTGTGTGTTTGTATTGTTTGAATGTGTGTGTGTATATATATATATATATATATACACACACACACACACACACACACACACACTCTCTCTCCAGATTTTTCAAAGTATGAAATATATGTGTCTTATTATACACTCCCTAAATTCATTCATGTTCAGGTATGTGGATTTATAATTATCTTTTCAAAAGATTATTCTCAGAAATATTCATCCACCTGAAATACACATTTGTTTCCTAGTGAATGGTGCTTAGAAATCCTAATATTTCTACAGTAACTGACCGAGTTTAGCATCAATGCAAGTAGATTCCTATGATACATGATATGTATTTTGACGTTTCTTTTTTTTGACACTGGTACATCACTGTTTCTTCAGTTGATGCACAGCATAGGATATATATTTCATCCACAAGTTCACAATTTCCAGGCATTTGGTTCACTTTCAATCACTTCCTGCTTCAGAACACATGTACTCTTGTATATTTCTGGACTGGCCTTTTCATGAGACTTCTTTCCAAACACATTATTTTCGATTTCCATAATCACTTTTCAAGCAAATCTCACACAGCCTTCATGGTAAACCATAACCCTAACATTACCATTAGATATATAACTGGTTGGAATGAATGATTTTGTATCAATATTAGATTTCCTATATATTTTCAGGTATCAGTTCAATCCATTATGTAAATTGGAACCAGTTATATTATTTATTCACAGTATGGTCTATTCATGCATTGTCTCTATATTCATAGACCCAGGGTACACCTATTGGTGCCCCCAAATACTAATCAATACGTCTTCAAGATATTGCTCCCAGAAATGGTGGAAGAAATACTCATGTCACCTGATCTACATATACATTTTATCACAGTGATATTCTGGACACATAATGCAAAGTTCACACTTATGATTGTACCAAAGTCTAAATGCAAAGTGAGCATGGATTACTAAAAACATCCTTGCCCAGGGGCTTAATGCTCTCAAATGTCAATCCTATTGGTGACTACACAGTTGCTTCGTCCTAAGATTACATATTCAACCTCAACCCTGTTGAAAATATCTAATCCTATCACTCACTTTATACTTTGACTGATTTCCCAATGTCTCTATTGATATCTGCTTTCCTACATAATTTCCCATATTCATTATTGTGACTGACCCTTCACATGTGCTGACATTTACATCTACTCTCTGACACCCTACTGCTAAAGAACTTTAGGTCCAAATGTTATACTCACTCTTCTTCCTAAACCTACTATCTTCCTAATCCTACCTACTATCCCTTTTTGACTGGATGTTCTCTTCCACATTCAATCATCCAAGGTACAAGGTCTTATGCCATTGCATATCAATTTATCTGAGACATCTGTGCAGAATGTAATTCAAAGCTAAGTATCCCAGTCAAGGGCCCAATGCCCTTCTGGGCTTCAAAGCTTACTTAGATTTCTGTTTTCATACATATACTTCACCTATATATTATTATAAATATCACAGGTTCCCAATACCATTCTTCATCCAGTAGAATGATTCCTAACCCAAATCAAACATGTTCTTACCCCTAACCATACACTGTTCCCTCAATCCAACTTTACAGAAGAGCAGGGACAGAGTTGGTCTTACAATAGAGGAATGTAGGGGATCTTCCACCTGCTGAGAACTCAAAGGTCCATGCAGAAATGATCCCTGGAGAAGATGTAGGCAGCTCTGAAGGACATGAGAGAGCAAAAGTCATCTTCCATGGCAAACAACCTGGTCAGGATGAAGGGTTGTGTCTGAATGAGCCGCACTCTTCTTAATGTAGACAAGATGGACCAAACCAGGCCTGTGTGGAAAGCTGTTCCTGGGTGCCTATGGAGGATATACCGTTCTAACTTGTGAAAGTGTCACAGGAAGCAGGGGCAGCCTCCATCTCATAGGACCCTTGGAAGCAACTGTTAGGACAATTTGGTTGCCAAGGCAGTGACCTCATTCAGTTCCTGAAGGAAGTGACCTCACCTCACTTCTTTTGTGATGGAACTCTCTGAACTTGGCAACCAGGAAGCCAGGCACCCAGAGCCAGTTTCAGTCCCAGTCCCAGTGGGCTCACTTGTTTGCATTTACCAAGGACAGAGTCAGTCTTTCTTGGTACCTACTGATGTGAGGATGACCAAATGCCAGGAAAGCTCTGAAGAGGGGACTTTTCTGAGAAAGCAGGTAGTGACTGGCTCACTGGTGGCTCCTGACAACCTCATTGAGTAGGCCAAGGAGGCCAGATCTGAGAGAGGACAGGCCATTTGGGGGGAACATTGTATGGCCCACCAGTCAGAAGACACTCCGGATAGTCACAGACCTACTTGGGGGAAGGAGGTGCCTTAGTGGGTGTGGGTGTGAGTTTATGGTTTTGTGTCATGTTCTGAGAATAGGTAGGAAAGGCAGTTTGTTTGGTTTGGAGTGGACTGTTTCTAGTAAGTCGTTTGACAAGGCGAGTGTTTCTATGTCTGTGTATCCCACTGTATCCCTGGTTGTAGACATTGGAAAAGAGAATGAATCAATGGATGTGTCCTGTCTAGTAGAAAACTTTCCAGCATTCATCCTTTCCAATTTATGAATGGACTGGGGCTTGCCTTATCTATGGGCAACACCTACTATCTTGCTAAGTTCCTGTTTTCTTCCTGAATTCTGGCCACTCTCCAGAATAGGCTCATGGTTTTGTGTCCAAGATATGTACCACCTCCCAGCTCTGTGACATGGCCATGTACTGGATAACTGAAGGGAATGGCAAGCATCTCAGAAAACTCAGATATCAGTGTGACCAGTAAAGTGTCAGTGGAGAAACCCTGCTTTGGGCCTTTTGCTTACCTATTGTTCTGTTGCCCTGACTCTCAGGAAGGTCTTTGCCTCAGGCTACCCCTTTGTGAAGCCTGAAGTAAACAGTTTTCAAATGGAAATGAATGGGCATCACCTGTGGCTTTTTGCTTAATTCCTGTGCAAAGGGATGTGTGTGAATCAGCCTCTTGGCCCTGTGTGAGGCTGTGGCTTAGATTCTCAGCACCTGATGGATTAAAGAAAGATCCCATGTGTGCATCCAAAGCCAAAATGGCAAAAAGAGCAGTCATTGTGGATGAAGTCTCTCGCTTTCCTCTGGAAAGTTCCTGACCTGCATCAAGTGAGAATAGGGATCCTTTGGGTCAAATGAGTTCTTCAAAGCCCTGCAGAGGCTAGCCCATAGGTTCTTGGGTTTTCTCCTGTCTCCAATTCACACAAGGAATCTATACCCGAAAGTCAGTAGGCCTCAAATTGGAGAAGCAGAGCAGTATTAATGGCAGGCGTATTTGATCACTCCTGGTTCACAGGAAGGGTGTCCAGGCCACCCTGACATTAGGCAAATGAGGGGCAGGGGAGCTTATTCTAGACACTGTCTTGGGCTGCCCCCCTCATGGAAACCTCCAGCCAGAGGTTATGATGAGTGTCTATATGGAAGAAGATGAGGGCCATGTGGCAGTGTTTTGGTTTGAATTTTGGGCATGTGTGAGGCATTTGGAAGGGATGACTGGGTCCACCTGGGCTTGAACTCTGGCGTGATTCCCCTTAGAGACTGAGTTCTGGAACTGAACTCAGAGAAGTATTGCCATGAATTGTGTTGGGATTTTAGGAGGCCACGCATGAGAGTTGCCCCTTGGAAACTGAGATCTAGGCCCAGGGTGGCTTTCCACAGAGCACTGGGAATCTCAGCCAGGATATCACATGATTTTATTCTTAAAGACCTGGCAGCCATAATTGAGAGTCAAAACACACATGGACCTCACCTTGTAGACCCCAAATGGGCCTGGTTTGATGTGACCTTTTGGCCAGTCTTGGGAAGCCTTGCCTCTGAGTGTTTCTCCAGAGCTTTCATTGAAATGAGCTTCCTCACCATTTAGTGGTTCCTGAATGAATAGAAACCCACAGTGCCTCCAAGTTCATCCTGGAAAAATGGCTTGATAAATACCATGAAATTTTTGAAATTCCCATGACCAGGTGGCACTGGAGAACCTTTGGATGTCCTGTTGCTGATCATGAGTGTACCAGACAGTGCCTTGATTGACTGGGTTTCATGAAAATGGTGTAGAACAGAGATGCCAGTAAGTTGGAGCCTGCTGATTAGTGGGCCTAGAGCAGTGGTGTGCAGGTGTGTGATAAAACATCTGTGGTGGGGCCATGTGGATCTGCCATTGGCTTCCACATGGCTTGTGACTGACACGGTGCAGCCAGCAGACCCTTATATGTAAAGGCATCTTGTTATATGGAGAGGTTTCCAGGCAAATTCAGAATCAGGTTGCTGTGGTCAAGGGGGCAAGCTCTGTGGGATAGAAGCCTGGTTGGTGCATTCTCCTAGGACCCTGAGTCAGCACACGTGACAGAACTCCCTCCAGCACTGTGTCCCAGTTGAACTCCTTGTATTTCATGAAGCAAATAGGAAACTCCCAGTGAAGCAGCAAGAAACACCAGGAAAAGTGGAGGATGACCAAATGGCCTCACAGTCCACACGGGGAAACACTTAGACCCCAGTGGCCACAGTTGACCTACAAAGAGAGAATTCAGCACTGCTGCCTCATGTTTGTTGGAAAATCAGAAACCATGTCCTCCAGGTCACATAGATGCAGAAAAAGCTTTGATGGTCTCACTACAAAGGAAGATAAAGCTCCTGACAACAACATATATTTCAAGGGTCCAACCTCAGAGGCAGTTTCCCAAGAAGTCTTTAGGCCAGCAGAGCTCCATGTTTGTGGAGTGTTTACCCTGTCCCTTACTTATGGAAACTCCTCTACCACCTCCAAGCTTGTGAACTACTGAGCATTGTCCATTGTATATATGTATTCAAAGATTTTCTAACTCTTCTCTTCGAATTGTGTCTTACTTGGGGCAAAGGTGATGTCAAGGCATTGCTTTTGTGAGAGTGGGAAGATTTTTGTGTAGCACATCATTGCATACACATTGGATTCATTTTCCTATATTCCATTCAAAATACTGAATCCCTGACACTAACCCATACCCTCCTAGACTCTGATTACCAATCCTGATATGATGGAGGAAAATAACCCAAACAGAATAGCAATACATGCAGTTCAGAGGAGGTATTGTGTATAATTGGAGTTTCCTTTGGCATTATAAAGGCTAGGTGTTATAAATCTAGTCCAATTTAAGAGAAGTAGTTCTCCATGTGTTTGTAAAGTTAACAAATATGTGAATTCCTGTCTCCCTTTCTCTGTAGCCTATTCAGCACATGTATTTTTACATGCACATATAGAATCCTACCTGGTATCCCACGTACATTCTTGTGAGGAGGCTGACATGGCAGATACAAATTGTGAGAAGAGATCACTCCTCCTAAACGCTGTTGGAACTGAAAATTCAACCTATGGGTGAGCTTTCTACTTGAACAACATGATACATAAATCCATATTCAGTAAATTAAATATTTTTGGATCTGTGGATGATATATATTTCATGATGAATTTTGATTGGCATATATATTTCTACTTTTCAAAGTCTCTGTGTGTTTGTATTGTTTGAATGTGTGTATATATATATATATATATATATATATATATATACACACACACACACACACACACTCTCTCTCCAGATTTTTCAAAGTATGAAATATATGTGTCTTATTATACACTCCCTAAATTCATTCATGTTCAGGTATGTGGATTTATAATTATCTTTTCAAAAGATTATTCTCAGAAATATTCATCCACCTGAAATACACATTTGTTTCCTAGTGAATGGTGCTTAGAAATCCTAATATTTCTACAGTTACTGACCGAGTTTAGCATCAATGCAAGTAGATTCCTATGATACATGATATGTATTTTGACGTTTCTTTTTTTTCGACACTGGTACATCACTGTTTCTTCAGTTGATGCACAGCATAGGATATATATTTCATCCACAAGTTCACAATTTCCAGGCATTTGGTTCACTTTCAATCACTTCCTGCTTCAGAACACATGTACTCTTGTATATTTCTGGACTGGCCTTTTCATGAGACTTCTTTCCAAACACATTATTTTCGATTTCCATAATCACTTTTCAAGCAAATCTCACACAGCCTTCATGGTAAACCATAACCCTAACATTACCATTAGATATATAACTGGTTGGAATGAATGATTTTGAATCAATATTAGATTTCCTATATATTTTCAGGTATCAGTTCAATCCATTATGTAAATTGGAACCAGTTATATTATTTATTCACAGTTTGGTCTATTCATGCATTGTCTCTATATTCATAGACCCAGGGTACACCTATTGGTGCCCCCAAATACTAATCAATACGTCTTCAAGATATTGCTCCCAGAAATGGTGGAAGAAATACTCATGTCACCTGATCTACATATACTTTTTATCACAGTGATATTCTGGACACATAATGCAAAGTTCACACTTATGATTGTACCAAATCTAAATGCAAAGTGAGCATGGATTACTAAAAACATCCTTGCCCAGGGGCTTAATGCTCTCAAATGTCAATCCTATTGGTGACTACACAGTTGCTTCGTCCTAAGATTACATATTCAACCTCAACCCTGTTGAAAATATCTAATCCTATCACTCACTTTATACTTTGACTGATTTCCCAATGTCTCTATTGATATCTGCTTTCCTACATAATTTCCCATATTCATTATTGTGACTGACTCTTCACATGTGCTGACATTTACATCTACTCTCTAACTGACACCCTACTCTAAAGAACTTTTGGTCCAAATGTTATACTCACTCTTCTTCCTAAAGCTACTGACTATCTTCCTAATCCTACCTACTATCCCTTTTTGACTGGATGTTCTCTTCCACATTCAATCATCCAAGGTACAAGGTCTTATGCCATTGCATATCAATTTATCTGAGACATCTGTGCAGAAAGTAATTCAAAGCTAAGTATCCCAGTCAAGGGCCCAATGCCCTTCTGGGCTTCAAAGCTTACTTAGATTTCTGTTTTCATACATATACTTCACCTATATATTATTATAAATATCACAGGTTCCCAATACCATTCTTCATCCAGTAGAATGATTCCTAACCCAAATCAAACATGTTCTTACCCCTAACCATACACTGTTCCCTCAATCCAACTTTACAGAAGAGCAGGGACAGAGTTGGTCTTACAATAGAGGAATGTAGGGGATCTTCCACCTGCTGAGAACTCAAAGGTCCATGCAGAAATGATCCCTGGAGAAGATGTAGGCAGCTCTGAAGGACATGAGAGAGCAAAAGTCATCTTCCATGGCAAACAACCTGGTGAGGATGAAGGGTTGTGTCTGAATGAGCCGCACTCTTCTTAATGTAGACAAGATGGACCAAACCAGGCCTGTGTGGAAAGCTGTTCCTGGGTGCCTATGGAGGATATACCGTTCTAACTTGTGAAAGTGTCACAGGAAGCAGGGGCAGCCTCCATCTCATAGGACCCTTGGAAGCAACTGTTAGGACAATTTGGTTGCCAAGGCAGTGACCTCATTCAGTTCCTGAAGGAAGTGACCTCACCTCACTTCCTTGGTGATGGAACTCTCTGAACTTGGCAACCAGGAAGCCAGGAACCCAGAGCCAGTTTCAGTCCCAGTCCCAGTGGGCTGACTTGTTTGCATTTACCAAGGACAGAGTCAGTCTTTCTTGGTACCTACTGATGTGAGGATGACCAAATGCCAGGAAAGCTCTGAAGAGGGGACTTTTCTGAGAAAGCAGGTAGTGAGTGGCTCACTGGTGGCTCCTGAAAACTTCATTGAGTAGGCCAAGGAGGCCAGATCTGAGAGAGGACGGGCCATTTTGGGGGAACATTGTATGGCCCACAAGTCAGAAGACACTCTGGATAGTCACAGACCTACTTGGGGGAAGGAGGTGCCTTAGTGGGTGTGGGTGTGAGTTTATGGTTTTGTGTCATGTTCTGAGAATAGGTAGGAAAGGCAGTTTGTTTGGTTTGGAGTGGACTGTTTCTAGTAAGTCGTTTGACAAGGCGAGTGTTTCTATGTCTGTGTATCCCACTCTATCCCTGGTTGTAGACATTGGAAAAGAGAATGAATCAATGGATGCGTTCTGTCTAGTAGAAAACTTTCCAGCATTCATCCTTTCCAATTTATGAATGGACTGGGGCTTGCCTTATCTATGGGCAACACCTACTATCTTGCTAAGTTCCTGTTTTCTTCCTGAATTCTGGCCACTCTCCAGAATAGGCTCATGGTTTTGTGTCCAAGATATGTACCACCTCCCAGCTCTGTGACATGGCCATGTACTGGATAACTGAAGGGAATGGCAAGCATCTCAGAAAACTCAGATATCAGTGTGACCAGTAAAGTGTCAGTGGAGAAACCCTGCTTTGGGCCTTTTGCTTACCTATTGTTCTGTTGCCCTGACTCTCAGGAAGGTCTTTGCCTCAGGCTACCCCTTTGTGAAGCCTGAAGTAAACAGTTTTCAAATGGAAATGAATGGGCATCACCTGTGGCTTTTTGCTTAATTCCTGTGCAAAGGGATGTGTGTGAATCAGCCTCTTGGCCCTGTGTGAGGCTGTGGCTTAGATTCTCAGCACCTGATGGATTAAAGAAAGATCCCATGTGTGCATCCAAAGCCAAAATGGCAAAAAGAGCAGTCATTGTGGATGAAGTCTCTCGCTTTCCTCTGGAAAGTTCCTGACCTGCATCAAGTGAGAATAGGGATCCTTTGGGTCAAATGAGTTCTTCAAAGCCCTGCAGAGGCTAGCCCATAGGTTCTTGGGTTTTCTCATGTCTCCAATTCACACAAAGAATCTATACCCGAAAGTCAGTAGGCCTCAAATTGGAGAAGCAGAGCAGTATTAATGGCAGGCGTATTTGATCACTCCTGGTTCACAGGAAGGGTGTCCAGGCCACCCTGACATTAGGCAAATGAGGGGCAGGGGAGCTTATTCTAGACACTGTCTTGGGCTGCCCCCCTCATGGAAACCTCCAGCCAGAGGTTATGATGAGTGTCTATATGGAAGAAGATGAGGGCCATGTGGCAGTGTTTTGGTTTGAATTTTGGGCATTTGTGAGGCATTTGGAAGGGATGACTGGGTCCACCTGGGCTTGAACTCTAGCGTGATTCCCCTTAGAGACTGAGTTCTGGAACTGAACTCAGAGAAGTATTGCCATGAATTGTGTTGGGATTTTAGGAGGCCACGCATGAGAGTTGCCCTTGGAAACTGAGATCTAGGCCCAGGGTGGCTTTCCACAGAGCACTGGGAATCTCAGCCAGGATATCACATGATTAAAGACCTGGCAGCCATAATTGAGAGCCAAAACACACATGGACCTCACATTGTAGACCCCAAATGGGCCTGGTTTGATGTGACCTTTTGGCCAGTCTTGGGAAGCCTTGCCTCTGAGTGTTTCTCCAGAGCTTTCATTGAAATGAGCTTCCTCACCATTTAGTGGTTTCTGAATGAATAGAAACCCACAGTGCCTCCAAGTTCATCCTGGAAAAATGGCTTGATAAATACCATGAAATTTTTGAAATTCCCATGACCAGGTGGCACTGGAGAACCTTTGGATGTCCTGTTGCTGATCATGAGTGTACCAGACAGTGCCTTGATTGACTGGGTTTCATGAAAATGGTGTAGACCAGAGATGCCAGTAAGTTGGAGCCTGCTGATTAGTGGGCCTAGAGCAGTGGTGTGCAGGTGTGTGATAAAACATCTGTGGTGGGGCCATGTGGATCTGCCATTGGCTTCCACATGGCTTGTGACTGCCATGGTGCAGCCAGCAGACCCTTATATATAAAGGCATCTTGTTATATGGAGAGGTTTCCGGGCAATATTCAGAATCAGGTTGCTGTGGTCAAGGGGGCAAGCTCTGTGGGATAGAAGCCTGGTTGGTGCATTCTCCTAGGACCCTGAGTCAGCACACGTGACAGAACTCCCTCCAGCACTGTGTCCCAGTTGAACTCCTTGTATTTCATGAAGCAAATAGGAAACTCCCAGTGAAGCAGCAAGAAACACCAGGAAAAGTGGAGGATGACCAAATGGCCTCACAGTCCACACGGGGAAACACTTAGACCCCAGTGGCCACAGTTGACCTACAAAGAGAGAATTCAGCACTGCTGCCTCATGTTCATTGGAAAATCAGAAACCATGTCCTCCAGGCCACATAGATGCAGACCAAGCTTTGATGGTCTCACTACAAAGGAAGATAAAGCTGCTGACAACAACATATATTTCAAGGGTCCAACCTCAGAGGCAGTTTCCCAAGAAGTCTTTAGGCCAGCAGAGCTCCATGTTTGTGGAGTGTTTACCCTGTCCCTTACTTATGGAAACTCCTCTACCACCTCCAAGGTTGTGAACTCCTGAGCATTTTCCATTGTATATATGTATTCACAGATTTTCTAACTCTTCTCTTAAAATTGTGTCTTATTTGGGGCAAAGGTAATGTCAAGGCATTGTTCTTGATGAGAGTGGGAAGATTTTTGTGTAGCATATAATTGCATGCACATTGGATTCATTTTCCTATTTTCCATTCAAAATACTGAATCCCTGACACTAACCCATACCCTCCTAGACTCTGATTACCAATCCTGATATGATGGAGGAAAATAACCCAAACAGAATAGCAATACATGCAGTTCAGAGGAGGCATGGTGTATTATTGGAGTTTCCTTTGGCATTATAAAGGCTAGGTGTTATAAATCTAGTCCAATTTAAGAGAAGTAGTTCTCCATGTGTTTGTAAAGTTAACAAATATGTGAATTCCTGTCTCCCTTTCTCTGTAGCCTATTCAGCACATGTATTTTTACATGCACATATAGAATCCTACCTGGTATCCCACGTACATTCTTGTGAGGAGGCTGACATGGCAGATACAAATTGTGAGAAGAGATCACTCCTCCTAAACGCTGTTGGAACGGAAAATTCAACCTATGGGTGAGCTTTCTACTTGAACAACATGATATATAAATCCATATTCAGTAAATTAAATATTTTTGGATCTGTGGATGATATATATTTCATGATGAATTTTGATTGGCATATATATTTCTACTTTTTAAAGTCTCTGTGTGTTTGTATTGTTTGAATGTATATATATATATATATATATATATATATATATATACACACACACACACACACACACACACACACACTCTCCAGATTTTTCAAAGTATGAATTATATGTGTCTTATTATACACTCCCTAAATTCATTCATGTTCAGGTATGTGGATTTATAATCATCTTTTCAAAAGATTATTCTCAGAAATATTCATCCACCTGAAATACACATTTGTTTCCTAGTGAATGGTGCTTAGAAATCCTAATATTTCTACAGTAACTGACCGAATTTAGCATCAATGCAAGTAGATTCCTATGATACATGATGTGTATTTTGACGTTTCTTTTTTTTCCACACTGGTACATCACTATTTCTTCAATTGATGAGCATCATAGGATATATATTTCATCCACAAGTTCACAAATTTCCAGGCATTTGGTTCACTTTCAATCACTTCCTGCTTCAGAACACCTGTATTCCTGTATATTTCTGGACTGGTCTTTTCATGAGACTTCTTTCCAAACACATTATTTTCGATTTCCATAATCACTTTTCAAGCAAATCTCACACAGCCTTCTTGGTAAACCATAACCCTAATATTACCATTAGATATATAACTGGTTGGAATGAATGATTGTGTATCAATATTGGATTTCCTATATATTTTCAGGTATCAGTTCAATGCATTATGTAAATTGGAACCAGTTATATTATTTATTCACAGTTTGGTCTATTCATGCATTGTCTCTATATTCATAGACCCAGGGTACACCTATTGGTGGCCCCAAATACTAATCAATACGTCTTCAAGATATTGCTCCCAGAAAAGGTGGAAGAAATACTCATGTCACCTGATCTACATGTACATTTAATCACAGTGATATTCTGGACACATAATGCAAAGTTCACACTTATGATTGTACCAAAGTCTAAATGCAAAGTGAGCATGGATTACTAAAAACATCCTTGTCCAGGTGCCTAATGCTCTCAAATGTCAATCCTATTGGTGACTACACAGTTGCTTCGCCCTAAGATTATATATTCAACCTCAACCCTGTTGAAAATATCTAATCCTATCACTCACTTTATACTTTGACTGATTTCCCAATGTCTCTATTGATATCTGCTTTCCTACATAATTTCCCATATTCATTATTGTGACTGACTCTTCACATGTGCTGACATTTACATCTACTCTCTAACTGACACCCTACTCTAAAGAACTTTTGGTCCAAATGTTATACTCACTCTTCTTCCTAAAGCTACTGACTATCTTCCTAATCCTACCTACTATCCCTTTTTGACTGGATGTTCTCTTCCACATTCAATCATCCAAGGTACAAGGTCTTATGCCATTGCATATCAATTTATCTGAGACATCTGTGCAGAAAGTAATTCAAAGCTAAGTATCCCAGTCAAGGGCCCAATGCCCTTCTGGGCTTCAAAGCTTACTTAGATTTCTGTTTTCATACATATACTTCACCTATATATTATTATAAATATCACAGGTTCCCAATACCATTCTTCATCCAGTAGAATGATTCCTAACCCAAATCAAACATGTTCTTACCCCTAACCATACACTGTTCCCTCAATCCAACTTTACAGAAGAGCAGGGACAGAGTTGGTCTTACAATAGAGGAATGTAGGGGATCTTCCACCTGCTGAGAACTCAAAGGTCCATGCAGAAATGATCCCTGGAGAAGATGTAGGCAGCTCTGAAGGACATGAGAGAGCAAAAGTCATCTTCCATGGCAAACAACCTGGTCAGGATGAAGGGTTGTGTCTGAATGAGCTGCACTCTTCTTAATGTAGACAAGATGGACCAAACCAGGCCTGTGTGGAAAGCTGTTCCTGGGTGCCTATGGAGGATATACCGTTCTAACTTGTGAAAGTGTCACAGGAAGCAGGGGCAGCCTCCATCTCATAGGACCCTTGGAAGCAACTGTTAGGACAATTTGGTTGCCAAGGCAGTGACCTCATTCAGTTCCTGAAGGAAGTGACCTCACCTCACTTCCTTGGTGATGGAACTCTCTGAACTTGGCAACCAGGAAGCCAGGAACCCAGAGCCAGTTTCAGTCCCAGTCCCAGTGGGCTGACTTGTTTGCATTTACCAAGGACAGAGTCAGTCTTTCTTGGTACCTACTGATGTGAGGATGACCAAATGCCAGGAAAGCTCTGAAGAGGGGACTTTTCTGAGAAAGCAGGTAGTGACTGGCTCACTGGTGGCTCCTGAAAACTTCATTGAGTAGGCCAAGGAGGCCAGATCTGAGAGAGGACGGGCCATTTTGGGGGAACATTGTATGGCCCACAAGTCAGAAGACACTCTGGATAGTCACAGACCTACTTGGGGGAAGGAGGTGCCTTAGTGGGTGTGGGTGTGAGTTTATGGTTTTGTGTCATGTTCTGAGAATAGGTAGGAAAGGCAGTTTGTTTGGTTTGGAGTGGACTGTTTCTAGTAAGTCGTTTGACAAGGCGAGTGTTTCTATGTCTGTGTATCCCACTCTATCCCTGGTTGTAGACATTGGAAAAGAGAATGAATCAATGGATGCGTTCTGTCTAGTAGAAAACTTTCCAGCATTCATCCTTTCCAATTTATGAATGGACTGGGGCTTGCCTTATCTATGGGCAACACCTACTATCTTGCTAAGTTCCTGTTTTCTTCCTGAATTCTGGCCACTCTCCAGAATAGGCTCATGGTTTTGTGTCCAAGATATGTACCACCTCCCAGCTCTGTGACATGGCCATGTACTGGATAACTGAAGGGAATGGCAAGCATCTCAGAAAACTCAGATATCAGTGTGACCAGTAAAGTGTCAGTGGAGAAACCCTGCTTTGGGCCTTTTGCTTACCTATTGTTCTGTTGCCCTGACTCTCAGGAAGGTCTTTGCCTCAGGCTACCCCTTTGTGAAGCCTGAAGTAAACAGTTTTCAAATGGAAATGAATGGGCATCACCTGTGGCTTTTTGCTTAATTCCTGTGCAAAGGGATGTGTGTGAATCAGCCTCTTGGCCCTGTGTGAGGCTGTGGCTTAGATTCTCAGCACCTGATGGATTAAAGAAAGATCCCATGTGTGCATCCAAAGCCAAAATGGCAAAAAGAGCAGTCATTGTGGATGAAGTCTCTCGCTTTCCTCTGGAAAGTTCCTGACCTGCATCAAGTGAGAATAGGGATCCTTTGGGTCAAATGAGTTCTTCAAAGCCCTGCAGAGGCTAGCCCATAGGTTCTTGGGTTTTCTCATGTCTCCAATTCACACAAAGAATCTATACCCGAAAGTCAGTAGGCCTCAAATTGGAGAAGCAGAGCAGTATTAATGGCAGGCGTATTTGATCACTCCTGGTTCACAGGAAGGGTGTCCAGGCCACCCTGACATTAGGCAAATGAGGGGCAGGGGAGCTTATTCTAGACACTGTCTTGGGCTGCCCCCCTCATGGAAACCTCCAGCCAGAGGTTATGATGAGTGTCTATATGGAAGAAGATGAGGGCCATGTGGCAGTGTTTTGGTTTGAATTTTGGGCATTTGTGAGGCATTTGGAAGGGATGACTGGGTCCACCTGGGCTTGAACTCTAGCGTGATTCCCCTTAGAGACTGAGTTCTGGAACTGAACTCAGAGAAGTATTGCCATGAATTGTGTTGGGATTTTAGGAGGCCACGCATGAGAGTTGCCCTTGGAAACTGAGATCTAGGCCCAGGGTGGCTTTCCACAGAGCACTGGGAATCTCAGCCAGGATATCACATGATTAAAGACCTGGCAGCCATAATTGAGAGCCAAAACACACATGGACCTCACATTGTAGACCCCAAATGGGCCTGGTTTGATGTGACCTTTTGGCCAGTCTTGGGAAGCCTTGCCTCTGAGTGTTTCTCCAGAGCTTTCATTGAAATGAGCTTCCTCACCATTTAGTGGTTTCTGAATGAATAGAAACCCACAGTGCCTCCAAGTTCATCCTGGAAAAATGGCTTGATAAATACCATGAAATTTTTGAAATTCCCATGACCAGGTGGCACTGGAGAACCTTTGGATGTCCTGTTGCTGATCATGAGTGTACCAGACAGTGCCTTGATTGACTGGGTTTCATGAAAATGGTGTAGAACAGAGATGCCAGTAAGTTGGAGCCTGCTGATTAGTGGGCCTAGAGCAGTGGTGTGCAGGTGTGTGATAAAACATCTGTGGTGGGGCCATGTGGATCTGCCATTGGCTTCCACATGGCTTGTGACTGCCATGGTGCAGCCAGCAGACCCTTATATATAAAGGCATCTTGTTATATGGAGAGGTTTCCGGGCAATATTCAGAATCAGGTTGCTGTGGTCAAGGGGGCAAGCTCTGTGGGATAGAAGCCTGGTTGGTGCATTCTCCTAGGACCCTGAGTCAGCACACGTGACAGAACTCCCTCCAGCACTGTGTCCCAGTTGAACTCCTTGTATTTCATGAAGCAAATAGGAAACTCCCAGTGAAGCAGCAAGAAACACCAGGAAAAGTGGAGGATGACCAAATGGCCTCACAGT
Organism: Urocitellus parryii; assembly: GCF_045843805.1. Lineage (NCBI taxonomy): Eukaryota > Metazoa > Chordata > Mammalia > Rodentia > Sciuridae > Urocitellus > Urocitellus parryii. The sequence goes on from NC_135533.1 coordinate 146,259,297, forward strand.
CCACACGGGGAAACACTTAGACCCCAGTGGCCACAGTTGACCTACAAAGAGAGAATTCAGCACTGCTGCCTCATGTTCATTGGAAAATCAGAAACCATGTCCTCCAGGCCACATAGATGCAGACCAAGCTTTGATGGTCTCACTACAAAGGAAGATAAAGCTGCTGACAACAACATATATTTCAAGGGTCCAACCTCAGAGGCAGTTTCCCAAGAAGTCTTTAGGCCAGCAGAGCTCCATGTTTGTGGAGTGTTTACCCTGTCCCTTACTTATGGAAACTCCTCTACCACCTCCAAGGTTGTGAACTCCTGAGCATTTTCCATTGTATATATGTATTCACAGATTTTCTAACTCTTCTCTTAAAATTGTGTCTTATTTGGGGCAAAGGTAATGTCAAGGCATTGTTCTTGATGAGAGTGGGAAGATTTTTGTGTAGCATATTATTGCATGCACATTGGATTCATTTTCCTATTTTCCATTCAAAATACTGAATCCCTGACACTAACCCATACCCTCCTAGACTCTGATTACCAATCCTGATATGATGGAGGAAAATAACCCAAACAGAATAGCAATACATGCAGTTCAGAGGAGGCATGGTGTATTATTGGAGTTTCCTTTGGCATTATAAAGGCTAGGTGTTATAAATCTAGTCCAATTTAAGAGAAGTAGTTCTCCATGTGTTTGTAAAGTTAACAAATATGTGAATTCCTGTCTCCCTTTCTCTGTAGCCTATTCAGCACATGTATTTTTACATGCACATATAGAATCCTACCTGGTATCCCACGTACATTCTTGTGAGGAGGCTGACATGGCAGATACAAATTGTGAGAAGAGATCACTCCTCCTAAACGCTGTTGGAACTGAAAATTCAACCTATGGGTGAGCTTTCTACTTGAACAACATGATATATAAATCCATATTCAGTAAATTAAATATTTTTGGATCTGTGGATGATATATATTTCATGATGAATTTTGATTGGCATATATATTTCTACTTTTTAAAGTCTCTGTGTGTTTGTATTGTTTGAATGTATATATATATATATATATATATATATATATATATATACACACACACACACACACACACACACACACTCTCCAGATTTTTCAAAGTATGAATTATATGTGTCTTATTATACACTCCCTAAATTCATTCATGTTCAGGTATGTGGATTTATAATCATCTTTTCAAAAGATTATTCTCAGAAATATTCATCCACCTGAAATACACATTTGTTTCCTAGTGAATGGTGCTTAGAAATCCTAATATTTCTACAGTAACTGACCGAATTTAGCATCAATGCAAGTAGATTCCTATGATACATGATGTGTATTTTGACGTTTCTTTTTTTTCCACACTGGTACATCACTATTTCTTCAATTGATGAGCATCATAGGATATATATTTCATCCACAAGTTCACAAATTTCCAGGCATTTGGTTCACTTTCAATCACTTCCTGCTTCAGAACACCTGTATTCCTGTATATTTCTGGACTGGTCTTTTCATGAGACTTCTTTCCAAACACATTATTTTCGATTTCCATAATCACTTTTCAAGCAAATCTCACACAGCCTTCTTGGTAAACCATAACCCTAATATTACCATTAGATATATAACTGGTTGGAATGAATGATTGTGTATCAATATTGGATTTCCTATATATTTTCAGGTATCAGTTCAATGCATTATGTAAATTGGAACCAGTTATATTATTTATTCACAGTTTGGTCTATTCATGCATTGTCTCTATATTCATAGACCCAGGGTACACCTATTGGTGGCCCCAAATACTAATCAATACGTCTTCAAGATATTGCTCCCAGAAAAGGTGGAAGAAATACTCATGTCACCTGATCTACATGTACATTTAATCACAGTGATATTCTGGACACATAATGCAAAGTTCACACTTATGATTGTACCAAAGTCTAAATGCAAAGTGAGCATGGATTACTAAAAACATCCTTGTCCAGGTGCCTAATGCTCTCAAATGTCAATCCTATTGGTGACTACACAGTTGCTTCGCCCTAAGATTATATATTCAACCTCAACCCTGTTGAAAATATCTAATCCTATCACTCACTTTATACTTTGACTGATTTCCCAATGTCTCTATTGATATCTGCTTTCCTACATAATTTCCCATATTCATTATTGTGACTGACTCTTCACATGTGCTGACATTTACATCTACTCTCTAACTGACACCCTACTCTAAAGAACTTTTGGTCCAAATGTTATACTCACTCTTCTTCCTAAAGCTACTGACTATCTTCCTAATCCTACCTACTATCCCTTTTTGACTGGATGTTCTCTTCCACATTCAATCATCCAAGGTACAAGGTCTTATGCCATTGCATATCAATTTATCTGAGACATCTGTGCAGAAAGTAATTCAAAGCTAAGTATCCCAGTCAAGGGCCCAATGCCCTTCTGGGCTTCAAAGCTTACTTAGATTTCTGTTTTCATACATATACTTCACCTATATATTATTATAAATATCACAGGTTCCCAATACCATTCTTCATCCAGTAGAATGATTCCTAACCCAAATCAAACATGTTCTTACCCCTAACCATACACTGTTCCCTCAATCCAACTTTACAGAAGAGCAGGGACAGAGTTGGTCTTACAATAGAGGAATGTAGGGGATCTTCCACCTGCTGAGAACTCAAAGGTCCATGCAGAAATGATCCCTGGAGAAGATGTAGGCAGCTCTGAAGGACATGAGAGAGCAAAAGTCATCTTCCATGGCAAACAACCTGGTCAGGATGAAGGGTTGTGTCTGAATGAGCCGCACTCTTCTTAATGTAGACAAGATGGACCAAACCAGGCCTGTGTGGAAAGCTGTTCCTGGGTGCCTATGGAGGATATACCGTTCTAACTTGTGAAAGTGTCACAGGAAGCAGGGGCAGCCTCCATCTCATAGGACCCTTGGAAGCAACTGTTAGGACAATTTGGTTGCCAAGGCAGTGACCTCATTCAGTTCCTGAAGGAAGTGACCTCACCTCACTTCCTTGGTGATGGAACTCTCTGAACTTGGCAACCAGGAAGCCAGGCACCCAGAGCCAGTTTCAGTCCCAGTCCCAGTGGGCTGACTTGTTTGCATTTACCAAGGACAGAGTCAGTCTTTCTTGGTACCTACTGATGTGAGGATGACCAAATGCCAGGAAAGCTCTGAAGAGGGGACTTTTCTGAGAAAGCAGGTAGTGACTGGCTCACTGGTGGCTCCTGACAACCTCATTGAGTAGGCCAAGGAGGCCAGATGTGAGAGAGGACGGGCCATTTTGGGGGAACATTGTATGGCCCACCAGTCAGAAGACACTCCGGATAGTCACAGACCTACTTGGGGGAAGAAGGTGCCTTAGTGGGTGTGGGTGTGAGTTTATGGTTTTGTGTCATGTTCTGAGAATAGGTAGGAAAGGCAGTTTGTTTGGTTTGGAGTGGACTGTTTCTAGTAAGTCGTTTGACAAGGCGAGTGTTTCTATGTCTGTGTATCCCACTGTATCCCTGGTTGTAGACATTGGAAAAGAGAATGAATCAATGGATGCGTTCTGTCTAGTAGAAAACTTTCCAGCATTCATCCTTTCCAATTTATGAATGGACTGGGGCTTGCCTTATCTATGGGCAACACCTACTATCTTGCTAAGTTCCTGTTTTCTTCCTGAATTCTGGCCACTCTCCAGAATAGGCTCATGGTTTTGTGTCCAAGATATGTACCACCTCCCAGCTCTGTGACATGGCCATGTACTGGATAACTGAAGGGAATGGCAAGCATCTCAGAAAACTCAGATATCAGTGTGACCAGTAAAGTGTCAGTGGAGAAACCCTGCTTTGGGCCTTTTGCTTACCTATTGTTCTGTTGCCCTGACTCTCAGGAAGGTCTTTGCCTCAGGCTACCCCTTTGTGAAGCCTGAAGTAAACAGTTTTCAAATGGAAATGAATGGGCATCACCTGTGGCTTTTTGCTTAATTCCTGTGCAAAGGGATGTGTGTGAATCAGCCTCTTGGCCCTGTGTGAGGCTGTGGCTTAGATTCTCAGCACCTGATGGATTAAAGAAAGATCCCATGTGTGCATCCAAAGCCAAAATGGCAAAAAGAGCAGTCATTGTGGATGAAGTCTCTCGCTTTCCTCTGGAAAGTTCCTGACCTGCATCAAGTGAGAATAGGGATCCTTTGGGTCAAATGAGTTCTTCAAAGCCCTGCAGAGGCTAGCCCATAGGTTCTTGGGTTTTCTCATGTCTCCAATTCACACAAAGAATCTATACCCGAAAGTCAGTAGGCCTCAAATTGGAGAAGCAGAGCAGTATTAATGGCAGGCGTATTTGATCACTCCTGGTTCACAGGAAGGGTGTCCAGGCCACCCTGACATTAGGCAAATGAGGGGCAGGGGAGCTTATTCTAGACACTGTCTTGGGCTGCCCCCCTCATGGAAACCTCCAGCCAGAGGTTATGATGAGTGTCTATATGGAAGAAGATGAGGGCCATGTGGCAGTGTTTTGGTTTGAATTTTGGGCATTTGTGAGGCATTTGGAAGGGATGACTTGGTCACCTGGTCTTGAACTCTGGCGTGATTCCCCTTAGAGACTGAGTTCTGGAACTGAACTCAGAGAAGTATTGCCATGAATTGTGTTGGGATTTTAGGAGGCCACGCATGAGAGTTGCCCTTGGAAACTGAGATCTAGGCCCAGGGTGGCTTTCCACAGAGCACTGGGAATCTCAGCCAGGATATCACATGATTTTATTCTTAAAGACCTGGCAGCCATAATTGAGAGTCAAAACACACATGGACCTCACATTGTAGACCCCAAATGGGCCTGGTTTGATGTGACCTTTTGGCCAGTCTTGGGAAGCCTTGCCTCTGAGTGTTTCTCCAGAGATTTCATTGAAATGAGCTTCCTCACCATTTAGTGGTTCCTGAATGAATAGAAACCCACACTGCCTCCAAGTTCATCCTGGAAAAATGGCTTGATAAATACCATGAATTTTTGAAATTCCCATGACCAGGTGGCACTGGAGAACCTTTGGATGTCCTGTTGCTGATCATGAGTGTACCAGACAGTGCCTTGATTGACTGGGTTTCATGAAAATGGTGTAGACCAGAGATGCCAGTAAGTTGGAGCCTGCTGATGAGTGGGCCTAGAGCAGTGGTGTGCAGGTGTGTGATAAAACATCTGTGGTGGGGCCATGTGGATCTGCCATTGGCTTCCACATGGCTTGTGACTGCCATGGTGCAGCCAGCAGACCCTTATATGTAAAGGCATCTTGTTATATGGAGAGGTTTCCGGGCAATATTCAGAATCAGGTTGCTGTGGTCAAGGGGGCAAGCTCTGTGGGATAGAAGCCTGGTTGGTGCATTCTCCTAGGACCCTGAGTCAGCACACGTGACAGAACTCCCTCCAGCACTGTGTCCCAGTTGAACTCCTTGTATTTCATGAAGCAAATAGGAAACTCCCAGTGAAGCAGCAAGAAACACCAGGAAAAGTGGAGGATGACCAAAGGGCCTCACAGTCCACACGGGGAAAAACTTAGACCCCAGTGGCCACAGTTGACCTACAAAGAGAGAATTCAGCACTGCTGCCTCATGTTCATTGGAAAATCAGAAACCATGTCCTCCAGGTCACATAGATGCAGAAAAAGCTTTGATGGTCTCACTACAAAGGAAGATAAAGCTGCTGACAACAACATATATTTCAAGGGTCCAACCTCAGAGGCAGTTTCCCAAGAAGTCTTTAGGCCAGCAGAGCTCCATGTTTGTGGAGTGTTTACCCTGTCCCTTACTTATGGAAACTCCTCTACCACCTCCAAGCTTGTGAACTCCTGAGCATTGTCCATTGTATATATGTATTCACAGATTTTCTAACTCTTCTCTTCGAATTGTGTCTTACTTGGGGCAAAGGTAATGTCAAGGCATTGTTCTTGATGAGAGTGGGAAGATTTTTGTGTAGCACATCATTGCATACACATTGGATTCATTTTCCTATTTTCCATTCAAAATACTGAATCCCTGACACTAACCCATACCCTCCTAGACTCTGATTACCTATCCTGATATGATGGAGGAAAATAACCCAAACAGAATAGCAATACATGCAGTTCAGAGGAGGCATGGTGTATAATTGGACTTTCCTTTGGCATTATAAAGGCTAGGTGTTATAAATCTAGTCCAATTTAAGAGAAGTAGTTCTCCATGTGTTTGTAAAGTTAACAAATATGTGAATTCCTGTCTCCCTTTCTCTGTAGCCTATTCAGCACATGTATTTTTACATGCACATATAGAATCCTACCTGGTATCCCACGTACATTCTTGTGAGGAGGCTGACATGGCAGATACAAATTGTGAGAAGAGATCACTCCTCCTAAACGCTGTTGGAACTGAAAATTCAACCTATGGGTGAGCTTTCTACTTGAACAACATGATATATAAATCCATATTCAGTAAATTAAATATTTTTGGATCTGTGGATGATATATATTTCATGATGAATTTTGATTGGAATATATATTTCTACTTTTTAAAGTCTCTGTGTGTTTGTATTGTTTGAATGTATATATATATATATATATATATATATATATATACACACACACACACACACACACACACACTCTCCAGATTTTTCAAAGTATGAATTATATGTGTCTTATTATACACTCCCTAAATTCATTCATGTTCAGGTATGTGGATTTATAAACATCTTTTCAAAAGATTATTCTCAGAAATATTCATCCACCTGAAATACACATTTGTTTCCTAGTGAATGGTGCTTAGAAATCCTAATATTTCTACAGTAACTGACCGAATTTAGCATCAATGCAAGTAGATTCCTATGATACATGATGTGTATTTTGACGTTTCTTTTTTTTCCACACTGGTACATCACTATTTCTTCAATTGATGAGCATCATAGGATATATATTTCATCCACAAGTTCACAAATTTCCAGGCATTTGGTTCACTTTCAATCACTTCCTGCTTCAGAACACATGTATTCCTGTGTATTTCTGGACTGGTCTTTTCATGAGACTTCTTTCCAAACACATTATTTTCGATTTCCATAATCACTTTTCAAGCAAATCTCACACAGCCTTCTTGGTAAACCATAACCCTAATATTACCATTAGATATATAACTGGTTGGAATGAATGATTTTGTATCAATATTAGATTTCCTATATATTTTCAGGTATCAGTTCAATGCATTATGTAAATTGGAACCAGTTATATTATTTATTCACAGTTTGGTCTATTCATGCATTGTCTCTATATTCATAGACACAGGGTACACCTATTGGTGGCCCCAAATACTAATCAATACGTCTTCAAGATATTGCTCCCAGAAAAGGTGGAAGAAATACTCATGTCACCTGATCTACATGTACATTTAATCACAGTGATATTCTGGACACATAATGCAAAGTTCACACTTATGATTGTACCAAAGTCTAAATGCAAAGTGAGCATGGATTACTAAAAACATCCTTGTCCAGGTGCCTAATGCTCTCAAATGTCAATCCTATTGGTGACTACACAGTTGCTTCGCCCTAAGATTATATATTCAACCTCAACCCTGTTGAAAATATCTAATCCTATCACTCACTTTATACTTTGACTGATTTCCCAATGTCTCTATTGATATCTGCTTTCCTACATAATTTCCCATATTCATTATTGTGACTGACTCTTCACATGTGCTGACATTTACATCTACTCTCTAACTGACACCCTACTCTAAAGAACTTTTGGTCCAAATGTTATACTCACTCTTCTTCCTAAAGCTACTGACTATCTTCCTAATCCTACCTACTATCCCTTTTTGACTGGATGTTCTCTTCCACATTCAATCATCCAAGGTACAAGGTCTTATGCCATTGCATATCAATTTATCTGAGACATCTGTGCAGAAAGTAATTCAAAGCTAAGTATCCCAGTCAAGGGCCCAATGCCCTTCTGGGCTTCAAAGCTTACTTAGATTTCTGTTTTCATACATATACTTCACCTATATATTATTATAAATATCACAGGTTCCCAATACCATTCTTCATCCAGTAGAATGATTCCTAACCCAAATCAAACATGTTCTTACCCCTAACCATACACTGTTCCCTCAATCCAACTTTACAGAAGAGCAGGGACAGAGTTGGTCTTACAATAGAGGAATGTAGGGGATCTTCCACCTGCTGAGAACTCAAAGGTCCATGCAGAAATGATCCCTGGAGAAGATGTAGGCAGCTCTGAAGGACATGAGAGAGCAAAAGTCATCTTCCATGGCAAACAACCTGGTGAGGATGAAGGGTTGTGTCTGAATGAGCCGCACTCTTCTTAATGTAGACAAGATGGACCAAACCAGGCCTGTGTGGAAAGCTGTTCCTGGGTGCCTATGGAGGATATACCGTTCTAACTTGTGAAAGTGTCACAGGAAGCAGGGGCAGCCTCCATCTCATAGGACCCTTGGAAGCAACTGTTAGGACAATTTGGTTGCCAAGGCAGTGACCTCATTCAGTTCCTGAAGGAAGTGACCTCACCTCACTTCCTTGGTGATGGAACTCTCTGAACTTGGCAACCAGGAAGCCAGGCACCCAGAGCCAGTTTCAGTCCCAGTCCCAGTGGGCTGACTTGTTTGCATTTACCAAGGACAGAGTCAGTCTTTCTTGGTACCTACTGATGTGAGGATGACCAAATGCCAGGAAAGCTCTGAAGAGGGGACTTTTCTGAGAAAGCAGGTAGTGACTGGCTCACTGGTGGCTCCTGACAACCTCATTGAGTAGGCCAAGGAGGCCAGATGTGAGAGAGGACGGGCCATTTTGGGGGAACATTGTATGGCCCACCAGTCAGAAGACACTCCGGATAGTCACAGACCTACTTGGGGGAAGGAGGTGCCTTAGTGGGTGTGGGTGTGAGTTTATGGTTTTGTGTCATGTTCTGAGAATAGGTAGGAAAGGCAGTTTGTTTGGTTTGGAGTGGACTGTTTCTAGTAAGTCGTTTGACAAGGCGAGTGTTTCTATGTCTGTGTATCCCACTCTATCCCTGGTTGTAGACATTGGAAAAGAGAATGAATCAATGGATGCGTTCTGTCTAGTAGAAAACTTTCCAGCATTCATCCTTTCCAATTTATGAATGGACTGGGGCTTGCCTTATCTATGGGCAACACCTACTATCTTGCTAAGTTCCTGTTTTCTTCCTGAATTCTGGCCACTCTCCAGAATAGGCTCATGGTTTTGTGTCCAAGATATGTACCACCTCCCAGCTCTGTGACATGGCCATGTACTGGATAACTGAAGGGAATGGCAAGCATCTCAGAAAACTCAGATATCAGTGTGACCAGTAAAGTGTCAGTGGAGAAACCCTGCTTTGGGCCTTTTGCTTACCTATTGTTCTGTTGCCCTGACTCTCAGGAAGGTCTTTGCCTCAGGCTACCCCTTTGTGAAGCCTGAAGTAAACAGTTTTCAAATGGAAATGAATGGGCATCACCTGTGGCTTTTTGCTTAATTCCTGTGCAAAGGGATGTGTGTGAATCAGCCTCTTGGCCCTGTGTGAGGCTGTGGCTTAGATTCTCAGCACCTGATGGATTAAAGAAAGATCCCATGTGTGCATCCAAAGCCAAAATGGCAAAAAGAGCAGTCATTGTGGATGAAGTCTCTCGCTTTCCTCTGGAAAGTTCCTGACCTGCATCAAGTGAGAATAGGGATCCTTTGGGTCAAATGAGTTCTTCAAAGCCCTGCAGAGGCTAGCCCATAGGTTCTTGGGTTTTCTCATGTCTCCAATTCACACAAAGAATCTATACCCGAAAGTCAGTAGGCCTCAAATTGGAGAAGCAGAGCAGTATTAATGGCAGGCGTATTTGATCACTCCTGGTTCACAGGAAGGGTGTCCAGGCCACCCTGACATTAGGCAAATGAGGGGCAGGGGAGCTTATTCTAGACACTGTCTTGGGCTGCCCCCCTCATGGAAACCTCCAGCCAGAGGTTATGATGAGTGTCTATATGGAAGAAGATGAGGGCCATGTGGCAGTGTTTTGGTTTGAATTTTGGGCATTTGTGAGGCATTTGGAAGGGATGACTTGGTCACCTGGTCTTGAACTCTGGCGTGATTCCCCTTAGAGACTGAGTTCTGGAACTGAACTCAGAGAAGTATTGCCATGAATTGTGTTGGGATTTTAGGAGGCCACGCATGAGAGTTGCCCTTGGAAACTGAGATCTAGGCCCAGGGTGGCTTTCCACAGAGCACTGGGAATCTCAGCCAGGATATCACATGATTTTATTCTTAAAGACCTGGCAGCCATAATTGAGAGTCAAAACACACATGGACCTCACATTGTAGACCCCAAATGGGCCTGGTTTGATGTGACCTTTTGGCCAGTCTTGGGAAGCCTTGCCTCTGAGTGTTTCTCCAGAGCTTTCATTGAAATGAGCTTCCTCACCATTTAGTGGTTCCTGAATGAATAGAAACCCACAGTGCCTCCAAGTTCATCCTGGAAAAATGGCTTGATAAATACCATGAATTTTTGAAATTCCCATGACCAGGTGGCACTGGAGAACCTTTGGATGTCCTGTTGCTGATCATGAGTGTACCAGACAGTGCCTTGATTGACTGGGTTTCATGAAAATGGTGTAGACCAGAGATGCCAGTAAGTTGGAGCCTGCTGATGAGTGGGCCTAGAGCAGTGGTGTGCAGGTGTGTGATAAAACATCTGTGGTGGGGCCATGTGGATCTGCCATTGGCTTCCACATGGCTTGTGACTGACACGGTGCAGCCAGCAGACCCTTATATGTAAAGGCATCTTGTTATATGGAGAGGTTTCCGGGCAATATTCAGAATCAGGTTGCTGTGGTCAAGGGGGCAAGCTCTGTGGGATAGAAGCCTGGTTGGTGCATTCTCCTAGGACCCTGAGTCAGCACACGTGACAGAACTCCCTCCAGCACTGTGTCCCAGTTGAACTCCTTGTATTTCATGAAGCAAATAGGAAACTCCCAGTGAAGCAGCAAGAAACACCAGGAAAAGTGGAGGATGACCAAAGGGCCTCACAGTCCACACGGGGAAAAACTTAGACCCCAGTGGCCACAGTTGACCTACAAAGAGAGAATTCAGCACTGCTGCCTCATGTTCATTGGAAAATCAGAAACCATGTCCTCCAGGTCACATAGATGCAGAAAAAGCTTTGATGGTCTCACTACAAAGGAAGATAAAGCTGCTGACAACAACATATATTTCAAGGGTCCAACCTCAGAGGCAGTTTCCCAAGAAGTCTTTAGGCCAGCAGAGCTCCATGTTTGTGGAGTGTTTACCCTGTCCCTTACTTATGGAAACTCCTCTACCACCTCCAAGCTTGTGAACTCCTGAGCATTGTCCATTGTATATATGTATTCACAGATTTTCTAACTCTTCTCTTCGAATTGTGTCTTACTTGGGGCAAAGGTAATGTCAAGGCATTGTTCTTGATGAGAGTGGGAAGATTTTTGTGTAGCACATCATTGCATACACATTGGATTCATTTTCCTATTTTCCATTCAAAATACTGAATCCCTGACACTAACCCATACCCTCCTAGACTCTGATTACCTATCCTGATATGATGGAGGAAAATAACCCAAACAGAATAGCAATACATGCAGTTCAGAGGAGGCATGGTGTATAATTGGACTTTCCTTTGGCATTATAAAGGCTAGGTGTTATAAATCTAGTCCAATTTAAGAGAAGTAGTTCTCCATGTGTTTGTAAAGTTAACAAATATGTGAATTCCTGTCTCCCTTTCTCTGTAGCCTATTCAGCACATGTATTTTTACATGCACATATAGAATCCTACCTGGTATCCCACGTACATTCTTGTGAGGAGGCTGACATGGCAGATACAAATTGTGAGAAGAGATCACTCCTCCTAAACGCTGTTGGAACTGAAAATTCAACCTATGGGTGAGCTTTCTACTTGAACAACATGATATATAAATCCATATTCAGTAAATTAAATATTTTTGGATCTGTGGATGATATATATTTCATGATGAATTTTGATTGGAATATATATTTCTACTTTTTAAAGTCTCTGTGTGTTTGTATTGTTTGAATGTATATATATATATATATATATATATATATATATATATATACACACACACACACACACACACACACACACACTCTCCAGATTTTTCAAAGTATGAATTATATGTGTCTTATTATACACTCCCTAAATTCATTCATGTTCAGGTATATGGATTTATAATCATCTTTTCAAAAGATTATTCTCAGAAATATTCATCCACCTGAAATACACATTTGTTTCCTAATGAATGGTGCTTAGAAATCCTAATATTTCTACAGTAACTGACCGAATTTAGCATCAATGCAAGTAGATTCCTATGATACATGATGTGTATTTTGACGTTTCTTTTTTTTCCACACTGGTACATCACTATTTCTTCAATTGATGAGCATCATAGGATATATATTTCATCCACAAGTTCACAAATTTCCAGGCATTTGGTTCACTTTCAATCACTTCCTGCTTCAGAACACATGTATTCCTGTGTATTTCTGGACTGGTCTTTTCATGAGACTTCTTTCCAAACACATTATTTTCGATTTCCATAATCACTTTTCAAGCAAATCTCACACAGCCTTCTTGGTAAACCATAACCCTAATATTACCATTAGATATATAACTGGTTGGAATGAATGATTTTGTATCAATATTAGATTTCCTATATATTTTCAGGTATCAGTTCAATGCATTATGTAAATTGGAACCAGTTATATTATTTATTCACAGTTTGGTCTATTCATGCATTGTCTCTATATTCATAGACACAGGGTACACCTATTGGTGGCCCCAAATACTAATCAATACGTCTTCAAGATATTGCTCCCAGAAAAGGTGGAAGAAATACTCATGTCACCTGATCTACATGTACATTTAATCACAGTGATATTCTGGACACATAATGCAAAGTTCACACTTATGATTGTACCAAAGTCTAAATGCAAAGTGAGCATGGATTACTAAAAACATCCTTGTCCAGGTGCCTAATGCTCTCAAATGTCAATCCTATTGGTGACTACACAGTTGCTTCGCCCTAAGATTATATATTCAACCTCAACCCTGTTGAAAATATCTAATCCTATCACTCACTTTATACTTTGACTGATTTCCCAATGTCTCTATTGATATCTGCTTTCCTACATAATTTCCCATATTCATTATTGTGACTGACTCTTCACATGTGCTGACATTTACATCTACTCTCTAACTGACACCCTACTCTAAAGAACTTTTGGTCCAAATGTTATACTCACTCTTCTTCCTAAAGCTACTGACTATCTTCCTAATCCTACCTACTATCCCTTTTTGACTGGATGTTCTCTTCCACATTCAATCATCCAAGGTACAAGGTCTTATGCCATTGCATATCAATTTATCTGAGACATCTGTGCAGAAAGTAATTCAAAGCTAAGTATCCCAGTCAAGGGCCCAATGCCCTTCTGGGCTTCAAAGCTTACTTAGATTTCTGTTTTCATACATATACTTCACCTATATATTATTATAAATATCACAGGTTCCCAATACCATTCTTCATCCAGTAGAATGATTCCTAACCCAAATCAAACATGTTCTTACCCCTAACCATACACTGTTCCCTCAATCCAACTTTACAGAAGAGCAGGGACAGAGTTGGTCTTACAATAGAGGAATGTAGGGGATCTTCCACCTGCTGAGAACTCAAAGGTCCATGCAGAAATGATCCCTGGAGAAGATGTAGGCAGCTCTGAAGGACATGAGAGAGCAAAAGTCATCTTCCATGGCAAACAACCTGGTGAGGATGAAGGGTTGTGTCTGAATGAGCCGCACTCTTCTTAATGTAGACAAGATGGACCAAACCAGGCCTGTGTGGAAAGCTGTTCCTGGGTGCCTATGGAGGATATACCGTTCTAACTTGTGAAAGTGTCACAGGAAGCAGGGGCAGCCTCCATCTCATAGGACCCTTGGAAGCAACTGTTAGGACAATTTGGTTGCCAAGGCAGTGACCTCATTCAGTTCCTGAAGGAAGTGACCTCACCTCACTTCCTTGGTGATGGAACTCTCTGAACTTGGCAACCAGGAAGCCAGGCACCCAGAGCCAGTTTCAGTCCCAGTCCCAGTGGGCTGACTTGTTTGCATTTACCAAGGACAGAGTCAGTCTTTCTTGGTACCTACTGATGTGAGGATGACCAAATGCCAGGAAAGCTCTGAAGAGGGGACTTTTCTGAGAAAGCAGGTAGTGACTGGCTCACTGGTGGCTCCTGACAACCTCATTGAGTAGGCCAAGGAGGCCAGATCTGAGAGAGGACGGGCCATTTTGGGGGAACATTGTATGGCCCACCAGTCAGAAGACACTCCGGATAGTCACAGACCTACTTGGGGGAAGGAGGTGCCTTAGTGGGTGTGGGTGTGAGTTTATGGTTTTGTGTCATGTTCTGAGAATAGGTAGGAAAGGCAGTTTGTTTGGTTTGGAGTGGACTGTTTCTAGTAAGTCGTTTGACAAGGCGAGTGTTTCTATGTCTGTGTATCCCACTCTATCCCTGGTTGTAGACATTGGAAAAGAGAATGAATCAATGGATGCGTCCTGTCTAGTAGAAAACTTTCCAGCATTCATCCTTTCCAATTTATGAATGGACTGGGGCTTGCCTTATCTATGGGCAACACCTACTATCTTGCTAAGTTCCTGTTTTCTTCCTGAATTCTGGCCACTCTCCAGAATAGGCTCATGGTTTTGTGTCCAAGATATGTACCACCTCCCAGCTCTGTGACATGGCCATGTACTGGATAAGTGAAGGGAATGGCAAGCATCTCAGAAAACTCAGATATCAGTGTGACCAGTAAAGTGTCAGTGGAGAAACCCTGCTTTGGGCCTTTTGCTTACCTATTGTTCTGTTGCCCTGACTCTCAGGAAGGTCTTTGCCTCAGGCTACCCCTTTGTGAAGCCTGAAGTAAACAGTTTTCAAATGGAAATGAATGGGCATCACCTGTGGCTTTTTGCTTAATTCCTGTGCAAAGGGATGTGTGTGAATCAGCCTCTTGGCCCTGTGTGAGGCTGTGGCTTAGATTCTCAGCACCTGATGGATTAAAGAAAGATCCCATGTGTGCATCCAAAGCCAAAATGGCAAAAAGAGCAGTCATTGTGGATGAAGTCTCTCGCTTTCCTCTGGAAAGTTCCTGACCTGCATCAAGTGAGAATAGGGATCCTTTGGGTCAAATGAGTTCTTCAAAGCCCTGCAGAGGCTAGCCCATAGGTTCTTGGGTTTTCTCATGTCTCCAATTCACACAAAGAATCTATACCCGAAAGTCAGTAGGCCTCAAATTGGAGAAGCAGAGCAGTATTAATGGCAGGCGTATTTGATCACTCCTGGTTCACAGGAAGGGTGTCCAGGCCACCCTGACATTAGGCAAATGAGGGGCAGGGGAGCTTATTCTAGACATTGTCTTGGGCTGCCCCCCTCATGGAAACCTCCAGCCAGAGGTTATGATGAGTGTCTATATGGAAGAAGATGAGGGCCATGTGGCAGTGTTTTGGTTTGAATTTTGGGCATTTGTGAGGCATTTGGAAGGGATGACTGTGTCCACCTGGTCTTGAACTCTGGCGTGATTCCCCTTAGAGACTGAGTTCTGGAACTGAACTCAGAGAAATATTGCCATGAATTGTGTTGGGATTTTAGGAGGCCACGCATGAGAGTTGCCCTTGGAAACTGAGATCTAGGCCCAGGGTGGCTTTCCACAGAGCACTGGGAATCTCAGCCAGGATATCACATGATTTTATTCTTAAAGACCTGGCAGCCATAATTGAGAGCCAAAACACACATGGACCTCACATTGTAGACCCCAAATTGGCCTGGTTTGATGTGACCTTTTGGCCAGTCTTGGGAAGCCTTGCCTCTGAGTGTTTCTCCAGAGCTTTCATTGAAATGAGCTTCCTCACCATTTAGTGGTTCCTGAAGGAATAGAAACCCACACTGCCTCCAAGTTCATCCTGGAAAAATGGCTTGATAAATACCATGAAATTTTTGAAATTCCCATGACCAGGTGGCACTGGAGAACCTTTGGATGTCCTGTTGCTGATCATGAGTGTACCAGACAGTGCCTTGATTGACTGGGTTTCATGAAAATGGTGTAGAACAGAGATGCCAGTAAGTTGGAGCCTGCTGATGAGTGGGCCTAGAGCAGTGGTGTGCAGGTGTGTGATAAAACATCTGTGGTGGGGCCATGTGGATCTGCCATTGGCTTCCACATGGCTTGTGACTGCCATGGTGCAGCCAGCAGACCCTTATATGTAAAGGCATCTTGTTATATGGAGAGGTTTCCGGGCAATATTCAGAATCAGGTTGCTGTGGTCAAGGGGGCAAGCTCTGTGGGATAGAAGCCTGGTTGGTGCATTCTCCTAGGACCCTGAGTCAGCACACGTGACAGAACTCCCTCCAGCACTGTGTCCCAGTTGAACTCCTTGTATTTCATGAAGCAAATAGGAAACTCCCAGTGAAGCAGCAAGAAACACCAGGAAAAGTGGAGGATGACCAAATGGCCTCACAGTCCACACGGGGAAACACTTAGACCCCAGTGGCCACAGTTGACCTACAAAGAGAGAATTCAGCACTGCTGCCTCATGTTCATTGGAAAATCAGAAACCATGTCCTGCAGGCCACATAGATGCAGACCAAGCTTTGATGGTCTCACTACAAAGGAAGATAAAGCTGCTGACAACAACATATATTTCAAGGGTCCAACCTCAGAGGCAGTTTCCAAGAAGTCTTTAGGCCAGCAGAGCTCCATGTTTGTGGAGTGTTTACCCTGTCCCTTACTTATGGAAACTCCTCTACCACCTCCAAGCTTGTGAACTCCTGAGCATTTTCCATTGTATATATGTATTCACAGATTTTCTAACTCTTCTCTTAAAATTGTGTCTTATTTGGGGCAAAGGTAATGTCAAGGCATTGTTCTTGATGAGAGTGGGAAGATTTTTGTGTAGCACATCATTGCATACACATTGGATTCATTTTCCTATTTTCCATTCAAAATACTGAATCCCTGACACTAACCCATACCCTCCTAGACTCTGATTACCAATCCTGATATGATGTAGGAAAATAACCCAAACAGAATAGCAATACATGCAGTTCAGAGGAGGCATGGTGTATAATTGGACTTTCCTTTGGCATTATAAAGGCTAGGTGTTATAAATCTAGTCCAATTTAAGAGAAGTAGTTCTCCATGTGTTTGTAAAGTTAACAAATATGTGAATTCCTGTCTCCCTTTCTCTGTAGCCTATTCAGCACATGTATTTTTACATGCACATATAGAATCCTACCTGGTATCCCACGTACATTCTTGTGAGGAGGCTGACATGGCAGATACAAATTGTGAGAAGAGATCTCTCCTCCTAAACGCTGTTGGAACGGAAAATTCAACCTATGGGTGAGCTTTCTACTTGAACAACATGATACATAAATCCATATTCAGTAAATTAAATATTTTTGGATCTGTGGATGATATATATTTCATGATGAATTTGATTGGCATATATATTTCTACTTTTTAAAGTCTCTGTGTGTTTGTATTGTTTGAATGTGTGTGTGTATATATATATATATATATATATATATATATATACACACACACACACACACACACACTCTCTCTCTCCAGATTTTTCAAAGTATGAAATATATGTGTCTTATTATACACTCCCTAAATTCATTCATGTTCAGGTATGTGGATTTATAATTATCTTTTCAAAAGATTATTCTCAGAAATATTCATCCACCTGAAATACACATTTGTTTCCTAGTGAATGGTGCTTAGAAATCCTAATATTTCTACAGTAACTGACCGAGTTTAGCATCAATGCAAGTAGATTCCTATGATACATGATATGTATTTTGACGTTTCTTTTTTTTCGACACTGGTACATCACTGTTTCTTCAGTTGATGCACAGCATAGGATATATATTTCATCCACAAGTTCACAATTTCCAGTCATTTGGTTCACTTTCAATCACTTCCTGCTTCAGAACACATGTACTCTTGTATATTTCTGGACTGGCCTTTTCATGAGACTTCTTTCCAAACACATTATTTTCGATTTCAATAATCACTTTTCAAGCAAATCTCCCACAGCCTTCATGGTAAACCATAACCCTAACATTACCATTAGATATATAACTGGTTGGAGTGAATGATTTTGTATCAATATTAGATTTCCTATATATTTTCAGGTATCAGTTCAATCCATTATGTAAATTGGAACCAGTTATATTATTTATTCACAGTATGGTCTATTCATGCATTGTCTCTATATTCATAGACCCAGGGTACACCTATTGGTGCCCCCAAATACTAATCAATACGTCTTCCAGATATTGCTCCCAGAAATGGTGGAAGAAATACTCATGTCACCTGATCTACATATACATTTTATCACAGTGATATTCTGGACACATAATGCAAAGTTCACACTTATGATTGTACCAAAGTCTAAATGCAAAGTGAGCATGGATTACTAAAAACATCCTTGCCCAGGGGCTTAATGCTCTCAAATGTCAATCCTATTGGTGACTACACAGTTGCTTCATCCTAAGATTACATATTCAACCTCAACCCTGTTGAAAATATCTAATCCTATCACTCACTTTATACTTTGATTGATTTCCCAATGTCTCTATTGATATCTGCTTTCCTACATAATTTCCCATATTCATTATTGTGACTGACCCTTCACATGTGCTGACATTTACATCTACTCTCTAACTGACACCCTACTGCTAAAGAACTTTAGGTCCAAATGTTATACTCACTCTTCTTCCTAAACCTACCGTCTTCCTAATCCTACCTACTATCCCTTTTTGACTGGATGTTCTCTTCCACATTCAATCATCCAAGGTACAAGGTCTTATGCCATTGCATATCAATTTATCTGAGACATCTGTGCAGAATGTAATTCAAAGCTAAGTATCCCAGTCAAGGGCCCAATGCCCTTCTGGGCTTCAAAGCTTACTTAGATTTCTGTTTTCATACATATACTTCACCTATATATTATTATCAATATCAAAGGTTCCCAATACCATTCTTCATCCAGTAGAATGATTCCTAACCCAAATCAAACATGTTCTTACCCCTAACCATACACTGTTCCCTCAATCCAACTTTACAGAAGAGCAGGGACAGAGTTGGTCTTACAATAGAGGAATGTAGGGGATCTTCCACCTGCTGAGAACTCAAAGGTCCATGCAGAAATGATCCCTGGAGAAGATGTAGGCAGGTCTGAAGGACATGAGAGAGCAAAAGTCATCTTCCATGGCAAACAACCTGGTCAGGATGAAGGGGTGTGTCTGTATGAGCCTCACTCCTTTTAATGTAGACAAGATGGACCAAACCAGGCCTTGTGGAAAGCTGTTCCTGGGTGCCTATGGAGGATATACCATTCTAACTTGTGTTAGAATGTGTGTGAAAGTGTCAGAGGAAGCAGGGGCAGCCTCCATCTCATAGGACCCTTGGAAGCAACTGTTAGGACAATTTGGTTGCCAAGGCAGTGACCTCATTCAGTTCCTGAAGGAAGTGACCTCACCTCACTTCCTTGGTGATGGAACTCTCTGAACTTGGCAACCAGGAAGCTAGGCACCCAGAGCCAGTTTCAGTCCCAGTCCCAGTGGGCTGACTTGTTTGCATTTACCAAGGACAGAGTCAGTCTTTCTTGGTACCTACTGATGTGAGGATGACCAAATGCCAGGAAAGCTCTGAAGAGGGGACTTTTCTGAGAAAGCAGGTAGTGAGTGGCTCCCTGGTGGCTCCTGACAACCTCATTGAGTAGGCCAAGGAGGCCAGATCTGAGAGAGGACGGGCCATTTTGGGGGAACATTGTATGGCCCACCAGTCAGAAGACACTCCGGATAGTCACAGACCTACTTGGGGGAAGGAGGTGCCTTAGTGGGTGTGGGTGTGAGTTTATGGTTTTGTGTCATGTTCTGAGAATAGGTAGGAAAGGCAGTTTGTTTGGTTTGGAGTGGACTGTTTCTAGTAAGTCGTTGGACAAGGCGAGTGTTTCTATGTCTGTGTATCCCACTGTATCCCTGGTTGTAGACATTGGAAAAGAGAAGGAATCAATGGATGTGTCCTCTCTAGTAGAAAACTTTCCAGCATTCATCCTTTCCAATTTATGAATGGACTGGGGCTTGCCTTATCTATGGGCAACACCTACTATCTTGCTAAGTTCCTGTTTTCTTCCTGAATTCTGGCCACTCTCCAGAATAGGCTCATGGTTTTGTGTCCAAGATATGTACCACCTCCCAGCTCTGTGACATGGCCATGTACTGGATAAGTGAAGGGAATGGCAAGCATCTCAGAAAACTCAGATATCAGTGTGACCAGTAAAGTGTCAGTGGAGAAACCCTGCTTTGGGCCTTTTGCTTACCTATTGTTCTGTTGCCCTGACTCTCAGGAAGGTCTTTGCCTCAGGCTACCCCTTTGTGAAGCCTGAAGTAAACAGTTTTCAAATGGAAATGAATGGGCATCACCTGTGGCTTTTTGCTTAATTCCTGTGCAAAGGGATGTGTGTGAATCAGCCTCTTGGCCCTGTGTGAGGCTGTGGCTTAGATTCTCAGCACCTGATGGATTAAAGAAAGATCCCATGTGTGCATCCAAAGCCAAAATGGCAAAAAGAGCAGTCATTGTGGATGAAGTCTCTCGCTTTCCTCTGGAAAGTTCCTGACCTGCTTCAAGTGAGAATAGGGATCCTTTGGGTCAAATGAGTTCTTCAAAGCCCTGCAGAGGCTAGCCCATAGGTTCTTGGGTTTTCTCATGTCTCCAATTCACACAAAGAATCTATACCCGAAAGTCAGTAGGCCTCAAATTGGAGAAGCAGAGCAGTATTAACGGCAGGCGTATTTGATCACTCCTGGTTCACAGGAAGGGTGTCCAGGCCACCCTGACATTAGGCAAATGAGGGGCAGGGGAGCTTATTCTAGACACTGTCTTGGGCTGCCCCCCTCATGGAAACCTCCAGCCAGAGGTTATGATGAGTGTCTATATGGAAGAAGATGAGGGCCATGTGGCAGTGTTTTGGTTTGAATTTTGGGCATTTGTGAGGCATTTGGAAGGGATGACTTGGTCACCTGGTCTTGAACTCTGGCGTGATTCCCCTTAGAGACTGAGTTCTGGAACTGAACTCAGAGAAGTATTGCCATGAATTGTGTTGGGATTTTAGGAGGCCACGCATGAGAGTTGCCCTTGGAAACTGAGATCTAGGCCCAGGGTGGCTTTCCACAGAGCACTGGGAATCTCAGCCAGGATATCACATGATTTTATTCTTAAAGACCTGGCAGCCATAATTGAGAGTCAAAACACACATGGACCTCACATTGTAGACCCCAAATGGGCCTGGTTTGATGTGACCTTTTGGCCAGTCTTGGGAAGCCTTGCCTCTGAGTGTTTCTCCAGAGCTTTCATTGAAATGAGCTTCCTCACCATTTAGTGGTTCCTGAATGAAAAGAAACCCACAGTGCCTCCAAGTTCATCCTGGAAAAATGGCTTGATAAATACCATGAAATTTTTGAAATTCCCATGACCAGGTGGCACTGGAGAACCTTTGGATGTCCTGTTGCTGATCATGAGTGTACCAGACAGTGCCTTGATTGACTGGGTTTCATGAAAATGGTGTAGACCAGAGATGCCAGTAAGTTGGAGCCTGCTGATGAGTGGGCCTAGAGCAGTGGTGTGCAGGTGTGTGATAAAACATCTGTGGTGGGGCCATGTGGATCTGCCATTGGCTTCCACATGGCTTGTGACTGCCATGGTGCAGCCAGCAGACCCTTATATGTAAAGGCATCTTGTTATATGGAGAGGTTTCCGGGCAATATTCAGAATCAGGTTGCTGTGGTCAAGGGGGCAAGCTCTGTGGGATAGAAGCCTGGTTGGTGCATTCTCCTAGGACCCTGAGTCAGCACACGTGACAGAACTCCCTCCAGCACTGTGTCCCAGTTGAACTCCTTGTATTTCATGAAGCAAATAGGAAACTCCCAGTGAAGCAGCAAGAAACACCAGGAAAAGTGGAGGATGACCAAATGGCCTCACAGTCCACACGGGGAAACACTTTGACCCCAGTGGCCACAGTTTACCTACAAAGAGAGAATTCAGCACTGCTGCCTCATGTTCATTGGAAAATCAGAAACCATGTCCTCCAGGTCACATAGATGCAGAAAAAGCTTTGATGGTCTCACTACAAAGGAAGATAAAGCTCCTGACAACAACATATATTTCAAGGGTCCAACCTCAGAGGCAGTTTCCCAAGAAGTCTTTAGGCCAGCAGAGCTCCATGTTTGTGGAGTGTTTACCCAGTCCCTTACTTATGGAAAATCCTCTACCACCTCCAAGCTTGTGAACTCCTGAGCATTGTCCATTGTATATATGTAGTCACAGATTTTCTAACTCTTCTCTTCGAATTGTGTCTTACTTGGGGCAAAGGTAATGTCAAGGCATTGTTCTTGATGAGAGTGGGAAGATTTTTGTGTAGCACATCATTGCATACACATTGGATTCATTTTCCTATTTTCCATTCAAAATACTGAATCCCTGACACTAACCCATACCCTCCTAGACTCTGATTACCAATCCTGATATGATGGAGGAAAATAACCCAAACAGAATAGCAATACATGCAGTTCAGAGGAGGCATGGTGTATAATTGGACTTTCCTTTGGCATTATAAAGGCTAGGTGTTATAAATCTAGTCCAATTTAAGAGAAGTCGTTCTCCATGTGTTTGTAAAGTTAACAAATATGTGAATTCCTGTCTCCCTTTCTCTGTAGCCTATTCAGCACATGTATTTTTACATGCACATATAGAATCCTACCTGGTATCCCACGTACATTCTTGTGAGGAGGCTGACATGGCAGATACAAATTGTGAGAAGAGATCACTCCTCCTAAACGCTGTTGGAACTGAAAATTCAACCTATGGGTGAGCTTTCTACATGAACAACATGATATATAAATCCATATTCAGTAAATTAAATATTTTTGGATCTGTGGATGATATATATTTCATGATGAATTTTGATTGGCATATATATTTCTACTTTTTAAAGTCTCTGTGTGTTTGTATTGTTTGAATGTGTGTGTATGTATATACATATATATATATATGCATATATATATATATATACATATATATATATATATATATATATATATATATATATACACACACACACACACACACACACACACTCTCTCTCTCTCTCCAGATTTTTCATAGTATGAAATATATGTTTCTTCTTATACACTCCCTAAATTCATTCATGTTCAGGTATGTGGATTTATAATTATCTTTTCAAAAGATTATTCTCAGAAATATTCATCCACCTGAAATACACATTTGTTT
Source organism: Urocitellus parryii (assembly GCF_045843805.1). NCBI lineage: Eukaryota > Metazoa > Chordata > Mammalia > Rodentia > Sciuridae > Urocitellus > Urocitellus parryii. The sequence goes on from NC_135533.1 coordinate 146,282,702, forward strand.
CCTAGTGAATGGTGCTTAGAAATCCTAATATTTCTACAGTAACTGACCGAGTTTAGCATCAATGCAAGTAGATTCCTATGATACATGATATGTATTTTGACGTTTCTTTTTTTTCGACACTGGTACATCACTGTTTCTTCAGTTGATGCACCGCATAGGATATATATTTCATCCACAAGTTCACAATTTCCAGGCATTTGGTTCACTTTCAATCACTTCCTGCTTCAGAACACATGTACTCTTGTATATTTCTGGACTGGCCTTTTCATGAGACTTCTTTCCAAACACATTATTTTCGATTTCCATAATCACTTTTCAAGCAAATCTCACACCGCCTTCATGGTAAACCATAACCCTAACATTACCATTAGATATATAACTGGTTGGAATGAATGATTTTGTATCAATATTAGATTTCCTATATATTTTCAGGTATCAGTTCAATCCATTATGTAAATTGGAACCAGTTATATTATTTATTCACAGTTTGGTCTATTCATGCATTATCTCTATATTCATAGACACAGGGTACACCCATTGGTGCCCCCAAATGCTAATCAATACGTCTTCAAGATATTGCTCCCAGAAATGGTGGAAGAAATACTCATGTCACCTGATCTACATGTACATTTTATCACAGTGATATTCTGGACACATAATGCAAAGTTCACACTTATGATTGTACCAAAGTCTAAATGCAAAGTGAGCATGGATTACTAAAAACATCCTTGTCCAGGGGCTTAATGCTCTCAAATGTCAATCCTATTGGTGACTACACAGTTGCTTCGTCCTAAGATGACATATTCAACCTCAACCCTGTTGAAAATATCTAATCCTATCACTCACTTTATACTTTGACTGATTTCCCAATGTCTCTATTGATATCTGCTTTCCTACATAATTTCCCATATTCATTATTGTGACTGACCCTTCACATGTGCTGACATTTACATCTACTCTCTAACTGACACCCTACTGCTAAAGAACTTTAGGTCCAAATGTTATACTCACTCTTCTTCCTAAACCTACTATCTTCCTAATCCTACCTACTATCCCTTTTTGACTGGATGTTCTCTTCCATATTCAATCATCCAAGATACAAGGTCTTATGCCATTGCATATCAATTTATCTGAGACATCTGTGCAGAAAGTAATTCAAAGCTAAGTATCCCAGTCAAGGGCCCAATGCCCTTCTGGGCTTCAAAGCTTACTTAGATTTCTGTTTTCATACATATACTTCACCTATATATTATTATCAACATCACAGGTTCCCAATACCATTCTTCATCCAGTAGAATGATTCGTAACCCAAATCAAACATGTTCTTACCCCTAAGCATACACTGTTCCCTCAATCCAACTTTACAGAAGAGCAGGGACAGAGTTGGTCTTACAATAGAGGAATGTAGGGGATCTTCCACCTGCTGAGAACTCAAAGGTCCATGCAGAAATGATCCCTGGAGAAGATGTAGGCAGCTCTGAAGGACATGAGAGAGCAAAAGTCATCTTCCATGGCAAACAACCTGGTCAGGATGAAGGGTTGTGTCTGAATGAGCCGCACTCTTCTTAATGTAGACAAGATGGACCAAACCAGGCCTGTGTGGAAAGCTGTTCCTGGGTGCCTATGGAGGATATACCGTTCTAATTTGTGAAAGTGTCACAGGAAGCAGGGGCAGCCTCCATCTCATAGGACCCTTGGAAGCAACTGTTAGGACAATTTGGTTGCCAAGGCAGTGACCTCATTCAGTTCGTGAAGGAAGTGACCTCACCTCACTTCCTTGGTGATGGAACTCTCTGAACTTGGCAACCAGAAAGCCAGGCACCCAGAGCCAGTTTCAGTCCCAGTCCCAGTGGGCTGACTTGTTTGCATTTACCAAGGACAGAGTCAGTCTTTCTTGGTACCTACTGATGTGAGGATGACCAAATGCCAGGAAAGCTCTGAAGAGGGGACTTTTCTGAGAAAGCAGGTATTGAGTGGCTCACTGGTGGCTCCTGACAACTTCACTGAGTAGGCCAAGGAGGCCAGATCTGAGAGAGGACGGGCCATTTTGGGGGAATATTGTATGGCCCACCAGTCAGAAGACACTCTGGATAGTCACAGACCTACTTGGGGGAAGGAGGTGCCTTAGTGGGTGTGGGTGTGAGTTTATGGTTTTGTGTCATGTTCTGAGAATAGGTAGGAAAGGCAGTTTGTTTGGTTTGGAGTGGACTGTTTCTAGTAAGTCGTTTGACAAGGCGAGTGTTTCTATGTCTGTGTATCCCGCTGTAACCCTGGTTGTAGACATTGGAAACGAGAAGGAATCAATGGATGTGTCCTGTCTAGTAGAAAACTTTCCAGCATTCATCCTTTCCAATTTATGAATGGACTGGGGCTTGCCTTATCTATGGGCAACACCTACTATCTTGCTAAGTTCCTGTTTTCTTCCCGAATTCTGGCCACTGTCCGGAATAGGCTCATGGTTTTGTGTCCAAGATATGTATCACCTCCCAGCTCTGTGACCTGGCCATGTACTGGATAACTGAAGGGAATGGCAAGCATCTCAGAAAACTCAGATATCAGTGTGACCAGTAAAGTGTCAGTGGAGAAACCCTGCTTTGGGCCTTTTGCTTACCTATTGTTCTGTTGCCCTGACTCTCAGGAAGGTCTTTGCCTCAGGCTACCCCTTTGTGAAGCCTGAAGTAAACAGTTTTCAAATGGAAATGAATGGGCATCACCTGTGGCTTTTTGCTTAATTCCTGTGCAAAGGGATGTGTGTGAATCAGCCTCTTGGCCCTGTGTGAGGCTGTGGCTTAGATTCTCAGCACCTGATGGATTAAAGAAAGATCCCATGTGTGCATCCAAAGCCAAAATGGCAAAAAGAGCAGTCATTGTGGATGAAGTCTCTCGCTTCCCTCTGGAAAGTTCCTGACCTGCATCAAGTGAGAATAGGGATCCTTTGGGTCAAATGAGTTCTTCAAAGCCCTGCAGAGGCTAGCCCATAGGTTCTTGGGTTTTCTCATGTCTCCAATTCACACAAAGAATCTATACCCGAAAGTCAGTAGGCCTCAAATTGGAGAAGCAGAGCAGTATTAATGGCAGGCGTATTTGATCACTCCTGGTTCACAGGAAGGGTGTCCAGGCCACCCTGACATTAGGCAAATGAGGGGCAGGGGAGCTTATTCTAGACACTGTCTTGGGCTGCCCCCCTCATGGAAACCTCCAGCCAGAGGTTATGATGAGTGTCTATATGGAAGAAGATGAGGACCATGTGGCAGTGTTTTGGTTTGAATTTTGGGCATTTGTGAGGCATTTGGAAGGGATGACTGTGTCCACCTGGGCTTGAACTCTGGCGTGATTCCCCTTAGAGACTGAGTTCTGGAACTGAACTCAGAGAAGTATTGCCATGAATTGTGTTGGGATTTTAGGAGGCCACGCATGAGAGTTGCCCTTGGAAACTGAGATCTAGGCCCAGGGTGGCTTTCCACAGAGCACTGGGAATCTCAGCCAGGATATCACATGATTTTATTCTTAAAGACCTGGCAGCCATAATTGAGAGTCAAAACACACATGGACCTCACATTGTAGACCCCAAATGGGCCTGGTTTGATGTGACCTTTTGGCCAGTCTTGGGAAGCCTTGCCTCTGAGTGTTTCTCCAGAGCTTTCATTGAAATGAGCTTCCTCACCATTTAGTGGTTCCTGAAGGAATAGAAACCCACACTGCCTCCAAGTTCATCCTGGAAAAATGGCTTGATAAATACCATGAAATTTTTGAAATTCCCATGACCAGGTGGCACTGGAGAACCTTTGGATGTCCTGTTGCTGATCATGAGTGTACCAGACAGTGCCTTGATTGACTGGGTTTCATGAAAATGGTGTAGAACAGAGATGCCAGTAAGTTGGAGCCTGCTGATTAGTGGGCCTAGAGCAGTGGTGTGCAGGTGTGTGATAAAACATCTGTGGTGGGGCCATGTGGATGTGCCATTGGCTTCCACATGGCTTGTGACTGACACGGTGCAGCCAGCAGACCATTATATGTAAAGGCATCTTGTTATATGGAGAGGTTTCCGGGCAATATTCAGAATCAGGTTGCTGTGGACAAGGGGGCAAGCTCTGTGGTATAGAAGCCTGGTTGGTGCATTCTCCTAGGACCCTGAGTCAGCACACGTGACAGAACTCCCTCCAGCACTGTGTCCCAGTTGAACTCCTTGTATTTCATGAAGCAAATAGGAAACTCCCAGTGAAGCTGCAAGAAACACCAGAAAAAGTGGAGGATGACCAAATGGCCTCACAGTCCACACGGGGAAACACTTTGACCCCAGTGGCCACAGTTGACCTACAAAGAGAGAATTTAGCACTGCTGCCTCATGTTTGTTGGAAAATCAGAAACCATGTCCTCCAGGTCACATATATGCAGAAAAAGCTTTGATGGTCTCACTACAAAGGAAGATAAAGCTCCTGACAACAACATATATTTCAAGGGTCCAACCTCAGAGGCAGTTTCCCAAGAAGTCTTTAGGCCAGCAGAGCTCCATGTTTGTGGAGTGTTTACCCTGTCCCTTACTTATGGAAACTCCTCTACCACCTCCAAGCTTGTGAACTCCTGAGCATTGTCCATTGTATATATGTAGTCACAGATTTTCTAACTCTTCTCTTCGAATTGTGTCTTACTTGGGGCAAAGGTGATGTCAAGGCATTGCTTTTGTGAGAGTGGGAAGATTTTTGTGTAGCACATCATTGCATACACATTGGATTCATTTTCCTATTTTCCATTCAAAATACTGAATCCCTGACACTAACCCATTCCCTCCTAGACTCTGATTACCAATCCTGATATGATGGAGGAAAATAACCCAAACAGAATAGCAATACATGCAGTTCAGAGGAGGCATGGTGTATAATTGGACTTTCCTTTGGCATTATAAAGGCTAGGTGTTATAAATCTAGTCCAATTTAAGAGAAGTAGTTCTCCATGTGTTTGTAAAGTTAACAAATATGTGAATTCCTGTCTCCCTTTCTCTGTAGCCTATTCAGCACATGTATTTTTACATGCACATATAAAATCCTACCTGGTATCCCACGTACATTCTTGTGAGGAGGCTGACATGGCAGATACAAATTGTGAGAAGAGATCACTCCTCCTAAACGCTGTTGGAACTGAAAATTCAAACTATGGGTGAGCTTTCTACTTGAACAACATGATACATAAATCCATATTCAGTAAATTAAATATTTTTGGATCTGTGGATGATATATATTTAATGATGAATTTTGATTGGCATATATATTTCTACTTTTTAAAGTCTCTGTGTGTTTGTATTGTTTGAATGTGTGTGTATATGTATATATATATATATATATATATATACACACACACACACACACACACACACTCTCTCTCTCTCTCCAGATTTTTCAAAGTATGAAATATATGTGTCTTATTATACACTCCCTAAATTCATTCATGTTCAGGTATGTGGATTTATAATTATCTTTTCAAAAGATTATTCTCAGAAATATTCATCCACCTGAAATACACATTTGTTTCCTAGTGAATGGTGCTTAGAAATCCTAATATTTCTACAGTAACTGACCGAGTTTAGCATCAATGCAAGTAGATTCCTATGATACATGATATGTATTTTGACGTTTCTTTTTTTTCGACACTGGTACATCACTGTTTCTTCAGTTGATGCACAGCATAGGATATATATTTCATCCACAAGTTCACAATTTCCAGGCATTTGGTCCACTTTCAATCACTTCCTGCTTCAGAACACATGTACTCTTGTATATTTCTGGACTGGCCTTTTCATGAGACTTCTTTCCAAACACATTATTTTCGATTTCCATAATCACTTTTCAAGCAAATCTCACACCGCCTTCATGGTAAACCATAACCCTAACATTACCATTAGATATATAACTGGTTGGAATGAATGATTTTGTATCAATATTAGATTTCCTATATATTTTCAGGTATCAGTTCAATCCATTATGTAAATTGGAACCAGTTATATTATTTATTCACAGTTTGGTCTATTCATGCATTGTCTCTATATTCATAGACCCAGGGTACACGTATTGGTGCCCCCAAATACTAATCAATACGTCTTCAAGATATTGCTCCCAGAAATGGTGGAAGAAATACTCATGTCACCTGATCTACATATACATTTTATCACAGTGATATTCTGGACACATAATGCAAAGTTCACACTTATGATTGTACCAAAGTCTAAATGCAAAGTGAGCATGGATTACTAAAAACATCCTTGTCCAGGGGCTTAATGCTCTCAAATGTCAATCCTATTGGTGACTACACAGTGGCTTCGTCCTAAGATTACATATTCAACCTCAACACTGTTGAAAATATCTAATCCTATCATTCACTTTATACTTTGACTGATTTCCCAATGTCTCTATTGATATCTCCTTTCCTACATAATTTCCCATATTCATTATTGTGACTGACCCTTCACATGTGCTGACATTTACATCTACTCTCTGACACCCTACTGCTAAAGAACTTTAGGTCCAAATGTTATACTCACTCTTCTTCCTAAACCTACTATCTTCCTAATCCTACCTACTATCCCTTTTTGACTGGATGTTCTCTTCCACATTCAATCATCCAAGGTACAAGGTCTTATGCCATTGCATATCAATTTATCTGAGACATCTGTGCAGAATGTAATTCAAAGCTAAGTATCCCAGTCAAGGGCCCAATGCCCTTCTGGGCTTCAAAGCTTACTTAGATTTCTGTTTTCATACATATACTTCACCTATATATTATTATCAATATCAAACGTTCCCAATACCATTCTTCATTCAGTAGAATGATTCCTAACCCAAATCAAACATGTTCTTACCCCTAACCATACACTGTTCCCACAATCCAACTTTACAGAAGAGCAGGGACAGAGTTGGTCTTACAATAGAGGAATGTAGGGGATCTTCCACCTGCTGAGAACTCAAAGGTCCATGCAGAAATGATCCCTGGAGAAGATGTAGGCAGCTCTGAAGGACATGAGAGAGCAAAAGTCATCTTCCATGGCAAACAACCTGGTCAGGATGAAGGGTTGTGTCTGAATGAGCCGCACTCTTCTTAATGTAGACAAGATGGACCAAACCAGGCCTGTGTGGAAAGCTGTTCCTGGGTGCCTATGGAGGATATACCGTTCTAATTTGTGAAAGTGTCACAGGAAGCAGGGGCAGCCTCCATCTCATAGGACCCTTGGAAGCAACTGTTAGGACAATTTGGTTGCCAAGGCAGTGACCTCATTCAGTTCGTGAAGGAAGTGACCTCACCTCACTTCCTTGGTGATGGAACTCTCTGAACTTGGCAACCAGAAAGCCAGGCACCCAGAGCCAGTTTCAGTCCCAGTCCCAGTGGGCTGACTTGTTTGCATTTACCAAGGACAGAGTCAGTCTTTCTTGGTACCTACTGATGTGAGGATGACCAAATGCCAGGAAAGCTCTGAAGAGGGGACTTTTCTGAGAAAGCAGGTATTGAGTGGCTCACTGGTGGCTCCTGACAACTTCACTGAGTAGGCCAAGGAGGCCAGATCTGAGAGAGGACGGGCCATTTTGGGGGAATATTGTATGGCCCACCAGTCAGAAGACACTCTGGATAGTCACAGACCTACTTGGGGGAAGGAGGTGCCTTAGTGGGTGTGGGTGTGAGTTTATGGTTTTGTGTCATGTTCTGAGAATAGGTAGGAAAGGCAGTTTGTTTGGTTTGGAGTGGACTGTTTCTAGTAAGTCGTTTGACAAGGCGAGTGTTTCTATGTCTGTGTATCCCGCTGTAACCCTGGTTGTAGACATTGGAATCGAGAAGGAATCAATGGATGTGTCCTGTCTAGTAGAAAACTTTCCAGCATTCATCCTTTCCAATTTATGAATGGACTGGGGCTTGCCTTATCTATGGGCAACACCTACTATCTTGCTAAGTTCCTGTTTTCTTCCCGAATTCTGGCCACTGTCCGGAATAGGCTCATGGTTTTGTGTCCAAGATATGTACCACCTCCCAGCTCTGTGACATGGCCATGTACTGGATAAGTGAAGGGAATGGCAAGCATCTCAGAAAACTCAGATATCAGTGTGACCAGTAAAGTGTCAGTGGAGAAACCCTGCTTTGGGCCTTTTGCTTACCTATTGTTCTGTTGCCCTGACTCTCAGGAAGGTCTTTGCCTCAGGCTACCCCTTTGTGAAGCCTGAAGTAAACAGTTTTCAAATGGAAATGAATGGGCATCACCTGTGGCTTTTTGCTTAATTCCTGTGCAAAGGGATGTGTGTGAATCAGCCTCTTGGCCCTGTGTGAGGCTGTGGCTTAGATTCTCAGCACCTGATGGATTAAAGAAAGATCCCATGTGTGCATCCAAAGCCAAAATGGCAAAAAGAGCAGTCATTGTGGATGAAGTCTCTCGCTTTCCTCTGGAAAGTTCCTGACCTGCATCAAGTGAGAATAGGGATCCTTTGGGTCAAATGAGTTCTTCAAAGCCCTGCAGAGGCTAGCCCATAGGTTCTTGGGTTTTCTCATGTCTCCAATTCACACAAAGAATCTATACCCGAAAGTCAGTAGGTCTCAAATTGTAGAAGCAGAGCAGTATTAATGGCAGGCGTATTTGATCACTCCTGGTTCACAGGAAGGGTGTCCAGGCCACCCTGACATTAGGCAAATGAGGGGCAGGGGAGCTTATTCTAGACACTGTCTTGGGCTGCCCCCCTCATGGAAACCTCCAGCCAGAGGTTATGGTGAGTGTCTATATGGAAGAAGATGAGGGCCATGTGGCAGTGTTTTGGTTTGAATTTTGGGCATTTGTGAGGCATTTGGAAGGGATGACTGGGTCCACCTGGGCTTGAACTCTGGCGTGATTCCCCTTAGAGACTGAGTTCTGGAACTGAACTCAGAGAAGTATTGCCATGAATTGTGTTGGGATTTTAGGAGGCCACGCATGAGAGTTGCCCTTGGAAACTGAGATCTAGGCCCAGGGTGGCTTTCCACAGAGCACTGGGAATCTCAGCCAGGATATCACATGATTTTATTCTTAAAGACCTGGCAGCCATAATTGAGAGTCAAAACACACATGGACCTCACATTGTAGACCCCAAATGGGCCTGGTTTGATGTGACCTTTTGGCCAGTCTTGGGAAGCCTTGCCTCTGAGTGTTTCTCCAGAGCTTTCATTGAAATGAGCTTCCTCACCATTTAGTGGTTCCTGAAGGAATAGAAACCCACACTGCCTCCAAGTTCATCCTGGAAAAATGGCTTGATAAATACCATGAAATTTTTGAAATTCCCATGACCAGGTGGCACTGGAGAACCTTTGGATGTCCTGTTGCTGATCATGAGTGTACCAGACAGTGCCTTGATTGACTGGGTTTCATGAAAATGGTGTAGACCAGAGATGCCAGTAAGTTGGAGCCTGCTGATTAGTGGGCCTAGAGCAGTGGTGTGCAGGTGTGTGATAAAACATCTGTGGTGGGGCCATGTGGATCTGCCATTGGCTTCCACATGGCTTGTGACTGACACGGTGCAGCCAGCAGACCCTTATATGTAAAGGCATCTTTTTATATGGAGAGGTTTCCGGGCAATATTCAGAATCTGGTTGCTGTGGTCAAGGGGGCAAGCTCTGTGGTATAGAAGCCTGGTTGGTGCATTCTCCTAGGACCCTGAGTCAGCACACGTGACAGAACTCCCTCCAGCACTGTGTCCCAGTTGAACTCCTTGTATTTCATGAAGCAAATAGGAAACTCCCAGTGAAGCAGCAAGAAACACCAGGACAAGTGGAGGATGACCAAATGGCCTCACAGTCCACACGGGGAAACACTTTGACCCCAGTGGCCACAGTTGACCTACAAATTGAGAATTCAGCACTGCTGCCTCATGTTTGTTGGAAAATCAGAAACCATGTCCTCCAGGTCACATAGATGCAGAAAAAGCTTTGATGGTCTCACTACAAAGGAAGATAAAGCTCCTGACAACAACATATATTTCAAGGGTCCAACCTCAGAGGCAGTTTCCCAAGAGGTCTTTAGGCCAGCAGAGCTCCATGTTTGTGGAGTGTTTACCCTGTCCCTTACTTATGGAAACTCCTCTACCACCTCCAAGGTTGTGAACTCCTGAGCATTTTCCATTGTATATATGTATTCACAGATTTTCTAACTCTTCTCTTCGAATTGTGTCTTACTTGGGGCAAAGGTAATGTCAAGGCATTGTTCTTGATGAGAGTGGGAAGATTTTTGTGTAGCACATCATTGCATACACATTGGATTCATTTTCCTATTTTCCATTCAAAATACTGAATCCCTGACACTAACCCATACCCTCCTAGACTCTGATTACCAATCCTGATATGATGGAGGAAAATAACCCAAACAGAATAGCAATACATGCAGTTCAGAGGAGGCATGGTGTATAATTGGACTTTCCTTTGGCATTATAAAGGCTAGGTGTTATAAATCTAGTCCAATTTAAGAGAAGTCGTTCTCCATGTGTTTGTAAAGTTAACAAATATGTGAATTCCTGTCTCCCTTTCTCTGCAGCCTATTCAGCACATGTATTTTTACATGCACATATAGAATCCTACCTGGTATCCCACGTACATTCTTGTGAGGAGGCTGACATGGCAGATACAAATTGTGAGAAGAGATCACTCCTCCTAAACGCTGTTGGAACTGAAAATTCAACCTATGGGTGAGCTTTCTACTTGAACAACATGATACATAAATCCACATTCAGTAAATTAAATATTTTTGGATCTGTGGATGATATATATTTCATGATGAATTTTTATTGGCTTATATATTTCTACTTTTTAAAGTCTCTGTGTGTTTGTATTGTTTGAATGTGTATATATATATATATATATATATATATATACACACACACACACACTCACACTCTCCAGATTTTTCAAAGTATGAAATATATGTGTCTTATTATACACTCCCTAAATTCATTCATGTTCAGGTATGTGGATTTATAATCATCTTTTCAAAAGATTATTCTCAGAAATATTCATCCACCTGAAATACACATTTGTTTCCTAGTGAATGGTGCTTAGAAATCCTAATATTTCTACAGTAACTGACCGAGTTTAGCATCAATGCAAGTAGATTCCTATGATACATGATGTGTATTTTGACGTTTCTTTTTTTTCGACACTAGTACATCACTATTTCTTCAATTGATGAGCATCATAGGATATATATTTCATCCACAAGTTCACAAATTTCCAGGCATTTGGTTCACTTTCAATCACTTCCTGCTTCAGAACACATGTATTCCTGTATATTTCTGGACTGGTCTTTTCATGAAATTTCTTTCCAAACACATTATTTTCGATTTCCATAATCACTTTTCAAGCAAATCTCCCACAGCCTTCATGGTAAACCATAACCCTAATATTACCATTAGTTATATAACTGGTTGGAATGAATGATTGTGTATCAATATTAGATTTCCTATATATTTTCAGGTATCAGTTCAATCCATTATGTAAATTGGAACCAGTTATATTATTTATTCACAGTTTGGTCTATTCATGCATTATCTCTATTCATAGACACAGGGTACACCCATTGGTGCCCCCAAATGCTAATCAATACGTCTTCAAGATATTGCTCCCAGAAATGGTGGAAGAAATACTCATGTCACCTGATCTACATGTACATTTTATCACAGTGATATTCTGGACACATAATGCAAAGTTCACACTTATGATTGTACCAAAGTCTAAATGCAAAGTGAGCATGGATTACTAAAAACATCCTTGTCCAGGGGCTTAATGCTCTCAAATGTCAATCCTATTGGTGACTACACAGTTGCTTCGTCCTAAGATTACATATTCAACCTCAACCCTATTGAAAATATCTAATCCTATCACTCACTTTATACTTTGACTGATTTCCCAATGTCTCTATTGATATCTGCTTTCCTACATAATTTCCCATATTCATTATTGTGACTGACCCTTCACATGTGCTGACATTTACATCTACTCTCTAACTGACACCCTACTGCTAAAGAACTTTAGGTCCAAATGTTATACTCACTCTTCTTCCTAAACCTACTATCTTCCTAATCCTACCTACTATCCCTTTTTGACTGGATGTTCTCTTCCACATTCAATCATCCAAGGTACAAGGTCTTATGCCATTGCATATCAATTTATCTGAGACATCTGTGCAGAAAGTAATTCAAAGCTAAGTATCCCAGTCAAGGGCCCAATGCCCTTCTGGGCTTCAAAGCTTACTTAGATTTCTGTTTTCATACATATACTTCACCTATATATTATTATCAATATCACAGGTTCCCAATACCATTCTTCATCCAGTAGAATGATTCGTAACCCAAATCAAACATGTTCTTACCCCTAACCATACACTGTTCCCTCAATCCAACTTTACAGAAGAGCAGGGACAGAGTTGGTCTTACAATAGAGGAATGTAGGGGATCTTCCACCTGCTGAGAACTCAAAGGTCCATGCAGAAATGATCCCTGGAGAAGATGTAGGCAGCTCTGAAGGACATGAGAGAGCAAAAGTCATCTTCCATGGCAAACAACCTGGTCAGGATGAAGGGTTGTGTCTGAATGAGCCGCACTCTTCTTAATGTAGACAAGATGGACCAAACCAGGCCTGTGTGGAAAGCTGTTCCTGGGTGCCTATGGAGGATATACCGTTCTAATTTGTGAAAGTGTCACAGGAAGCAGGGGCAGCCTCCATCTCATAGGACCCTTGGAAGCAACTGTTAGGACAATTTGGTTGCCAAGGCAGTGACCTCATTCAGTTCGTGAAGGAAGTGACCTCACCTCACTTCCTTGGTGATGGAACTCTCTGAACTTGGCAACCAGAAAGCCAGGCACCCAGAGCCAGTTTCAGTCCCAGTCCCAGTGGGCTGACTTGTTTGCATTTACCAAGGACAGAGTCAGTCTTTCTTGGTACCTACTGATGTGAGGATGACCAAATGCCAGGAAAGCTCTGAAGAGGGGACTTTTCTGAGAAAGCAGGTATTGAGTGGCTCACTGGTGGCTCCTGACAACTTCACTGAGTAGGCCAAGGAGGCCAGATCTGAGAGAGGACGGGCCATTTTGGGGGAATATTGTATGGCCCACCAGTCAGAAGACACTCTGGATAGTCACAGACCTACTTGGGGGAAGGAGGTGCCTTAGTGGGTGTGGGTGTGAGTTTATGGTTTTGTGTCATGTTCTGAGAATAGGTAGGAAAGGCAGTTTGTTTGGTTTGGAGTGGACTGTTTCTAGTAAGTCGTTTGACAAGGCGAGTGTTTCTATGTCTGTGTATCCCGCTGTAACCCTGGTTGTAGACATTGGAAACGAGAAGGAATCAATGGATGTGTCCTGTCTAGTAGAAAACTTTCCAGCATTCATCCTTTCCAATTTATGAATGGACTGGGGCTTGCCTTATCTATGGGCAACACCTACTATCTTGCTAAGTTCCTGTTTTCTTCCCGAATTCTGGCCACTGTCCGGAATAGGCTCATGGTTTTGTGTCCAAGATATGTACCACCTCCCAGCTCTGTGACCTGGCCATGTACTGGATAACTGAAGGGAATGGCAAGCATCTCAGAAAACTCAGATATCAGTGTGACCAGTAAAGTGTCAGTGGAGAAACCCTGCTTTGGGCCTTTTGCTTACCTATTGTTCTGTTGCCCTGACTCTCAGGAAGGTCTTTGCCTCAGGCTACCCCTTTGTGAAGCCTGAAGTAAACAGTTTTCAAATGGAAATGAATGGGCATCACCTGTGGCTTTTTGCTTAATTCCTGTGCAAAGGGATGTGTGTGAATCAGCCTCTTGGCCCTGTGTGAGGCTGTGGCTTAGATTCTCAGCACCTGATGGATTAAAGAAAGATCCCATGTGTGCATCCAAAGCCAAAATGGCAAAAAGAGCAGTCATTGTGGATGAAGTCTCTCGCTTCCCTCTGGAAAGTTCCTGACCTGCATCAAGTGAGAATAGGGATCCTTTGGGTCAAATGAGTTCTTCAAAGCCCTGCAGAGGCTAGCCCATAGGTTCTTGGGTTTTCTCATGTCTCCAATTCACACAAAGAATCTATACCCGAAAGTCAGTAGGCCTCAAATTGGAGAAGCAGAGCAGTATTAATGGCAGGCGTATTTGATCACTCCTGGTTCACAGGAAGGGTGTCCAGGCCACCCTGACATTAGGCAAATGAGGGGCAGGGGAGCTTATTCTAGACACTGTCTTGGGCTGCCCCCCTCATGGAAACCTCCAGCCAGAGGTTATGATGAGTGTCTATATGGAAGAAGATGAGGGCCATGTGGCAGTGTTTTGGTTTGAATTTTGGGCATTTGTGAGGCATTTGGAAGGGATGACTGTGTCCACCTGGGCTTGAACTCTGGCGTGATTCCCCTTAGAGACTGAGTTCTGGAACTGAACTCAGAGAAGTATTGCCATGAATTGTGTTGGGATTTTAGGAGGCCACGCATGAGAGTTGCCCTTGGAAACTGAGATCTAGGCCCAGGGTGGCTTTCCACAGAGCACTGGGAATCTCAGCCAGGATATCACATGATTTTATTCTTAAAGACCTGGCAGCCATAATTGAGAGTCAAAACACACATGGACCTCACATTGTAGACCCCAAATGGGCCTGGTTTGATGTGACCTTTTGGCCAGTCTTGGGAAGCCTTGCCTCTGAGTGTTTCTCCAGAGCTTTCATTGAAATGAGCTTCCTCACCATTTAGTGGTTTCTGAATGAATAGAAACCCACAGTGCCTCCAAGTTCATCCTGGAAAAATGGCTTGATAAATACCATGAAATTTTTGAAATTCCCATGACCAGGTGGCACTGGAGAACCTTTGGATGTCCTGTTGCTGATCATGAGTGTACCAGACAGTGCCTTGATTGACTGGGTTTCATGAAAATGGTGTAGACCAGAGATGCCAGTAAGTTGGAGCCTGCTGATTAGTGGGCCTAGAGCAGTGGTGTGCAGGTGTGTGATAAAACATCTGTGGTGGGGCCATGTGGATCTGCCATTGGCTTCCACATGGCTTGTGACTGACACGGTGCAGCCAGCAGACCCTTATATGTAAAGGCATCTTGTTATATGGAGAGGTTTCCGGGCAATATTCAGAATCAGGTTGCTGTGGTCAAGGGGGCAAGCTCTGTGGTATAGAATCCTGGTTGGTGCATTCTCCTAGGACCCTGAGTCAGCACACGTGACAGAACTCCCTCCAGCACTGTGTCCCAGTTGAACTCCTTGTATTTCATGAAGCAAATAGGAAACTCCCAGTGAAGCAGCAAGAAACACCAGGAAAAGTGGAGGATGACCAAATGGCCTCACAGTCCACACGGGGAAACACTTTGACCCCAGTGGCCACAGTTGACCTACAAATTGAGAATTCAGCACTGCTGCCTCATGTTCGTTGGAAAATCAGAAACCATGTCCTCCAGGTCACATAGATGCAGAAAAAGCTTTGATGGTCTCACTACAAAGGAAGATAAAGCTCCTGACAAAAACATATATTTCAAGGGTCCAACCTCAGAGGCAGTTTCCCAAGAAGTCTTTAGGCCAGCAGAGCTCCATGTTTGTGGAGTGTTTACCCTGTCCCTTACTTATGGAAACTCCTCTACCACCTCCAAGCTTGTGAACTCCTGAGCATTTTCCATTGTATATATGTATTCACAGATTTTCTAACTCTTCTCTTCGAATTGTGTCTTACTTGGGGCAAAGGTAATGTCAAGGCATTGTTCTTGATGAGAGTGGGAAGATTTTTGTGTAGCACATCATTGCATACACATTGGATTCATTTTCCTATTTTCCATTCAAAATACTGAATCCCTGACACTAACCCATACCCTCCTAGACTCTGATTACCAATCCTGATATGATGGAGGAAAATAACCCAAACAGAATAGCAATACATGCAGTTCAGAGGAGGCATGGTGTATAATTGGACTTTCCTTTGGCATTATAAAGGCTAGGTGTTATAAATCTAGTCCAATTTAAGAGAAGTAGTTCTCCATGTGTTTGTAAAGTTAACAAATATGTGAATTCCTGTCTCCCTTTCTCTGCAGCCTATTCAGCACATGTATTTTTACATGCACATATAGAATCCTACCTGGTATCCCACGTACATTCTTGTGAGGAGGCTGACATGGCAGATACAAATTGTGAGAAGAGATCACTCCTCCTAAACGCTGTTGGAACTGAAAATTCAACCTATGGGTGAGCTTTCTACTTGAACAACATGATACATAAATCCACATTCAGTAAATTAAATATTTTTGGATCTGTGGATGATATATATTTCATGATGAATTTTGATTGGCTTATATATTTCTACTTTTTAAAGTCTCTGTGTGTTTGTATTGTTTGAATGTGTATATATATATATATATATATATATATATATATATATATATACACACACACACACACTCACACTCTCCAGATTTTTCAAAGTATGAAATATATGTGTCTTATTATACACTCCCTAAATTCATTCATGTTCAGGTATGTGGATTTATAATCATCTTTTCAAAAGATTATTCTCAGAAATATTCATCCACCTGAAATACACATTTGTTTCCTAGTGAATGGTGCTTAGAAATCCTAATATTTCTACAGTAACTGACCGAGTTTAGCATCAATGCAAGTAGATTCCTATGATACATGATGTGTATTTTGACGTTTCTTTTTTTTCGACACTAGTACATCACTATTTCTTCAATTGATGAGCATCATAGGATATATATTTCATCCACAAGTTCACAAATTTCCAGGCATTTGGTTCACTTTCAATCACTTCCTGCTTCAGAACACATGTATTCCTGTATATTTCTGGACTGGTCTTTTCATGAAATTTCTTTCCAAACACATTATTTTCGATTTCCATAATCACTTTTCAAGCAAATCTCACACAGCCTTCATGGTAAACCATAACCCTAATATTACCATTAGTTATATAACTGGTTGGAATGAATGATTGTGTATCAATATTAGATTTCCTATATATTTTCAGGTATCAGTTCAATCCATTATGTAAATTGGAACCAGTTATATTATTTATTCACAGTTTGGTCTATTCATGCATTATCTCTATATTCATAGACACAGGGTACACCCATTGGTGCCCCCAAATGCTAATCAATACGTCTTCAAGATATTGCTCCCAGAAATGGTGGAAGAAATACTCATGTCACCTGATCTACATGTACATTTTATCACCGTGATATTCTGGACACATAATGCAAAGTTCACACTTATGATTGTACCAAAGTCTAAATGCAAAGTGAGCATGGATTACTAAAAACATCCTTGTCCAGGGGCTTAATGCTCTCAAATGTCAATCCTATTGGTGACTACACAGTTGCTTCGTCCTAAGATGACATATTCAACCTCAACCCTGTTGAAAATATCTAATCCTATCACTCACTTTATACTTTGACTGATTTCCCAATGTCTCTATTGATATCTGCTTTCCTACATAATTTCCCATATTCATTATTGTGACTGACCCTTCACATGTGCTGACATTTACATCTACTCTCTAACTGACACCCTACTGCAAAAGAACTTTAGGTCCAAATGTTATACTCACTCTTCTTCCTAAACCTACTATCTTCCTAATCCTACCTACTATCCCTTTTTGACTGGATGTTCTCTTCCACATTCAATCATCCAAGGTACAAGGTCTTATGCCATTGCATATCAATTTATCTGAGACATCTGTGCAGAAAGTAATTCAAAGCTAAGTATCCCAGTCAAGGGCCCAATGCCCTTCTGGGCTTCAAAGCTTACTTAGATTTCTGTTTTCATACATATACTTCACCTATATATTATTATCAACATCACAGGTTCCCAATACCATTCTTCATCCAGTAGAATGATTCGTAACCCAAATCAAACATGTTCTTACCCCTAAGCATACACTGTTCCCTCAATCCAACTTTACAGAAGAGCAGGGACAGAGTTGGTCTTACAATAGAGGAATGTAGGGGATCTTCCACCTGCTGAGAACTCAAAGGTCCATGCAGAAATGATCCCTGGAGAAGATGTAGGCAGCTCTGAAGGACATGAGAGAGCAAAAGTCATCTTCCATGGCAAACAACCTGGTCAGGATGAAGGGTTGTGTCTGAATGAGCCGCACTCTTCTTAATGTAGACAAGATGGACCAAACCAGGCCTGTGTGGAAAGCTGTTCCTGGGTGCCTATGGAGGATATACCGTTCTAATTTGTGAAAGTGTCACAGGAAGCAGGGGCAGCCTCCATCTCATAGGACCCTTGGAAGCAACTGTTAGGACAATTTGGTTGCCAAGGCAGTGACCTCATTCAGTTCGTGAAGGAAGTGACCTCACCTCACTTCCTTGGTGATGGAACTCTCTGAACTTGGCAACCAGAAAGCCAGGCACCCAGAGCCAGTTTCAGTCCCAGTCCCAGTGGGCTGACTTGTTTGCATTTACCAAGGACAGAGTCAGTCTTTCTTGGTACCTACTGATGTGAGGATGACCAAATGCCAGGAAAGCTCTGAAGAGGGGACTTTTCTGAGAAAGCAGGTATTGAGTGGCTCACTGGTGGCTCCTGACAACTTCACTGAGTAGGCCAAGGAGGCCAGATCTGAGAGAGGACGGGCCATTTTGGGGGAATATTGTATGGCCCACCAGTCAGAAGACACTCTGGATAGTCACAGACCTACTTGGGGGAAGGAGGTGCCTTAGTGGGTGTGGGTGTGAGTTTATGGTTTTGTGTCATGTTCTGAGAATAGGTAGGAAAGGCAGTTTGTTTGGTTTGGAGTGGACTGTTTCTAGTAAGTCGTTTGACAAGGCGAGTGTTTCTATGTCTGTGTATCCCGCTGTAACCCTGGTTGTAGACATTGGAAACGAGAAGGAATCAATGGATGTGTCCTGTCTAGTAGAAAACTTTCCAGCATTCATCCTTTCCAATTTATGAATGGACTGGGGCTTGCCTTATCTATGGGCAACACCTACTATCTTGCTAAGTTCCTGTTTTCTTCCCGAATTCTGGCCACTGTCCGGAATAGGCTCATGGTTTTGTGTCCAAGATATGTACCACCTCCCAGCTCTGTGACCTGGCCATGTACTGGATAACTGAAGGGAATGGCAAGCATCTCAGAAAACTCAGATATCAGTGTGACCAGTAAAGTGTCAGTGGAGAAACCCTGCTTTGGGCCTTTTGCTTACCTATTGTTCTGTTGCCCTGACTCTCAGGAAGGTCTTTGCCTCAGGCTACCCCTTTGTGAAGCCTGAAGTAAACAGTTTTCAAATGGAAATGAATGGGCATCACCTGTGGCTTTTTGCTTAATTCCTGTGCAAAGGGATGTGTGTGAATCAGCCTCTTGGCCCTGTGTGAGGCTGTGGCTTAGATTCTCAGCACCTGATGGATTAAAGAAAGATCCCATGTGTGCATCCAAAGCCAAAATGGCAAAAAGAGCAGTCATTGTGGATGAAGTCTCTCGCTTCCCTCTGGAAAGTTCCTGACCTGCATCAAGTGAGAATAGGGATCCTTTGGGTCAAATGAATTCTTCAAAGCCCTGCAGAGGCTAGCCCATAGGTTCTTGGGTTTTCTCATGTCTCCAATTCACACAAAGAATCTATACCCGAAAGTCAGTAGGCCTCAAATTGGAGAAGCAGAGCAGTATTAATGGCAGGCGTATTTGATCACTCCTGGTTCACAGGAAGGGTGTCCAGGCCACCCTGACATTAGGCAAATGAGGGGCAGGGGAGCTTATTCTAGACACTGTCTTGGGCTGCCCCCCTCATGGAAACCTCCAGCCAGAGGTTATGATGAGTGTCTATATGGAAGAAGATGAGGACCATGTGGCAGTGTTTTGGTTTGAATTTTGGGCATTTGTGAGGCATTTGGAAGGGATGACTGTGTCCACCTGGGCTTGAACTCTGGCGTGATTCCCCTTAGAGACTGAGTTCTGGAACTGAACTCAGAGAAGTATTGCCATGAATTGTGTTGGGATTTTAGGAGGCCACGCATGAGAGTTGCCCTTGGAAACTGAGATCTAGGCCCAGGGTGGCTTTCCACAGAGCACTGGGAATCTCAGCCAGGATATCACATGATTTTATTCTTAAAGACCTGGCAGCCATAATTGAGAGTCAAAACACACATGGACCTCACATTGTAGACCCCAAATGGGCCTGGTTTGATGTGACCTTTTGGCCAGTCTTGGGAAGCCTTGCCTCTGAGTGTTTCTCCAGAGCTTTCATTGAAATGAGCTTCCTCACCATTTAGTGGTTCCTGAAGGAATAGAAACCCACACTGCCTCCAAGTTCATCCTGGAAAAATGGCTTGATAAATACCATGAAATTTTTGAAATTCCCATGACCAGGTGGCACTGGAGAACCTTTGGATGTCCTGTTGCTGATCATGAGTGTACCAGACAGTGCCTTGATTGACTGGGTTTCATGAAAATGGTGTAGAACAGAGATGCCAGTAAGTTGGAGCCTGCTGATTAGTGGGCCTAGAGCAGTGGTGTGCAGGTGTGTGATAAAACATCTGTGGTGGGGCCATGTGGATCTGCCATTGGCTTCCACATGGCTTGTGACTGACACGGTGCAGCCAGCAGACCCTTATATATAAAGGCATCTTGTTATATGGAGAGGTTTCTGGGCAATATTCAGAATCTGGTTGCTGTGGTCAAGGGGGCAAGCTCTGTGGTATAGAAGCCTGGTTGGTGCATTCTCCTAGGACCCTGAGTCAGCACACGTGACAGAACTCCCTCCAGCACTGTGTCCCAGTTGAACTCCTTGTATTTCATGAAGCAAATAGGAAACTCCCAGTGAAGCAGCAAGAAACACCAGGAAAAGTGGAGGATGACCAAATGGCCTCACAGTCCACACGGGGAAACACTTTGACCCCAGTGGCCACAGTTGACCTACAAATTGAGAATTCAGCACTGCTGCCTCATGTTCGTTGGAAAATCAGAAACCATGTCCTCCAGGTCACATAGATGCAGAAAAAGCTTTGATGGTCTCACTACAAAGGAAGATAAAGCTCCTGACAAAAACATATATTTCAAGGGTCCAACCTCAGAGGCAGTTTCCCAAGAAGTCTTTAGGCCAGCAGAGCTCCATGTTTGTGGAGTGTTTACCCTGTCCCTTACTTATGGAAACTCCTCTACCACCTCCAAGCTTGTGAACTCCTGAGCATTTTCCATTGTATATATGTATTCACAGATTTTCTAACTCTTCTCTTCGAATTGTGTCTTACTTGGGGCAAAGGTAATGTCAAGGCATTGTTCTTGATGAGAGTGGGAAGATTTTTGTGTAGCACATCATTGCATACACATTGGATTCATTTTCCTATTTTCCATTCAAAATACTGAATCCCTGACACTAACCCATACCCTCCTAGACTCTGATTACCAATCCTGATATGATGGAGGAAAATAACCCAAACAGAATAGCAATACATGCAGTTCAGAGGAGGCATGGTGTATAATTGGACTTTCCTTTGGCATTATAAAGTCTAGGTGTTATAAATCTAGTCCAATTTAAGAGAAGTAGTTCTCCATGTGTTTGTAAAGTTAACAAATATGTGAATTCCTGTCTCCCTTTCTCTGTAGCCTATTCAGCACATGTATTTTTACATGCACATATAGAATCCTACCTGGTATCCCACGTACATTCTTGTGAGGAGGCTGACATGGCAGATACAAATTGTGAGAAGAGATCACTCCTCCTAAACGCTGTTGGAACTGAAAATTCAACCTATGGGTGAGCTTTCTACTTGAACAACATGATACATAAATCCACATTCAGTAAATTAAATATTTTTGGATCTGTGGATGATATATATTTCATGATGAATTTTGATTGGCTTATATATTTCTACTTTTTAAAGTCTCTGTGTGTTTGTATTGTTTGAATGTGTATATATATATATATATATATATATATATATATATACACACACACACACACTCACACTCTCCAGATTTTTCAAAGTATGAAATATATGTGTCTTATTATACACTCCCTAAATTCATTCATGTTCAGGTATGTGGATTTATAATCATCTTTTCAAAAGATTATTCTCAGAAATATTCATCCACCTGAAATACACATTTGTTTCCTAGTGAATGGTGCTTAGAAATCCTCATATTTCTACAGTAACTGACAGAGTTTAGCATCAATGCAAGTAGATTCCTATGATACATGATATGTATTTTGACGTTTCTCTTTTTTCGACACTGGTACATCACTGTTTCTTCAGTTGATGCACAGCATAGGATATATATTTCATCCGCAAGTTCACAATTTCCAGGCATTTGGTTCACTTTCAATCACTTCCTGCTTCAGAACACATGTACCTTTGTATATTTCTGGACTGGCCTTTTCATGAGACTTCTTTCCAAACACATTATTTTCGATTTCCATAATCACTTTTCAAGCAAATCTCACACAGCCTTCATGGTAAACCATAACCCTAACATTACCATTAGATATATAACTGGTTGGAATGAATGATTGTGTATCAATATTAGATTTCCTATATATTTTCAGGTATCAGTTCAATCCATTATGTAAATTGGAACCAGTTATATTATTTTTTCACAGTATGGTCTATTCATGCATTGTCTCTATATTCATAGACCCAGGGTACACCTATTGGTGCCCCCAAATACTAATCAATACGTCTTCCAGATATTGCTCCCAGAAATGGTGGAAGAAATACTCATGTCACCTGATCTACATATACATTTTATCACAGTGATATTCTGGACACATAATGCAAAGTTCACACTTATGATTGTACCAAAGTCTAAATGCAAAGTGAGCATGGATTACTAAAAACATCCTTGCCCAGGGGCTTAATGCTCTCAAATGTCAATCCTATTGGTGACTACACAGTTGCTTCATCCTAAGATTACATATTCAACCTCAACCCTGTTGAAAATATCTAATCCTATCACTCACTTTATACTTTGACTGATTTCCCAATGTCTCTATTGATATCTGCTTTCCTACATAATTTCCCATATTCATTATTGTGACTGACCCTTCACATGTGCTGACATTTACATCTACTCTCTAACTGACACCCTACTGCAAAAGAACTTTAGGTCCAAATGTTATACTCACTCTTCTTCCTAAACCTACTGACTATCTTCCTAATCCTACCTACTATCCCTTTTTGACTGGATGTTCTCTTCCACATTCAATCATCCAAGGTAGAAGGTCTTATGCCATTGTATATCAATTTATCTGAAACATCTGTGCAGAAAGTAATTCAAAGCTAAGTATCCCAGTCAAGAGCCCAATGCCCTTCTGGGCTTCAAAGCTTACTTAGATTTCTGTTTTCATACAGATACTTCACCTATATATTATTATAAATATCACAGGTTCCCAATACCATTCTTCATCCTGTAGAATGATTCCTAACCCAAATCAAACATGTTCTTACCCCTAACCATACACTGTTCCCTCATTCCAACTTTACAGAAGAGCAGGGACAGAGTTGGTCTTACAATAGAGGAATGTCGGGGATCTTCCACCTGCTGAGAACTCAAAGGTCCATGCAGAAATGATCCCTGGAGAAGATGTAGGCAGCTCTGAAGGACATGAGAGAGCAAAAGTCATCTTCCATGGCAAACAACCTGGTCAGGATGAAGGGGTGTGTCTGTATGAGCCTCACTCTTTTTAATGTAGACAAGATGGACCAAACCAGGCCTTGTGGAAAGCTGTTCCTGGGTGCCTATGGACGATATACCGTTCTAAATTGTGAAAATGTCACAGGAAGCAGGGGCAGCCTCCATCTCATAGGACCCTTGGAAGCAACTGTTAGGGCAATTTGGTTGCCAAGGCAGTGACCTCATTCAGTTCGTGAAGGAAGTGACCTCACCTCACTTCCTTGGTGATGGAACTCTCTGAACTTGGCAACCAGGAAGCCAGGCACCCAGAGCCAGTTTCAGTCCCAGTCCCAGTGGGCACACTTGTTTGCATTTACCAAGGACACAGTCAGTCTTTCTTGGTACCTACTGATGTGAGGATGACTAAATGCCAGGAAAGCTCTGAAGAGGGGACTTTTCTGAGAAAGCAGGTATTGAGTGGCTCACTGCTGGCTCCTGACAACTTCATTGAATAGGTCAAGGAGGCCAGATCTGAGAGAGGACGGGCCATTTTGGGGGAACATTGTATGACCCACAAGTCAGAAGACACTCTGGATAGTCACAGACCTACTTGGGGGAAGGAGGTGCCTTAGTGGGTGTGGGTGTGAGTTTATGGTTTTGTGTCATGTTCTGAGAATAGGTAGGAAAGGCAGTTTGTTTGGTTTGGAGTGGACTGTTTCTAGTAAGTCGTTTGACAAGGCGAGTGTTTCTATGTCTGTGTATCCCACTGTATCCCTGGTTGTAGACATTGGAAAAGAGAATGAATCAATGGATGCGTCCTGTCTAGTAGAAAACTTTCCAGCATTCATCCTTTCCAATTTATGAATGGACTGGGGCTTGCCTTATCTATGGGCAACACCTACTATCTTGCTAAGTTCCTGTTTTCTTCCTGAATTCTGGCCACTCTCCAGAATAGGCTCATGGTTTTGTGTCCAAGATATGTACCACCTCCCAGCTCTGTGACATGGCCATGTACTGGATAACTGAAGGGAATGGCAAGCATCTCAGAAAACTCAGATATCAGTGTGACCAGTAAAGTGTCAGTGGAGAAACCCTGCTTTGGGCCTTTTGCTTACCAATTGTTCTGTTGCCCTGACTCTCAGGAAGGTCTTTGCCTCAGGCTACCCCTTTGTGAAGCCTGAAGTAAACAGTTTTCAAATGGAAGTGAAAGGGCATCACCTGTGGCTTTTTGCTTAATTCCTGTGCAAAGGGATGTGTGTGAATCAGCCTCTTGGCCCTGTGTGAGGCTGTGGCTTAGATTCTCAGCACCTGATGGATTAAAGAAAGATCCCATGTGTGCATCCAAAGCCAAAATGGCAAAAGAGCAGTCATTGTGGATGAAGTCTCTCGCTTTCCTCTGGAAAGTTCCTGACCTGCTTCAAGTGAGAATAGGGATCCTTTGGGTCAAATGAGTTCTTCAAAGCCCTGCAGAGGCTAGCCCATAGGTTCTTGGGTTTTCTCATGTCTCCAATTCACACAAAGAATCTATACCCGAAAGTCATTAGGCCTCAAATTGGAGAAGCAGAGCAGTATTAATGGCAGGCGTATTTGATCACTCCTGATTCACTGGAAGGGTGTCCATGCCACCCTTGACATTAGGCAAATGAGGGGCAAGGGAGCTTATTCTAGACAATGTCTTGGGCTGCCCGCCTCATGGAAACCTCCAGCCAGAGGTTATGATGAGTGTCTATATGGAAGAAGATGAGGGCCATGTGGCAGTGTTTTGGTTTGAATTTTGGGCATTTGTGAGGCATTTGGAAGGGATGACTGGGTCCACCTGGGCTTGAACTCTGGCGTGATTCCCCTTAGAGACTGAGTTCTGGAACTGAACTCAGAGAAGTATTGCCATGAATTGTGTTGGGATTTTAGGAGGCCACGCATGAGAGTTGCCCTTGGAAACTGAGATCTAGGCCCAGGGTGGCTTTCCACAGAGCACTGGGAATCTCAGCCAGGATATCACATGATTTTATTCTTAAAGACCTGGCAGCCATAATTGAGAGTCAAAACACACATGGACCTCACATTGTAGACCCCAAATGGGCCTGGTTTGATGTGACCTTTTGGCCAGTCTTGGGAAGCCTTGCCTCTGAGTGTTTCTCCAGAGCTTTCATTGAAATGAGCTTCCTCACCATTTAGTGGTTCCTGAATGAATAGAAACCCACAGTGCCTCCAAGTTCATCCTGGAAAAATGGCTTGATAAATACCATGAAATTTTTGAAATTCCCATGACCAGGTGGCACTGGAGAACCTTTGGATGTCCTGTTGCTGATCATGAGTATACCAGACAGTCCCTTGATTGACTGGGTTTCATGAAAATGGTGTAGACCAGAGATGCCAGTAAGTTGGAGCCTGCTGATTAGTGGGCCTAGAGCAGTGGTGTGCAGGTGTGTGATAAAACATCTGTGGTGGGGCCATGTGGATCTGCCATTGGCTTCCACATGGCTTGTGACTGACACGGTGCAGCCAGCAGACCCTTATATATAAAGGCATCTTGTTATATGGAGAGGTTTCTGGGCAATATTCAGAATCTGGTTGCTGTGGTCAAGGGGGCAAGCTCTGTGGTATAGAAGCCTGGTTGGTGCATTCTCCTAGGACCCTGAGTCAGCACACGTGACAGAACTCCCTCCAGCACTGTGTCCCAGTTGAACTCCTTGTATTTCATGAAGCAAATAGGAAACTCCCAGTGAAGCAGCAAGAAACACCAGGAAAAGTGGAGGATGACCAAATGGCCTCACAGTCCACACGGGGAAACACTTTGACCCCAGTGGCCACAGTTGACCTACAAATTGAGAATTCAGCACTGCTGCCTCATGTTCGTTGGAAAATCAGAAACCATGTCCTCCAGGTCACATAGATGCAGAAAAAGCTTTGATGGTCTCACTACAAAGGAAGATAAAGCTCCTGACAAAAACATATATTTCAAGGGTCCATCCTCAGAGGCAGTTTCCCAAGAAGTCTTTAGGCCAGCAGAGCTCCATGTTTGTGGAGTGTTTACCCTGTCCCTTACTTATGGAAACTCCTCTACCACCTCCAAGCTTGTGAACTCCTGAGCATTTTCCATTGTATATATGTATTCACAGATTTTCTAACTCTTCTCTTCGAATTGTGTCTTACTTGGGGCAAAGGTAATGTCAAGGCATTGTTCTTGATGAGAGTGGGAAGATTTTTGTGTAGCACATCATTGCATACACATTGGATTCATTTTCCTATTTTCCATTCAAAATACTGAATCCCTGACACTAACCCATACCCTCCTAGACTCTGATTACCAATCCTGATATGATGGAGGAAAATAACCCAAACAGAATAGCAATACATGCAGTTCAGAGGAGGCATGGTGTATAATTGGACTTTCCTTTGGCATTATAAAGTCTAGGTGTTATAAATCTAGTCCAATTTAAGAGAAGTAGTTCTCCATGTGTTTGTAAAGTTAACAAATATGTGAATTCCTGTCTCCCTTTCTCTGTAGCCTATTCAGCACATGTATTTTTACATGCACATATAGAATCCTACCTGGTATCCCACGTACATTCTTGTGAGGAGGCTGACATGGCAGATACAAATTGTGAGAAGAGATCACTCCTCCTAAACGCTGTTGGAACTGAAAATTCAACCTATGGGTGAGCTTTCTACTTGAACAACATGATACATAAATCCACATTCAGTAAATTAAATATTTTTGGATCTGTGGATGATATATATTTCATGATGAATTTTGATTGGCTTATATATTTCTACTTTTTAAAGTCTCTGTGTGTTTGTATTGTTTGAATGTGTATATATATATATATATATATATATATATATATATATACACACACACACACACTCACACTCTCCAGATTTTTCAAAGTATGAAATATATGTGTCTTATTATACACTCCCTAAATTCATTCATGTTCAGGTATGTGGATTTATAATTATCTTTTCAAAAGATTATTCTCAGAAATATTCATCCACCTGAAATACACATTTGTTTCCTAGTGAATGGTGCTTAGAAATCCTCATATTTCTACAGTAACTGACAGAGTTTAGCATCAATGCAAGTAGATTCCTATGATACATGATATGTATTTTGACGTTTCTCTTTTTTCGACACTGGTACATCACTGTTTCTTCAGTTGATGCACAGCATAGGATAGATATTTCATCCGCAAGTTCACAATTTCCAGGCATTTGGTTCACTTTCAATCACTTCCTGCTTCAGAACACATGTACTCTTGTATATTTCTGGACTGGCCTTTTCATGAGACTTCTTTCCAAACACATTATTTTCGATTTCCATAATCACTTTTCAAGCAAATCTCACACAGCCTTCATGGTAAACCATAACCCTAACATTACCATTAGATATATAACTGGTTGGAATGAATGATTGTGTATCAATATTAGATTTCCTATATATTTTCAGGTATCAGTTCAATCCATTATGTAAATTGGAACCAGTTATATTATTTATTCACAGTATGGTCTATTCATGCATTGTCTCTATATTCATAGACCCAGGGTACACCTATTGGTGCCCCCAAATACTAATCAATACGTCTTCAAGATATTGCTCCCAGAAATGGTGGAAGAAATACTCATGTCACCTGATCTACATATACATTTTATCACAGTGATATTCTGGACACATAATGCAAAGTTCACACTTATGATTGTAACAAAGTCTAAATGCAAAGTGAGCATGGATTACTAAAAACATCCTTGCCCAGGGGCTTAATGCTCTCAAATGTCAATCCTATTGGTGACTACACAGTTGCTTCATCCTAAGATTACATATTCAACCTCAACCCTGTTGAAAATATCTAATCCTATCACTCACTTTATACTTTGACTGATTTCCCAATGTCTCTATTGATATCTGCTTTCCTACATAATTTCCCATATTCATTATTGTGACTGACCCTTCACATGTGCTGACATTTACATCTACTCTCTAACTGACACCCTACTGCAAAAGAACTTTAGGTCCAAAAGTTATACTCACTCTTCTTCCTAAACCTACTGACTATCTTCCTAATCCTACCTACTATCCCTTTTTGACTGGATGTTCTCTTCCACATTCAATCATCCAAGGTAGAAGGTCTTATGCCATTGTATATCAATTTATCTGAAACATCTGTGCAGAAAGTAATTCAAAGCTAAGTATCCCAGTCAAGGGCCCAATGCCCTTCTGGGCTTCAAAGCTTACTTAGATTTCTGTTTTCATACAGATACTTCACCTATATATTATTATAAATATCACAGGTTCCCAATACCATTCTTCATCCTGTAGAATGATTCCTAACCCAAATCAAACATGTTCTTACCCCTAACCATACACTGTTCCCTCATTCCAACTTTACAGAAGAGCAGGGACAGAGTTGGTCTTACAATAGAGGAATGTCGGGGATCTTCCACCTGCTGAGAACTCAAAGGTCCATGCAGAAATGATCCCTGGAGAAGATGTAGGCAGCTCTGAAGGACATGAGAGAGCAAAAGTCATCTTCCATGGCAAACAACCTGGTCAGGATGAAGGGGTGTGTCTGTATGAGCCTCACTCTTTTTAATGTAGACAAGATGGACCAAACCAGGCCTTGTGGAAAGCTGTTCCTGGGTGCCTATGGACGATATACCGTTCTAAATTGTGAAAGTGTCACAGGAAGCAGGGGCAGCCTCCATCTCATAGGACCCTTGGAAGCAACTGTTAGGGCAATTTGGTTGCCAAGGCAGTGACCTCATTCAGTTCGTGAAGGAAGTGACCTCACCTCACTTCCTTGGTGATGGAACTCTCTGAACTTGGCAACCAGGAAGCCAGGCACCCAGAGCCAGTTTCAGTCCCAGTCCCAGTGGGCACACTTGTTTGCATTTACCAAGGACACAGTCAGTCTTTCTTGGTACCTACTGATGTGAGGATGACTAAATGCCAGGAAAGCTCTGAAGAGGGGACTTTTCTGAGAAAGCAGGTATTGAGTGGCTCACTGCTGGCTCCTGACAACTTCATTGAATAGGTCAAGGAGGCCAGATCTGAGAGAGGACGGGCCATTTTGGGGGAACATTGTATGACCCACAAGTCAGAAGACACTCTGGATAGTCACAGACCTACTTGGGGGAAGGAGGTGCCTTAGTGGGTGTGGGTGTGAGTTTATGGTTTTGTGTCATGTTCTGAGAATAGGTAGGAAAGGCAGTTTGTTTGGTTTGGAGTGGACTGTTTCTAGTAAGTCGTTTGACAAGGCGAGTGTTTCTATGTCTGTGTATCCCACTGTATCCCTGGTTGTAGACACTGGAAAAGAGAATGAATCAATGGATGCGTCCTGTCTAGTAGAAAACTTTCCAGCATTCATCCTTTCCAATTTATGAATGGACTGGGGCTTGCCTTATCTATGGGCAACACCTACTATCTTGCTAAGTTCCTGTTTTCTTCCTGAATTCTGGCCACTCTCCAGAATAGGCTCATGGTTTTGTGTCCAAGATATGTACCACCTCCCAGCTCTGTGACATGGCCATGTACTGGATAACTGAAGGGAATGGCAAGCATCTCAGAAAACTCAGATATCAGTGTGACCAGTAAAGTGTCAGTGGAGAAACCCTGCTTTGGGCCTTTTGCTTACCAATTGTTCTGTTGCCCTGACTCTCAGGAAGGTCTTTGCCTCAGGCTACCCCTTTGTGAAGCCTGAAGTAAACAGTTTTCAAATGGAAGTGAAAGGGCATCACCTGTGGCTTTTTGCTTAATTCCTGTGCAAAGGGATGTGTGTGAATCAGCCTCTTGGCCCTGTGTGAGGCTGTGGCTTAGATTCTCAGCACCTGATGGATTAAAGAAAGATCCCATGTGTGCATCCAAAGCCAAAATGGCAAAAGAGCAGTCATTGTGGATGAAGTCTCTCGCTTTCCTCTGGAAAGTTCCTGACCTGCTTCAAGTGAGAATAGGGATCCTTTGGGTCAAATGAGTTCTTCAAAGCCCTGCAGAGGCTAGCCCATAGGTTCTTGGGTTTTCTCATGTCTCCAATTCACACAAAGAATCTATACCCGAAAGTCATTAGGCCTCAAATTGGAGAAGCAGAGCAGTATTAATGGCAGGCGTATTTGATCACTCCTGATTCACTGGAAGGGTGTCCATGCCACCCTGACATTAGGCAAATGAGGGGCAAGGGAGCTTATTCTAGACAATGTCTTGGGCTGCCCGCCTCATGGAAACCTCCAGCCAGAGGTTATGATGAGTGTCTATATGGAAGAAGATGAGGGCCATGTGGCAGTGTTTTGGTTTGAATTTTGGGCATTTGTGAGGCATTTGGAAGGGATGACTGGGTCCACCTGGGCTTGAACTCTGGCGTGATTCCCCTTAGAGACTGAGTTCTGGAACTGAACTCAGAGAAGTATTGCCATGAATTGTGTTGGGATTTTAGGAGGCCACGCATGAGAGTTGCCCTTGGAAACTGAGATCTAGGCCCAGGGTGGCTTTCCACAGAGCACTGGGAATCTCAGCCAGGATATCACATGATTTTATTCTTAAAGACCTGGCAGCCATAATTGAGAGTCAAAACACACATGGACCTCACATTGTAGACCCCAAATGGGCCTGGTTTGATGTGACCTTTTGGCCAGTCTTGGGAAGCCTTGCCTCTGAGTGTTTCTCCAGAGCTTTCATTGAAATGAGCTTCCTCGCCATTTAGTGGTTCCTGAATGAATAGAAACCCACAGTGCCTCCAAGTTCATCCTGGAAAAATGGCTTGATAAATACCATGAAATTTTTGAAATTCCCATGACCAGGTGGCACTGGAGAACCTTTGGATGTCCTGTTGCTGATCATGAGTGTACCAGACAGTGCCTTGATTGACTGGGTTTCATGAAAATGGTGTAGACCAGAGATGCCAGTAAGTTGGAGCCTGCTGATTAGTGGGCCTAGAGCAGTGGTGTGCAGGTGTGTGATAAAACATCTGTGGTGGGGCCATGTGGATCTGCCATTGGCTTCCACATGGCTTGTGACTGACACGGTGCAGCCAGCAGACCCTTATATGTAAAGGCATCTTGTTATATGGAGAGGTTTCCAGGCAATATTCAGAATCAGGTTGCTGTGGTCAAGGGGGCAAGCTCTGTGGGATAGAAGCCTGGTTGGTGCATTCTCCTAGGACCCTGAGTCAGCACACGTGACAGAACTCCCTCCAGCACTGTGTCCCAGTTGAACTCCTTGTATTTCATGAAGCAAATAGGAAACTCCCAGTGAAGCAGCAAGAAACACCAGGAAAAGTGGAGGATGACCAAATGGCCTCACAGTCCACACGGGGAAACACTTAGACCCCAGTGGCCACAGTTGACCTACAAAGAGAGAATTCAGCACTGCTGCCTCATGTTCGTTGGAAAATCAGAAACCATGTCCTCCAGGTCACATAGATGCAGAAAAACCTTTGATGGTCTCACTACAAAGGAAGATAAAGCTGCTGACAACAACATATATTTCAAGGGTCCAACCTCAGAGGCAGTTTCCCAAGAAGTCTTTAGGCCAGCAGAGCTCCATGTTTGTGGAGTGTTTACCCTGTCCCTTACTTATGGAAACTCCTCTACCACCTCCAAGCTTGTGAACTCCTGAGCATTTTCCATTGTATATATGTATTCACAGATTTTCTAACTCTTCTCTTAAAATTGTGTCTTACTTGGGGCAAAGGTAATGTCAAGTCATTGTTCTTGATGAGAGTGGGAAGATTTTTGTGTAGCACATCATTGCATACACATTGGATTCATTTTCCTATTTTCCATTCAAAATACTGAATCCCTGACACTAACCCATACCCTCCTAGACTCTGATTACCAATCCTGATATGATGGAGGAAAATAACCCAAACAGAATAGCAATACATGCAGTTCAGAGGAGGCATGGTGTATAATTGGACTTTCCTTTGGCATTATAAAGGCTAGGTGTTATAAATCTAGTCCAATTTAAGAGAAGTAGTTCTCCATGTGTTTGTAAAGTTAACAAATATGTGAATTCCTGTCTCCCTTTCTCTGTAGCCTATTCAGCACATGTATTTTTACATGCACATATAGAATCCTACCTGGTATCCCACGTACATTCTTGTGAGGAGGCTGACATGGCAGATACAAATTGTGAGAAGAGATCACTCCTCCTAAACGCTGTTGGAACTGAAAATTCAACCTATGGGTGAGCTTTCTACATGAACAACATGATACATAAATCCATATTCAGTAAATTAAATATTTTTGGATCTGTGGATGATATATATTTCATGATGAATTTTGATTGGCATATATATTTCTACTTTTTAAAGTCTCTGTGTGTTTGTATTGTTTGAATGTGTGTGTATATATATATATATATATATATATATATACACACACACACACACACACACTCTCTCTCTCTCTCTCCAGATTTTTCAAAGTATGAATTATATGTGTCTTATTATACACTCCCTAAATTCATTCATGTTCAGGTATGTGGATTTATAATCATCTTTTCAAAAGATTATTCTCAGAAATATTCATCCACCTGAAATACACATTTGTTTCCTAGTGAATGGTGCTTAGAAATCCTTATATTTCTACAGTAACTAACCGAGTTTAGCATCAATGCAAGTAGATTCCTATGATACATGATATGTATTTTGACGTTTCTTTTTTTTCGACACTGGTACATCACTGTTTCTTCAGTTGATGCACAGCATAGGATATATATTTCATCCACAAGTTCACAATTTCCAGGCATTTGGTTCACTTTCGATCACTTCCTGCTTCAGAACACATGTACTCTTGTATATTTCTGGACTGGCCTTTTCATGAGACTTCTTTCCAAACACATTATTTTCGATTTCCATAATCACTTTTCAAGCAAATCTCAAACAGCCTTCATGGTAAACCATAACCCTAACATTACCATTAGATATATAACTGGTTGGAATGAATGATTTTGTATCAATATTAGATCTCCTATATATTTTCAGGTATCAGTTCAATCCATTATGTAAATTGGAACCAGTTATAGTATTTATTCACAGTATGGTCTATTCATGCATTGTCTCTATATTCATAGACCCAGGGTACACCTATTGGTGCCCCCAAATACTAATCAATACGTCTTCAGATATTGCTCCCAGAAATGGTGGAAGAAATACTCATGTCACCTGATCTACATACACATTTTATCACAGTGATATTCTGGACACATAATGCAAAGTTCACACTTATGATTGTACCAAAGTCTAAATGCAAAGTGAGAATGGATTACTAAAAACATCCTTGCCCAGGGGCTTAATGCTCTCAAATGTCAATCCTATTGGTGACTACACAGTTGCTTCGTCCTAAGATTACATATTCAACCTCAACCCTGTTGAAAATATCTAATCCTATCATTCACTTTATACTTTGATTGATTTCCCAATGTCTCTATTGATATCTGCTTTCCTACATAATTTCCCATATTCATTATTGTGACTGACCCTTCACATGTGCTGACATTTACATCTACTCTATAACTGACACCCTACTGCTAAAGAACTTTTGGTCCAAATGTTATACTCACTCTTCTTCCTAAACCTACTATCTTCCTAATCCTTCCTACTATCCCTTTTTGACTGGATGTTCTCTTCCACATTCAATCATCCATTGTACAAGGTCTTATGCCATTGCATATCAATTTATCTGAGACATCTGTGCAGAATGTAATTCAAAGCTAAGTATACCAGTCAAGGGCCCAATGCCCTTCTGGGCTTCAAAGCTTACTTAGATTTCTTTTTTCATACATATACTTCACCTATATATTATTATAAATATCACAGGTTCCCAATACCATTCTTCATCCAGTAGAATGATTCCTAACCCAAATCAAACATGTTCTCACCCCTAACCATACACTGTTCCCTCAATCCAACTTTACAGAAGAGCAGGGACAGAGTTGGTCTTACAATAGAGGAATGTAGGGGATCTTCCACCTGCTGAGAACTCAAAGGTCCATGCAGAAATGATCCCTGGAGAAGATGTAGGCAGCTCTGAAGGACATGAGAGAGCAAAAGTCATCTTCCATGGCAAACAACCTGGTCAGGATGAAGGGTTGTGTCTGAATGAGCCGCACTCTTCTTAATGTAGACAAGATGGACCAAACCAGGCCTGTGTGGAAAGCTGTTCCTGGGTGCCTATGGAGGATATACCGTTCTAACTTGTGAAAGTGTCACAGGAAGCAGGGGCAGCCTCCATCTCATAGGACCCTTGGAAGCAACTGTTAGGACAATTTGGTTGCCAAGGCAGTGACCTCATTCAGTTCCTGAAGGAAGTGACCTCACCTCACTTCCTTGGTGATGGAACTCTCTGAACTTGGCAACCAGGAAGCCAGGCACCCAGAGCCAGTTTCAGTCCCAGTCCCAGTGGGCTCACTTGTTTGCATTTACCAAGGACAGAGTCAGTCTTTCTTGGTACCTACTGATGTGAGGATGACCAAATGCCAGGAAAGCTCTGAAGAGGGGAGTTTTCTGAGAAAGCAGGTAGTGAGTGGCTCAATGGTGGCTCCTGACAACTTCATTGAGTAGGCCAAGGAGGACAGATCTGAGAGAGGACGGGCCATTTTGGGGGAACATTGTATGGCCCACCAGTCAGAAGACACTCCGGATAGTCACAGAGCTACTTGGGGGAAGGAGGTGCCTTAGTGGGTGTGGGTGTGAGTTTATGGTTTTATGTCATGTTCTGAGAATAGGTAGGAAAGGCAGTTTGTTTGGTTTGGAGTAGACTGTTTCTAGTAAGTCGTTGGACAAGGCGAGTGTTTCTATGTCTGTGTATCCCACTGTATTCCTGGTTGTAGACATTGGAAAAGAGAATGAATCAATGGATGCGTCCTGTCTAGTAGAAAACTTTCCAGCATTCATCCTTTCCAATTTATGAATGGACTAGGGCTTGCCTTATCTATGGGCAACACCTACTATCTTGCTAAGTTCCTGTTTTCTTCCTGAATTCTGGCCACTCTCCAGAATAGGCTCATGGTTTTGTGTCCAAGATATGTACCACCTCCCAGCTCTGTGACATGGCCATGTACTGGATAACTGAAGGGAATGGCAAGCATCTCAGAAAACTCAGATATCAGTGTGACCAGTAAAGTGTCAGTGGAGTAACCCTGCTTTGGCCTTTTGCTTACCTATTGTTCTGTTGCCCTGACTCTCAGGAAGGTCTTTGCCTCAGGCTACCCCATTGTGAAGCCTGAAGTAAACAGTTTTCAAATGGAAATGAATGGGCATCACCTGTGGCTTTTTGCTTAATTCCTGTGCAAAGGGATGTGTGTGAATCAGCCTCTTGGCCCTGTGTGAGGCTGTGGCTTAGATTCTCAGCACCTGATGGATTAAAGAAAGATCCCATGTGTGCATCCAAAGCCAAAATGGCAAAAAGAGCAGTCATTGTGGATGAAGTCTCTCGCTTTCCTCTGGAAAGTTCCTGACCTGCATCAAGTGAGAATAGGGATCCTTTGGGTCAAATGAGTTCTTCAAAGCCCTGCAGAGGCTAGCCCATAGGTTCTTGGGTTTTCTCATGTCTCCAATTCACACAAATAATCTATACCCGAAAGTCAGTAGGACTCAAATTGGAGAAGCAGAGCAGTATTAATGGCAGGCGTATTTGATCACTCCTGGTTCACAGGAAGGGTGTCCAGGCCACCCTGACATTAGGCAAATGAGGGGCAGGGGAGCTTATTCTAGACACTGTCTTGGGCTGCCCCCCTCATGGAAACCTCCAGCCAGAGGTTATGATGAGTGTCTATATGGAAGAAGATGAGGGCCATGTGGCAGTGTTTTGGTTTGAATTTTGGGCATTTGTGAGGCATTTGGAAGGGATGACTGGGTCCACCTGGGCTTGAACTCTGGCGTGATTCCCCTTAGAGACTGAGTTCTGGAACTGAACTCAGAGAAGTATTGCCATGAATTGTGTTGGGATTTTAGGAGGCCACGCATGAGAGTTGCCCTTGGAAACTGAGATCTAGGCCCAGGGTGGCTTTCCACAGAGCACTGGGAATCTCAGCCAGGATATCACATGATTTTATTCTTAAAGACCTGGCAGCCATAATTGAGAGTCAAAACACACATGGACCTCACATTGTGGACCCCAAATGGGCCTGGTGTGATGTGACCTTTTGGCCAGTCTTGGGAAGCCTTGCCTCTGAGTGTTTCTCCAGAGCTTTCATTGAAATGAGCTTCCTCACCATTTAGTGGTTCCTGAATGAATAGAAACCCACAGTGCCTCCAAGTTCATCCTGGAAAAATGGCTTGATAAATACCATGAAATTTTTGAAATTCCCATGACCAGGTGGCACTGGAGAACCTTTGGATGTCCTGTTGCTGATCATGAGTGTACCAGACAGTGCCTTGATTGACTGGGTTTCATGAAAATGGTGTAGAACAGAGATGCCAGTAAGTTGGAGCCTGCTGATTAGTGGGGCTAGAGCAGTGGTGTGCAGGTGTGTGATAAAACATCTGTGGTGGGGCCATGTGGATCTGCCATTGGCTTCCACATGGCTTGTGACTGACACTGTGCAGCCAGCAGACCCTTGTATGTAAAGGCATCTTGTTATATGGAGAGGTTTCCGGGCAATGTTCAGAATCAGGTTGCTATGGTCAAGGGGGCAAGCTCTGTGGGATAGAAGCCTGGTTGGTGCATTCTCCTAGGACCCTGAGTCAGCACACGTGACAGAACTCCCTCCAGCACTGTGTCCCAGTTGAACTCCTTGTATTTCAAGAAGCAAATAGGAAACTCCCAGTGAAGCAGCAAGAAACACCAGGAAAAGTGGAGGATGACCAAATGGCCTCACAGTCCACACGGGGAAACACTTTGACCCCAGTGGCCACAGTTGACCTACAAAGAGAGAATTCAGCACTGCTGCCTCATGTTCATTGGAAAATCAGAAACCATGTCCTCCAGGTCACATAGATGCAGAAAAAGCTTTGATGGTCTCACTACAAAGGAAGATAAAGCTGCTGACAACAACATATATTTCAAGGGTCCAACCTCAGAGGCAGTTTCCCAAGAAGTCTTTAGGCCAGCAGAGCTCCATGTTTGTGGAGTGTTTACCCTGTCCATTACTTATGGAAACTCCTCTACCACCTCCAAGCTTGTGAACTCCTGAGCATTTTCCATTGTATATATGTATTCACAGATTTTCTAACTCTTCTCTTCGAATTGTGTCTTACTTGGGGCAAAGGTAATGTCAAGGCATTGTTCTTGATGAGAGTGGGAAGATTTTTGTGTAGCACATCATTGCATACACATTGGATTCATTTTCCTATTTTCCATTCAAAATACTGAATCCCTGACACTAACCCATACCGTCCTAGACTCTGATTACCAATCCTGATATGATGGAGGAATATAACCCAAACAGAATAGCAATACATGCAGTTCAGAGGAGGCATGGTGTATAATTGGACTTTCCTTTGGCATTATAAAGGCTAGGTGTTATAAATCTAGTCCAATTTAAGAGAAGTAGTTCTCCATGTGTTTGTAAAGTTAACAAATATGTGAATTCCTGTCTCCCTTTCTCTGTAGCCTATTCAGCACATGTATTTTTACATGCACATATAGAATCCTACCTGGTATCCCACGTACATTCTTGTGAGGAGGCTGACATGGCAGATACAAATTGTGAGAAGAGATCACTCCTCCTAAACGCTGTTGGAACTGAAAATTCAACCTATGGGTGAGCTTTCTACATGAACAACATGACACATAAATCCATATTCAGTAAATTAAATATTTTTGGATCTGTGGATGATATATATTTCATGATGAATTTTGATTGGCATATATATTTCTACTTTTTAAAGTCTCTGTGTGTTTGTATTGTTTGAATGTGTGTGTGTGTATATATATATATATATATATATATATATATATATATATACACACACACACACACACACACACACTCTCTCTCTCTCCAGATTTTTCAAAGTATGAAATATATGTGTCTTAGTATACACTCCCTAAATTCATTCATGTTCAGGTATGTGGATTTATAATTATCTTTTCAAAAGATTATTCTCAGAAATATTCATCCACCTGAAATACACATTTGTTTCCTAGTGAATGGTGCTTAGAAATCCTAATATTTCTACAGTAACTGACCGAGTTTAGCATCAATGCAAGTAGATTCCTATGATACATGATATGTATTTTGACGTTTATTTTTTTTGACACTGGTACATCACTGTTTCTTCAGTTGATGCACAGCATAGGATATATATTTCATCCACAAGTTCACAATTTCCAGGCATTTGGTTCACTTTCAATCACTTCCTGCTTCAGAACACATGTACTCTTGTATATTTCTGGACTGGCCTTTTCATGAGACTTCTTTCCAAACCCATTATTTTCGATTTCCATAATCACTTTTCAAGCAAATCTCACACAGCCTTCATGGTAAACCATAACCCTAACATTACCATTAGATATATAACTGGTTGGAATGAATGATTTTGTATCAATATTAGATTTCCTATATATTTTCAGGTATCAGTTCAATCCATTATGTAAATTGGAACCAGTTATATTATTTATTCACAGTATGGTCTATTCATGCATTGTCTCTATATTCATAGACCCAGGGTACACCTATTGGTGCCCCCAAATACTAATCAATACGTCTTCAAGATATTGCTCCCAGAAATGGTGGAAGAAATACTCATGTCACCTGATCTACATATACATTTTATCACAGTGATATTCTGGACACATAATGCAAAGTTCACACTTATGATTGTACCAAAGTCTAAATGCAAAGTGAGCATGGATTACTAAAAACATCCTTGCCCAGGGGCTTAATGCTCTCAAATGTCAATCCTATTGGTGACTACACAGTTGCTTCATCCTAAGATTACATATTCAACCTCAACCCTGTTGAAAATATCTAATCCTATCACTCACTTTATACTTTGACTGATTTCCCAATGTCTCTATTGATATCTGCTTTCCTACATAATTTCCCATATTCATTATTGTGACTGACCCTTCACATGTGCTGACATTTACATCTACTCTCTAACTGACACCCTACTGCAAAAGAACTTTAGGTCCAAAAGTTATACTCACTCTTCTTCCTAAACCTACTGACTATCTTCCTAATCCTACCTACTATCCCTTTTTGACTGGATGTTCTCTTCCACATTCAATCATCCAAGGTAGAAGGTCTTATGCCATTGTATATCAATTTATCTGAAACATCTGTGCAGAAAGTAATTCAAAGCTAAGTATCCCAGTCAAGGGCCCAATGCCCTTCTGGGCTTCAAAGCTTACTTAGATTTCTGTTTTCATACAGATACTTCACCTATATATTATTATAAATATCACAGGTTCCCAATACCATTCTTCATCCTGTAGAATGATTCCTAACCCAAATCAAACATGTTCTTACCCCTAACCATACACTGTTCCCTCATTCCAACTTTACAGAAGAGCAGGGACAGAGTTGGTCTTACAATAGAGGAATGTCGGGGATCTTCCACCTGCTGAGAACTCAAAGGTCCATGCAGAAATGATCCCTGGAGAAGATGTAGGCAGCTCTGAAGGACATGAGAGAGCAAAAGTCATCTTCCATGGCAAACAACCTGGTCAGGATGAAGGGGTGTGTCTGTATGAGCCTCACTCTTTTTAATGTAGACAAGATGGACCAAACCAGGCCTTGTGGAAAGCTGTTCCTGGGTGCCTATGGACGATATACCGTTCTAAATTGTGAAAGTGTCACAGGAAGCAGGGGCAGCCTCCATCTCATAGGACCCTTGGAAGCAACTGTTAGGGCAATTTGGTTGCCAAGGCAGTGACCTCATTCAGTTCGTGAAGGAAGTGACCTCACCTCACTTCCTTGGTGATGGAACTCTCTGAACTTGGCAACCAGGAAGCCAGGCACCCAGAGCCAGTTTCAGTCCCAGTCCCAGTGGGCACACTTGTTTGCATTTACCAAGGACACAGTCAGTCTTTCTTGGTACCTACTGATGTGAGGATGACTAAATGCCAGGAAAGCTCTGAAGAGGGGACTTTTCTGAGAAAGCAGGTATTGAGTGGCTCACTGCTGGCTCCTGACAACTTCATTGAATAGGTCAAGGAGGCCAGATCTGAGAGAGGACGGGCCATTTTGGGGGAACATTGTATGACCCACAAGTCAGAAGACACTCTGGATAGTCACAGACCTACTTGGGGGAAGGAGGTGCCTTAGTGGGTGTGGGTGTGAGTTTATGGTTTTGTGTCATGTTCTGAGAATAGGTAGGAAAGGCAGTTTGTTTGGTTTGGAGTGGACTGTTTCTAGTAAGTCGTTTGACAAGGCGAGTGTTTCTATGTCTGTGTATCCCACTGTATCCCTGGTTGTAGACACTGGAAAAGAGAATGAATCAATGGATGCGTCCTGTCTAGTAGAAAACTTTCCAGCATTCATCCTTTCCAATTTATGAATGGACTGGGGCTTGCCTTATCTATGGGCAACACCTACTATCTTGCTAAGTTCCTGTTTTCTTCCTGAATTCTGGCCACTCTCCAGAATAGGCTCATGGTTTTGTGTCCAAGATATGTACCACCTCCCAGCTCTGTGACATGGCCATGTACTGGATAACTGAAGGGAATGGCAAGCATCTCAGAAAACTCAGATATCAGTGTGACCAGTAAAGTGTCAGTGGAGAAACCCTGCTTTGGGCCTTTTGCTTACCAATTGTTCTGTTGCCCTGACTCTCAGGAAGGTCTTTGCCTCAGGCTACCCCTTTGTGAAGCCTGAAGTAAACAGTTTTCAAATGGAAGTGAAAGGGCATCACCTGTGGCTTTTTGCTTAATTCCTGTGCAAAGGGATGTGTGTGAATCAGCCTCTTGGCCCTGTGTGAGGCTGTGGCTTAGATTCTCAGCACCTGATGGATTAAAGAAAGATCCCATGTGTGCATCCAAAGCCAAAATGGCAAAAGAGCAGTCATTGTGGATGAAGTCTCTCGCTTTCCTCTGGAAAGTTCCTGACCTGCTTCAAGTGAGAATAGGGATCCTTTGGGTCAAATGAGTTCTTCAAAGCCCTGCAGAGGCTAGCCCATAGGTTCTTGGGTTTTCTCATGTCTCCAATTCACACAAAGAATCTATACCCGAAAGTCATTAGGCCTCAAATTGGAGAAGCAGAGCAGTATTAATGGCAGGCGTATTTGATCACTCCTGATTCACTGGAAGGGTGTCCATGCCACCCTGACATTAGGCAAATGAGGGGCAAGGGAGCTTATTCTAGACAATGTCTTGGGCTGCCCGCCTCATGGAAACCTCCAGCCAGAGGTTATGATGAGTGTCTATATGGAAGAAGATGAGGGCCATGTGGCAGTGTTTTGGTTTGAATTTTGGGCATTTGTGAGGCATTTGGAAGGGATGACTGGGTCCACCTGGGCTTGAACTCTGGCGTGATTCCCCTTAGAGACTGAGTTCTGGAACTGAACTCAGAGAAGTATTGCCATGAATTGTGTTGGGATTTTAGGAGGCCACGCATGAGAGTTGCCCTTGGAAACTGAGATCTAGGCCCAGGGTGGCTTTCCACAGAGCACTGGGAATCTCAGCCAGGATATCACATGATTTTATTCTTAAAGACCTGGCAGCCATAATTGAGAGTCAAAACACACATGGACCTCACATTGTAGACCCCAAATGGGCCTGGTTTGATGTGACCTTTTGGCCAGTCTTGGGAAGCCTTGCCTCTGAGTGTTTCTCCAGAGCTTTCATTGAAATGAGCTTCCTCGCCATTTAGTGGTTCCTGAATGAATAGAAACCCACAGTGCCTCCAAGTTCATCCTGGAAAAATGGCTTGATAAATACCATGAAATTTTTGAAATTCCCATGACCAGGTGGCACTGGAGAACCTTTGGATGTCCTGTTGCTGATCATGAGTGTACCAGACAGTGCCTTGATTGACTGGGTTTCATGAAAATGGTGTAGACCAGAGATGCCAGTAAGTTGGAGCCTGCTGATTAGTGGGCCTAGAGCAGTGGTGTGCAGGTGTGTGATAAAACATCTGTGGTGGGGCCATGTGGATCTGCCATTGGCTTCCACATGGCTTGTGACTGACACGGTGCAGCCAGCAGACCCTTATATGTAAAGGCATCTTGTTATATGGAGAGGTTTCCAGGCAATATTCAGAATCAGGTTGCTGTGGTCAAGGGGGCAAGCTCTGTGGGATAGAAGCCTGGTTGGTGCATTCTCCTAGGACCCTGAGTCAGCACACGTGACAGAACTCCCTCCAGCACTGTGTCCCAGTTGAACTCCTTGTATTTCATGAAGCAAATAGGAAACTCCCAGTGAAGCAGCAAGAAACACCAGGAAAAGTGGAGGATGACCAAATGGCCTCACAGTCCACACGGGGAAACACTTAGACCCCAGTGGCCACAGTTGACCTACAAAGAGAGAATTCAGCACTGCTGCCTCATGTTCGTTGGAAAATCAGAAACCATGTCCTCCAGGTCACATAGATGCAGAAAAACCTTTGATGGTCTCACTACAAAGGAAGATAAAGCTGCTGACAACAACATATATTTCAAGGGTCCAACCTCAGAGGCAGTTTCCCAAGAAGTCTTTAGGCCAGCAGAGCTCCATGTTTGTGGAGTGTTTACCCTGTCCCTTACTTATGGAAACTCCTCTACCACCTCCAAGCTTGTGAACTCCTGAGCATTTTCCATTGTATATATGTATTCACAGATTTTCTAACTCTTCTCTTAAAATTGTGTCTTACTTGGGGCAAAGGTAATGTCAAGTCATTGTTCTTGATGAGAGTGGGAAGATTTTTGTGTAGCACATCATTGCATACACATTGGATTCATTTTCCTATTTTCCATTCAAAATACTGAATCCCTGACACTAACCCATACCCTCCTAGACTCTGATTACCAA
This sequence comes from Urocitellus parryii, assembly GCF_045843805.1. Taxonomy (NCBI): domain Eukaryota; kingdom Metazoa; phylum Chordata; class Mammalia; order Rodentia; family Sciuridae; genus Urocitellus; species Urocitellus parryii. Next base: position 146,326,142 of record NC_135533.1, read on the forward strand.
TCCTGATATGATGGAGGAAAATAACCCAAACAGAATAGCAATACATGCAGTTCAGAGGAGGCATGGTGTATAATTGGACTTTCCTTTGGCATTATAAAGGCTAGGTGTTATAAATCTAGTCCAATTTAAGAGAAGTAGTTCTCCATGTGTTTGTAAAGTTAACAAATATGTGAATTCCTGTCTCCCTTTCTCTGTAGCCTATTCAGCACATGTATTTTTACATGCACATATAGAATCCTACCTGGTATCCCACGTACATTCTTGTGAGGAGGCTGACATGGCAGATACAAATTGTGAGAAGAGATCACTCCTCCTAAACGCTGTTGGAACTGAAAATTCAACCTATGGGTGAGCTTTCTACATGAACAACATGATACATAAATCCATATTCAGTAAATTAAATATTTTTGGATCTGTGGATGATATATATTTCATGATGAATTTTGATTGGCATATATATTTCTACTTTTTAAAGTCTCTGTGTGTTTGTATTGTTTGAATGTGTGTGTATATATATATATATATATATATATATATACACACACACACACACACACACTCTCTCTCTCTCTCTCCAGATTTTTCAAAGTATGAATTATATGTGTCTTATTATACACTCCCTAAATTCATTCATGTTCAGGTATGTGGATTTATAATCATCTTTTCAAAAGATTATTCTCAGAAATATTCATCCACCTGAAATACACATTTGTTTCCTAGTGAATGGTGCTTAGAAATCCTTATATTTCTACAGTAACTAACCGAGTTTAGCATCAATGCAAGTAGATTCCTATGATACATGATATGTATTTTGACGTTTCTTTTTTTTCGACACTGGTACATCACTGTTTCTTCAGTTGATGCACAGCATAGGATATATATTTCATCCACAAGTTCACAATTTCCAGGCATTTGGTTCACTTTCGATCACTTCCTGCTTCAGAACACATGTACTCTTGTATATTTCTGGACTGGCCTTTTCATGAGACTTCTTTCCAAACACATTATTTTCGATTTCCATAATCACTTTTCAAGCAAATCTCAAACAGCCTTCATGGTAAACCATAACCCTAACATTACCATTAGATATATAACTGGTTGGAATGAATGATTTTGTATCAATATTAGATCTCCTATATATTTTCAGGTATCAGTTCAATCCATTATGTAAATTGGAACCAGTTATAGTATTTATTCACAGTATGGTCTATTCATGCATTGTCTCTATATTCATAGACCCAGGGTACACCTATTGGTGCCCCCAAATACTAATCAATACGTCTTCAGATATTGCTCCCAGAAATGGTGGAAGAAATACTCATGTCACCTGATCTACATACACATTTTATCACAGTGATATTCTGGACACATAATGCAAAGTTCACACTTATGATTGTACCAAAGTCTAAATGCAAAGTGAGAATGGATTACTAAAAACATCCTTGCCCAGGGGCTTAATGCTCTCAAATGTCAATCCTATTGGTGACTACACAGTTGCTTCGTCCTAAGATTACATATTCAACCTCAACCCTGTTGAAAATATCTAATCCTATCATTCACTTTATACTTTGATTGATTTCCCAATGTCTCTATTGATATCTGCTTTCCTACATAATTTCCCATATTCATTATTGTGACTGACCCTTCACATGTGCTGACATTTACATCTACTCTATAACTGACACCCTACTGCTAAAGAACTTTTGGTCCAAATGTTATACTCACTCTTCTTCCTAAACCTACTATCTTCCTAATCCTTCCTACTATCCCTTTTTGACTGGATGTTCTCTTCCACATTCAATCATCCATTGTACAAGGTCTTATGCCATTGCATATCAATTTATCTGAGACATCTGTGCAGAATGTAATTCAAAGCTAAGTATACCAGTCAAGGGCCCAATGCCCTTCTGGGCTTCAAAGCTTACTTAGATTTCTTTTTTCATACATATACTTCACCTATATATTATTATAAATATCACAGGTTCCCAATACCATTCTTCATCCAGTAGAATGATTCCTAACCCAAATCAAACATGTTCTCACCCCTAACCATACACTGTTCCCTCAATCCAACTTTACAGAAGAGCAGGGACAGAGTTGGTCTTACAATAGAGGAATGTAGGGGATCTTCCACCTGCTGAGAACTCAAAGGTCCATGCAGAAATGATCCCTGGAGAAGATGTAGGCAGCTCTGAAGGACATGAGAGAGCAAAAGTCATCTTCCATGGCAAACAACCTGGTCAGGATGAAGGGTTGTGTCTGAATGAGCCGCACTCTTCTTAATGTAGACAAGATGGACCAAACCAGGCCTGTGTGGAAAGCTGTTCCTGGGTGCCTATGGAGGATATACCGTTCTAACTTGTGAAAGTGTCACAGGAAGCAGGGGCAGCCTCCATCTCATAGGACCCTTGGAAGCAACTGTTAGGACAATTTGGTTGCCAAGGCAGTGACCTCATTCAGTTCCTGAAGGAAGTGACCTCACCTCACTTCCTTGGTGATGGAACTCTCTGAACTTGGCAACCAGGAAGCCAGGCACCCAGAGCCAGTTTCAGTCCCAGTCCCAGTGGGCTCACTTGTTTGCATTTACCAAGGACAGAGTCAGTCTTTCTTGGTACCTACTGATGTGAGGATGACCAAATGCCAGGAAAGCTCTGAAGAGGGGAGTTTTCTGAGAAAGCAGGTAGTGAGTGGCTCAATGGTGGCTCCTGACAACTTCATTGAGTAGGCCAAGGAGGACAGATCTGAGAGAGGACGGGCCATTTTGGGGGAACATTGTATGGCCCACCAGTCAGAAGACACTCCGGATAGTCACAGAGCTACTTGGGGGAAGGAGGTGCCTTAGTGGGTGTGGGTGTGAGTTTATGGTTTTATGTCATGTTCTGAGAATAGGTAGGAAAGGCAGTTTGTTTGGTTTGGAGTAGACTGTTTCTAGTAAGTCGTTGGACAAGGCGAGTGTTTCTATGTCTGTGTATCCCACTGTATTCCTGGTTGTAGACATTGGAAAAGAGAATGAATCAATGGATGCGTCCTGTCTAGTAGAAAACTTTCCAGCATTCATCCTTTCCAATTTATGAATGGACTAGGGCTTGCCTTATCTATGGGCAACACCTACTATCTTGCTAAGTTCCTGTTTTCTTCCTGAATTCTGGCCACTCTCCAGAATAGGCTCATGGTTTTGTGTCCAAGATATGTACCACCTCCCAGCTCTGTGACATGGCCATGTACTGGATAACTGAAGGGAATGGCAAGCATCTCAGAAAACTCAGATATCAGTGTGACCAGTAAAGTGTCAGTGGAGTAACCCTGCTTTGGCCTTTTGCTTACCTATTGTTCTGTTGCCCTGACTCTCAGGAAGGTCTTTGCCTCAGGCTACCCCATTGTGAAGCCTGAAGTAAACAGTTTTCAAATGGAAATGAATGGGCATCACCTGTGGCTTTTTGCTTAATTCCTGTGCAAAGGGATGTGTGTGAATCAGCCTCTTGGCCCTGTGTGAGGCTGTGGCTTAGATTCTCAGCACCTGATGGATTAAAGAAAGATCCCATGTGTGCATCCAAAGCCAAAATGGCAAAAAGAGCAGTCATTGTGGATGAAGTCTCTCGCTTTCCTCTGGAAAGTTCCTGACCTGCATCAAGTGAGAATAGGGATCCTTTGGGTCAAATGAGTTCTTCAAAGCCCTGCAGAGGCTAGCCCATAGGTTCTTGGGTTTTCTCATGTCTCCAATTCACACAAATAATCTATACCCGAAAGTCAGTAGGACTCAAATTGGAGAAGCAGAGCAGTATTAATGGCAGGCGTATTTGATCACTCCTGGTTCACAGGAAGGGTGTCCAGGCCACCCTGACATTAGGCAAATGAGGGGCAGGGGAGCTTATTCTAGACACTGTCTTGGGCTGCCCCCCTCATGGAAACCTCCAGCCAGAGGTTATGATGAGTGTCTATATGGAAGAAGATGAGGGCCATGTGGCAGTGTTTTGGTTTGAATTTTGGGCATTTGTGAGGCATTTGGAAGGGATGACTGGGTCCACCTGGGCTTGAACTCTGGCGTGATTCCCCTTAGAGACTGAGTTCTGGAACTGAACTCAGAGAAGTATTGCCATGAATTGTGTTGGGATTTTAGGAGGCCACGCATGAGAGTTGCCCTTGGAAACTGAGATCTAGGCCCAGGGTGGCTTTCCACAGAGCACTGGGAATCTCAGCCAGGATATCACATGATTTTATTCTTAAAGACCTGGCAGCCATAATTGAGAGTCAAAACACACATGGACCTCACATTGTGGACCCCAAATGGGCCTGGTGTGATGTGACCTTTTGGCCAGTCTTGGGAAGCCTTGCCTCTGAGTGTTTCTCCAGAGCTTTCATTGAAATGAGCTTCCTCACCATTTAGTGGTTCCTGAATGAATAGAAACCCACAGTGCCTCCAAGTTCATCCTGGAAAAATGGCTTGATAAATACCATGAAATTTTTGAAATTCCCATGACCAGGTGGCACTGGAGAACCTTTGGATGTCCTGTTGCTGATCATGAGTGTACCAGACAGTGCCTTGATTGACTGGGTTTCATGAAAATGGTGTAGAACAGAGATGCCAGTAAGTTGGAGCCTGCTGATTAGTGGGGCTAGAGCAGTGGTGTGCAGGTGTGTGATAAAACATCTGTGGTGGGGCCATGTGGATCTGCCATTGGCTTCCACATGGCTTGTGGACTGACACTGTGCAGCCAGCAGACCCTTGTATGTAAAGGCATCTTGTTATATGGAGAGGTTTCCGGGCAATGTTCAGAATCAGGTTGCTATGGTCAAGGGGGCAAGCTCTGTGGGATAGAAGCCTGGTTGGTGCATTCTCCTAGGACCCTGAGTCAGCACACGTGACAGAACTCCCTCCAGCACTGTGTCCCAGTTGAACTCCTTGTATTTCAAGAAGCAAATAGGAAACTCCCAGTGAAGCAGCAAGAAACACCAGGAAAAGTGGAGGATGACCAAATGGCCTCACAGTCCACACGGGGAAACACTTTGACCCCAGTGGCCACAGTTGACCTACAAAGAGAGAATTCAGCACTGCTGCCTCATGTTCATTGGAAAATCAGAAACCATGTCCTCCAGGTCACATAGATGCAGAAAAAGCTTTGATGGTCTCACTACAAAGGAAGATAAAGCTGCTGACAACAACATATATTTCAAGGGTCCAACCTCAGAGGCAGTTTCCCAAGAAGTCTTTAGGCCAGCAGAGCTCCATGTTTGTGGAGTGTTTACCCTGTCCATTACTTATGGAAACTCCTCTACCACCTCCAAGCTTGTGAACTCCTGAGCATTTTCCATTGTATATATGTATTCACAGATTTTCTAACTCTTCTCTTCGAATTGTGTCTTACTTGGGGCAAAGGTAATGTCAAGGCATTGTTCTTGATGAGAGTGGGAAGATTTTTGTGTAGCACATCATTGCATACACATTGGATTCATTTTCCTATTTTCCATTCAAAATACTGAATCCCTGACACTAACCCATACCGTCCTAGACTCTGATTACCAATCCTGATATGATGGAGGAATATAACCCAAACAGAATAGCAATACATGCAGTTCAGAGGAGGCATGGTGTATAATTGGACTTTCCTTTGGCATTATAAAGGCTAGGTGTTATAAATCTAGTCCAATTTAAGAGAAGTAGTTCTCCATGTGTTTGTAAAGTTAACAAATATGTGAATTCCTGTCTCCCTTTCTCTGTAGCCTATTCAGCACATGTATTTTTACATGCACATATAGAATCCTACCTGGTATCCCACGTACATTCTTGTGAGGAGGCTGACATGGCAGATACAAATTGTGAGAAGAGATCACTCCTCCTAAACGCTGTTGGAACTGAAAATTCAACCTATGGGTGAGCTTTCTACATGAACAACATGACACATAAATCCATATTCAGTAAATTAAATATTTTTGGATCTGTGGATGATATATATTTCATGATGAATTTTGATTGGCATATATATTTCTACTTTTTAAAGTCTCTGTGTGTTTGTATTGTTTGAATGTGTGTGTGTGTATATATATATATATATATATATATATATATATATATATACACACACACACACACACACACACACTCTCTCTCTCTCCAGATTTTTCAAAGTATGAAATATATGTGTCTTAGTATACACTCCCTAAATTCATTCATGTTCAGGTATGTGGATTTATAATTATCTTTTCAAAAGATTATTCTCAGAAATATTCATCCACCTGAAATACACATTTGTTTCCTAGTGAATGGTGCTTAGAAATCCTAATATTTCTACAGTAACTGACCGAGTTTAGCATCAATGCAAGTAGATTCCTATGATACATGATATGTATTTTGACGTTTATTTTTTTTGACACTGGTACATCACTGTTTCTTCAGTTGATGCACAGCATAGGATATATATTTCATCCACAAGTTCACAATTTCCAGGCATTTGGTTCACTTTCAATCACTTCCTGCTTCAGAACACATGTACTCTTGTATATTTCTGGACTGGCCTTTTCATGAGACTTCTTTCCAAACCCATTATTTTCGATTTCCATAATCACTTTTCAAGCAAATCTCACACAGCCTTCATGGTAAACCATAACCCTAACATTACCATTAGATATATAACTGGTTGGAATGAATGATTTTGTATCAATATTAGATTTCCTATATATTTTCAGGTATCAGTTCAATCCATTATGTAAATTGGAACCAGTTATATTATTTATTCACAGTATGGTCTATTCATGCATTGTCTCTATATTCATAGACCCAGGGTACACCTATTGGTGCCCCCAAATACTAATCAATACGTCTTCAAGATATTGCTCCCAGAAATGGTGGAAGAAATACTCATGTCACCTGATCTACATATACATTTTATCACAGTGATATTCTGGACACATAATGCAAAGTTCACACTTATGATTGTACCAAAGTCTAAATGGAAAGTGAGCATGGATTACTAAAAACATACTTGCCCAGGGGATTAATGCTCTCAAATGTCAATCCTATTGGTGACTACACAGTTTCTTCGTCCTAAGATTACATATTCAACCTCAACCCTGTTGAAAATATCTAATCCTATCACTCACTTTATACTTTGACTGATTTCCCAATGTCTCTATTGATATCTGCTTTCCTACATAATTTCCCATATTCATTATTGTGACTGACCCTTCACATGTGCTGACATTTACATCTACTCTCTAACTGACACCCTACTGCTAAAGAACTTTAGGTCCAAATGTTATACTCACTCTTCTTCCTAAACCTACTATCTTCCTAATCCTACCTACTATCCCTTTTTGACTGGATGTTCTCTTCCACATTCAATCATCCAAGGTACAAGGTCTTATGCCATTGCATATCAATTTATCTGAGACATCTGTGCAGAATGTAATTCAAAGCTAAGTATCCCAGTCAAGGGCCCAATGCCCTTCTGGGCTTCAAAGCTTACTTAGATTTCTGTTTTCATACATATACTTCACCTATATATTATTATAAATATCACAGGTTCCCAATACCATTCTTCATCCAGTAGAATGATTCCTAACCCAAATCAAACATGTTCTTACCCCTAACCATACACTGTTCCCTCAATCCAACTTTACAGAAGAGCAGGGACAGAGTTGGTGTTACAATAGAGGAATGTAGGGGATCTTCCACCTGCTGAGAACTCAAAGGTCCATGCAGAAATGATTCCTGGAGAAGATGTAGGCAGCTCTGAAGGACATGAGAGAGCAAAAGTCATCTTCCATGGCAAACAACATGGTCAGGATCAAGGGTTGTGTCTGAATGAGCCGCACTCTTCTTAATGGAGACAAGATGGACCAAACCAGGCCTGTGTGGAAAGCTGTTCCTGGGTCCCTATGGAGGATATACCGTTCTAACTTGTGAAAGTGTCACAGGAAGCAGGGGCAGCCTCCATCTCATAGGACCCTTGGAAGCAACTGTTAGGACAATTTGGTTGCCAAGGCAGTGACCTCATTCAGTTCCTGAAGGAAGTGACCTCACCTCACTTCCTTGGTGATGGAACTCTCTGAACTTGGCAACCAGGAAGCCAGGCACCCAGAGCCAGTTTCAGTCCCAGTCCCAGTGGGCTGACTTGTTTGCATTTACCAAGGACAGAGTCAGTCTTTCTTGGTACCTACTGATGTGAGGATGACCAAATGCCAGGAAAACTCTGAAGAGGGGACTTTTCTGAGAAAGCAGGTATCGAGTGGCTCACTGGTGGCTCCTGACAACTTCATTGAGTAGGCCAAGGAGGCCAGATCTGAGAGAGGACCGGCCATTTTGGGGAAACATTGTATGGCCCACCAGTCAGAAGACACTCTGGATAGTCACAGACCTACTTGGGGGAAGGAGGTGCCTTAGTGGGTGTGGGTGTGAGTTTATGGTTTTGTGTCATGTTCTGAGAATAGGTAGGAAAGGCAGTTTGTTTGGTTTGGAGTGGACTGTTTCTAGTAAGTCGTTTGAGAAGGCGAGTGTTTCTATGTTTGTGTATCCCATGTGTCCCTGGTTGTAGACATTGGAAAAGAGAATGAATCAATGAATGTGTCCTTTCTAGTAGTAAACTTTCCAGCATTCATCCTTTCCAATTTATGAATGGACTGGGGCTTGCCTTATCTATGGGCAACACCTACTATCTTGCTAAGTTCCTGTTTTCTTCCTGAATTCTGGCCACTCTCCAGAATAGGCTCATGGTTTTGTGTCCAAGATATGTACCACCTCCCAGCTCTGTGACATGGCCATGTACTGGATAACTGAAGGGAATGGCAAGCATCTCAGAAAACTCAGATATCAGTGTGACCAGTAAAGTGTCAGTGGAGAAACCCTGCTTTGGGCCTTTTGCTTACCTATTGTTCTGTTGCCCTGACTCTCAGGAAGGTCTTTGCCTCAGGCTACCCCTTTGTGAAGCCTGAAGTAATCAGTTTTCAAATGGAAATGAATGGGCATCACCTGTGGTTTTTTCTTAATTCCTGTGCAAAGGGATGTGTGTGAATCAGCCTCTTGGCCCTGTGTGAGGCTGTGGCTTAGATTCTCAGCACCTGATGGATTAAAGAAAGATCCCATGTGTGCATCCAAAGCCAAAATGGCAAAAAGAGCAGTCATTGTGGATGAAGTCTCTCGCTTTCCTCTGGAAAGTTCCTGACCTGCATCAAGTGAGAATAGGGATCCTTTGGGTCAAATGAGTTCTTCAAAGCCCTGCAGAGGCTAGCCCATAGGTTCTTGGGTTTTCTCATGTCTCCAATTCACACAAAGAATCTATACCCGAAAGTCAGTAGGCCTCAAATTGGAGAAGCAGAGCAGTATTAATGGCAGGCGTATTTGATCACTCCTGGTTCACAGGAAGGGTGTCCAGGCCACCCTGACATTAGGCAAATGAGGGGCAGGGAGCTTATTCTAGACACTGTCTTGGGCTGTCCCCCTCATGGAAACCTCCAGCCAGAGGTTATGATGAGTGTCTATATGGAAGAAGATGAGGGCCATGTGGCAGTGTTTTGGTTTGAATTTTGGGCATGTGTGAGGCATTTGGAAGGGATGACTGGGTCCACCTGGGCTTGAACTCTGGCGTGATTCCCCTTAGAGACTGAGTTCTGGAACTGAACTCAGAGAAGTATTGCCATGAATTGTGTTGGGATTTTAGGAGGCCACGCATGAGAGTTGCCCTTGGAAACTGAGATCTAGGCCCAGGGTGGCTTTCCACAGAGCACTGGGAATCTCAGCCAGGATTTCACATGATTTTATTCTTAAAGACCTGGCAGCCATAATTGAGAGTCACAACACACATGGACCTCACATTGTAGACCCCAAATGGGCCTGGTTTGATGTGACCTTTTGGCCAGTCTTGGGAAGCCTTGCCTCTGAGTGTTTCTCCAGAGCTTTCATTGAAATGAGCTTCCTCACCATTTAGTGGTTCCTGAATGAATAGAAACCCACAGTGCCTCCAAGTTCATCCTGGAAAAATGGCTTGATAAATACCATGAAATTTTTGAAATTCCCATGACCAGGTGGCACTGGAGAACCTTTGGATGTCCTGTTGCTGATCATGAGTGTACCAGACAGTGCCTTGATTGACTGGGTTTCATGAAAATGGTGTAGACCAGAGATGCCAGTAAGTTGGAGCCTGCTGATTAGTGGGCCTAGAGCAGTGGTGTGCAGGTGTGTGATAAAACATCTGTGGTGGGGCCATGTGGATCTGCCATTGGCTTCCACATGGCTTGTGACTGACACGGTGCAGCCAGCAGACCCTTATATGTAAAGGCATCTTGTTATATGGAGAGGTTTCCGGGCAATGTTCAGAATCAGGTTGCTATGGTCAAGGGGGCAAGCTCTGTGGGATAGAAGCCTGGTTGGTGCATTCTCCTAGGACCCTGAGTCAGCACACGTGACAGAACTCCCTCCAGCACTGTGTCCCAGTTGAACTCCTTGTATTTCATGAAGCAAATAGGAAACTCCCAGTGAAGCAGCAAGAAACACCAGGAAAAGTGGAGGATGACCAAATGGCCTCACAGTCCACACGGGGATACACTTTGACCCCAGTGGCCACAGTTGACCTACAAAGAGAGAATTCAGCACTGCTGCCTCATGTACATTGGAAAATCAGAAACCATGTCCTCCAGGTCACATAGATGCAAAAAAGCTTTGATGGTCTCACTACAAAGGAAGATAAAGCTCCTGACAACAACATATATTTCAAGGGTCCAACCTCAGAGGCAGTTTCCCAAGAAGTCTTTAGGCCAGCAGAGCTCCATGTTTGTGGAGTGTTTACCCTGTCCCTTACTTATGGAAACTCCTCTACCACCTCCAAGCTTGTGAACTCCTGAGCATTTTCCATTGTATATATGTATTCACAGATTTTCTAACTCTTCTCTTCGAATTGTGTCTTAATTGGGGCAAAGGTAATGTCAAGGCATTGTTCTTGATGAGAGTGGGAAGATTTTTGTGTATCAGAAAATTGCATACACATTGGATTCATTTTCCTATTTTCCATTCAAAATACTGAATCCCTGACACTAACCCATACCGTCCTAGACTCTGATTACCAATCCTGATATGATGGAGGAAAATAACCCAAACAGAATAGCAATACATGCAGTTCAGAGGAGGCATGGTGTATAATTGGACTTTCCTTTGGCATTATAAAGGCTAGGTGTTATAAATCTAGTCCAATTTAAGAGAAGTAGTTCTCCATGTGTTTGTAAAGTTAACAAATATGTGAATTCCTGTCTCCCTTTCTCTGTAGCCTATTCAGCACATGTATTTTTACAAGCACATATAGAATTCTACCTGGTATCCCAGGTACATTCTTGTGAGGAGGCTGACATGGCAGATACAAATTGTGAGAAGAGATCACTCCTACTAAACGCTGTTGGAACTGAAAATTCAACCTATGGGTGAGCTTTCTACTTGAAAAACATGATACACAAATCCATATTCAGTAAATTAAATATTTTTGGATCTGTGGATGATATATATTTCATGATGAATTTTGATTGGCATATATATTTCTACTTTTTAAAGTTTCTGTGTGTTTGTATTGTTTGAATGTGTGTATATATATATATATATATATATATATATATACACACACACACACACACACACACACACTCTCTCTCCAGATTTTTCAAAGTACGAAATATATGTGTCTTATTATACACTCCCTAAATTCATTCATGTTCAGGTATGTGGATTTATAATTATCTTTTCAAAAGATTATTCTCAGAAATATTCATCCACCTGAAATACACATTTGTTTCCTAGTGAATGGTGCTTAGAAATCCTCATATTTCTACAGTAACTGACCGAGTTTAGCATCAATGCAAGTAGATTCCTATGATACATGATATGTATTTTGACGTTTCTTTTTTTTCGACACTGGTACATCACTGTTTCTTCAGTTGATGCACAGCATAGGATATATATTTCATCCACAAGTTCACAATTTCCAGGCATTTGGTTCACTTTCAATCACTTCCTGCTTCAGAACACATGTACTCTTGTATATTTCTGGACTGGCCTTTTCATGAGACTTCTTTCCAAACACATTATTTTTGATTTCCATAATCACTTTTCAAGCAAATCTCACACAGCCTTCATGGTAAACCATAACCCTAACATTACCATTAGATATATAACTGGTTGGAATGAATGATTTTGTATCAATATTAGATTTCCTATATATTTTCAGGTATCAGTTCAATCCAATATGTAAATTGGAACCAGGTATATTATTTATTCACAGTATGGTCTATTCATGCATTGTCTCTATATTTATAGACCCAGGGTACACCTATTGGTGCCCCCAAATACTAATCAATACATCTTCAAGATATTGCTCCCAGAAATGGTGGAAGAAATACTCATGTCACCTGATCTACATATACATTTTATCACAGTGATATTCTGGACACATAATGCAAAGTTCACACTTATGATTTTACCAAAGTCTAAATGCAAAGTGAGCATGGATTACTAAAAACATCCTTGCCCAGGGGCTTAATGCTCTCAAAAGTCAATCCTATTGGTGACTACACAGTTGCTTCGCCCTAAGATTATATATTCAACCTCAACCCTGTTGAAAATATCTAATCTTATCACTCACTTTATACTTTGACTTCTTTCCCAATGTCTCTATTGATATCTGCTTTCCTACATAATTTCCCATATTCATTATTGTGACTGACCCTTCACATGTGCTGACATTTACATCTACTCTCTAACTGACACCCTACTGCTAAAGAACTTTGGGTCCAAATGTTATACTCACTCTTCTTCCTAAACCTACTATCTTCCTATTCCTATCTACTATCCCTTTTTGACTGGATGTTCTCTTCCACATTCAATCATCCAAGATACAAGGTCTTATGCCATTGCATATAAATTTATCTGAGACATCTGTGCAGAATGTATTTCAAAGCTAAGTATCCCAGTCAAGGGCCCAATGCCCTTCTGGGCTTCAAAGCTTACTTAGATTTCTGTTTTCATACATATACTTCACCTATATATTATTATCAATATCACAGGTTCCCAATACCATTCTTCATCCAGTAGAATGATTCCTAACCCAAATCAAACACATTCTTACCCCTAACCATACACTGTTCCCTCAATCCAACTTTACAGAAGAGCAGGGACAAGTTGGTCTTACAATAGAGGAATGTAGGGGATCTTCCACCTGCTGAGAACTCAAAAGTCCATGCAGAAATGATCCCTGGAGAAGATGTAGGCAGCTCTGAAGGACATGAGAGAGCAAAAGTCATCTTCCATGGCAAACAACCTGGTGAGGATGAAGGGTTGTGTCTGAATGAGCCGCACTCTTCTTAATGTAGACAAGATGGACCAAACCAGGCCTGTGTGGAAAGCTGTTCCTGGGTGCCTATGGAGGATACACCGTTCTAACTTGTGAAAGTGTCACAGGAAGCAGGGGCAGCCTCCATCTCATAGGACCCTTGGAAGCAACTGTTAGGACAATTTGGTTGCCAAGGCAGTGACCTCATTCAGTTCCTGAAGGAAGTGACCTTACCTCACTTCCTTGGTGATGGAACTCTCTGAACTTGGCAACCAGGAAGCCAGGCACCCAGAGCCAGTTTCAGTCCCATTCCCAGTGGGCTCACGTGTTTGCATTTACCAAGGACAGAGTCAGTCTTTCTTGGTACCTACTGATGTGAGGATGACCAAATGCCAGGAAAGCTCTGAAGAGGGGACTTTTCTGAGAAAGCAGGTAGTGAGTGGCTCACTGGTGGCTCCTGACAACTTCATTGAGTAGGCCAAGGAGGCCAGATATGAGAGAGGACGGGCCTTTTTGGGGGAACATTGTATGGCCCACCAGTCAGAAGACACTCCGGATAGTCACAGACCTACTTGGGGGAAGGAGGTGCCTTAGTGGGTGTGGGTGTGAGTTTATGGTTTTGTGTCATGTTCTGAGAATAGGTAGGAAAGGCAGTTTGTTTGGTTTGGAGTGGACTGTTTCTAGTAAGTCGTTTGACAAGGCGAGTGTTTCTATGTCTGTGTATCCCACTGTATCCCTGGTTGTAGACATTGGAAAAGAGAATGAATCAATGGTTGTGTCCTGTCTAGTAGAAAACTTTCCAGCATTCATCCTTTCCAATTTATGAATGGACTGGGGCTTGCCTTATCTATGGGCAACACCTACTATCTTGCTAAGTTCCTGTTTTCTTCCTGAATTCTGGCCACTCTCCAGAATAGGCTCATGGTTTTGTGTCCAAGATATGTACCACCTCCCAGCTCTGTGACATGGCCATGTACTGGATAACTGAAGGGAATGGCAAGCATCTCAGAAAACTCAGATATCAGTGTGACCAGTAAAGTGTCAGTGGAGAAACCCTGCTTTGGGCCTTTTGCTTACCTATTGTTCTGTTGCCCTGACTCTCAGGAAGGTCTTTGCCTCAGGCTACCCCTTTGTGAAGCCTGAAGTAATCAGTTTTCAAATGGAAATGAATGGGCATCACCTGTGGCTTTTTGCTTAATTCCTGTGCAAAGGGATGTGTGTGAATCAGCCTCTTGGCCCTGTGTGAGGCTGTGGCTTAGATTCTCAGCACCTGATGGATTAAAGAAAGATCCCATGTGTGCATCCAAAGCCAAAATGGCAAAAAGAGCAGTCATTGTGGATGAAGTCTCTCGCTTTCCTCTGGAAAGTTCCTGACCTGCATCAAGTGAGAATAGGGATCCTTTGGGTCAAATGAGTTCTTCAAAGCCCTGCAGAGGCTAGCCCATAGGTTCTTGGGTTTTCTCATGTCTCCAATTCACACAAAGAATCTATACCCGAAAGTCAGTAGGCCTCAAATTGGAGAAGCAGAGCAGTATTAATGGCAGGCGTATTTGATCACTCCTGGTTCACAGGAAGGGTGTCCAGGCCACCCTGACATTAGGCAAATGAGGGGCAGGGGAGCTTATTCTAGACACTGTCTTGGGCTGTCCCCCTCATGGAAACCTCCAGCCAGAGGTTATGATGAGTGTCTATATGGAAGAAGATGAGGGCCATGTGGCAGTGTTTTGGTTTGAATTTTGGGCATTTGTGAGGCATTTGGAAGGGATGACTGGGTCCACCTGGGCTTGAACTCTGGCGTGATTCCCCTTAGAGACTGAGTTCTGGAACTGAACTCAGAGAAGTATTGCCATGAATTGTGTTGGGATTTTAGGAGGCCACGCATGAGAGTTGCCCTTGGAAACTGAGATCTAGGCCCAGGGTGGCTTTCCACAGAGCACTGGGAATCTCAGCCAGGATATCACATGATTTTATTCTTAAAGACCTGGCAGCCATAATTTGAGAGTCAAAACACACATGGACCTCACATTGTAGACCCCAAATGGGCCTGGTTTGATGTGACCTTTTGGCCAGTCTTGGGAAGCCTTGCCTCTGAGTGTTTCTCCAGAGCTTTCATTGAAATGAGCTTCCTCGCCATTTAGTGGTTCCTGAATGAATAGAAACCCACAGTGCCTCCAAGTTCATCCTGGAAAAATGGCTTGATAAATACCATGAAATTTTTGAAATTCCCATGACCAGGTGGCACTGGAGAACCTTTGGATGTCCTGTTGCTGATCATGAGTGTACCAGACAGTGCCTTGATTGACTGGGTTTCATGAAAATGGTGTAGAACAGAGATGCCAGTAAGTTGGAGCCTGCTGATTAGTGGGCCTAGAGCAGTGGTGTGCAGGTGTGTGATAAAACATCTGTGGTGGGGCGATGTGGATCTGCCATTGGCTTCCACGTGGCTTGTGACTGACACGGTGCAGCCAGCAGACCCTTATATGTAAAGGCATCTTGTTATATGGAGAGGTTTCCGGGCAATATTCAGAATCAGGTTGCTGTGGTCAAGGGGGCAAGCTCTGTGGGATAGAAGCCTGGTTGGTGCATTCTCCTAGGACCCTGAGTCAGCACACGTGACAGAACTCCCTCCAGCACTGTGTCCCAGTTGAACTCCTTGTATTTCATGAAGCAAATAGGAAACTACCAGTGAAGCAGCAAGAAACACCAGGAAAAGTGGAGGATGACCAAATGGCCTCACAGTCCACACGGGGATACACTTTGACCCCAGTGGCCACAGTTGACCTACAAAGAGAGAATTCAGCACTGCTGCCTCATGTACATTGGAAAATCAGAAACCATGTCCTCCAGGTCACATAGATGCAAAAAAGCTTTGATGGTCTCACTACAAAGGAAGATAAAGCTCCTGACAACAACATATATTTCAAGGGTCCAACCTCAGAGGCAGTTTCCCAAGAAGTCTTTAGGCCAGCAGAGCTCCATGTTTGTGGAGTGTTTACCCTGTCCCTTACTTACGGAAACTCCTCTACCACCTCCAAGCTTGTGAACTCCTGAGCATTTTCCATTGTATATATGTATTCACAGATTTTCTAACTCTTCTCTTAAAATTGTGTCTTACTTGGGGCAAAGGTAATGTCAAGGCATTGTTCTTGATGAGAGTGGGAAGATTTTTGTGTAGCACATCATTGCATACACATTGGATTCATTTTCCTATTTTCCATTCAAAATACTGAATCCCTGACACTAACCCATACCGTCCTAGACTCTGATTACCAATCCTGATATGATGGAGGAAAATAACCCAAACAGAATAGCAATACATGCAGTTCAGAGGAGGCATGGTGTATAATTGGACTTTCCTTTGGCATTATAAAGGCTAGGTGTTATAAATCTAGTCCAATTTAAGAGAAGTCGTTCTCCATGTGTTTGTAAAGTTAACAAATATGTGAATTCCTGTCTCCCTTTCTCTGTAGCCTATTCAGCACATGTATTTTTACATGCACATATAGAATCCTACCTGGTATCCCACGTACATTCTTGTGAGGAGGCTGACATGGCAGATACAAATTGTGAGAAGAGATCACTCCTCCTAAACGCTGTTGGAACTGAAAATTCAACCTATGGGTGAGCTTTCTACTTGAACAACATGATACATAAATCCATATTCAGTAAATTAAATATTTTTGGATCTGTGGATGATATATATTTCATGATGAATTTTGATTGGCATATATATTTCTACTTTTTAAAGTCTCTGTGTGTTTGTATTGTTTGAATGTGTGTGTATATGTGTATATATATATATATATATATATATATACACACACACACACACACACACACTCTCTCTCTCTCTCTCCAGATTTTTCAAAGTATGAAATATATGTGTCTTATTATACACTCCCTAAATTCATTCATGTTCAGGTATGTGGATTTATAATTATCTTTTCAAAAGATTATTCTCAGAAATATTCATCCACCTGAAATACAGATTTGTTTCCTAGTGAATGGTGCTTAGAAATCCTAATATTTCTACAGTAACTGACCGAGTTTAGCATCAATGCAAGTAGATTCCTATGATACATGATATGTATTTTGACGTTTCTTTTTTTTCGACACTGGTACATCACTGTTTCTTCAGTTGATGCACAGCATAGGATATATCTTTCATCCACAAGTTCACAATTTCCAGGCATTTGGTTCACTTTCAATCACTTCCTGCTTCAGAACACATGTACTCTTGTATATTTCTGGACTGGACTTTTCATGAGACTTCTTTCCAAACACATTATTTTCGATTTCCATAATCACTTTTCAAGCAAATGTCACACAGCCTTCATGGTAAACCATAACCCTAACATTACCATTAGATATATAACTGGTTGGAATGAATGATTTTGTATCAATATTAGATTTCCTATATATTTTCAGGTATCAGTTCAATCCATTATGTAAATTGGAAGCAGTTATATTATTTATTCACAGTATGGACTATTCATGCATTGTCTCTATATTCATAGACCCAGGGTACACCTATTGGTGTCCCCAAATACTAATCAATACGTCTTCAAGATATTCCTCCCAGAAATGGTGGAAGAAATACTCATGTCACCTGATCTACATATACATTTTATCACAGTGATATTCTGGACACATAATGCAAAGTTCACACTTATGATTGTACCAAAGTCTAAATGCAAAGTGAGCATGGATTACTAAAAACATCCTTGCCCAGGGGCTTAATGCTCTCAAATGTCAATCCTATTGGTGACTACACAGTTGCTTCGTCCTAAGATTACATATTCAACCTCAACCCTGTTGAAAATATCTAATCCTATCATTCATTTATACTTTGACTGATTTCCCAATGTCTCTATTGATATCTGCTTTCCTACATAATTTCCCATATTCATTATTGTGACTGACCCTTCACATGTGCTGACATTTACATCTACTCTCTAACTGACACCCTACTGCTAAAGAACTTTAGGTCCAAATGTTATACTCACTCTTCTTCCTAAACCTACTATCTTCCTAATCCTACCTACTATCCCTTTTTGACTGGATGTTCTCTTCCACATTCAATCATCCAAGGTACAAGGTCTTATGCCATTGCATATCAATTTATCTGAGACATCTGTGCAGAAAGTAATTCAAAGCTAAGTATCCCAGTCAAGGGCCCAATGCCCTTCTGGGCTTCAAAGCTTACTTAGATTTCTGTTTTCATACATATTCTTCACTTATATATTATTATCAATATCAAAGGTTCCCAATACGATTCTTCATCCAGTAGAATGATTCCTAACCCAAATCAAACATGTTCTTACCCCTAACCATACACTGTTCCCTGAATCCAACTTTACAGAAGAGCAGGGACAGAGTTGGTCTTACAATAGAGGAATGTAGGGGATCTTCCACCTGCTGAGAACTCAAAGGTCCATGCAGAAATGATCCCTGGAGAAGATGTAGGCAGGTCTGAAGGACATGAGAGAGCAAAAGTCATCTTCCATGGCAAACAACCTGGTCAGGATGAAGGGTTGTGTCTGAATGAGCCGCACTCTTCTTAATGTAGACAAGATGGACCAAACCAGGCCTGTGTGGAAAGCTGTTCCTGGGTGCCTATGGAGGATATACCGTTCTAACTTGTGAAAGTGTCACAGGAAGCAGGGGCAGCCTCCATCTCATAGGACCCTTTGAAACAACTGTTAGGACAATTTGGTTGCCAAGGCATTGACCTCACTCAGTTCCTGAAGGAAGTGACCTCACCTCACTTCTTTTGTGATGGAACTCTCTGAACTTGGCAACCAGGAAGCCAGGCACCCAGAGCCAGTTTCAGTCCCAGTCCCAGTGGGCTGACTTGTTTGCATTTACCAAGGACAGAGTCAGTCTTTCTTGGTACCTACTGATGTGAGGATGACCAAATGCCAGGAAAGCTCTGAAGAGGGGACTTTTCTGAGAAAGCAGGTATTGAGTGGCTCACTGGTGGCTCCTGACAACTTCATTGAGTAGGCCAAGGAGGCCAGATCTGAGAGAGGACGGGCCATTTGGGGGGAACATTGTATGGCCCACCAATCAGAAGACACTCCGGATAGTCACAGACCTACTTGGGGGAAGGAGGTGCCTTAGTGGGTGTGGGTGTGAGTTTATGGTTTTGTGTCATGTTCTGAGAATAGGTAGGAAAGGCGGTTTGTTTGTTTTGGAGTGGACTGTTTCTAGTAAGTCGTTTGACAAGGTGAGTGTTTCTATGTCTGTGTATCCCACTGTATCCCTGGTTGTAGACATTGGAAAAGAGAATGAATCAATGGATGTGTCCTGTCTAGTAGAAAACTTTCCAGCATTCATCCTTTCCAATTTATGAATGGACTGGGGCTTGCCTTATCTTTGGGCAACACCTACTATCTTTCTAAGTTCCTGTTTTCTTCCTGAATTCTGGACACTCTCCAGAATAGGCTCATGGTTTTGTGTCCAAGATATGTACCACCTCCCAGCTCTGTGACATGGCCATGTACTGGATAACTGAAGGGAATGGCAAGCATCTCAGAAAACTCAGATATCAGTGTGACCAGTAAAGTGTCAGTGGAGAAACCCTGCTTTGGGCCTTTTGCTTACCTATTGTTCTGTTGCCCTGACTCTCAGGAAGGTCTTTTCCTCACGCTACCCCTTTGTGAAGCCTGAAGTAAACAGTTTTCAAATGGAAATGAATGGGCATCACCTGTGGCTTTTTGCTTAATTCCTGTGCAAAGGGATGTGTGTGAATCAGCCTCTTGGCCCTGTGTGAGGCTGTGGCTTAGATTCTCAGCACCTGATGGATTAAAGAAAGATCCCATGTGTGCATCCAAAGCCAAAATGGCAAAAAGAGTCGTCATTGTGGATGAAGTCTCTCGCTTTCCTCTGGAAAGTTCCTGACCTGCATCAAGTGAGAATAGGGATCCTTTGGGTCAAATGAGTTCTTCAAAGCCCTGCAGAGGCTAGCCCATAGGTTCTTGGGTTTTCTCCGGTCTCCAATTCACACAAAGAATCTATACCCGAAAGTCAGTAGGCCTCAAATTGGAGAAGCAGAGCAGTATTAATGGCAGGCGTATTTGATCACTCCTGGTTCACAGGAAGGGTGTCCAGGCCACCCTGACATTAGGCAAATGAGGGGCAGGGGAGCTTATTCTAGACACTGTCTTGGGCTGCCCCCCTCATGGAAACCTCCAGCCAGAGGTTATGATGAGTGTCTATATGGAAGAAGATGAGGGCCATGTGGCAGTGTTTTGGTTTGAATTGTGGTCATTTCTGTGGTGGTTGGAAGGGATGACTTGTTCTACCTGGTCTTGAACTCTGGCGTGATTCCCCTTAGAGACTGAGTTCTGGAACTGAACTCAGAGAAGTATTGCCATGAATTGTGTTGGGATTTTAGGAGGCCACGCATGAGAGTTGCCCTTGGAAACTGAGATCTAGGCCCAGGGTGGCTTTCCACAGAGCACTGGGAATCTCAGGCAGGATTTCACATGATTTTATTCTTAAAGACCTGGCAGCCATAATGAGAGTCAAAACACACAGGGACCTCACATTGTAGAACTCAATGGGCCTGGCTTGATGTGACCTTTTGGCCAGTCTTGGGAAGCCTTGCCTCTGAGTGTTTCTCCAGAGCTTTCATTGAAATGAGCTTCCTCACCATTTAGTGTTTCCTGAATGAATAGAAACCCACAGTGCCTCCAAGTTCATCCTGGAAAAATGGCTTGATAAATACCATGAAATTTTTGAAATTCCCATGACCAGGTGGCACTGGAGAACCTTTGGATGTCCTGTTGCTGATCATGAGTGTACCAGACAGTGCCTTGATTGACTGGGTTTCATGAAAATGGAGTAGAACAGAGATGCCAGTAAGTTGGAGCCTGCTGATTAGTGGGCCTAGAGCAGTGGTGTGCAGGTGTGTGATAAAACATCTGTGGTGGGGCCATGTGGATCTGCCATTGGCTTCCACATGGGTTGTGACTGACACGGTGCAGCCAGCAGACCCTTATATGTAAAGGCATCTTGTTATATGGAGAGGTTTCCGGGCAATGTTCAGAATCAGGTTGCTATGTTCAAGGGGGCAAGCTCTGTGGTATGGAAGCCTGGTTGGTGCATTCTCCTAGGACCCTGAGTCAGCACACGTGACAGAACTCCCTCCAGCACTGTGTCCCAGTTGAACTCCTTGTATTTCATGAAGCAAATAGGAAACTCCCAGTGAAGCAGCAAGAAACACCAGGAAAAGTGGAGGATGACCAAATGGCCTCACAGTCCACACGGGGAAACACTTTGACCCCAGTGGCCACAGTTGACCTACAAAGAGAGAATTCAGCACTGCTGCCTCATGTTCACTGGAAAATCAGAAACCATGTCCTCCAGGTCACATAGATGCAAAAAAGCTTTGATGGTCTCACTACAAAGGAAGATAAAGCTCCTGACAACAACATATATTTCAAGGGTCCAACCTCAGAGGCAGTTTCCCAAGAAGTCTTTAGGCCAGCAGAGCTCCATGTTTGTGGAGTGTTTACCCTGTCCCTTACTTATGGAAACTCCTCTACCACCTCCAAGCTTGTGAACTCCTGAGCATTTTCCATTGTATATATGTATTCACAGATTTTCTAACTCTTAAAATTGTGTCTTACTTGGGGCAAAGGTAATGTCAAGGCATTGTTCTTGATGAGAGTGGGAAGATTTTTGTGTAGCACATAATTGCATACACATTGGATTCATTTTCCTATTTTCCATTCAAAATACTGAATCCCTGACACTAACCCATACCCTCCTAGACTCTGATTACCAATCCTGATATGATGGAGGAAAATAACCCAAACAGAATAGCAATACATGCAGTTCAGAGGAGGCATGGTGTATAATTGGACTTTCCTTTGGCATTATAAAGGCTAGGTGTTATAAATCTAGTCCAATTTAAGAGAAGTAGTTCTCCATGTGTTTGTAAAGTTAACAAATATGTGAATTCCTGTCTCCCTTTCTCTGCAGCCTATTCAGCACATGTATTTTTACATGCACATATAGAATCCTACCTGGTATCCCACGTACATTCTTGTGAGGAGGCTGACATGGCAGATACAAATTGTGAGAAGAGATCACTCCTCCTAAACGCTGTTGAAACTGAAAATTCAACCTATGGGTGAGCTTTCTACTTGAACAACATGATACATAAATACATATTCAGTAAATTAAATATTTTTGGATCTGTGGATGATATATATTTCATGATGAATTTTGATTGGCATATATATTTCTACTTTTTAAAGTCTCTGTGTGTTTGTATTGTTTGAATGTGTGTATATATATATATATATATATATATATATATATACACACACACACACTCTCTCTCCAGATTTTTCAAAGTATGAAATATATGTGTCTTATTATACACTCCCTAAAATGATTCACGTTCAGGTATGTGGATTTATAATTATCTTTTCAAAAGATTATTCTCAGAAATATTCATCCACCTGAAATACACATTTGTTTCCTAGTGAATGGTTTTTAGAAATCCTAATATTTCTAAAGTAACTGACCGAGTTTAGCATCAATGCAAGTAGATTCCTATGATACATGATATGTATTTTGACGTTTCTTTTTTTTCGACACTGGTACATCACTGTTTCTTCAGTTGATGCACAGCATAGGATATATATTTCATCCACAAGTTCACAATTTCCAGGCATTTGGTTCACTTTCAATCACTTCCTGCTTCAGAACACATGTACTCTTGTATATTTCTGGACTGGCCTTTTCATGAGACTTCTTTCCAAACACATTATTTTCGATTTCCATAATCACTTTTCAAGCAAATCTCACACAGCCTTCATGGTAAACCAGAACCCTAACATTACCATTAGATATATAACTGGTTGGAATGAATGATTTTGTATCAATATTAGATCTCCTATATATTTTCAGGTATCAGTTCAATCCATTATGTAAATTGGAACCAGTTATAGTATTTATTCACAGTATGGTCTATTCATGCATTGTCTCTATATTCATAGACCCAGGGTACACCTATTGGTGCCCCCAAATACTAATCAATACGTCTTCAAGATATTGCTCCCAGAAATGGTGGAAGAAATACTCATGTCACCTGATCTACATATACATTTTATCACAGTGATATTCTGGACACATAATGCAAAGTTCACACTTATGATTGTACCAAAGTCTAAATGCAAAGTGAGCATGGATTACTAAAAACATCCTTGCCCAGGGCCTTAATGCTCTCAAATGTCAATCCTATTGGTGACTACACAGTTGCTTCGTCCTAAGATTACATATTCAACCTCAACCCTGTTGAAAATATCTAATCCTATCACTCACTTTATACTTTGACTGATTTCCCAATGTCTCTATTGATATCTGCTTTCCTACATAATTTCCCATATTCATTATTGTGACTGACCCTTCACATGTGCTGACATTTACATCTACTCTCTAACTGACACCCTACTGCTAAAGAACTTTAGGTCCAAATGTTATACTCACTCTTCTTCCTAAACCTACTATCTTCCTAATCCTACCTACTATCCCTTTTTGACTGGATGTTCTCTTCCACATTCAATCATCCAAGGTACAAGGTCTTATGCCATTGCATATCAATTTATCTGAGACATCTGTGCAGAATGTAATTCAAAGCTAAGTATCCCAGTCAAGGGCCCAATGCCCTTCTGGGCTTCAAAGCTTACTTAGATTTCTGTTTTCATCCATATACTTCACCTATATATTATTATCAATATCAAAGTTTCCCAATACCATTCTTCATCCAGTAGAATGATTCCTAACCCAAATCAAACATGTTCTTACCCCTAACCATACACTGTTCCCTGAATCCAACTTTACAGAAGAGCAGGGACAGAGTTGGTCTTACAATAGAGGAATGTAGGGGATCTTCCACCTGCTGAGAACTCAAAGGTCCATGCAGAAATGATCCCTGGAGAAGATGTAGGCAGCTCTGAAGGACATGAGAGAGCAAAAGTCATTTTCCATGGTAAGCAACCTGGTCAGGATGAAGGGTTTTGTCTGTATTAGCCTCACTCTTTTTAATGTAGACAAGATGCACCAAACCAGGCCTGTGTGGAAAGCTGTTCCTGGGTGCCTATGGAGGATATACCATTCTAACTTGTGAAAGTGTCACAGGAAGCAGGGGCAGCCTCCATCTCATAGGACTCTTGGAAGCAACTGTTAGGACAATTTGGTTGCCAAGGCAGTGACCTCATTCAGTTCCTGAAGGAAGTGACCTCACCTCACTTCTTTTGTGATGGAACTCTCTGAACTTGGCAACCAGGAAGCCAGGCACCCAGAGCCAGTTTCAGTCCCAGTCCCAGTGGGCTCACTTGTTTGCATTTACCAAGGACAGAGTCAGTCTTTCTTGGTACCTACTGATGTGAGGATGACCAAATGCCAGGAAAGCTCTGAAGAGGGGACTTTTCTGAGAAAGCAGGTATTGAGTGGCTCACTGGTGGCTCCTGACAACCTCATTGAGTAGGCCAAGGAGGCCAGATCTGAGAGAGGACGGGCCATTTGGGGGGAACATTGTATGGCCCACCAGTCAGAAGACACTCCGGATAGTCACAGACCTACTTGGGGGAAGGAGGTGCCTTAGTGGGTGTGGGTGTGAGTTTATGGTTTTGTGTCATGTTCTGAGAATAGGTAGGAAAGGCAGTTTGTTTGGTTTGGAGTGGACTGTTTCTAGTAAGTCGTTTGACAAGGCGAGTGTTTCTATGTCTGTGTATCCCACTGTATCCCTGGTTGTAGACATTGGAAAAGAGAATGAATCAATGGATGTGTCCTGTCTAATAGAAAAGTTTCCAGCATTCATCCTTTCCAATTTATGAATGGATTGGGGCTTGCCTTATCTATGGGCAACACCTACTATCTTGCTAAGTTCCTGTTTTCTTCCTGAATTCTGGCCACTCTCCAGAATAGGCTCATGGTTTTGTGTCCAAGATATGTACAACCTCCCAGCTCTGTGACATGGCCATGTACTGGATAATGGCCAAGGGAATGGCAAGCATCTCAGAAAACTCAGCTATCAGTGTGACCAGTAAAGTGTCAGTGGAGAAACCCTGCTTTGGGCCTTTTGCTTACCTAATGTTCTGTTGCCCTGACTCTCAGGAAGGTCTTTGCCTCAGGCTACCCCTTTGTGAAGCCTGAAGTAAACAGTTTTCAAATGGAAATGAATGGGCATCACCTGTGGCTTTTTGCTTAATTCCTGTGCAAAGGGATGTGTGTGAATCAGCCTCTTGGCCCTGTGTGAGGCTGTGGCTTAAGATTCTCAGCACCTGATGGATTAAAGAAAGATCCCATGTGTGCATCCAAAGCCAAAATGGCAAAAAGAGCAGTCATTGTGGATGAAGTCTCTCGCTTTCCTCTGGAAAGTTCCTGACCTGCATCAAGTGAGAATAGGGATACTTTGGGTCAAATGAGTTCTTCAAAGCCCTGCAGAGGCTAGCCCATAGGTTCTTGGGTTTTCTCCTGTCTCCAATTCACACAAAGAATCTATACCCGAAAGTCAGTAGGCCTCAAATTGGAGAAGCAGAGCAGTATTAATGGCAGGCGTATTTGATCACTCCTGGTTCACAGGAAGGGTGTCCAGGCCACCCTGACATTAGGTAAATGAGGGGTAGGGGAGCTTATTCTAGACACTGTCTTGGGCTGCCCCCCAATGGAAACCTCCAGCCAGAGGTTATGATGAGTGTCTATATGGAAGAAGATGAGGGCCATGTGGCAGTGTTTTGGTTTGAATTTTGGGCATTTGTGAGGCATTTGGAAGGGATGACTGGGTCCACCTGGGCTTGAACTCTGGCGTGATTCCCCTTAGAGACTGAGTTCTGGAACTGAACTCAGAGAAGTATTGCCATGAATTGTGTTGGGATTTTAGGAGGCCACGCATGAGAGTTGCCCTTGGAAACTGAGATCTAGGCCCAGGGTGGCTTTCCACAGAGCACTGGGAATCTCAGCCAGGATATCACATGATTTTATTCTTAAAGACCTGGCAGCCATAATTGAGAGTCAAAACACACATGGACCTCACATTGTAGACCCCAAATGGGCCTGGTTTGATGTGACCTTTTGGCCAGTCTTGGGAAGCCTTGCCTCTGAGTGTTTCTCCAGAGCTTTCATTGAAATGAGCTTCCTCGCCATTTAGTGGTTCCTGAATGAATAGAAACCCACAGTGCCTCCAAGTTCATCCTGGAAAAATGGCTTGATAAATACCATGAAATTTTTGAAATTCCCATGACCAGGTGGCACTGGAGAACCTTTGGATGTCCTGTTGCTGATCATGAGTGTACCAGACAGTGCCTTGATTGACTGGGTTTCATGAAAATGGTGTAGACCAGAGATGCCAGTAAGTTGGAGCCTGCTGATTAGTGGGCCTAGAGCAGTGGTGTGCAGGTGTGTGATAAAACATCTGTGGTGGGGCCATGTGGATCTGCCATTGGCTTCCACATGGCTTGTGACTGACACGGTGCAGCCAGCAGACCCTTATATGTAAAGGCATCTTGTTATATGGAGAGGTTTCCAGGCAATATTCAGAATCAGGTTGCTGTGGTCAAGGGGACAAGCTCTGTGGGATAGAAGCCTGGTTGGTGCATTCTCCTAGGACCCTGAGTCAGCACACGTGACAGAACTCCCTCCAGCACTGTGTCCCAGTTGAACTCCTTGTATTTCATGAAGCAAATAGGAAACTCCCAGTGAAGCAGCAAGAAACACCAGGAAAAGTGGAGGATGACCAAATGGCCTCACAGTCCACACGGGGAAACACTTAGACCCCAGTGGCCACAGTTGACCTACAAAGAGAGAATTCAGCACTGCTGCCTCATGTTCGTTGGAAAATCAGAAACCATGTCCTCCAGGTCACATAGATGCAGAAAAACCTTTGATGGTCTCACTACAAAGGAAGATAAAGCTGCTGACAACAACATATATTTCAAGGGTCCAACCTCAGAGGCAGTTTCCCAAGAAGTCTTTAGGCCAGCAGAGCTCCATGTTTGTGGAGTGTTTACCCTGTCCCTTACTTATGGAAACTCCTCTACCACCTCCAAGCTTGTGAACTCCTGAGCATTTTCCATTGTATATATGTATTCACAGATTTTCTAACTCTTCTCTTAAAATTGTGTCTTACTTGGGGCAAAGGTAATGTCAAGTCATTGTTCTTGATGAGAGTGGGAAGATTTTTGTGTAGCACATCATTGCATACACATTGGATTCATTTTCCTATTTTCCATTCAAAATACTGAATCCCTGACACTAACCCATACCCTCCTAGACTCTGATTACCAATCCTGATATGATGGAGGAAAATAACCCAAACAGAATAGCAATACATGCAGTTCAGAGGAGGCATGGTGTATAATTGGACTTTCCTTTGGCATTATAAAGGCTAGGTGTTATAAATCTAGTCCAATTTAAGAGAAGTAGTTCTCCATGTGTTTGTAAAGTTAACAAATATGTGAATTCCTGTCTCCCTTTCTCTGTAGCCTATTCAGCACATGTATTTTTACATGCACATATAGAATCCTACCTGGTATCCCACGTACATTCTTGTGAGGAGGCTGACATGGCAGATACAAATTGTGAGAAGAGATCACTCCTCCTAAACGCTGTTGGAACTGAAAATTCAACCTATGGGTGAGCTTTCTACATGAACAACATGATACATAAATCCATATTCAGTAAATTAAATATTTTTGGATCTGTGGATGATATATATTTCATGATGAATTTTGATTGGCATATATATTTCTACTTTTTAAAGTCTCTGTGTGTTTGTATTGTTTGAATGTGTGTGTATATATATATATATATATATATATATATATACACACACACACACACACACACTCTCTCTCTCTCTCTCCAGATTTTTCAAAGTATGAATTATATGTGTCTTATTATACACTCCCTAAATTCATTCATGTTCAGGTATGTGGATTTATAATCATCTTTTCAAAAGATTATTCTCAGAAATATTCATCCACCTGAAATACACATTTGTTTCCTAGTGAATGGTGCTTAGAAATCCTTATATTTCTACAGTAACTAACCGAGTTTAGCATCAATGCAAGTAGATTCCTATGATACATGATATGTATTTTGACGTTTCTTTTTTTTCGACACTGGTACATCACTGTTTCTTCAGTTGATGCACAGCATAGGATATATATTTCATCCACAAGTTCACAATTTCCAGGCATTTGGTTCACTTTCGATCACTTCCTGCTTCAGAACACATGTACTCTTGTATATTTCTGGACTGGCCTTTTCATGAGACTTCTTTCCAAACACATTATTTTCGATTTCCATAATCACTTTTCAAGCAAATCTCAAACAGCCTTCATGGTAAACCATAACCCTAACATTACCATTAGATATATAACTGGTTGGAATGAATGATTTTGTATCAATATTAGATCTCCTATATATTTTCAGGTATCAGTTCAATCCATTATGTAAATTGGAACCAGTTATAGTATTTATTCACAGTATGGTCTATTCATGCATTGTCTCTATATTCATAGACCCAGGGTACACCTATTGGTGCCCCCAAATACTAATCAATACGTCTTCAGATATTGCTCCCAGAAATGGTGGAAGAAATACTCATGTCACCTGATCTACATACACATTTTATCACAGTGATATTCTGGACACATAATGCAAAGTTCACACTTATGATTGTACCAAAGTCTAAATGCAAAGTGAGAATGGATTACTAAAAACATCCTTGCCCAGGGGCTTAATGCTCTCAAATGTCAATCCTATTGGTGACTACACAGTTGCTTCGTCCTAAGATTACATATTCAACCTCAACCCTGTTGAAAATATCTAATCCTATCATTCACTTTATACTTTGATTGATTTCCCAATGTCTCTATTGATATCTGCTTTCCTACATAATTTCCCATATTCATTATTGTGACTGACCCTTCACATGTGCTGACATTTACATCTACTCTATAACTGACACCCTACTGCTAAAGAACTTTTGGTCCAAATGTTATACTCACTCTTCTTCCTAAACCTACTATCTTCCTAATCCTTCCTACTATCCCTTTTTGACTGGATGTTCTCTTCCACATTCAATCATCCATTGTACAAGGTCTTATGCCATTGCATATCAATTTATCTGAGACATCTGTGCAGAATGTAATTCAAAGCTAAGTATACCAGTCAAGGGCCCAATGCCCTTCTGGGCTTCAAAGCTTACTTAGATTTCTTTTTTCATACATATACTTCACCTATATATTATTATAAATATCACAGGTTCCCAATACCATTCTTCATCCAGTAGAATGATTCCTAACCCAAATCAAACATGTTCTCACCCCTAACCATACACTGTTCCCTCAATCCAACTTTACAGAAGAGCAGGGACAGAGTTGGTCTTACAATAGAGGAATGTAGGGGATCTTCCACCTGCTGAGAACTCAAAGGTCCATGCAGAAATGATCCCTGGAGAAGATGTAGGCAGGTCTGAAGGACATGAGAGAGCAAAAGTCATCTTCCATGGCAAACAACCTGGTCAGGATGAAGGGTTGTGTCTGAATGAGCCGCACTGTTCTTAATGTAGACAAGATGGACCAAACCAGGCCTGTGTGGAAAGCTGTTCCTGGGTGCCTATGGAGGATATACCGTTCTAACTTGTGAAAGTGTCACAGGAAGCAGGGGCAGCCTCCATCTCATAGGACCCTTGGAAGCAACTGTTAGGACAATTTGGTTGCCAAGGCAGTGACCTCATTCAGTTCCTGAAGGAAGTGACCTCACCTCACTTCCTTGGTGATGGAACTCTCTGAACTTGGCAACCAGGAAGCCAGGCACCCAGAGCCAGTTTCAGTCCCAGTCCCAGTGGGCTCACTTGTTTGCATTTACCAAGGACAGAGTCAGTCTTTCTTGGTACCTACTGATGTGAGGATGACCAAATGCCAGGAAAGCTCTGAAGAGGGGAGTTTTCTGAGAAAGCAGGTAGTGAGTGGCTCAATGGTGGCTCCTGACAACTTCATTGAGTAGGCCAAGGAGGACAGATCTGAGAGAGGACGGGCCATTTTGGGGGAACATTGTATGGCCCACCAGTCAGAAGACACTCCGGATAGTCACAGAGCTACTTGGGGGAAGGAGGTGCCTTAGTGGGTGTGGGTGTGAGTTTATGGTTTTATGTCATGTTCTGAGAATAGGTAGGAAAGGCAGTTTGTTTGGTTTGGAGTAGACTGTTTCTAGTAAGTCGTTGGACAAGGCGAGTGTTTCTATGTCTGTGTATCCCACTGTATTCCTGGTTGTAGACATTGGAAAAGAGAATGAATCAATGGATGCGTCCTGTCTAGTAGAAAACTTTCCAGCATTCATCCTTTCCAATTTATGAATGGACTAGGGCTTGCCTTATCTATGGGCAACACCTACTATCTTGCTAAGTTCCTGTTTTCTTCCTGAATTCTGGCCACTCTCCAGAATAGGCTCATGGTTTTGTGTCCAAGATATGTACCACCTCCCAGCTCTGTGACATGGCCATGTACTGGATAACTGAAGGGAATGGCAAGCATCTCAGAAAACTCAGATATCAGTGTGACCAGTAAAGTGTCAGTGGAGTAACCCTGCTTTGGGCCTTTTGCTTACCTATTGTTCTGTTGCCCTGACTCTCAGGAAGGTCTTTGCCTCAGGCTACCCCATTGTGAAGCCTGAAGTAAACAGTTTTCAAATGGAAATGAATGGGCATCACCTGTGGCTTTTTGCTTAATTCCTGTGCAAAGGGATGTGTGTGAATCAGCCTCTTGGCCCTGTGTGAGGCTGTGGCTTAGATTCTCAGCACCTGATGGATTAAAGAAAGATCCCATGTGTGCATCCAAAGCCAAAATGGCAAAAAGAGCAGTCATTGTGGATGAAGTCTCTCGCTTTCCTCTGGAAAGTTCCTGACCTGCATCAAGTGAGAATAGGGATCCTTTGGGTCAAATGAGTTCTTCAAAGCCCTGCAGAGGCTAGCCCATAGGTTCTTGGGTTTTCTCATGTCTCCAATTCACACAAATAATCTATACCCGAAAGTCAGTAGGACTCAAATTGGAGAAGCAGAGCAGTATTAATGGCAGGCGTATTTGATCACTCCTGGTTCACAGGAAGGGTGTCCAGGCCACCCTGACATTAGGCAAATGAGGGGCAGGGGAGCTTATTCTAGACACTGTCTTGGGCTGCCCCCCTCATGGAAACCTCCAGCCAGAGGTTATGATGAGTGTCTATATGGAAGAAGATGAGGGCCATGTGGCAGTGTTTTGGTTTGAATTTTGGGCATTTGTGAGGCATTTGGAAGGGATGACTGGGTCCACCTGGGCTTGAACTCTGGCGTGATTCCCCTTAGAGACTGAGTTCTGGAACTGAACTCAGAGAAGTATTGCCATGAATTGTGTTGGGATTTTAGGAGGCCACGCATGAGAGTTGCCCTTGGAAACTGAGATCTAGGCCCAGGGTGGCTTTCCACAGAGCACTGGGAATCTCAGCCAGGATATCACATGATTTTATTCTTAAAGACCTGGCAGCCATAATTGAGAGTCAAAACACACATGGAACTCACATTGTGGACCCCAAATGGGCCTGGTGTGATGTGACCTTTTGGCCAGTCTTGGGAAGCCTTGCCTCTGAGTGTTTCTCCAGAGCTTTCATTGAAATGAGCTTCCTCACCATTTAGTGGTTCCTGAATGAATAGAAACCCACAGTGCCTCCAAGTTCATCCTGGAAAAATGGCTTGATAAATACCATGAAATTTTTGAAATTCCCATGACCAGGTGGCACTGGAGAACCTTTGGATGTCCTGTTGCTGATCATGAGTGTACCAGACAGTGCCTTGATTGACTGGGTTTCATGAAAATGGTGTAGAACAGAGATGCCAGTAAGTTGGAGCCTGCTGATTAGTGGGGCTAGAGCAGTGGTGTGCAGGTGTGTGATAAAACATCTGTGGTGGGGCCATGTGGATCTGCCATTGGCTTCCACATGGCTTGTGACTGACACGGTGCAGCCAGCAGACCCTTGTATGTAAAGGCATCTTGTTATATGGAGAGGTTTCCGGGCAATGTTCAGAATCAGGTTGCTATGGTCAAGGGGGCAAGCTCTGTGGGATAGAAGCCTGGTTGGTGCATTCTCCTAGGACCCTGAGTCAGCACACGTGACAGAACTCCCTCCAGCACTGTGTCCCAGTTGAACTCCTTGTATTTCAAGAAGCAAATAGGAAACTCCCAGTGAAGCAGCAAGAAACACCAGGAAAAGTGGAGGATGACCAAATGGCCTCACAGTCCACACGGGGAAACACTTTGACCCCAGTGGCCACAGTTGACCTACAAAGAGAGAATTCAGCACTGCTGCCTCATGTTCATTGGAAAATCAGAAACCATGTCCTCCAGGTCACATAGATGCAGAAAAAGCTTTGATGGTCTCACTACAAAGGAAGATAAAGCTGCTGACAACAACATATATTTCAAGGGTCCAACCTCAGAGGCAGTTTCCCAAGAAGTCTTTAGGCCAGCAGAGCTCCATGTTTGTGGAGTGTTTACCCTGTCCATTACTTATGGAAACTCCTCTACCACCTCCAAGCTTGTGAACTCCTGAGCATTTTCCATTGTATATATGTATTCACAGATTTTCTAACTCTTCTCTTCGAATTGTGTCTTACTTGGGGCAAAGGTAATGTCAAGGCATTGTTCTTGATGAGAGTGGGAAGATTTTTGTGTAGCACATCATTGCATACACATTGGATTCATTTTCCTATTTTCCATTCAAAATACTGAATCCCTGACACTAACCCATACCGTCCTAGACTCTGATTACCAATCCTGATATGATGGAGGAATATAACCCAAACAGAATAGCAATACATGCAGTTCAGAGGAGGCATGGTGTATAATTGGACTTTCCTTTGGCATTATAAAGGCTAGGTGTTATTAATCTAGTCCAATTTAAGAGAAGTAGTTCTCCATGTGTTTGTAAAGTTAACAAATATGTGAATTCCTGTCTCCCTTTCTCTGTAGCCTATTCAGCACATGTATTTTTACATGCACATATAGAATCCTACCTGGTATCCCACGTACATTCTTGTGAGGAGGCTGACATGGCAGATACAAATTGTGAGAAGAGATCACTCCTCCTAAACGCTGTTGGAACTGAAAATTCAACCTATGGGTGAGCTTTCTACATGAACAACATGACACATAAATCCATATTCAGTAAATTAAATATTTTTGGATCTGTGGATGATATATATTTCATGATGAATTTTGATTGGCATATATATTTCTACTTTTTAAAGTCTCTGTGTGTTTGTATTGTTTGAATGTGTGTGTGTGTATATATATATATATATATATATATATATATATACACACACACACACACACACACACACACTCTCTCTCTCCAGATTTTTCAAAGTATGAAATATATGTGTCTTAGTATACACTCCCTAAATTCATTCATGTTCAGGTATGTGGATTTATAATTATCTTTTCAAAAGATTATTCTCAGAAATATTCATCCACCTGAAATACACATTTGTTTCCTAGTGAATGGTGCTTAGAAATCCTAATATTTCTACCGTAACTGACCGAGTTTAGCATCAATGCAAGTAGATTCCTATGATACATGATATGTATTTTGACGTTTCTTTTTTTTCGACATGGTACATCACTGTTTCTTCAGTTCATGCACAGCATAGGATACATATTTCATCCACAAGTTCACAATTTCCAGGCATTTGGTTCACTTTCAATCACTTCCTGCTTCAGAACACATGTACTCTTGTATATTTCTGGACTGGCCTTTTCATGAGACTTCTTTCCAAACACATTATTTTCGATTTCCATAATCACTTTTCAAGCAAATCTCACACAGCCTTCATGGTAAACCATAACCCTAACATTACCATTAGATATATAACTGGTTGGAAAGAATGATTTTGTATCAATATTAGATTTCCTATATATTTTCAGGTATCAGTTCAATCCATTATGTAAATTGGAACCAGTTATATTATTTATTCACAGTATGGTCTATTCATGCATTGTCTCTATATTCATAGACCCAGGGTACACCTATTGGTGCCCCCAAATACTAATCAATACATCTTCAAGATATTGCTCCCAGAAATGGTGGAAGAAATACTCATGTCACCTGATCTACATATACATTTTATCACAGTGATATTCTGGACACATAATGCAAAGTTCACACTTATGATTGTACCAAAGTCTAAATGCAAAGTGAGCATGGATTACTAAAAACATCCTTGCCCAGGGGCTTAATGCTCTCAAATGTCAATCCTATTGGTGACTACACAGTTGCTTCGTCCTAAGATTACATATTCAACCTCAACCCTGTTGAAAATATCTAATCCTATCACTCACTTTATACTTTGACTGATTTCCCAATGTCTCTATTGATATCTGCTTTCCTACATAATTTCCCATATTCATTATTGTGACTGACCCTTCACATGTGCTGACATTTACATCTACTCTCTAACTGACACCCTACTGCTAAAGAACTTTAGGTCCAAATGTTATACTCACTCTTCTTCCTAAACCTACTATCTTCCTAATCCTACCTACTATCCCTTTTTGACTGGATGTTCTCTTCCACATTCAATCATCCAAGGTACAAGGTCTTATGCCATTGCATATCAATTTATCTGAGACATCTGTGCAGAATGTAATTCAAAGCTAAGTATCCCAGTCAAGGGCCCAATGCCCTTCTGGGCTTCAAAGCTTACTTAGATTTCTGTTTTCATCCATATACTTCACCTATATATTATTATCAATATCAAAGTTTCCCAATACCATTCTTCATCCAGTAGAATGATTCCTAACCCAAATCAAACATGTTCTTACCCCTAACCATACACTGTTCCCTGAATCCAACTTTACAGAAGAGCAGGGACAGAGTTGGTCTTACAATAGAGGAATGTAGGGGATCTTCCACCTGCTGAGAACTCAAAGGTCCATGCAGAAATGATCCCTGGAGAAGATGTAGGCAGCTCTGAAGGACATGAGAGAGCAAAAGTCATTTTCCATGGTAAGCAACCTGGTCAGGATGAAGGGTTTTGTCTGTATTAGCCTCACTCTTTTTAATGTAGACAAGATGCACCAAACCAGGCCTGTGTGGAAAGCTGTTCCTGGGTGCCTATGGAGGATATACCATTCTAACTTGTGAAAGTGTCACAGGAAGCAGGGGCAGCCTCCATCTCATAGGACTCTTGGAAGCAACTGTTAGGACAATTTGGTTGCCAAGGCAGTGACCTCATTCAGTTCCTGAAGGAAGTG
The DNA here is from genome assembly GCF_045843805.1 of Urocitellus parryii. NCBI lineage: Eukaryota > Metazoa > Chordata > Mammalia > Rodentia > Sciuridae > Urocitellus > Urocitellus parryii. Next base: position 146,361,750 of record NC_135533.1, read on the forward strand.
ACCTCACCTCACTTCTTTTGTGATGGAACTCTCTGAACTTGGCAACCAGGAAGCCAGGCACCCAGAGCCAGTTTCAGTCCCAGTCCCAGTGGGCTCACTTGTTTGCATTTACCAAGGACAGAGTCAGTCTTTCTTGGTACCTACTGATGTGAGGATGACCAAATGCCAGGAAAGCTCTGAAGAGGGGACTTTTCTGAGAAAGCAGGTATTGAGTGGCTCACTGGTGGCTCCTGACAACCTCATTGAGTAGGCCAAGGAGGCCAGATCTGAGAGAGGACGGGCCATTTGGGGGGAACATTGTATGGCCCACCAGTCAGAAGACACTCCGGATAGTCACAGACCTACTTGGGGGAAGGAGGTGCCTTAGTGGGTGTGGGTGTGAGTTTATGGTTTTGTGTCATGTTCTGAGAATAGGTAGGAAAGGCAGTTTGTTTGGTTTGGAGTGGACTGTTTCTAGTAAGTCGTTTGACAAGGCGAGTGTTTCTATGTCTGTGTATCCCACTGTATCCCTGGTTGTAGACATTGGAAAAGAGAATGAATCAATGGATGTGTCCTGTCTAATAGAAAAGTTTCCAGCATTCATCCTTTCCAATTTATGAATGGATTGGGGCTTGCCTTATCTATGGGCAACACCTACTATCTTGCTAAGTTCCTGTTTTCTTCCTGAATTCTGGCCACTCTCCAGAATAGGCTCATGGTTTTGTGTCCAAGATATGTACAACCTCCCAGCTCTGTGACATGGCCATGTACTGGATAATGGCCAAGGGAATGGCAAGCATCTCAGAAAACTCAGCTATCAGTGTGACCAGTAAAGTGTCAGTGGAGAAACCCTGCTTTGGGCCTTTTGCTTACCTAATGTTCTGTTGCCCTGACTCTCAGGAAGGTCTTTGCCTCAGGCTACCCCTTTGTGAAGCCTGAAGTAAACAGTTTTCAAATGGAAATGAATGGGCATCACCTGTGGCTTTTTGCTTAATTCCTGTGCAAAGGGATGTGTGTGAATCAGCCTCTTGGCCCTGTGTGAGGCTGTGGCTTAAGATTCTCAGCACCTGATGGATTAAAGAAAGATCCCATGTGTGCATCCAAAGCCAAAATGGCAAAAAGAGCAGTCATTGTGGATGAAGTCTCTCGCTTTCCTCTGGAAAGTTCCTGACCTGCATCAAGTGAGAATAGGGATACTTTGGGTCAAATGAGTTCTTCAAAGCCCTGCAGAGGCTAGCCCATAGGTTCTTGGGTTTTCTCCTGTCTCCAATTCACACAAAGAATCTATACCCGAAAGTCAGTAGGCCTCAAATTGGAGAAGCAGAGCAGTATTAATGGCAGGCGTATTTGATCACTCCTGGTTCACAGGAAGGGTGTCCAGGCCACCCTGACATTAGGTAAATGAGGGGTAGGGGAGCTTATTCTAGACACTGTCTTGGGCTGCCCCCCAATGGAAACCTCCAGCCAGAGGTTATGATGAGTGTCTATATGGAAGAAGATGAGGGCCATGTGGCAGTGTTTTGGTTTGAATTTTGGGCATTTGTGAGGCATTTGGAAGGGATGACTGGGTCCACCTGGGCTTGAACTCTGGCGTGATTCCCCTTAGAGACTGAGTTCTGGAACTGAACTCAGAGAAGTATTGCCATGAATTGTGTTGGGATTTTAGGAGGCCACGCATGAGAGTTGCCCTTGGAAACTGAGATCTAGGCCCAGGGTGGCTTTCCACAGAGCACTGGGAATCTCAGCCAGGATATCACATGATTTTATTCTTAAAGACCTGGCAGCCATAATTGAGAGTCAAAACACACATGGACCTCACATTGTAGACCCCAAATGGGCCTGGTTTGATGTGACCTTTTGGCCAGTCTTGGGAAGCCTTGCCTCTGAGTGTTTCTCCAGAGCTTTCATTGAAATGAGCTTCCTCGCCATTTAGTGGTTCCTGAATGAATAGAAACCCACAGTGCCTCCAAGTTCATCCTGGAAAAATGGCTTGATAAATACCATGAAATTTTTGAAATTCCCATGACCAGGTGGCACTGGAGAACCTTTGGATGTCCTGTTGCTGATCATGAGTGTACCAGACAGTGCCTTGATTGACTGGGTTTCATGAAAATGGTGTAGACCAGAGATGCCAGTAAGTTGGAGCCTGCTGATTAGTGGGCCTAGAGCAGTGGTGTGCAGGTGTGTGATAAAACATCTGTGGTGGGGCCATGTGGATCTGCCATTGGCTTCCACATGGCTTGTGACTGACACGGTGCAGCCAGCAGACCCTTATATGTAAAGGCATCTTGTTATATGGAGAGGTTTCCAGGCAATATTCAGAATCAGGTTGCTGTGGTCAAGGGGGCAAGCTCTGTGGGATAGAAGCCTGGTTGGTGCATTCTCCTAGGACCCTGAGTCAGCACACGTGACAGAACTCCCTCCAGCACTGTGTCCCAGTTGAACTCCTTGTATTTCATGAAGCAAATAGGAAACTCCCAGTGAAGCAGCAAGAAACACCAGGAAAAGTGGAGGATGACCAAATGGCCTCACAGTCCACACGGGGAAACACTTAGACCCCAGTGGCCACAGTTGACCTACAAAGAGAGAATTCAGCACTGCTGCCTCATGTTCGTTGGAAAATCAGAAACCATGTCCTCCAGGTCACATAGATGCAGAAAAACCTTTGATGGTCTCACTACAAAGGAAGATAAAGCTGCTGACAACAACATATATTTCAAGGGTCCAACCTCAGAGGCAGTTTCCCAAGAAGTCTTTAGGCCAGCAGAGCTCCATGTTTGTGGAGTGTTTACCCTGTCCCTTACTTATGGAAACTCCTCTACCACCTCCAAGCTTGTGAACTCCTGAGCATTTTCCATTGTATATATGTATTCACAGATTTTCTAACTCTTCTCTTAAAATTGTGTCTTACTTGGGGCAAAGGTAATGTCAAGTCATTGTTCTTGATGAGAGTGGGAAGATTTTTGTGTAGCACATCATTGCATACACATTGGATTCATTTTCCTATTTTCCATTCAAAATACTGAATCCCTGACACTAACCCATACCCTCCTAGACTCTGATTACCAATCCTGATATGATGGAGGAAAATAACCCAAACAGAATAGCAATACATGCAGTTCAGAGGAGGCATGGTGTATAATTGGACTTTCCTTTGGCATTATAAAGGCTAGGTGTTATAAATCTAGTCCAATTTAAGAGAAGTAGTTCTCCATGTGTTTGTAAAGTTAACAAATATGTGAATTCCTGTCTCCCTTTCTCTGTAGCCTATTCAGCACATGTATTTTTACATGCACATATAGAATCCTACCTGGTATCCCACGTACATTCTTGTGAGGAGGCTGACATGGCAGATACAAATTGTGAGAAGAGATCACTCCTCCTAAACGCTGTTGGAACTGAAAATTCAACCTATGGGTGAGCTTTCTACATGAACAACATGATACATAAATCCATATTCAGTAAATTAAATATTTTTGGATCTGTGGATGATATATATTTCATGATGAATTTTGATTGGCATATATATTTCTACTTTTTAAAGTCTCTGTGTGTTTGTATTGTTTGAATGTGTGTGTATATATATATATATATATATATATATATATACACACACACACACACACACACACTCTCTCTCTCTCTCTCCAGATTTTTCAAAGTATGAATTATATGTGTCTTATTATACACTCCCTAAATTCATTCATGTTCAGGTATGTGGATTTATAATCATCTTTTCAAAAGATTATTCTCAGAAATATTCATCCACCTGAAATACACATTTGTTTCCTAGTGAATGGTGCTTAGAAATCCTTATATTTCTACAGTAACTAACCGAGTTTAGCATCAATGCAAGTAGATTCCTATGATACATGATATGTATTTTGACGTTTCTTTTTTTTCGACACTGGTACATCACTGTTTCTTCAGTTGATGCACAGCATAGGATATATATTTCATCCACAAGTTCACAATTTCCAGGCATTTGGTTCACTTTCGATCACTTCCTGCTTCAGAACACATGTACTCTTGTATATTTCTGGACTGGCCTTTTCATGAGACTTCTTTCCAAACACATTATTTTCGATTTCCATAATCACTTTTCAAGCAAATCTCAAACAGCCTTCATGGTAAACCATAACCCTAACATTACCATTAGATATATAACTGGTTGGAATGAATGATTTTGTATCAATATTAGATCTCCTATATATTTTCAGGTATCAGTTCAATCCATTATGTAAATTGGAACCAGTTATAGTATTTATTCACAGTATGGTCTATTCATGCATTGTCTCTATATTCATAGACCCAGGGTACACCTATTGGTGCCCCCAAATACTAATCAATACGTCTTCAGATATTGCTCCCAGAAATGGTGGAAGAAATACTCATGTCACCTGATCTACATATACATTTTATCACAGTGATATTCTGGACACATAATGCAAAGTTCACACTTATGATTGTACCAAAGTCTAAATGCAAAGTGAGCATGGATTACTAAAAACATCCTTGCCCAGGGGCTTAATGCTCTCAAATGTCAATCCTATTGGTGACTACACAGTTGCTTCGTCCTAAGATTACATATTCAACCTCAACCCTGTTGAAAATATCTAATCCTATCACTCACTTTATACTTTGACTGATTTCCCAATGTCTCTATTGATATCTGCTTTCCTACATAATTTCCCATATTCATTATTGTGACTGACCCTTCACATGTGCTGACATTTACATCTACTCTCTAACTGACACCCTACTGCTAAAGAACTTTAGGTCCAAATGTTATACTCACTCTTCTTCCTAAACCTACTCTCTTCCTAATCCTACCTACTATCCCTTTTTGACTGGATGTTCTCTTCCACATTCAATCATCCAAGGTACAAGGTCTTATGCCATTGCATATCAATTTATCTGAGACATCTGTGCAGAATGTAATTCAAAGCTAAGTATCCCAGTCAAGGGCCCAATGCCCTTCTGGGCTTCAAAGCTTACTTACATTTCTGTTTTCATACATATACTTCACCTATATATTATTATCAATATCAAAGGTTCCCAATACCATTCTTCATCCAGTAGAATGATTCCTAACCCAAATCAAACATGTTCTTACCCCTAACCATACACTGTTCCCTGAATCCAACTTTACAGAAGAGCAGGGACAGAGTTGGTCTTACAATAGAGGAATGTAGGGGATCTTCCACCTGCTGAGAACTCAAAGGTCCATGCAGAAATGATCCCTGGAGAAGATGTAGGCAGCTCTGAAGGACCTGAGAGAGCAAAAGTTATCTTCCATGGCAAACAACCTGGTCAGGATGAAGGGTTGTGTCTGAATGAGCCGCACTCTTTTAATGTAGACAAGATGGACCAAACCAGGCCTGTGTGGAAAGCTGTTCCTGGGTGCCTATGGAGGATATACCATTCTAACTTGTGAAAGTGTCACAGGAAGCAGGGGCAGCCTCCATCTCATAGGACCCTTGGAAGCAACTGTTAGGACAATTTGGTTGCCAAGGCAGTGACCTCATTCAGTTCCTAAAGGAAGTGACCTCACCTCACTTCCTTGGTGATGGAACTCTCTGAACGTGGCAACCAGGAAGCCAGGCACCCAGAGCCAGTTTCAGTCCCATTCCCAGTGGGCTCACGTGTTTGCATTTACCAAGGACAGAGTCAGTCTTTCTTGGTACCTACTGATGTGAGGATGACCAAATGCCAGGAAAGCTCTGAAGAGGGGACTTTTCTGAGAAAGCAGGTATTGAATGGCTCACTGGTGGCTCCTGACAACTTCATTGAGTAGGCCAAGGAGGCCAGATCTGAGAGAGGACGGGCCATTTTGGGGGAACATTGTATGGCCCACAAGTCAGAAGACACTCCGGATAGTCACAGACCTACTTGGGGGAAGGAGGTGCCTTAGTGGGTGTGGGTGTGAGTTTATGGTTTTGTGTCATGTTCTGAGAATAGGTAGGAAAGGCAGTTTGTTTGGTTTGGAGTGGACTGTTTCTAGTAAGTCCTTTGACAAGGCGAGTGTTTCTATGTCTGTGTATCCCACTGTATCCCTGGTTGTAGACATTGGAAAAGAGAATGAATCAATGGATGCGTCCTGTCTAGTAGAAAACTTTCCAGCATTCATCCTTTCCAATTTATGAATGGACTAGGGCTTGCCTTATCTATGGGCAACACCTACTATCTTGCTAAGTTCCGGTTTTCTTCCTGAATTCTGGCCACTCTCCAGAATAGGCTCATGGTTTTGTGTCCAAGATATGTACCACCTCCCAGCTCTGTGACATGGCCATGTACTGGATAACTGAAGGGAATGGCAAGCATCTCAGAAAACTCAGATATCAGTGTGACCATTAAAGTGTCAGTGGAGAAACCCTGCTTTGGGCCTTTTGCTTACCTATTGTTCTGTTGCCCTGACTCTCAGGAAGGTCTTTGCCTCAGGCTACCCCATTGTGAAACCTGAAGTAAACAGTTTTCAAATGGAAATGAATGGGCATCACCTGTGGCTTTTTGCTTAATTCCTGTGCAAAGGGATGTGTGTGAATCAGCCTCTTGGCCCTGTGTGAGGCTGTGGCTTAGATTCTCAGCACCTGATGGATTAAAGAAAGATCCCATGTGTGCATCCAAAGCCAAAATGGCAAAAAGAGCAGTCATTGTGGATGAAGTCTCTCGCTTTCCTCTGGAAAGTTCCTGACCTGCATCAAGTGAGAATAGGGATCCTTTGGGTGAAACGAGTTCTTCAAAGCCCTGCAGAGGCTAGCCCATAGGTTCTTGGGTTTTCTCATGTCTCCAATTCACACAAAGAATCTATACCCGAAAGTCAGTAGGCCTCAAATTGGAGAAGCAGAGCAGTATTAATGGCAGGCGTATTTGATCACTCCTGGTTCACAGGAAGGGTGTCCAGGCCACCCTGACATTAGGCAAATGAGGGGCAGGGGAGCTTATTCTAGACACTGTCTTGGGCTGCCCCCCTCATGGAAACCTCCAGCCAGAGGTTATGATGAGTGTCTATATGGAAGAAGATGAGGGCCATGTGGCAGTGTTTTGGTTTGAATGTTGGGCATTTGTGAGGCATTTGGAAGGGATGACTGGGTCCACCTGGGCTTGAACTCTGGCGTGATTCCCCTTAGAGACTGAGTTCTATAACTGAACTCAGAGAAGTATTGCCATGAATTGTGTTGGGATTTTAGGAGGCCACGCATGAGAGTTGCCCTTGGAAACTGAGATCTAGGCCCAGGGTGGCTTTCCACAGAGCACTGGGAATCTCAGCCAGGATATCACATGATTTTATTCTTAAAGACCTGGCAGCCATAATTGAGAGTCAAAACACACATGGACCTCACATTGTAGACCTCAAATGGGCCTGGTTTGATGTGACCTTTTGGCCAGTCTTGGGAAGCCTTGCCTCTGAGTGTTTCTCCAGAGCTTTCATTGAAATGAGCTTCCTCACCATTTAGTGGTTCCTGAATGAATAGAAACCCACAGTGCCTCCAAGTTCATCCTGGAAAAATGGCTTGATAAATACCATGAAATTTTTGAAATTCCCATGACCAGGTGGCACTGGAGAACCTTTGGATGTCCTGTTGCTGATCATGAGTGTACCAGACAGTGCCTTGATTGACTGGGTTTCATGAAAATGGTGTAGAACAGAGATGCCAGTAAGTTGGAGCCTGCTGATTAGTGGGCCTAGAGCAGTGGTGTGCAGGTGTGTGATAAAACATCTGTGGTGGGGCCATGTGGATCTGCCATTGGCTTCCACATGGCTTGTGACTGACACGGTGCAGCCAGCAGACCCTTATATGTAAAGGCATCTTGTTATATGGAGAGGTTTCCGGGCAATATTCAGAATCAGGTTGCTGTGGTCAAGGGGGCAAGCTCTGTGGGATAGAAGCCTGGTTGGTGCATTCTCCTAGGACCCTGAGTCAGCACACGTGACAGAACTCCCTCCAGCACTGTGTCCCAGTTGAACTCCTTGTATTTCATGAAGCAAATAGGAAACTCCCAGTGAAGCAGCAAGAAACACCAGGAAAAGTGGAGGATGAACAAATGGCCTCACAGTCCACACGGGGAAACACTTTGACCCCAGTGGCCACAGTTGACCTACAAAGAGAGAATTCAGCACTGGTGCCTCATTTTCATTGGAAAATCAGAAACCATGTCCTCCAGGTCACATAGATGCAGAAAAAGCTTTGATGGTCTCACTACAAAGGAAGATAAAGCTGCTGACAACAACATATATTTCAAGGGTCCAACCTCAGAGGCAGTTTCCCAAGAAGTCTTTAGGCCAGCAGAGCTCCATGTTTGTGGAGTGTTTACCCTGTCCCTTACTTATGGAAACTCCTCTACCACCTCCAAGCTTGTGAACTCCTGAGCATTTTCCATTGTATATATGTATTCACAGATTTTCTAACTCTTCTCTTCGAATTGTGTCTTACTTGGGGCAAAGGTAATGTCAAGGCATTGTTCTTGATGAGAGTGGGAAGATTTTTGTGTAGCACATCATTGCATACACATTGGATTCATTTTCCTATTTTCCATTCAAAATACTGAATCCCTGACACTAACCCATACCGTCCTAGACTCTGATTACCAATCCTGATATGATGGAGGAAAATAACCCAAACAGAATAGCAATACATGCAGTTCAGAGGAGGCATGGTGTATAATTGGACTTTCCTTTGGCATTATAAAGGCTAGGTGTTATAAATCTAGTCCAATTTAAGAGAAGTAGTTCTCCATGTGTTTGTAAAGTTAACAAATATGTGAATTCCTGTCTCCCTTTCTCTGTAGCCTATTCAGCACATGTATTTTTACATGCACATATAGAATCCTACCTGGTATCCCACGTACATTCTTGTGAGGAGGCTGACATGGCAGATACAAATTGTGAGAAGAGATCACTCCTCCTAAACGCTGTTGGAACTGAAAATTCAACCTATGGGTGAGCTTTCTACATGAACAACATGATACATAAATCCATATTCAGTAAATTAAATATTTTTGGATCTGTGGATGATATATATTTCATGATGAATTTTGATTGGCATATATATTTCTACTTTTTAAAGTCTCTGTGTGTTTGTATTGTTTGAATGTGTGTGTGTGTATATATATATATATATATATATATATATATATATATATATATAGACACACACGCACACACACACACACACACACTCTCTCTCTCTCTCCAGATTTTTCAAAGTATGAATTATATGTGTCTTATTATACACTCCCTAAATTCATTCATGTTCAGGTATGTGGATTTATAATTATCTTTTCAAAAGATTATTCTCAGAAATATTCATCCACCTGAAATACACATTTGTTTCCTAGTGAATGGTGCTTAGAAATCCTAATATTTCTACAGTAACTGACCGAGTTTAGCATCAATGCAAGTAGATTCCTATGATACATGATATGTATTTTGACGTTTCTTTTTTTTCGACACTGGTACATCACTGTTTCTTCAGTTGATGCACAGCATAGGATATATATTTCATCCACAAGTTCACAATTTCCAGGCATTTGGTTCACTTTCAATCACTTCCTGCTTCAGAACACATGTACTCTTGTATATTTCTGGACTGGCCTTTTCATGAGACTTCTTTCCAAACACATTATTTTCGATTTCCATAATCACTTTTCAAGCAAATCTCACACAGCCTTCATGGTAAACCATAACCCTAACATTACCATTAGATATATAACTGGTTGGAAAGAATGATTTTGTATCAATATTAGATTTCCTATATATTTTCAGGTATCAGTTCAATCCATTATGTAAATTGGAACCAGTTATATTATTTATTCACAGTATGGTCTATTCATGCATTGTCTCTATATTCATAGACCCAGGGTACACCTATTGGTGCCCCCAAATACTAATCAATACGTCTTCAAGATATTGCTCCCAGAAATGGTGGAAGAAATACTCATGTCACCTGATCTACATATACATTTTATCACAGTGATATTCTGGACACATAATGCAAAGTTCACACTTATGATTGTACCAAACTCTAAATGCAAAGTGAGCATGGATTACTAAAAACATCCTTGCCCAGGGGCTTAATGCTCTCAAATGTCAATCCTATTGGTGACTACACAGTTGCTTCGTCCTAAGATTACATATTCAACCTCAACCCTGTTGACAATATCTAATCCTTTCACTCACTTTATACTTTGACTGATTTCCCAATGTCTCTATTGATATCTGCTTTCCTACATAATTTCCCATATTCATTATTGTGACTGACCCTTCACATGTGCTGACATTTACATCTACTCTCTAACTGACACCCTACGGCTAAAGAACTTTAGGTCCAAATGTTATACTCACACTTCTTCCTAAACCTACTATCTTCCAAATCCTACCTACTATCCCTTTTTGACTGGATATTCTCTTCCACATTCAATCATCCAAGGTACAAGGTCTTATGCCATTGCATATCAATTTATCTGAGACATCTGTGCAGAATGTAATTCAAAGCTAAGTATCCCAGTCAAGGGCCCAATGCCCTTCTGGGCTTCAAAGCTTACTTAGATTTCTGTTTTCATACATATACTTCACCTATACATTATTATCAATATCAAAGGTTCCCAATACCATTCTTCATCCAGTAGAATGATTCCTAACCCAAATCAAACATGTTCTTACCCCTAACCATACACTGTTCCCTCAATCCAACTTTACAGAAGAGCAGGGACAGAGTTGGTCTTACAATAGAGGAATGTAGGGGATCTTCCACCTGCTGAGAACTCAAAGGTCCATGCAGAAATGATCCCTGGAGAAGATGTAGGCAGCTCTGAAGGACATGAGAGAGCAAAAGTCATCTTCCATGGCAAACAACCTGGTCAGGATGAAGGGGTGTGTCTGTATGAGCCGCACTCTTCTTAATGTAGACACGATGGACCAAACCAGGCCTGTGTGGAAAGCTGTTCCTGGGTGCCTATGGAGGATATACCATTCTAACTTGTGAAAGTGTCACAGGAAGCAGGGGCAGCCTCCATCTCATAGGACCCTTGGAAGCAATTGTTAGGACAATTTGGTTGCCAAGGCAGTGACCTCATTCAGTTCCTAAAGGAAGTGACCTCACCTCACTTCCTTGGTGATGGAACTCTCTGAACTTGGCAACCAGGAAGCCAGGCACTCAGAGCCAGTTTCAGTTCAAGTCCCAGTGGGCTGACTTGTTTGCATTTACCAAGGACAGAGTCAGTCTTTCTTGGTACCTACTGATGTGAGGATGACCAAATGCCAGGAAAGCTCTGAAGAGGGGACTTTTCTGAGAAAGCAGGTATTGAATGGCTCACTGGTGGCTCCTGACAACTTCATTGAGTAGGCCAAGGAGGCCAGATCTGAGAGAGGACGGGCCATTTTGGGGGAACATTGTATGGCCCACAAGTCAGAAGACACTCCGGATAGTCACAGACCTACTTGGGGGAAGGAGGTGCCTTAGTGGGTGTGGGTGTGAGTTTATGGTTTTGTGTCATGTTCTGAGAATAGGTAGGAAAGGCAGTTTGTTTGGTTTGGAGTGGACTGTTTCTAGTAAGTCGTTTGACAAGGCGAGTGTTTCTATGTCTGTGTATCCCACTGTATCCCTGGTTGTAGACATTGGAAAAGAGAATGAATCAATGGATGCGTCCTGTCTAGTAGAAAACTTTCCAGCATTCATCCTTTCCAATTTATGAATGGACTGGGGCTTGCCTTATCTATGGGCAACACCTACTATCTTGCTAAGTTCCTGTTTTCTTCCTGAATTCTGGCCACTCTACAGAATAGGCTCATGGTTTTGTGTCCAAGATATGTACCACCTCCCAGCTCTGTGACATGGCCATGTACTGGATAACTGAAGGGAATGGCAAGCATCTCAGAAAACTCAGCTATCAGTGTGACCAGTAAAGTGTCAGTGGAGAAACCCTGCTTTGGGCCTTTTGCTTACCTATTGTTCTGTTGCCCTGACTCTCAGGAAGGTCTTTGCCTCAGGCTACCCCTTTGTGAAGCCTGAAGTAAACAGTTTTCAAATGGAAATGAATGGGCATCACCTGTGGCTTTTTGCTTAATTCCTGTGCAAAGGGATGTGTGTGAATCAGCCTCTTGGCCCTGTGTGAGGCTGTGGCTTAGATTCTCAGCACCTGATGGATTAAAGAAAGATCCCATGTGTGCATCCAAAGCCAAAATGGCAAAAAGAGCAGTCATTGTGGATGAAGTCTCTCGCTTTCCTCTGGAAAGTTCCTGACCTGCATCAAGTGAGAATAGGGATCCTTTGGGTGAAACGAGTTCTTCAAAGCCCTGCAGAGGCTAGCCCATAGGTTCTTGGGTTTTCTCATGTCTCCAATTCACACAAAGAATCTATACCCGAAAGTCAGTAGGCCTCAAATTGGAGAAGCAGAGCAGTATTAATGGCAGGCGTATTTGATCACGCCTGGTTCACAGGAAGGGTGTCCAGGCCACCCTGACATTAGGGAAATGAGGGTCAAGTGAGCTTATTCTAGACACTGACTTGGGCTGCCCCCCTCATGGAAACCTCCAGCCAGAGGTTATGATGAGTGTCTATATGGAAGAAGATGAGGGCCATGTGGCAGTGTTTTGGTTTGAATGTTGGGCATTTGTGAGGCATTTGGAAGGGATGACTTGGTCCACCTGGTCTAAAACTCTGGCGTGATTCCCCTTAGAGACTGAGATCTGGAACTGAACTCAGAGAAGTATTGCCATGAATTGTGTTGGGATTTTAGGAGGCCACGCATGAGAGTTGCCCTTGGAAACTGAGATCTAGGCCCAGGGTGGCTTTCCACAGAGCACTGGGAATCTCAGCCAGGATTTCACATGATTTTATTCTTAAAGAACTGGCAGCCATAATTGAGAGTCAAAACACACAGGGAGCTCACATTGTAGACCTCAATGGGGCTGGTTTGATGTGACCTTTTGGCCAGTCTTGGGAAGCCTTGCCTCTGAGTGTTTCTCCAGAGCTTTCATTGAAATGAGCTTCCTCACCATTTAGTGGTTCCTGAATGAATAGAAACCCACAGTGCCTCCAAGTTCATCCTGGAAAAATGGCTTGATAAATACCATGAAATTTTTGAAATTCCCATGACCAGGTGGCACTGGAGAACCTTTGGATGTCCTGTTGCTGATCATGAGTGTACCAGACAGTGCCTTGATTGACTGGGTTTCATGAAAATGGTGTAGACCAGAGATGCCAGTAAGTTGGAGCCTGCTGATTAGTGGGCCTAGAGCAGTGGTGTGCAGGTGTGTGATAAAACATCTGTCGTGGGGCCATGTGGATCTGCCATTGGCTTCCACATGGCTTGTGACTGAAACGCTGCAGCCAGCAGACCCTTATATGTAAAGGCATCTTGTTATATGGAGAGGTTTCCGGGCAATATTCAGAATCAGGTTGCTATGGTCAAGGGGGCAAGCTCTGTGGGATAGAAGCCTGGTTGGTGCATTCTCCTAGGACCCTGAGTCAGCACACGTGACAGAACTCCCTCCAGCACTGTGTCCCAGTTGAACTCCTTGTATTTCATGAAGCAAATAGGAAACTCCCAGTGAAGCAGCAAGAAACACCAGGAAAAGTGGAGGATGACCAAATGGCCTCACAGTCCACACGGGGAAACACTTTGACCCCAGTGGCCACAGTTGACCTACAAAGAGAGAATTCAGCACTGCTGCCTCATGTTCATTGGAAAATCAGAAACCATGTCCTCCAGGTCACATAGATGCAGAAAAAGCTTTGATGGTCTCACTACAAAGGAAGATAAAGCTCCTGACAACAACATATATTTCAAGGGTCCAACCTCAGAGGCAGTTTCCCAAGAAGTCTTTAGGCCAGCAGAGCTCCATGTTTGTGGAGTGTTTACCCTGTCCCTTACTTATGGAAACTCCTCTACCACCTCCAAGCTTGTGAACTCCTGAGCATTTTCCATTGTATATATGTATTCACAGATTTTCTAACTCTTCTCTTTGAATTGTGTCTTACTTGGGGCAAAGGTAATGTCAAGGCATTGTTCTTGATGAGAGTGGGAAGATTTTTGTGTAGCACATCATTGCATACACATTGGATTCATTTTCCTATTTTCCATTTAAAATAGTAATCCCTGACACTCACCCATACCCTCCTAGACTCTGATTACCAATCCTGATATGATGGAGGAAAATAACCCAAACAGAATAGCAATACATGCAGTTCAGAGGAGGCATGGTGTATAATTGGACTTTCCTTTGGCATTATAAAGGCTAGGTGTTATAAATCTAGTCCAATTTAAGAGAAGTAGTTCTCCATGTGTTTGTAAAGTTAACAAATATGTGAATTCCTGTCTCCCTTTCTCTGTAGCCTATTCAGCACATGTATTTTTACATGCACATATAGAATCCTACCTGGTATCCCACGTACATTCTTGTGAGGAGGCTGACATGGCAGATACAAATTGTGAGAAGAGATCACTCCTCCTAAACGCTGTTGGAACTGAAAATTCAACCTATGGGTGAGCTTTCTACTTGAACAACATGATACATAAATCCATATTCAGTAAATTAAATATTTTTGGATCTGTGGATGATATATATTTCATGATGAATTTTGATTGGCATATATATTTCTACTTTTTAAAGTCTCTGTGTGTTTGTATTGTTTGAATGTGTGTGTGTATATATATATATACACACACACACACACACACACACACACACTCTCTCCAGATTTTTCAAAGTATGAAATATATGTGTCTTATTATACACTCCCTAAATTCATTCATGTTCAGGTATGTGGATTTATAATTATCTTTTCAAAAGATTATTCTCAGAAATATTCATCCACCTGAAATACACATTTGTTTCCTAGTGAATGGTGCTTAGAAATCCTAATATTTCTACCGTAACTGACCGAGTTTAGCATCAATGCAAGTAGATTCCTAGGATACATGATATGTATTTTGACGTTTCTTTTTTTTTCGACACTGGTACATCACTGTTTCTTCAGTTGATGCACAGCATAGGATATATATTTCATCCACAAGTTCACAATTTCCAGGCATTTGGTTCACTTTCAATCACTTCCTGCTTCAGAACACATGTACTCTTGTATATTTCTGGGCTGGCCTTTTCATGAGACTTCTTTCCAAACACATTATTTTCGATTTCCATAATCACTTTTCAAGCAAATCTCACACAGCCTTCATGGTAAACCATAACCCTAACATTACCATTAGATATATAACTGGTTGGAATGAATGATTTTGTATCAATATTAGATTTCCTATATATTTTCAGGTATCAGTTCAATCCATTATGTAAATTGGAACCAGTTATATTATTTATTCACAGTATGGTCTATTCATGCATTGTCTCTATATTCATAGACCCAGGGTACACCTATTGGTGCCCCCAAATACTAATCAATACGTCTTCAAGATATTGCTCCCAGAAATGGTGGAAGAAATACTCATGTCACCTGATCTACATATACATTTTATCACAGTGATATTCTGGACACATAATGCAAAGTTCACACTTATGATTGTACCAAAGTCTAAATGCAAAGTGAGCATGGATTACTAAAAACATCCTTGCCCAGGGGCTTAATGCTCTCAAATGTCAATCCTATTGGTGACTACACAGTTGCTTCGTCCTAAGATTACATATTCAACCTCAACCCTGTTGAAAATATCTAATCCTATCACTCACTTTATACTTTGACTGATTTCCCAATGTCTCTATTGATATCTGCTTTCCTACATAATTTCCCATATTCTTTATTGTGACTGACCCTTCACATGTGCTGACATTTACATCTACTCTCTAACTGACACCCTACTGCTAAAGAACTTTAGGTCCAAATGTTATACTCACTCTTCTTCCTAAACCTACTATCTTCCTAATCCTACCTACTATCCCTTTTTGACTGGATGTTCTCTTCCACATTCAATCATCCAAGTTACAAGGTCTTATGCCATTGCATATCAATTTATCTGAGACATCTGTGCAGAAAGTAATTCAAACCTAAGTATCCCAGTCAAGGGCCCAATGCCCTTCTGGGCTTCAAAGCTTACTTAGATTTCTGTTTTCATACATATACTTCACCTATATATTATTATAAATATCACAGGTTCCCAATACCATTCTTCATCCAGTAGAATGATTCCTAACCCAAATCAAACATGTTCTTACCCCTAACCATACACTGTTCCCTCAATCCAACTTTACAGAAGAGCAGGGACAGAGTTGGTCTTACAATAGAGGAATGTAGGGGATCTTCCACCTGCTGAGAACTCAAAGGTCCATGCAGAAATGATCCCTGGAGAAGATGTAGGCAGCTCTGAAGGACCTGGGAGGGCAAAAGTCATCTTCCATGGCAAACAACCTGGTTAGGATGAAGGGGTGTGTCTGTATGAGCCTCACTCTTTTTAATGTAGACAAGATGGACCAAACCAGGCCTGTGTAGAAAGCTGTTCCTGGGTGCCTATGGAGGATATACCGTTCTAACTTGTGAAAGTGTCACAGGAAGCAGGGGCAACCTCCATCTCATAGGACCCTTGGAAGCAACTGTTAGGACAATTTGGTTGCCAAGGCAGTGACCTCATTCAGTTCCTGAAGGAAGTGACCTCACCTCACTTCTTTTGTGATGGAACTCTCTGAACTTGGCAACCAGGAAGCTAGGCACCCAGAGCCAGTTTCAGTCCCAGTCCCAGTGGGCTGACTTGTTTGCATTTACCAAGGACAGAGTCAGTCTTTCTTGGTACCTACTGATGTGAGGATGACCAAATGCCAGGAAAGCTCTGAAGAGGGGACTTTTCTGAGAAAGCAGGTAGTGAGTGGCTCACTGGTGGCTCCTGACAACCTCATTGAGTAGGCCAAGGAGGCCAGATCTGAGAGAGGATGGGCCATTTTGGGGGAACATTGTATGGCCCACCAGTCAGAAGACACTCCAGATAGTCACAGACCTACTTGGGGGAAGGAGGTGCCTTAGTGGGTGTGGGTGTGAGTTTATGGTTTTGTGTCATGTTCTGAGAATAGGTAGGAAAGGCAGTTTGTTTGGTTTGGAGTGGACTGTTTCTAGTAAGTCATTTGACAAGGCGAGTGTTTCTATGTCTGTGTATCCCACTGTATCCCTGGTTGTAAGACATTGGAAAAGAGAATGAATCAATGGATGTGTCCTGTCTAGTAGAAAACTTTCCAGCATTCATCCTTTCCAATTTATGAATGGACTGGGGCTTGCCTTATCTATGGGCAACACCTACTATCTTGCTAAGTTCCTGTTTTCTTCCTGAATTCTGGCCACTCTCCAGAATAGGCTCATGGTTTTGTGTCCAAGATATGTACCACCTCCCAGCTCTGTGACATGGCCATGTACTGGATAACTGAAGGGAATGGCAAGCATCTCAGAAAACTCAGCTATCAGTGTGACCAGTAAAGTGTCAGTGGAGAAACCCTGCTTTGGGCCTTTTGCTTACCTATTGTTCTGTTGCCCTGACTCTCAGGAAGGTCTTTGCCTCAGGCTACCCCTTTGTGAAGCCTGAAGTAAACAGTTTTCAAATGGAAATGAATGGGCATCACCTGTGGCTTTTTGCTTAATTCCTGTGCAAAGGGATGTGTGTGAATCAGCCTCTTGGCCCTGTGTGAGGCTGTGGCTTAGATTCTCAGCACCTGATGGATTAAAGAAAGATCCCATGTGTGCATCCAAAGCCAAAATGGCAAAAAGAGCAGTCATTGTGGATGAAGTCTCTCGCTTTCCTCTGGAAAGTTCCTGACCTGCATCAAGTGAGAATAGGGATCCTTTGGGTGAAACGAGTTCTTCAAAGCCCTGCAGAGGCTAGCCCATAGGTTCTTGGGTTTTCTCATGTCTCCAATTCACACAAAGAATCTATACCCGAAAGTCAGTAGGCATCAAATTGGAGAAGCAGAGCTGTATTAATGGCAGGTGTATTTGATCACTCCTGGTTCACAGGAAGGGTGTCCAGGCCACCCTGACATTAGGCAAATGAGGGGCAGGGGAGCTCATTCTGGACACTGTCTTGGGCTGCCCCCCTCATGGAAACCTCCAGCCAGAGGTTATGATGAGTGTCTATATGGAAGAAGATGAGGGCCATGTGGCAGTGTTTTGGTTTGAATTTTGGGCATTTGTGAGGCATATGGAAGGGATGACTGTGTCCACCTGGGCTTGAACTCTGGCGTGATTCCCCTTAGAGACTGAGTTCTGGAACTGAACTCAGAGAAGTATTGCCATGAATTGTGTTGGGATTTTAGGAGGCCACGCATGAGAGTTGCCCTTGGAAACTGAGATCTAGGCCCAGGGTGGCTTTCCACAGAGCACTGGGAATCTCAGCCAAGATATCACATGATTTTATTCTTAAAGACCTGGCAGCCATAATTGAGAGTCAAAACACACATGGACCTCACATTGTAGACCCCAAATGGGCCTGGTTTGATGTGACCTTTTGGCCAGTCTTGGGAAGCCTTGCCTCTGAGTGTTTCTCCAGAGCTTTCATTGAAATGAGCTTCCTCACCATTTAGTGGTTCCTGAATGAATAGAAACCCACAGTGCCTCCAAGTTCATCCTGGAAAAATGGCTTGATAAATACCATGAAATTTTTGAAATTCCCATGACCAGGTGGCACTGGAGAACCTTTGGATGTCCTGTTGCTGATCATGAGTGTACCAGACAGTGCCTTGATTGACTGGGTTTCATGAAAATGGTGTAGAACAGAGATGCCAGTAAGTTGGAGCCTGCTGATGAGTGGGCCTAGAGCAGTGGTGTGCAGGTGTATGATAAAACATCTGTGGTGGGGCCATGTGGATCTGCCATTGGCTTCCACATGGCTTGTGACTGACACGGTGCAGCCAGCAGACCCTGATATGTAAAGGCATATTGTTATATGGAGAGGTTTCCGGGCAATGTTCAGAATCAGGTTGCTGTGGTCAAGGGGGCAAGCTCTGTGGGATAGAAGCCTGGTTGGTGCATTCTCCTAGGACCCTGAGTCAGCACACGTGACAGAACTCCCTCCAGCACTGTGTCCCAGTTGAACTCCTTGTATTTCATGAAGCAAATAGGAAACTCCCAGTGAAGCAGCAAGAAACACCAGGAAAAGTGGAGGATGACCAAATGGCCTCACAGTCCACACGGGGAAACACTTTGACCCCAGTGGCCACAGTTGACCTACAAAGAGAGAATTCAGCACTGCTGCCTCATGTTCATTGGAAAATCAGAAACCATGTCCTCCAGGTCACATAGATGCAGAAAAAGCTTTGATGGTCTCACTACAAAGGAAGATAAAGCTCCTGACAACAACATATATTTCAAGGGTCCAACCTCAGAGGCAGTTTCCCAAGAAGTCTTTAGGCCAGCAGAGCTCCATGTTTGTGGAGTGTTTACCCTGTCCCTTACTTATGGAAACTCCTCTACCACCTCCAAGCTTGTGAACTCCTGAGCATTGTCCATTGTATATATGTATTCACAGATTTTCTAACTCTTCTCTTAAAATTGTGTCTTACTTGGGGCAAAGGTAATGTCAAGGCATTGTTCTTGATGAGAGTGGGAAGATTTTTGTGTAGCACAACATTGCATACACATTGGATTCATTTTCCTATTTTCCATTCAAAATACTGAATCCCTGACACTAACCCATACCCTCCTAGACTCTGATTACCAATCCTGATATGATGGAGGAAAATAACCCAAACAGAATAGCAATACATGCAGTTCAGAGGAGGCTTGGTGTATAATTGGACTTTCCTTTGGCATTATAAAGGCTAGGTGTTATAAATCTAGTCCAATTTAAGAGAAGTAGTTCTCCATGTGTTTGTAAAGTTAACAAATATGTGAATTCCTGTCTCCCTTTCTCTGTAGCCTATTCAGCACATGTATTTTTACATGCACATATAGAATCCTACCTGGTATCCCACGTACATTTCTGTGAGGAGGCTGACATGGCAGATACAAATTGTGAGAAGAGATCACTCCTCCTAAACGCTGTTGGAACTGTAAATTCAACCTATGGGTGAGCTTTCTACTTGAACAACATGATACATAAATCCATATTCAGTAAATTAAATATTTTTGGATCTGTGGATGATATATATTTCATGATGAATTTTGATTGGCATATATATTTCGACTTTTTAAAGTCTCTGTGTGTTTGTATTGTTTGAATGTGTGTGTGTGTATATATATATATATATATATATATATATATATATAGACACACACGCACACACACTCTCTCTCCAGATTTTTCAAAGTATGAAATATATGTGTCTTATTATACACGCCCTAAATTCATTCATGTTCAGGTATGTGGATTTATAATTATCTTTTCAAAAGATTATTCTCAGAAATATTCATCCACCTGAAATACACATTTGTTTCCTAGTGAATGGTGCTTAGAAATCCTAATATTTCTACAGTAACTGACCGAGTTTAGCATCAATGCAAGTAGATTCCTATGATACATGATATGTATTTTGACGTTTCTTTTTTTTCGACACTGGTACATCACTGTTTCTTCAGTTGATGCACAGCATAGGATATATATTTCATCCACAAGTTCACAATTTCCAGGCATTTGGTTCACTTTCAATCACTTCCTGCTTCAGAACACATGTACTCTTGTATATTTCTGGACTGGCCTTTTCATGAGACTTCTTTCCAAACACATTATTTTCGATTTCCATAATCACTTTTCAAGCAAATCTCACACAGCCTTCATGGTAAACCATAACCCTAACATTACCATTAGATATATAACTGGTTGGAAAGAATGATTTTGTATCAATATTAGATTTCCTATATATTTTCAGGTATCAGTTCAATCCATTATGTAAATTGGAACCAGTTATATTATTTATTCACAGTATGGTCTATTCATGCATTGTCTCTATATTCATAGACCCAGGGTACACCTATTGGTGCCCCCAAATACTAATCAATACGTCTTCAAGATATTGCTCCCAGAAATGGTGGAAGAAATACTCATGTCACCTGATCTACATATACATTTTATCACAGTGATATTCTGGACACATAATGCAAAGTTCACACTTATGATTGTACCAAAGTCTAAATGCAAAGTGAGCATGGATTACTAAAAACATCCTTGCCCAGGGGCTTAATGCTCTCAAATGTCAATCCTATTGGTGACTACACAGTTGCTTCGTCCTAAGATTACATATTCAACCTCAACCCTGTTGAAAATATCTAATCCTTTCACTCACTTTATACTTTGACTGATTTCCCAATGTCTCTATTGATATCTGCTTTCCTACATAATTTCCCATATTCATTATTGTGACTGACCCTTCACATGTGCTGACATTTACATCTACTCTCAAACTGACACCCTACTGCTAAAGAACTTTAGGTCCAAATGTTATACTCACACTTCTTCCTAAACCTACTATCTTCCAAATCCTACCTACTATCCCTTTTTGACTGGATATTCTCTTCCACATTCAATCATCCAAGGTACAAGGTCTTATGCCATTGCATATCAATTTATCTGAGACATCTGTGCAGAATGTAATTCAAAGCTAAGTATCCCAGTCAAGGGCCCAATGCCCTTCTGGGCTTCAAAGCTTACTTAGATTTCTGTTTTCATACATATACTTCACCTATACATTATTATCAATATCAAAGGTTCCCAATACCATTCTTCATCCAGTAGAATGATTCCTAACCCAAATCAAACATGTTCTTACCCCTAAGCATACACTGTTCCCTCAATCCAACTTTACAGAAGAGCAGGGACAGAGTTGGTCTTACAATAGAGGAATGTAGGGGATCTTCCACCTGCTGAGAACTCAAAGGTCCATGCAGAAATGATCCCTGGAGAAGATGTAGGCAGCTCTGAAGGACATGAGAGAGCAAAAGTCATCTTCCATGGCAAACAACCTGGTCAGGATGAAGGGGTGTGTCTGTATGAGCCGCACTCTTCTTAATGTAGACACGATGGACCAAACCAGGCCTGTGTGGAAAGCTGTTCCTGGGTGCCTATGGAGGATATACCATTCTAACTTGTGAAAGTGTCACAGGAAGCAGGGGCAGCCTCCATCTCATAGGACCCTTGGAAGCAATTGTTAGGACAATTTGGTTGCCAAGGCAGTGACCTCATTCAGTTCCTAAAGGAAGTGACCTCACCTCACTTCCTTGGTGATGGAACTCTCTGAACTTGGCAACCAGGAAGCCAGGCACTCAGAGCCAGTTTCAGTTCAAGTCCCAGTGGGCTGACTTGTTTGCATTTACCAAGGACAGAGTCAGTCTTTCTTGGTACCTACTGATGTGAGGATGACCAAATGCCAGGAAAGCTCTGAAGAGGGGACTTTTCTGAGAAAGCAGGTATTGAATGGCTCACTGGTGGCTCCTGACAACTTCATTGAGTAGGCCAAGGAGGCCAGATCTGAGAGAGGACGGGCCATTTTGGGGGAACATTGTATGGCCCACAAGTCAGAAGACACTCCGGATAGTCACAGACCTACTTGGGGGAAGGAGGTGCCTTAGTGGGTGTGGGTGTGAGTTTATGGTTTTGTGTCATGTTCTGAGAATAGGTAGGAAAGGCAGTTTGTTTGGTTTGGAGTGGACTGTTTCTAGTAAGTCGTTTGACAAGGCGAGTGTTTCTATGTCTGTGTATCCCACTGTATCCCTGGTTGTAGACATTGGAAAAGAGAATGAATCAATGGATGCGTCCTTTCTAGTAGAAAACTTTCCAGCATTCATCCTTTCCAATTTATGAATGGACTGGGGCTTGCCTTATCTATGGGCAACACCTACTATCTTGCTAAGTTCCTGTTTTCTTCCTGAATTCTGGCCACTCTACAGAATAGGCTCATGGTTTTGTGTCCAAGATATGTACCACCTCCCAGCTCTGTGACATGGCCATGTACTGGATAACTGAAGGGAATGGCAAGCATCTCAGAAAACTCAGCTATCAGTGTGACCAGTAAAGTGTCAGTGGAGAAACCCTGCTTTGGGCCTTTTGCTTACCTATTGTTCTGTTGCCCTGACTCTCAGGAAGGTCTTTGCCTCAGGCTACCCCTTTGTGAAGCCTGAAGTAAACAGTTTTCAAATGGAAATGAATGGGCATCACCTGTGGCTTTTTGCTTAATTCCTGTGCAAAGGGATGTGTGTGAATCAGCCTCTTGGCCCTGTGTGAGGCTGTGGCTTAGATTCTCAGCACCTGATGGATTAAAGAAAGATCCCATGTGTGCATCCAAAGCCAAAATGGCAAAAAGAGCAGTCATTGTGGATGAAGTCTCTTGCTTTCCTCTGGAAAGTTCCTGACCTGCATCAAGTGAGAATAGGGATCCTTTGGGTGAAACGAGTTCTTCAAAGCCCTGCAGAGGCTAGCCCATAGGTTCTTGGGTTTTCTCATGTCTCCAATTCACACAAAGAATCTATACCCGAAAGTCAGTAGGCCTCAAATTGGAGAAGCAGAGCAGTATTAATGGCAGGCGTATTTGATCACGCCTGGTTCACAGGAAGGGTGTCCAGGCCACCCTGACATTAGGGAAATGAGGGTCAAGGGAGCTTATTCTAGACACTGTCTTGGGCTGCCCCCCTCATGGAAACCTCCAGCCAGAGGTTATGATGAGTGTCTATATGGAAGAAGATGAGGGCCATGTGGCAGTGTTTTGGTTTGAATGTTGGGCATTTGTGAGGCATTTGGAAGGGATGACTTGGTCCACCTGGTCTAAAACTCTGGCGTGATTCCCCTTAGAGACTGAGATCTGGAACTGAACTCAGAGAAGTATTGCCATGAATTGTGTTGGGATTTTACGAGGCCACGCATGAGAGTTGCCCTTGGAAACTGAGATCTAGGCCCAGGGTGGCTTTCCACAGAGCACTGGGAATCTCAGCCAGGATTTCACATGATTTTATTCTTAAAGAACTGGCAGCCATAATTGAGAGTCAAAACACACAGGGAGCTCACATTGTAGACCTCAATGGGGCTGGTTTGATGTGACCTTTTGGCCAGTCTTGGGAAGCCTTGCCTCTGAGTGTTTCTCCAGAGCTTTCATTGAAATGAGCTTCCTCACCATTTAGTGGTTCCTGAATGAATAGAAACCCACAGTGCCTCCAAGTTCATCCTGGAAAAATGGCTTGATAAATACCATGAAATTTTTGAAATTCCCATGACCAGGTGGCACTGGAGAACCTTTGGATGTCCTGTTGCTGATCATGAGTGTACCAGACAGTGCCTTGATTGACTGGGTTTCATGAAAATGGTGTAGACCAGAGATGCCAGTAAGTTGGAGCCTGCTGATTAGTGGGCCTAGAGCAGTGGTGTGCAGGTGTGTGATAAAACATCTGTCGTGGGGCCATGTGGATCTGCCATTGGCTTCCACATGGCTTGTGACTGAAACGCTGCAGCCAGCAGACCCTTATATGTAAAGGCATCTTGTTATATGGAGAGGTTTCCGGGCAATATTCAGAATCAGGTTGCTATGGTCAAGGGGGCAAGCTCTGTGGGATAGAAGCCTGGTTGGTGCATTCTCCTAGGACCCTGAGTCAGCACACGTGACAGAACTCCCTCCAGCACTGTGTCCCAGTTGAACTCCTTGTATTTCATGAAGCAAATAGGAAACTCCCAGTGAAGCAGCAAGAAACACCAGGAAAAGTGGAGGATGACCAAATGGCCTCACAGTCCACACGGGGAAACACTTTGACCCCAGTGGCCACAGTTGACCTACAAAGAGAGAATTCAGCACTGCTGCCTCATGTTCATTGGAAAATCAGAAACCATGTCCTCCAGGTCACATAGATGCAGAAAAAGCTTTGATGGTCTCACTACAAAGGAAGATAAAGCTCCTGACAACAACATATATTTCAAGGGTCCAACCTCAGAGGCAGTTTCCCAAGAAGTCTTTAGGCCAGCAGAGCTCCATGTTTGTGGAGTGTTTACCCTGTCCCTTACTTATGGAAACTCCTCTACCACCTCCAAGCTTGTGAACTCCTGAGCATTTTCCATTGTATATATGTATTCACAGATTTTCTAACTCTTCTCTTAAAATTGTGTCTTACTTGGGGCAAAGGTAATGTCAAGGCATTGTTCTTGATGAGAGTGGGAAGATTTTTGTGTAGCACATCATTGCATACACATTGGATTCATTTTCCTATTTTCCATTTAAAATAGTAATCCCTGACACTCACCCATACCCTCCTAGACTCTGATTATCAATCCTGATATGATGGAGGAAAATAACCCAAACAGAATAGCAATACATGCAGTTCAGAGGAGGCATGGTGTATAATTGGACTTTCCTTTGGCATTATAAAGGCTAGGTGTTATAAATCTAGTCCAATTTAAGAGAAGTAGTTCTCCATGTGTTTGTAAAGTTAACAAATATGTGAATTCCTGTCTCCCTTTCTCTGTAGCCTATTCAGCACATGTATTTTTACATGCACATATAGAATCCTACCTGGTATCCCACGTACATTCTTGTGAGGAGGCTGACATGGCAGATACAAATTGTGAGAAGAGATCACTCCTAAACGCTGTTGGAACTGAAAATTCAACCTATGGGTGAGCTTTCTACTTGAACAACATGATACATAAATCCATATTCAGTAAATTAAATATTTTTGGATCTGTGGATGATATATATTTCATGATGAATTTTGATTGGCATATATATTTCGACTTTTTAAAGTCTCTGTGTGTTTGTATTGTTTGAATGTGTGTGTGTATATATATATATATACACACACACACACACACACACACACACACACACTCTCTCTCCAGATTTTTCAAAGTATGAAATATATGTGTCTTATTATACACTCCCTAAATTCATTCATGTTCAGGTATGTGGATTTATAATTATCTTTTCAAAAGATTATTCTCAGAAATATTCATCCACCTGAAATACACATTTGTTTCCTAGTGAATGGTGCTTAGAAATCCTAATATTTCTACCGTAACTGACCGAGTTTAGCATCAATGCAAGTAGATTCCTAGGATACATGATATGTATTTTGACGTTTCTTTTTTTTTCGACACTGGTACATCACTGTTTCTTCAGTTGATGCACAGCATAGGATATATATTTCATCCACAAGTTCACAATTTCCAGGCATTTGGTTCACTTTCAATCACTTCCTGCTTCAGAACACATGTACTCTTGTATATTTGTGGGCTGGCCTTTTCATGAGACTTCTTTCCAAACACATTATTTTCGATTTCCATAATCACTTTTCAAGCAAATCTCACACAGCCTTCATGGTAAACCATAACCCTAACATTACCATTAGATATATAACTGGTTGGAATGAATGATTTTGTATCAATATTAGATTTCCTATATATTTTCAGGTATCAGTTCAATCCATTATGTAAATTGGAACCAGTTATATTATTTATTCACAGTATGGTCTATTCATGCATTGTCTCTATATTCATAGACCCAGGGTACACCTATTGGTGCCCCCAAATACTAATCAATACGTCTTCAAGATATTGCTCCCAGAAATGGTGGAAGAAATACTCATGTCACCTGATCTACATATACATTTTATCACAGTGATATTCTGGACACATAATGCAAAGTTCACACTTATGATTGTACCAAAGTCTAAATGCAAAGTGAGCATGGATTACTAAAAACATCCTTGCCCAGGGGCTTAATGCTCTCAAATGTCAATCCTATTGGTGACTACACAGTTGCTTCGTCCTAAGATTACATATTCAACCTCAACCCTGTTGAAAATATCTAATCCTATCACTCACTTTATACTTTGACTGATTTCCCAATGTCTCTATTGATATCTGCTTTCCTACATAATTTCCCATATTCTTTATTGTGACTGACCCTTCACATGTGCTGACATTTACATCTACTCTCAAACTGACACCCTACTGCTAAAGAACTTTAGGTCCAAATGTTATACTCACTCTTCTTCCTAAACCTACTATCTTCCTAATCCTACCTACTATCCCTTTTTGACTGGATGTTCTCTTCCACATTCAATCATCCAAGTTACAAGGTCTTATGCCATTGCATATCAATTTATCTGAGACATCTGTGCAGAAAGTAATTCAAAGCTAAGTATCCCAGTCAAGGGCCCAATGCCCTTCTGGGCTTCAAAGCTTACTTAGATTTCTGTTTTCATACATATACTTCACCTATATATTATTATAAATATCACAGGTTCCCAATACCATTCTTCATCCAGTAGAATGATTCCTAACCCAAATCAAACATGTTCTTACCCCTAACCATACACTGTTCCCTCAATCCAACTTTACAGAAGAGCAGGGACAGAGTTGGTCTTACAATAGAGGAATGTAGGGGATCTTCCACCTGCTGAGAACTCAAAGGTCCATGCAGAAATGATCCCTGGAGAAGATGTAGGCAGCTCTGAAGGACCTGGGAGGGCAAAAGTCATCTTCCATGGCAAACAACCTGGTCAGGATGAAGGGGTGTGTCTGTATGAGCCTCACTCTTTTTAATGTAGACAAGATGGACCAAACCAGGCCTGTGTAGAAAGCTGTTCCTGGGTGCCTATGGAGGATATACTGTTCTAACTTGTGAAAGTGTCACAGGAAGCAGGGGCAACCTCCATCTCATAGGACCCTTGGAAGCAACTGTTAGGACAATTTGGTTGCCAAGGCAGTGACCTCATTCAGTTCCTGAAGGAAGTGACCTCACCTCACTTCTTTTGTGATGGAACTCTCTGAACTTGGCAACCAGGAAGCTAGGCACCCAGAGCCAGTTTCAGTCCCAGTCCCAGTGGGCTGACTTGTTTGCATTTACCAAGGACAGAGTCAGTCTTTCTTGGTACCTACTGATGTGAGGATGACCAAATGCCAGGAAAGCTCTGAAGAGGGGACTTTTCTGAGAAAGCAGGTAGTGAGTGGCTCACTGGTGGCTCCTGACAACCTCATTGAGTAGGCCAAGGAGGCCAGATCTGAGAGAGGATGGGCCATTTTGGGGGAACATTGTATGGCCCACCAGTCAGAAGACACTCCAGATAGTCACAGACCTACTTGGGGGAAGGAGGTGCCTTAGTGGGTGTGGGTGTGAGTTTATGGTTTTGTGTCATGTTCTGAGAATAGGTAGGAAAGGCAGTTTGTTTGGTTTGGAGTGGACTGTTTCTAGTAAGTCATTTGACAAGGCGAGTGTTTCTATGTCTGTGTATCCCACTGTATCCCTGGTTGTAAGACATTGGAAAAGAGAATGAATCAATGGATGTGTCCTGTCTAGTAGAAAACTTTCCAGCATTCATCCTTTCCAATTTATGAATGGACTGGGGCTTGCCTTATCTATGGGCAACACCTACTATCTTGCTAAGTTCCTGTTTTCTTCCTGAATTCTGGCCACTCTCCAGAATAGGCTCATGGTTTTGTGTCCAAGATATGTACCACCTCCCAGCTCTGTGACATGGCCATGTACTGGATAACTGAAGGGAATGGCAAGCATCTCAGAAAACTCAGCTATCAGTGTGACCAGTAAAGTGTCAGTGGAGAAACCCTGCTTTGGGCCTTTTGCTTACCTATTGTTCTGTTGCCCTGACTCTTAGGAAGGTCTTTGCCTCAGGCTACCCCTTTGTGAAGCCTGAAGTAAACAGTTTTCAAATGGAAATGAATGGGCATCACCTGTGGCTTTTTGCTTAATTCCTGTGCAAAGGGATGTGTGTGAATCAGCCTCTTGGCCCTGTGTGAGGCTGTGGCTTAGATTCTCAGCACCTGATGGATTAAAGAAAGATCCCATGTGTGCATCCAAAGCCAAAATGGCAAAAAGAGCAGTCATTGTGGATGAAGTCTCTCGCTTTCCTCTGGAAAGTTCCTGACCTGCATCAAGTGAGAATAGGGATCCTTTGGGTGAAACGAGTTCTTCAAAGCCCTGCAGAGGCTAGCCCATAGGTTCTTGGGTTTTCTCATGTCTCCAATTCACACAAAGAATCTATACCCGAAAGTCAGTAGGCATCAAATTGGAGAAGCAGAGCTGTATTAATGGCAGGTGTATTTGATCACTCCTGGTTCACAGGAAGGGTGTCCAGGCCACCCTGACATTAGGCAAATGAGGGGCAGGGGAGCTCATTCTGGACACTGTCTTGGGCTGCCCCCCTCATGGAAACCTCCAGCCAGAGGTTATGATGAGTGTCTATATGGAAGAAGATGAGGGCCATGTGGCAGTGTTTTGGTTTGAATTTTGGGCATTTGTGAGGCATATGGAAGGGATGACTGTGTCCACCTGGGCTTGAACTCTGGCGTGATTCCCCTTAGAGACTGAGTTCTGGAACTGAACTCAGAGAAGTATTGCCATGAATTGTGTTGGGATTTTAGGAGGCCACGCATGAGAGTTGCCCTTGGAAACTGAGATCTAGGCCCAGGGTGGCTTTCCACAGATCACTGGGAATCTCAGCCAAGATATCACATGATTTTATTCTTAAAGACCTGGCAGCCATAATTGAGAGTCAAAACACACATGGACCTCACATTGTAGACCCCAAATGGGCCTGGTTTGATGTGACCTTTTGGCCAGTCTTGGGAAGCCTTGCCTCTGAGTGTTTCTCCAGAGCTTTCATTGAAATGAGCTTCCTCACCATTTAGTGGTTCCTGAATGAATAGAAACCCACAGTGCCTCCAAGTTCATCCTGGAAAAATGGCTTGATAAATACCATGAAATTTTTGAAATTCCCATGACCAGGTGGCACTGGAGAACCTTTGGATGTCCTGTTGCTGATCATGAGTGTACCAGACAGTGCCTTGATTGACTGGGTTTCATGAAAATGGTGTAGAACAGAGATGCCAGTAAGTTGGAGCCTGCTGATGAGTGGGCCTAGAGCAGTGGTGTGCAGGTGTATGATAAAACATCTGTGGTGGGGCCATGTGGATCTGCCATTGGCTTCCACATGGCTTGTGACTGACACGGTGCAGCCAGCAGACCCTGATATGTAAAGGCATATTGTTATATGGAGAGGTTTCCGGGCAATGTTCAGAATCAGGTTGCTGTGGTCAAGGGGGCAAGCTCTGTGGGATAGAAGCCTGGTTGGTGCATTCTCCTAGGACCCTGAGTCAGCACACGTGACAGAACTCCCTCCAGCACTGTGTCCCAGTTGAACTCCTTGTATTTCATGAAGCAAATAGGAAACTCCCAGTGAAGCAGCAAGAAACACCAGGAAAAGTGGAGGATGACCAAATGGCCTCACAGTCCACACGGGGAAACACTTTGACCCCAGTGGCCACAGTTGACCTACAAAGAGAGAATTCAGCACTGCTGCCTCATGTTCATTGGAAAATCAGAAACCATGTCCTCCAGGTCACATAGATGCAGAAAAAGCTTTGATGGTCTCACTACAAAGGAAGATAAAGCTCCTGACAACAACATATATTTCAAGGGTCCAACCTCAGAGGCAGTTTCCCAAGAAGTCTTTAGGCCAGCAGAGCTCCATGTTTGTGGAGTGTTTACCCTGTCCCTTACTTATGGAAACTCCTCTACCACCTCCAAGCTTGTGAACTCCTGAGCATTGTCCATTGTATATATGTATTCACAGATTTTCTAACTCTTCTCTTAAAATTGTGTCTTACTTGGGGCAAAGGTAATGTCAAGGCATTGTTCTTGATGAGAGTGGGAAGATTTTTGTGTAGCACATCATTGCATACACATTGGATTCATTTTCCTATTTTCCATTCAAAATACTGAATCCCTGACACTAACCCATACCCTCCTAGACTCTGATTACCAATCCTGATATGATGGAGGAAAATAACCCAAACAGAATAGCAATACATGCAGTTCAGAGGAGGCATGGTGTATAATTGGACTTTCCTTTGGCATTATAAAGGCTAGGTGTTATAAATCTAGTCCAATTTAAGAGAAGTAGTTCTCCATGTGTTTGTAAAGTTAACAAATATGTGAATTCCTGTCTCCCTTTCTCTGTAGCCTATTCAGCACATGTATTTTTACATGCACATATAGAATCCTACCTGGTATCCCACGTACATTTCTGTGAGGAGGCTGACATGGCAGATACAAATTGTGAGAAGAGATCACTCCTCCTAAACGCTGTTGGAACTGTAAATTCAACCTATGGGTGAGCTTTCTACTTGAACAACATGATACATAAATCCATATTCAGTAAATTAAATATTTTTGGATCTGTGGATGATATATATTTCATGATGAATTTTGATTGGCATATATATTTCGACTTTTTAAAGTCTCTGTGTGTTTGTATTGTTTGAATGTGTGTGTGTGTCTATATATATATATATATATATATATATATATATATAGACACACACGCACACACACTCTCTCTCCAGATTTTTCAAAGTATGAAATATATGTGTCTTATTATACACGCCCTAAATTCATTCATGTTCAGGTATGTGGATTTATAATCATCTTTTCAAAAGATTATTCTCAGAAATATTCATCCACCTGAAATACACATTTGTTTCCTAGTGAATGGTGCTTAGAAATCCTAATATTTCTACAGTAACTGACCGAGTTTAGCATCAATGCAAGTAGATTCCTATGATACATGATGTGTATTTTGACGTTTCTTTTTTTTTCGACACTGGTACATCACTCTTTCTTCAGTTGATGCACAGCATAGGATATATATTTCATCCACAAGTTCACAATTTCCAGGCATTTGGTTCACTTTCAATCACTTCCTGCTTCAGAACACATGTACTCTTGTATATTTCTGGACTGGCCTTTTCATGAGACTTCTTTCCAAACACATTATTTTCGATTTCCATAATCACTTTTCAAGCAAATCTCACACAGCCTTCATGGTAAACCATAACCCTAACATTACCATTAGATATATAACTGGTTGGAGTGAATGATTTTGTATCAATATTAGATTTCCTATATATTTTCAGGTATCAGTTCAATCCATTATGTAAATTGGAACCAGTTATATTATTTATTCACAGTATGGTCTATTCATGCATTGTCTCTATATTCATAGACACAGGGTACACCTATTGGTGCCCCCAAATACTAATCAATACGTCTTCAAGATATTGCTCCCAGAAATGGTGGAAGAAATACTCATGTCACCTGATCTACATATACATTTTATCACAGTGATATTCTTGACACATAATGCAAAGTTCACACTTATGATTGTACCAAAGTCTAAATGCAAAGTGAGCATGGATTACTAAAAACATCCTTGCCCAGGGGCTTAATGCTCTCAAATGTCAATCCTATTGGTGACTACAGAGTTGCTTCGTCCTAAGATTACATATTCAACCTCATCCCTGTTGAGAATATCTAATCCGATCACTCACTTTATACTTTGATTGATTTCCCTATGTCTCTATTGATATCTGCTTTCCTACATAATTTCCCATATTCATTATTGTGACTGACCCTTCACATGTGCTGACATTTACATCTACTCTCTAACTGACACCCTACTGCTAAAGAACTTTAGGTCCAAATGTTATACTCACTCTTCTTCCTAAACCTACTCTCTTCCTAATCCTACCTACTATCCCTTTTTGACTGGATGTTCTCTTCCACATTCAATCATCCAAGGTACAAGGTCTTATGCCATTGCATATCAATTTATCTGAGACATCTGTGCAGAATGTAATTCAAAGCTAAGTATCCCAGTCAAGGGCCCAATGCCCTTCTGGGCTTCAAAGCTTACTTAGATTTCTGTTTTCATACATATACTTCACCTATATATTATTATCAATATCAAAGGTTCCCAATACCATTCTACATCCAGTAGAATGATTCCTAACCCAAATCAAACATGTTCTTACCCCTAACCATACACTGTTCCCTCAATCCAACTTTACAGAAGAGCAGGGACAGAGTTGGTCTTACAATAGAGGAATGTAGGGGATCTTCCACCTGCTGAGAACTCAAAGGTCCATGCAGAAATGATCCCTGGAGAAGATGTAGGCAGCTCTGAAGGACATGAGAGAGCAAAAGTCATCTTCCATGGCAAACAACCTGGTCAGGATGAAGGGGTGTGTCTGTATGAGCCGCACTCTTCTTAATGTAGACACGATGGACCAAACCAGGCCTGTGTGGAAAGCTGTTCCTGGGTGCCTATGGAGGATATACCATTCTAACTTGTGAAAGTGTCACAGGAAGCAGGGGCAGCCTCCATCTCATAGGACCCTTGGAAGCAATTGTTAGGACAATTTGGTTGCCAAGGCAGTGACCTCATTCAGTTCCTAAAGGAAGTGACCTCACCTCACTTCCTTGGTGATGGAACTCTCTGAACTTGGCAACCAGGAAGCCAGGCACTCAGAGCCAGTTTCAGTTCAAGTCCCAGTGGGCTGACTTGTTTGCATTTACCAAGGACAGAGTCAGTCTTTCTTGGTACCTACTGATGTGAGGATGACCAAATGCCAGGAAAGCTCTGAAGAGGGGACTTTTCTGAGAAAGCAGGTATTGAATGGCTCACTGGTGGCTCCTGACAACTTCATTGAGTAGGCCAAGGAGGCCAGATCTGAGAGAGGACGGGCCATTTTGGGGGAACATTGTATGGCCCACAAGTCAGAAGACACTCCGGATAGTCACAGACCTACTTGGGGGAAGGAGGTGCCTTAGTGGGTGTGGGTGTGAGTTTATGGTTTTGTGTCATGTTCTGAGAATAGGTAGGAAAGGCAGTTTGTTTGGTTTGGAGTGGACTGTTTCTAGTAAGTCGTTTGACAAGGCGAGTGTTTCTATGTCTGTGTATCCCACTGTATCCCTGGTTGTAGACATTGGAAAAGAGAATGAATCAATGGATGCGTCCTGTCTAGTAGAAAACTTTCCAGCATTCATCCTTTCCAATTTATGAATGGACTGGGGCTTGCCTTATCTATGGGCAACACCTACTATCTTGCTAAGTTCCTGTTTTCTTCCTGAATTCTGGCCACTCTACAGAATAGGCTCATGGTTTTGTGTCCAAGATATGTACCACCTCCCAGCTCTGTGACATGGCCATGTACTGGATAACTGAAGGGAATGGCAAGCATCTCAGAAAACTCAGCTATCAGTGTGACCAGTAAAGTGTCAGTGGAGAAACCCTGCTTTGGGCCTTTTGCTTACCTATTGTTCTGTTGCCCTGACTCTCAGGAAGGTCTTTGCCTCAGGCTACCCCTTTGTGAAGCCTGAAGTAAACAGTTTTCAAATGGAAATGAATGGGCATCACCTGTGGCTTTTTGCTTAATTCCTGTGCAAAGGGATGTGTGTGAATCAGCCTCTTGGCCCTGTGTGAGGCTGTGGCTTAGATTCTCAGCACCTGATGGATTAAAGAAAGATCCCATGTGTGCATCCAAAGCCAAAATGGCAAAAAGAGCAGTCATTGTGGATGAAGTCTCTCGCTTTCCTCTGGAAAGTTCCTGACCTGCATCAAGTGAGAATAGGGATCCTTTGGGTGAAACGAGTTCTTCAAAGCCCTGCAGAGGCTAGCCCATAGGTTCTTGGGTTTTCTCATGTCTCCAATTCACACAAAGAATCTATACCCGAAAGTCAGTAGGCCTCAAATTGGAGAAGCAGAGCAGTATTAATGGCAGGCGTATTTGATCACGCCTGGTTCACAGGAAGGGTGTCCAGGCCACCCTGACATTAGGGAAATGAGGGTCAAGTGAGCTTATTCTAGACACTGACTTGGGCTGCCCCCCTCATGGAAACCTCCAGCCAGAGGTTATGATGAGTGTCTATATGGAAGAAGATGAGGGCCATGTGGCAGTGTTTTGGTTTGAATGTTGGGCATTTGTGAGGCATTTGGAAGGGATGACTTGGTCCACCTGGTCTAAAACTCTGGCGTGATTCCCCTTAGAGACTGAGATCTGGAACTGAACTCAGAGAAGTATTGCCATGAATTGTGTTGGGATTTTAGGAGGCCACGCATGAGAGTTGCCCTTGGAAACTGAGATCTAGGCCCAGGGTGGCTTTCCACAGAGCACTGGGAATCTCAGCCAGGATTTCACATGATTTTATTCTTAAAGAACTGGCAGCCATAATTGAGAGTCAAAACACACAGGGAGCTCACA
Organism: Urocitellus parryii; assembly: GCF_045843805.1. NCBI lineage: Eukaryota > Metazoa > Chordata > Mammalia > Rodentia > Sciuridae > Urocitellus > Urocitellus parryii. The sequence goes on from NC_135533.1 coordinate 146,396,685, forward strand.
TTGTAGACCTCAATGGGGCTGGTTTGATGTGACCTTTTGGCCAGTCTTGGGAAGCCTTGCCTCTGAGTGTTTCTCCAGAGCTTTCATTGAAATGAGCTTCCTCACCATTTAGTGGTTCCTGAATGAATAGAAACCCACAGTGCCTCCAAGTTCATCCTGGAAAAATGGCTTGATAAATACCATGAAATTTTTGAAATTCCCATGACCAGGTGGCACTGGAGAACCTTTGGATGTCCTGTTGCTGATCATGAGTGTACCAGACAGTGCCTTGATTGACTGGGTTTCATGAAAATGGTGTAGACCAGAGATGCCAGTAAGTTGGAGCCTGCTGATTAGTGGGCCTAGAGCAGTGGTGTGCAGGTGTGTGATAAAACATCTGTCGTGGGGCCATGTGGATCTGCCATTGGCTTCCACATGGCTTGTGACTGAAACGCTGCAGCCAGCAGACCCTTATATGTAAAGGCATCTTGTTATATGGAGAGGTTTCCGGGCAATATTCAGAATCAGGTTGCTATGGTCAAGGGGGCAAGCTCTGTGGGATAGAAGCCTGGTTGGTGCATTCTCCTAGGACCCTGAGTCAGCACACGTGACAGAACTCCCTCCAGCACTGTGTCCCAGTTGAACTCCTTGTATTTCATGAAGCAAATAGGAAACTCCCAGTGAAGCAGCAAGAAACACCAGGAAAAGTGGAGGATGACCAAATGGCCTCACAGTCCACACGGGGAAACACTTTGACCCCAGTGGCCACAGTTGACCTACAAAGAGAGAATTCAGCACTGCTGCCTCATGTTCATTGGAAAATCAGAAACCATGTCCTCCAGGTCACATAGATGCAGAAAAAGCTTTGATGGTCTCACTACAAAGGAAGATAAAGCTCCTGACAACAACATATATTTCAAGGGTCCAACCTCAGAGGCAGTTTCCCAAGAAGTCTTTAGGCCAGCAGAGCTCCATGTTTGTGGAGTGTTTACCCTGTCCCTTACTTATGGAAACTCCTCTACCACCTCCAAGCTTGTGAACTCCTGAGCATTTTCCATTGTATATATGTATTCACAGATTTTCTAACTCTTCTCTTTGAATTGTGTCTTACTTGGGGCAAAGGTAATGTCAAGGCATTGTTCTTGATGAGAGTGGGAAGATTTTTGTGTAGCACATCATTGCATACACATTGGATTCATTTTCCTATTTTCCATTTAAAATAGTAATCCCTGACACTCACCCATACCCTCCTAGACTCTGATTACCAATCCTGATATGATGGAGGAAAATAACCCAAACAGAATAGCAATACATGCAGTTCAGAGGAGGCATGGTGTATAATTGGACTTTCCTTTGGCATTATAAAGGCTAGGTGTTATAAATCTAGTCCAATTTAAGAGAAGTCGTTCTCCATGTGTTTGTAAAGTTAACAAATATGTGAATTCCTGTCTCCCTTTCTCTGCAGCCTATTCAGCACATGTATTTTTACATGCACATATAGAATCCTACCTGGTATCCCACGTACATTCTTGTGAGGAGGCTGACATGGCAGATACAAATTGTGAGAAGAGATCACTCCTCCTAAACGCTGTTGGAACTGAAAATTCAACCTATGGGTGAGCTTTCTACTTGAACAACATGATACATAAATCCACATTCAGTAAATTAAATATTTTTGGATCTGTGGATGATATATATTTCATGATGAATTTTTATTGGCTTATATATTTCTACTTTTTAAAGTCTCTGTGTGTTTGTATTGTTTGAATGTGTATATATATATATATATATATATATATACACACACACACACACTCACACTCTCCAGATTTTTCAAAGTATGAAATATATGTGTCTTATTATACACGCCCTAAATTCATTCATGTTCAGGTATGTGGATTTATAATTATCTTTTCAAAAGATTATTCTCAGAAATATTCATCCACCTGAAATACACATTTGTTTCCTAGTGAATGGTGCTTAGAAATCCTAATATTTCTACAGTAACTGACCGAGTTTAGCATCAATGCAAGTAGATTCCTATGATACATGATATGTATTTTGACGTTTCTTTTTTTTCGACACTGGTACATCACTGTTTCTTCAGTTGATGCACAGCATAGGATATATATTTCATCCACAAGTTCACAATTTCCAGGCATTTGGTTCACTTTCAATCACTTCCTGCTTCAGAACACATGTACTCTTGTATATTTCTGGACTGGCCTTTTCATGAGACTTCTTTCCAAACACATTATTTTCGATTTCCATAATCACTTTTCAAGCAAATCTCACACAGCCTTCATGGTAAACCATAACCCTAACATTACCATTAGATATATAACTGGTTGGAAAGAATGATTTTGTATCAATATTAGATTTCCTATATATTTTCAGGTATCAGTTCAATCCATTATGTAAATTGGAACCAGTTATATTATTTATTCACAGTATGGTCTATTCATGCATTGTCTCTATATTCATAGACCCAGGGTACACCTATTGGTGCCCCCAAATACTAATCAATACGTCTTCAAGATATTGCTCCCAGAAATGGTGGAAGAAATACTCATGTCACCTGATCTACATATACATTTTATCACAGTGATATTCTGGACACATAATGCAAAGTTCACACTTATGATTGTACCAAAGTCTAAATGCAAAGTGAGCATGGATTACTAAAAACATCCTTGCCCAGGGGCTTAATGCTCTCAAATGTCAATCCTATTGGTGACTACACAGTTGCTTCGTCCTAAGATTACATATTCAACCTCAACCCTGTTGACAATATCTAATCCTTTCACTCACTTTATACTTTGACTGATTTCCCAATGTCTCTATTGATATCTGCTTTCCTACATAATTTCCCATATTCATTATTGTGACTGACCCTTCACATGTGCTGACATTTACATCTACTCTCTAACTGACACCCTACTGCTAAAGAACTTTAGGTCCAAATGTTATACTCACACTTCTTCCTAAACCTACTATCTTCCAAATCCTACCTACTATCCCTTTTTGACTGGATATTCTCTTCCACATTCAATCATCCAAGGTACAAGGTCTTATGCCATTGCATATCAATTTATCTGAGACATCTGTGCAGAATGTAATTCAAAGCTAAGTATCCCAGTCAAGGGCCCAATGCCCTTCTGGGCTTCAAAGCTTACTTAGATTTCTGTTTTCATACATATACTTCACCTATACATTATTATCAATATCAAAGGTTCCCAATACCATTCTTCATCCAGTAGAATGATTCCTAACCCAAATCAAACATGTTCTTACCCCTAAGCATACACTGTTCCCTCAATCCAACTTTACAGAAGAGCAGGGACAGAGTTGGTCTTACAATAGAGGAATGTAGGGGATCTTCCACCTGCTGAGAACTCAAAGGTCCATGCAGAAATGATCCCTGGAGAAGATGTAGGCAGCTCTGAAGGACATGAGAGAGCAAAAGTCATCTTCCATGGCAAACAACCTGGTCAGGATGAAGGGGTGTGTCTGTATGAGCCGCACTCTTCTTAATGTAGACACGATGGACCAAACCAGGCCTGTGTGGAAAGCTGTTCCTGGGTGCCTATGGAGGATATACCATTCTAACTTGTGAAAGTGTCACAGGAAGCAGGGGCAGCCTCCATCTCATAGGACCCTTGGAAGCAATTGTTAGGACAATTTGGTTGCCAAGGCAGTGACCTCATTCAGTTCCTAAAGGAAGTGACCTCACCTCACTTCCTTGGTGATGGAACTCTCTGAACTTGGCAACCAGGAAGCCAGGCACTCAGAGCCAGTTTCAGTTCAAGTCCCAGTGGGCTGACTTGTTTGCATTTACCAAGGACAGAGTCAGTCTTTCTTGGTACCTACTGATGTGAGGATGACCAAATGCCAGGAAAGCTCTGAAGAGGGGACTTTTCTGAGAAAGCAGGTATTGAATGGCTCACTGGTGGCTCCTGACAACTTCATTGAGTAGGCCAAGGAGGCCAGATCTGAGAGAGGACGGGCCATTTTGGGGGAACATTGTATGGCCCACAAGTCAGAAGACACTCCGGATAGTCACAGACCTACTTGGGGGAAGGAGGTGCCTTAGTGGGTGTGGGTGTGAGTTTATGGTTTTGTGTCATGTTCTGAGAATAGGTAGGAAAGGCAGTTTGTTTGGTTTGGAGTGGACTGTTTCTAGTAAGTCGTTTGACAAGGCGAGTGTTTCTATGTCTGTGTATCCCACTGTATCCCTGGTTGTAGACATTGGAAAAGAGAATGAATCAATGGATGCGTCCTTTCTAGTAGAAAACTTTCCAGCATTCATCCTTTCCAATTTATGAATGGACTGGGGCTTGCCTTATCTATGGGCAACACCTACTATCTTGCTAAGTTCCTGTTTTCTTCCTGAATTCTGGCCACTCTACAGAATAGGCTCATGGTTTTGTGTCCAAGATATGTACCACCTCCCAGCTCTGTGACATGGCCATGTACTGGATAACTGAAGGGAATGGCAAGCATCTCAGAAAACTCAGCTATCAGTGTGACCAGTAAAGTGTCAGTGGAGAAACCCTGCTTTGGGCCTTTTGCTTACCTATTGTTCTGTTGCCCTGACTCTCAGGAAGGTCTTTGCCTCAGGCTACCCCTTTGTGAAGCCTGAAGTAAACAGTTTTCAAATGGAAATGAATGGGCATCACCTGTGGCTTTTTGCTTAATTCCTGTGCAAAGGGATGTGTGTGAATCAGCCTCTTGGCCCTGTGTGAGGCTGTGGCTTAGATTCTCAGCACCTGATGGATTAAAGAAAGATCCCATGTGTGCATCCAAAGCCAAAATGGCAAAAAGAGCAGTCATTGTGGATGAAGTCTCTTGCTTTCCTCTGGAAAGTTCCTGACCTGCATCAAGTGAGAATAGGGATCCTTTGGGTGAAACGAGTTCTTCAAAGCCCTGCAGAGGCTAGCCCATAGGTTCTTGGGTTTTCTCATGTCTCCAATTCACACAAAGAATCTATACCCGAAAGTCAGTAGGCCTCAAATTGGAGAAGCAGAGCAGTATTAATGGCAGGCGTATTTGATCACGCCTGGTTCACAGGAAGGGTGTCCAGGCCACCCTGACATTAGGGAAATGAGGGTCAAGGGAGCTTATTCTAGACACTGTCTTGGGCTGCCCCCCTCATGGAAACCTCCAGCCAGAGGTTATGATGAGTGTCTATATGGAAGAAGATGAGGGCCATGTGGCAGTGTTTTGGTTTGAATGTTGGGCATTTGTGAGGCATTTGGAAGGGATGACTTGGTCCACCTGGTCTAAAACTCTGGCGTGATTCCCCTTAGAGACTGAGATCTGGAACTGAACTCAGAGAAGTATTGCCATGAATTGTGTTGGGATTTTACGAGGCCACGCATGAGAGTTGCCCTTGGAAACTGAGATCTAGGCCCAGGGTGGCTTTCCACAGAGCACTGGGAATCTCAGCCAGGATTTCACATGATTTTATTCTTAAAGAACTGGCAGCCATAATTGAGAGTCAAAACACACAGGGAGCTCACATTGTAGACCTCAATGGGGCTGGTTTGATGTGACCTTTTGGCCAGTCTTGGGAAGCCTTGCCTCTGAGTGTTTCTCCAGAGCTTTCATTGAAATGAGCTTCCTCACCATTTAGTGGTTCCTGAATGAATAGAAACCCACAGTGCCTCCAAGTTCATCCTGGAAAAATGGCTTGATAAATACCATGAAATTTTTGAAATTCCCATGACCAGGTGGCACTGGAGAACCTTTGGATGTCCTGTTGCTGATCATGAGTGTACCAGACAGTGCCTTGATTGACTGGGTTTCATGAAAATGGTGTAGACCAGAGATGCCAGTAAGTTGGAGCCTGCTGATTAGTGGGCCTAGAGCAGTGGTGTGCAGGTGTGTGATAAAACATCTGTCGTGGGGCCATGTGGATCTGCCATTGGCTTCCACATGGCTTGTGACTGAAACGCTGCAGCCAGCAGACCCTTATATGTAAAGGCATCTTGTTATATGGAGAGGTTTCCGGGCAATATTCAGAATCAGGTTGCTATGGTCAAGGGGGCAAGCTCTGTGGGATAGAAGCCTGGTTGGTGCATTCTCCTAGGACCCTGAGTCAGCACACGTGACAGAACTCCCTCCAGCACTGTGTCCCAGTTGAACTCCTTGTATTTCATGAAGCAAATAGGAAACTCCCAGTGAAGCAGCAAGAAACACCAGGAAAAGTGGAGGATGACCAAATGGCCTCACAGTCCACACGGGGAAACACTTTGACCCCAGTGGCCACAGTTGACCTACAAAGAGAGAATTCAGCACTGCTGCCTCATGTTCATTGGAAAATCAGAAACCATGTCCTCCAGGTCACATAGATGCAGACCAAGCTTTGATGGTCTCACTACAAAGGAAGATAAAGCTCCTGACAACAACATATATTTCAAGGGTCCAACCTCAGAGGCAGTTTCCCAAGAAGTCTTTAGGCCAGCAGAGCTCCATGTTTGTGGAGTGTTTACCCTGTCCCTTACTTATGGAAACTCCTCTACCACCTCCAAGCTTGTGAACTCCTGAGCATTTTCCATTGTATATATGTATTCACAGATTTTCTAACTCTTCTCTTTGAATTGTGTCTTACTTGGGGCAAAGGTAATGTCAAGGCATTGTTCTTGATGAGAGTGGGAAGATTTTTGTGTAGCACATCATTGCATACACATTGGATTCATTTTCCTATTTTCCATTTAAAATAGTAATCCCTGACACTCACCCATACCCTCCTAGACTCTGATTATCAATCCTGATATGATGGAGGAAAATAACCCAAACAGAATAGCAATACATGCAGTTCAGAGGAGGCATGGTGTATAATTGGACTTTCCTTTGGCATTATAAAGGCTAGGTGTTATAAATCTAGTCCAATTTAAGAGAAGTAGTTCTCCATGTGTTTGTAAAGTTAACAAATATGTGAATTCCTGTCTCCCTTTCTCTGTAGCCTATTCAGCACATGTATTTTTACATGCACATATAGAATCCTACCTGGTATCCCACGTACATTCTTGTGAGGAGGCTGACATGGCAGATACAAATTGTGAGAAGAGATCACTCCTAAACGCTGTTGGAACTGAAAATTCAACCTATGGGTGAGCTTTCTACTTGAACAACATGATACATAAATCCATATTCAGTAAATTAAATATTTTTGGATCTGTGGATGATATATATTTCATGATGAATTTTGATTGGCATATATATTTCGACTTTTTAAAGTCTCTGTGTGTTTGTATTGTTTGAATGTGTGTGTGTATATATATATATATACACACACACACACACACACACACACACACACTCTCTCTCCAGATTTTTCAAAGTATGAAATATATGTGTCTTATTATACACTCCCTAAATTCATTCATGTTCAGGTATGTGGATTTATAATTATCTTTTCAAAAGATTATTCTCAGAAATATTCATCCACCTGAAATACACATTTGTTTCCTAGTGAATGGTGCTTAGAAATCCTAATATTTCTACCGTAACTGACCGAGTTTAGCATCAATGCAAGTAGATTCCTAGGATACATGATATGTATTTTGACGTTTCTTTTTTTTTCGACACTGGTACATCACTGTTTCTTCAGTTGATGCACAGCATAGGATATATATTTCATCCACAAGTTCACAATTTCCAGGCATTTGGTTCACTTTCAATCACTTCCTGCTTCAGAACACATGTACTCTTGTATATTTGTGGGCTGGCCTTTTCATGAGACTTCTTTCCAAACACATTATTTTCGATTTCCATAATCACTTTTCAAGCAAATCTCACACAGCCTTCATGGTAAACCATAACCCTAACATTACCATTAGATATATAACTGGTTGGAATGAATGATTTTGTATCAATATTAGATTTCCTATATATTTTCAGGTATCAGTTCAATCCATTATGTAAATTGGAACCAGTTATATTATTTATTCACAGTATGGTCTATTCATGCATTGTCTCTATATTCATAGACCCAGGGTACACCTATTGGTGCCCCCAAATACTAATCAATACGTCTTCAAGATATTGCTCCCAGAAATGGTGGAAGAAATACTCATGTCACCTGATCTACATATACATTTTATCACAGTGATATTCTGGACACATAATGCAAAGTTCACACTTATGATTGTACCAAAGTCTAAATGCAAAGTGAGCATGGATTACTAAAAACATCCTTGCCCAGGGGCTTAATGCTCTCAAATGTCAATCCTATTGGTGACTACACAGTTGCTTCGTCCTAAGATTACATATTCAACCTCAACCCTGTTGAAAATATCTAATCCTATCACTCACTTTATACTTTGACTGATTTCCCAATGTCTCTATTGATATCTGCTTTCCTACATAATTTCCCATATTCTTTATTGTGACTGACCCTTCACATGTGCTGACATTTACATCTACTCTCAAACTGACACCCTACTGCTAAAGAACTTTAGGTCCAAATGTTATACTCACTCTTCTTCCTAAACCTACTATCTTCCTAATCCTACCTACTATCCCTTTTTGACTGGATGTTCTCTTCCACATTCAATCATCCAAGTTACAAGGTCTTATGCCATTGCATATCAATTTATCTGAGACATCTGTGCAGAAAGTAATTCAAAGCTAAGTATCCCAGTCAAGGGCCCAATGCCCTTCTGGGCTTCAAAGCTTACTTAGATTTCTGTTTTCATACATATACTTCACCTATATATTATTATAAATATCACAGGTTCCCAATACCATTCTTCATCCAGTAGAATGATTCCTAACCCAAATCAAACATGTTCTTACCCCTAACCATACACTGTTCCCTCAATCCAACTTTACAGAAGAGCAGGGACAGAGTTGGTCTTACAATAGAGGAATGTAGGGGATCTTCCACCTGCTGAGAACTCAAAGGTCCATGCAGAAATGATCCCTGGAGAAGATGTAGGCAGCTCTGAAGGACCTGGGAGGGCAAAAGTCATCTTCCATGGCAAACAACCTGGTCAGGATGAAGGGGTGTGTCTGTATGAGCCTCACTCTTTTTAATGTAGACAAGATGGACCAAACCAGGCCTGTGTAGAAAGCTGTTCCTGGGTGCCTATGGAGGATATACTGTTCTAACTTGTGAAAGTGTCACAGGAAGCAGGGGCAACCTCCATCTCATAGGACCCTTGGAAGCAACTGTTAGGACAATTTGGTTGCCAAGGCAGTGACCTCATTCAGTTCCTAAAGGAAGTGACCTCACCTCACTTCTTTTGTGATGGAACTCTCTGAACTTGGCAACCAGGAAGCTAGGCACCCAGAGCCAGTTTCAGTCCCAGTCCCAGTGGGCTGACTTGTTTGCATTTACCAAGGACAGAGTCAGTCTTTCTTGGTACCTACTGATGTGAGGATGACCAAATGCCAGGAAAGCTCTGAAGAGGGGACTTTTCTGAGAAAGCAGGTAGTGAGTGGCTCACTGGTGGCTCCTGACAACCTCATTGAGTAGGCCAAGGAGGCCAGATCTGAGAGAGGATGGGCCATTTTGGGGGAACATTGTATGGCCCACCAGTCAGAAGACACTCCAGATAGTCACAGACCTACTTGGGGGAAGGAGGTGCCTTAGTGGGTGTGGGTGTGAGTTTATGGTTTTGTGTCATGTTCTGAGAATAGGTAGGAAAGGCAGTTTGTTTGGTTTGGAGTGGACTGTTTCTAGTAAGTCATTTGACAAGGCGAGTGTTTCTATGTCTGTGTATCCCACTGTATCCCTGGTTGTAAGACATTGGAAAAGAGAATGAATCAATGGATGTGTCCTGTCTAGTAGAAAACTTTCCAGCATTCATCCTTTCCAATTTATGAATGGACTGGGGCTTGCCTTATCTATGGGCAACACCTACTATCTTGCTAAGTTCCTGTTTTCTTCCTGAATTCTGGCCACTCTCCAGAATAGGCTCATGGTTTTGTGTCCAAGATATGTACCACCTCCCAGCTCTGTGACATGGCCATGTACTGGATAACTGAAGGGAATGGCAAGCATCTCAGAAAACTCAGCTATCAGTGTGACCAGTAAAGTGTCAGTGGAGAAACCCTGCTTTGGGCCTTTTGCTTACCTATTGTTCTGTTGCCCTGACTCTTAGGAAGGTCTTTGCCTCAGGCTACCCCTTTGTGAAGCCTGAAGTAAACAGTTTTCAAATGGAAATGAATGGGCATCACCTGTGGCTTTTTGCTTAATTCCTGTGCAAAGGGATGTGTGTGAATCAGCCTCTTGGCCCTGTGTGAGGCTGTGGCTTAGATTCTCAGCACCTGATGGATTAAAGAAAGATCCCATGTGTGCATCCAAAGCCAAAATGGCAAAAAGAGCAGTCATTGTGGATGAAGTCTCTCGCTTTCCTCTGGAAAGTTCCTGACCTGCATCAAGTGAGAATAGGGATCCTTTGGGTGAAACGAGTTCTTCAAAGCCCTGCAGAGGCTAGCCCATAGGTTCTTGGGTTTTCTCATGTCTCCAATTCACACAAAGAATCTATACCCGAAAGTCAGTAGGCATCAAATTGGAGAAGCAGAGCTGTATTAATGGCAGGTGTATTTGATCACTCCTGGTTCACAGGAAGGGTGTCCAGGCCACCCTGACATTAGGCAAATGAGGGGCAGGGGAGCTCATTCTGGACACTGTCTTGGGCTGCCCCCCTCATGGAAACCTCCAGCCAGAGGTTATGATGAGTGTCTATATGGAAGAAGATGAGGGCCATGTGGCAGTGTTTTGGTTTGAATTTTGGGCATTTGTGAGGCATATGGAAGGGATGACTGTGTCCACCTGGGCTTGAACTCTGGCGTGATTCCCCTTAGAGACTGAGTTCTGGAACTGAACTCAGAGAAGTATTGCCATGAATTGTGTTGGGATTTTAGGAGGCCACGCATGAGAGTTGCCCTTGGAAACTGAGATCTAGGCCCAGGGTGGCTTTCCACAGATCACTGGGAATCTCAGCCAAGATATCACATGATTTTATTCTTAAAGACCTGGCAGCCATAATTGAGAGTCAAAACACACATGGACCTCACATTGTAGACCCCAAATGGGCCTGGTTTGATGTGACCTTTTGGCCAGTCTTGGGAAGCCTTGCCTCTGAGTGTTTCTCCAGAGCTTTCATTGAAATGAGCTTCCTCACCATTTAGTGGTTCCTGAATGAATAGAAACCCACAGTGCCTCCAAGTTCATCCTGGAAAAATGGCTTGATAAATACCATGAAATTTTTGAAATTCCCATGACCAGGTGGCACTGGAGAACCTTTGGATGTCCTGTTGCTGATCATGAGTGTACCAGACAGTGCCTTGATTGACTGGGTTTCATGAAAATGGTGTAGAACAGAGATGCCAGTAAGTTGGAGCCTGCTGATGAGTGGGCCTAGAGCAGTGGTGTGCAGGTGTATGATAAAACATCTGTGGTGGGGCCATGTGGATCTGCCATTGGCTTCCACATGGCTTGTGACTGACACGGTGCAGCCAGCAGACCCTGATATGTAAAGGCATATTGTTATATGGAGAGGTTTCCGGGCAATGTTCAGAATCAGGTTGCTGTGGTCAAGGGGGCAAGCTCTGTGGGATAGAAGCCTGGTTGGTGCATTCTCCTAGGACCCTGAGTCAGCACACGTGACAGAACTCCCTCCAGCACTGTGTCCCAGTTGAACTCCTTGTATTTCATGAAGCAAATAGGAAACTCCCAGTGAAGCAGCAAGAAACACCAGGAAAAGTGGAGGATGACCAAATGGCCTCACAGTCCACACGGGGAAACACTTTGACCCCAGTGGCCACAGTTGACCTACAAAGAGAGAATTCAGCACTGCTGCCTCATGTTCATTGGAAAATCAGAAACCATGTCCTCCAGGTCACATAGATGCAGAAAAAGCTTTGATGGTCTCACTACAAAGGAAGATAAAGCTCCTGACAACAACATATATTTCAAGGGTCCAACCTCAGAGGCAGTTTCCCAAGAAGTCTTTAGGCCAGCAGAGCTCCATGTTTGTGGAGTGTTTACCCTGTCCCTTACTTATGGAAACTCCTCTACCACCTCCAAGCTTGTGAACTCCTGAGCATTGTCCATTGTATATATGTATTCACAGATTTTCTAACTCTTCTCTTAAAATTGTGTCTTACTTGGGGCAAAGGTAATGTCAAGGCATTGTTCTTGATGAGAGTGGGAAGATTTTTGTGTAGCACATCATTGCATACACATTGGATTCATTTTCCTATTTTCCATTCAAAATACTGAATCCCTGACACTAACCCATACCCTCCTAGACTCTGATTACCAATCCTGATATGATGGAGGAAAATAACCCAAACAGAATAGCAATACATGCAGTTCAGAGGAGGCATGGTGTATAATTGGACTTTCCTTTGGCATTATAAAGGCTAGGTGTTATAAATCTAGTCCAATTTAAGAGAAGTAGTTCTCCATGTGTTTGTAAAGTTAACAAATATGTGAATTCCTGTCTCCCTTTCTCTGTAGCCTATTCAGCACATGTATTTTTACATGCACATATAGAATCCTACCTGGTATCCCACGTACATTTCTGTGAGGAGGCTGACATGGCAGATACAAATTGTGAGAAGAGATCACTCCTCCTAAACGCTGTTGGAACTGTAAATTCAACCTATGGGTGAGCTTTCTACTTGAACAACATGATACATAAATCCATATTCAGTAAATTAAATATTTTTGGATCTGTGGATGATATATATTTCATGATGAATTTTGATTGGCATATATATTTCGACTTTTTAAAGTCTCTGTGTGTTTGTATTGTTTGAATGTGTGTGTGTGTCTATATATATATATATATATATATATATATATATATAGACACACACGCACACACACTCTCTCTCCAGATTTTTCAAAGTATGAAATATATGTGTCTTATTATACACGCCCTAAATTCATTCATGTTCAGGTATGTGGATTTATAATCATCTTTTCAAAAGATTATTCTCAGAAATATTCATCCACCTGAAATACACATTTGTTTCCTAGTGAATGGTGCTTAGAAATCCTAATATTTCTACAGTAACTGACCGAGTTTAGCATCAATGCAAGTAGATTCCTATGATACATGATGTGTATTTTGACGTTTCTTTTTTTTTCGACACTGGTACATCACTCTTTCTTCAGTTGATGCACAGCATAGGATATATATTTCATCCACAAGTTCACAATTTCCAGGCATTTGGTTCACTTTCAATCACTTCCTGCTTCAGAACACATGTACTCTTGTATATTTCTGGACTGGCCTTTTCATGAGACTTCTTTCCAAACACATTATTTTCGATTTCCATAATCACTTTTCAAGCAAATCTCACACAGCCTTCATGGTAAACCATAACCCTAACATTACCATTAGATATATAACTGGTTGGAGTGAATGATTTTGTATCAATATTAGATTTCCTATATATTTTCAGGTATCAGTTCAATCCATTATGTAAATTGGAACCAGTTATATTATTTATTCACAGTATGGTCTATTCATGCATTGTCTCTATATTCATAGACACAGGGTACACCTATTGGTGCCCCCAAATACTAATCAATACGTCTTCAAGATATTGCTCCCAGAAATGGTGGAAGAAATACTCATGTCACCTGATCTACATATACATTTTATCACAGTGATATTCTTGACACATAATGCAAAGTTCACACTTATGATTGTACCAAAGTCTAAATGCAAAGTGAGCATGGATTACTAAAAACATCCTTGCCCAGGGGCTTAATGCTCTCAAATGTCAATCCTATTGGTGACTACAGAGTTGCTTCGTCCTAAGATTACATATTCAACCTCATCCCTGTTGAGAATATCTAATCCGATCACTCACTTTATACTTTGATTGATTTCCCTATGTCTCTATTGATATCTGCTTTCCTACATAATTTCCCATATTCATTATTGTGACTGACCCTTCACATGTGCTGACATTTACATCTACTCTCTAACTGACACCCTACTGCTAAAGAACTTTAGGTCCAAATGTTATACTCACTCTTCTTCCTAAACCTACTCTCTTCCTAATCCTACCTACTATCCCTTTTTGACTGGATGTTCTCTTCCACATTCAATCATCCAAGGTACAAGGTCTTATGCCATTGCATATCAATTTATCTGAGACATCTGTGCAGAATGTAATTCAAAGCTAAGTATCCCAGTCAAGGGCCCAATGCCCTTCTGGGCTTCAAAGCTTACTTAGATTTCTGTTTTCATACATATACTTCACCTATATATTATTATCAATATCAAAGGTTCCCAATACCATTCTACATCCAGTAGAATGATTCCTAACCCAAATCAAACATGTTCTTACCCCTAACCATACACTGTTCCCTCAATCCAACTTTACAGAAGAGCAGGGACAGAGTTGGTCTTACAATAGAGGAATGTAGGGGATCTTCCACCTGCTGAGAACTCAAAGGTCCATGCAGAAATGATCCCTGGAGAAGATGTAGGCAGCTCTGAAGGACATGAGGGAGCAAAAGTCATCTTCCATGGCAAACAACCTGGTCAGGATGAAGGGGTGTGTCTGTATGAGCCTCACTCTTTTTAATGTAGACAAGATGGACCAAACCAGGCCTTGTGGAAAGCTGTTCCTGGGTGCCTATGGAGGATATACCATTCTAACTTGTGTTAGAATGTGTGTGAAAGTGTCACAGGAAGCAGGGGCAGCCTCCATCTCATAGGACCCTTGGAAGCAACTGTTAGGACAATTTGGTTGCCAAGGCAGTGACCTCATTCAGTTCCTGAAAGAAGTGACCTCACCTCACTTCTTTTGTGATGGAACTTTCTGAACTTGGCAACCAGGAAGCCAGGCACCCAGAGCCAGTTTCAGTCCCAGTCCCAGTGGGCTGACTTGTTTGCATTTACCAAGGACAGAGTCAGTCTTTCTTGGTACCTACTGATGTGAGGATGACCAAATGCCAGGAAAGCTCTGAAGAGGGGACTTTTCTGAGAAAGCAGGTATTGAGTGGCTCACTGGTGGCTCCTGACAACCTCATTGAGTAGGCCAAGGAGGCCAGATCTGAGAGAGGACGGGCCATTTTGGGGGGACATTGTATGGCCCACCAGTCAGAAGACACTCCGGATAGTCACAGACCTACTTGGGGGAAGGAGGTGCCTTAGTGGGTGTGGGTGTGAGTTTATGGTTTTGTGTCATGTTCTGAGAATAGGTAGGAAAGGCAGTTTGTTTGGTTTGGAGTGGACTGTTTCTAGTAAGTCGTTGGACAAGGAGAGTGTTTCTATGTCTGTGTATCCCACTGTATCCCTGGTTGTAGACATTGGAAAAGAGAAGGAATCAATAGATGTGTCCTGTCTAGTAGAAAACTTTCCAGCATTCATCCTTTCCAATTTATGAATGGACTGGGGCTTGCCTTATCTATGGGCAACACCTACTATCTTGCTAAGTTCCTGTTTTCTTCCTGAATTCTGGCCACTCTCCAGAATAGGCTCATGGTTTTGTGTCCAAGATATGTACCACCTCCCAGCTCTGTGACATGGCCATGTACTGGATAACTGAAGGGAATGGCAAGCATCTCAGAAAACTCAGATATCAGTGTGACCAGTAAAGTGTCAGTGGAGAAACCCTGCTTTGGGCCTTTTGCTTACCTATTGTTCTGTTGCCCTGACTCTCAGGAAGGTCTTTGCCTCAGGCTACCCCTTTGTGAAGCCTGAAGTAAACAGTTTTCAAATGGAAATGAATGGGCATCACCTGTGGCTTTTTGCTTAATTCCTGTGCAAAGGGATGTGTGTGAATCAGCCTCTTGGCCCTGTGTGAGGCTGTGGCTTAGATTCTCAGCACCTGATGGATTAAAGAAAGATCCCATGTGTGCATCCAAAGCCAAAATGGCAAAAAGAGCAGTCATTGTGGATGAAGTCTCTCGCTTTCCTCTGGAAAGTTCCTGACCTGCATCAAGTGAGAATAGGGATCCTTTGGGTCAAATGAGTTCTTCAAAGCCCTGCAGAGGCTAGCCCATAGGTTCTTGGGTTTTCTCCTGTCTCCAATTCACACAAAGAATCTATACCCGAAAGTCAGTAGGCCTCAAATTGGAGAAGCAGAGCAGTATTAATGGCAGGCGTATTTGATCACTCCTGGTTCACAGGAAGGGTGTCCAGGCCACCCTGACATTAGGCAAATGAGGGGCAGGGGAGCTTATTCTAGACACTGTCTTGGGCTGCCCCCCTCATGGAAACCTCCAGCCAGAGGTTATGATGAGTGTCTATATGGAAGAAGATGAGGGCCATGTGGTAGTGTTTTGGTTTGAATTTTGGGCATTTGTGAGGCATTTGGAAGGGATGACTTGGTCACCTGGGCTTGAACTCTGGCGTGATTCCCCTTAGAGACTGAGTTCTGGAACTGAACTCAGAGAAGTATTGCCATGAATTGTGTTGGGATTTTAGGAGGCCACGCATGAGAGTTGCCCCTTGGAACCTGAGATCTAGGCCCAGGGTGGCTTTCCACAGAGCACTGGGAATCTCAGCCAGGATATCACATGATTTTATTCTTAAAGACCTGGCAGCCATAATTGAGAGTCAAAACACACATGGACCTCACATTGTAGACCCCAAATGGGCCTGGTTTGATGTGACCTTTTGGCCACTTTTGGGAAGCTTTGCCTCTGAGTGTTTCTGCAGAGCTTTCATTGAAATGAGCTTCCTCACCATTTAGTGGTTCCTGAATGAATAGAAACCCACAGTGCCTCCAAGTTCATCCTGGAAAAATGGCTTGATAAATACCATGAAATTTTTGAAATTCCCATGACCAGGTGGCACTGGAGAACCTTTGGATGTCCTGTTGCTGATCATGAGTGTACCAGACAGTGCCTTGATTGACTGGGTTTCATGAAAATGGTGTAGACCAGAGATGCCAGTAAGTTGGAGCCTGCTGATGAGTGGGCCTAGAGCAGTGGTGTGCAGGTGTGTGATAAAACATCTGTGGTGGGGCCATGTGGATCTGCCATTGGCTTCCACATGGCTTGTGACTGACACGGTGCAGCCAGCAGACCCTTATATGTAAAGGCATCTTGTTATATGGAGAGGTTTCCGGGCAATGTTCAGAATCAGGTTGCTATGGTCAAGGGGGCAAGCTCTGTGGGATAGAAGCCTGGTTGGTGCATTCTCCTAGGACCCTGAGTCAGCACACGTGACAGAACTCCCTCCAGCACTGTGTCCCAGTTGAACACCTTGTATTTCATGAAGCAAATAGGAAACTCCCAGTGAAGCAGCAAGAAACACCAGGAAAAGTGGAGGATGACCAAATGGCCTCACAGTCCACACGGGGAAACACTTTGACCCCAGTGGCCACAGTTTACCTACAAAGAGAGAATTCAGCACTGCTGCCTCATGTTCAGTGGAAAATCAGAAACCATGTCCTCCAGGTCACATAGATGCAGAAAAAGCTTTGATGGTCTCACTACAAAGGAAGATAAAGCTCCTGACAACAACATATATTTCAAGGGTCCAACCTCAGAGGCAGTTTCCCAAGAAGTCTTTAGGCCAGCAGAGCTCCATGTTTGTGGAGTGTTTACCCTGTCCCTTACTTATGGAAACTCCTCTACCACCTCCAAGCTTGTGAACTCCTGAGCATTTTCCATTGTATATATGTATTCACAGATTTTCTAACTCTTCTCTTCGAATTGTGTCTTACTTGGGGCAAAGGTAATGTCAAGGCATTGTTCTTGATGAGAGTGGGAAGATTTTTGTGTAGCACATCATTGCATACACATTGGATTCATTTTCCTATTTTCCATTCAAAATACTGAATCCCTGACACTAACCCATACCCTCCTAGACTCTGATTACCAATCCTGATATGATGGAGGAAAATAACCCAAACAGAATAGCAATACATGCAGTTCAGAGGAGGCATGGTGTATAATTGGACTTTCCTTTGGCATTATAAAGGCTAGGTGTTATAAATCTAGTCCAATTGAAGAGAAGTAGTTCTCCATGTTTTTGTAAAGTTAACAAATATGTGAATTCCTGTCTCCCTTTCTCTGTAGCCTATTCAGCACATGTATTTTTACATGCACATATAGAATCCTACCTGGTATCCCACGTACATTTCTGTGAGGAGGCTGACATGGCAGATACAAATTGTGAGAAGAGATCACTCCTCCTAAACGCTGTTGGAACTGTAAATTCAACCTATGGGTGAGCTTTCTACTTGAACAACATGATACATAAATCCATATTCAGTAAATTAAATATTTTTGGATCTGTGGATGATATATATTTCATGATGAATTTTGATTGGCATATATATTTCTACTTTTTAAAGTCTCTGTGTGTTTGTATTGTTTGAATGTGTGTGTGTGTATATATATATATATATATATATATATATATATATATATAGACACACACGCACACACACTCTCTCTCCAGATTTTTCAAAGTATGAAATATATGTGTCTTATTATACACGCCCTAAATTCATTCATGTTCAGGTATGTGGATTTATAATCATCTTTTCAAAAGATTATTCTCAGAAATATTCATCCACCTGAAATACACATTTGTTTCCTAGTGAATGGTGCTTAGAAATCCTAATATTTCTACAGTAACTGACCGAGTTTAGCATCAATGCAAGTAGATTCCTATGATACATGATATGTATTTTGACGTTTCTTTTTTTTCGACACTGGTACATCACTGTTTCTTCAGTTGATGCACAGCATAGGATATATATTTCATCCACAGGTTCACAATTTCCAGGCATTTGGTTCACTTTCAATCACTTCCTGCTTCAGAACACATGTACTCTTGTATATTTCTGGACTGGCCTTTTCATGAGACTTCTTTCCAAACACATTATTTTCGATTTCCATAATCACTTTTCAAGCAAATCTCACACAGCCTTCATGGTAAACCATAACCCTAACATTACCATTAGATATATAACTGGTTGGAGTGAATGATTTTGTATCAATATTAGATTTCCTATATATTTTCAGGTATCAGTTCAATCCATTATGTAAATTGGAACCAGTTATATTATTTATTCACAGTATGGTCTATTCATGCATTGTCTCTATATTCATAGACCCAGGGTACACCTATTGGTGCCCCCAAATACTAATCAATACGTCTTCCAGATATTGCTCACAGAAATGGTGGAAGAAATACTCATGTCACCTGATCTACATATACATTTTATCACAGTGATATTCTGGACACATAATGCAAAGTTCACACTTATGATTGTACCAAAGTCTAAATGCAAAGTGAGCATGGATTAGTAAAAACATCCTTGCCCAGGGGCTTAATGCTCTCAAATGTCAATCCTATTGGTGACTACACAGTTGCTTCGTCCTAAGATTACATATTCAACCTCAACCCTGTTGAAAATATCTAATCCTATCACTCACTTTATACTTTGATTGATTTCCCTATGTCTCTATTGATATCTGCTTTCCTACATAATTTCCCATATTCATTATTGTGACTGACCCTTCACATGTGCTGACATTTACATCTACTCTCTAACTGACACCCTACTGCTAAAGAACTTTAGGTCCAAATGTTATACTCACTCTTCTTCCTAAACCTACTCTCTTCCTAATCCTACCTACTATCCCTTTTTGACTGGATGTTCTCTTCCACATTCAATCATCCAAGGTACAAGGTCTTATGCCATTGCATATCAATTTATCTGAGACATCTGTGCAGAATGTAATTCAAAGCTAAGTATCCCAGTCAAGGGCCCAATGCCCTTCTGGGCTTCAAAGCTTACTTAGATTTCTGTTTTCATACATATACTTCACCTATATATTATTATCAATATCAAAGGTTCCCAATACCATTCTTCATCCAGTAGAATGATTCCTAACCCAAATCAAACATGTTCTTACCCCTAACCATACACTGTTCCCTCAATCCAACTTTACAGAAGAGCAGGGACAGAGTTGGTCTTACAATAGAGGAATGTAGGGGATCTTCCACCTGCTGAGAACTCAAAGGTCCATGCAGAAATGATCCCTGGAGAAGATGTAGGCAGCTCTGAAGGACATGAGGGAGCAAAAGTCATCTTCCATGGCAAACAACCTGGTCAGGATGAAGGGGTGTGTCTGTATGAGCCTCACTCTTTTTAATGTAGACAAGATGGACCAAACCAGGCCTTGTGGAAAGCTGTTCCTGGGTGCCTATGGAGGATATACCATTCTAACTTGTGTTAGAATGTGTGTGAAAGTGTCACAGGAAGCAGGGGCAGCCTCCATCTCATAGGACCCTTGGAAGCAACTGTTAGGACAATTTGGTTGCCAAGGCAGTGACCTCATTCAGTTCCTGAAGGAAGTGACCTCACCTCACTTCTTTTGTGATGGAACTTTCTGAACTTGGCAACCAGGAAGCCAGGCACCCAGAGCCAGTTTCAGTCCCAGTCCCAGTGGGCTGACTTGTTTGCATTTACCAAGGACAGAGTCAGTCTTTCTTGGTACCTACTGATGTGAGGATGACCAAATGCCAGGAAAGCTCTGAAGAGGGGACTTTTCTGAAGAAGCAGGTAGTGAGTGGCTCACTGGTGGCTCCTGACAACCTCATTGAGTAGGCCAAGGAGGCCAGATCTGAGAGAGGACGGGCCATTTTGGGGGGACATTGTATGGCCCACCAGTCAGAAGACACTCCGGATAGTCACAGACCTACTTGGGGGAAGGAGGTGCCTTAGTGGGTGTGGGTGTGAGTTTATGGTTTTGTGTCATGTTCTGAGAATAGGTAGGAAAGGCAGTTTGTTTGGTTTGGAGTGGACTGTTTCTAGTAAGTCGTTGGACAAGGAGAGTGTTTCTATGTCTGTGTATCCCACTGTATCCCTGGTTGTAGACATTGGAAAAGAGAAGGAATCAATAGATGTGTCCTGTCTAGTAGAAAACTTTCCAGCATTCATCCTTTCCAATTTATGAATGGACTGGGGCTTGCCTTATCTATGGGCAACCCCTACTATCTTGCTAAGTTCCTGTTTTCTTCCTGAATTCTGGCCACTCTCCAGAATAGGCTCATGGTTTTGTGTCCAAGATATGTACCACCTCCCAGCTCTGTGACATGGCCATGTACTGGATAACTGAAGGGAATGGCAAGCATCTCAGAAAACTCAGCTATCAGTGTGACCAGTAAAGTGTCAGTGGAGAAACCCTGCTTTGGGCCTTTTGCTTACCTATTGTTCTGTTGCCCTGACTCTCAGGAAGGTCTTTGCCTCAGGCTACCCCTTTGTGAAGCCTGAAGTAAACAGTTTTCAAATGGAAATGAATGGGCATCACCTGTGGCTTTTTGCTTAATTCCTGTGCAAAGGGATGTGTGTGAATCAGCCTCTTGGCCCTGTGTGAGGCTGTGGCTTAGATTCTCAGCACCTGATGGATTAAAGAAAGATCCCATGTGTGCATCCAAAGCCAAAATGGCAAAAAGAGCAGTCATTGTGGATGAAGTCTCTCGCTTTCCTCTGGAAAGTTCCTGACCTGCATCAAGTGAGAATAGGGATCCTTTGGGTTAAATGAGTTCTTCAAAGCCCTGCAGAAGCTAGCCCATAGGTTCTTGGGTTTTCTCATGTCTCCAATTCACACAAAGAATCTATACCCGAAAGTCAGTAGGCCTCAAATTGGAGAAGCAGAGCAGTATTAACGGCAGGCGTATTTGATCACTCCTGGTTCACAGGAAGGGTGTCCAGGCCACCCTGACATTAGGCAAATGAGGGGCAGGGGAGCTTATTCTAGACACTGTCTTGGGCTGCCCCCCTCATGGAAACCTCCAGCCAGAGGTTATGATGAGTGTCTATATGGAAGAAGATGAGGGCCATGTGGCAGTGTTTTGGTTTGAATTTTGGGCATTTGTGAGGCATTTGGAAGGGATGACTTGGTCACCTGGTCTTGAACTCTGGCGTGATTCCTCTTAGAGACTGAGTTCTGGAACTGAACTCAGAGAAGTATTGCCATGAATTGTGTTGGGATTTTAGGAGGCCACGCATGAGAGTTGCCCTTGGAAACTGAGATCTAGGCCCAGGGTGGCTTTCCACAGAGCACTGGGAATCTCAGCCAGGATATCACATGATTTTATTCTTAAAGACCTGGCAGCCATAATTGAGAGTCAAAACACACATGGACCTCACATTGTAGACCCCAAATGGGCCTGGTTTGATGTGACCTTTTGGCCAGTCTTGGGAAGCCTTGCCTCTGAGTGTTTCTCCAGAGCTTTCATTGAAATGAGCTTCCTCACCATTTAGTGGTTCCTGAATGAATAGAAACCCACAGTGCCTCCAAGTTCATCCTGGAAAAATGGCTTGATAAATACCATGAAATTTTTGAAATTCCCATGACCAGGTGGCACTGGAGAACCTTTGGATGTCCTGTTGCTGATCATGAGTGTACCAGACAGTGCCTTGATTGACTGGGTTTCATGAAAATGGTGTAGAACAGAGATGCCAGTAAGTTGGAGCCTGCTGATTAGTGGGCCTAGAGCAGTGGTGTGCAGGTGTGTGATAAAACATCTGTGGTGGGGCCATGTGGATCTGCCATTGGCTTCCACATGGCTTGAGACTGACACGGTGCAGCCAGCAGAGCCTTATATGTAAAGGCATCTTGTTATATGGAGAGGTTTCCGGGCAATATTCAGAATCAGGTTGCTGTGGTCAAGGGGGCAAGCTCTGTGGGATAGAAGCCTGGTTGGTGCATTCTCCTAGGACCCTGAGTCAGCACACGTGACAGAACTCCCTCCAGCACTGTGTCCCAGTTGAACTCCTTGTATTTCATGAAGCAAATAGGAAACTCCCAGTGAAGCAGCAAGAAACACCAGGAAAAGTGGAGGATGACCAAATGGCCTCACAGTCCACACGGGGAAACACTTAGACCCCAGTGGCCACAGTTGACCTACAAAGAGAGAATTCAGCACTGCTGCCTCATGTTTGTTGGAAAATCAGAAACCATGTACTCCAGGTTACATAGATGCAGAAAAAGCTTTGATGGTCTCACTACAAAGGAAGATAAAGCTCCTGACAACAACATATATTTCAAGGGTCCAACCTCAGAGGCAGTTTCCCAAGAAGTCTTTAGGCCAGCAGAGCTCCATGTTTGTGGAGTGTTTACCCTGTCCCTTACTTATGGAAACTCCTCTACCACCTCCAAGCTTGTGAACTCCTGAGCATTGTCCATTGTATATATGTATTCACAGATTTTCTAACTCTTCTCTTAAAATTGTGTCTTACTTGGGGCAAAGGTAATGTCAAGGCATTGTTCTTGATGAGAGTGGGAAGATTTTTGTGTAGCACATCATTGCATACACCTTGGATTCATTTTCCTATTTTCCATTCAAAATACTGAATCCCTGACACTAACCCATACCGTCCTAGACTCTGATTACCAATCCTGATATGATGGAGGAAAATAACCCAAACAGAATAGCAATACATGCACTTCAGAGGAGGCATGGTGTATAGTTGGACTTTCCTTTGGCATTATAAAGGCTAGGTGCCATAAATCTAGTCCAATTTAAGAGAAGTAGTTCTCCATGTGTTTGTAAAGTTAACAAATATGTGAATTCCTGTCTCCCTTTCTCTGTAGCCTATTCAGCACATGTATTTTTACATGCACAAATAGAATCCTACCTGGTATCCCACGTACATTCTTGTGAGGAGGCTGACATGGCAGATACAAATTGTGAGAAGAGATCACTCCTCCTAAACGCTGTTGGAACTGAAAATTCAACCTATGGGTGAGCTTTCTACTTGAACAACATGATATATAAATCCATATTCAGTAAATTAAATATTTTTGGATCTGTGGATGATATATATTTCATGATGAATTTTGATTGGCATATATATTTCTACTTTTTAAAGTCTCTGTGTGTTTGTATTGTTTGAATGTGTGTATAATATATATATATATATATACATATATATATATATATACACACACACACACACACACACACACACACTCTCCAGATTTTTCAAAGTATGAAATATATGTGTCTTATTATACACTCCCTAAATGCATTCATGTTCTGGTATGTGGATTTATGATTATCTTTTCAAAAGATTATTCTCAGAAATATTCATCCACCTGAAATACACATTTGTTTCCTAGTGAATGGTGCTTAGAAATCCTAATATTTCTACAGTAACTGACCGAGTTTAGCATCAATGCAAGTAGATTCCTATGATACATGATATGTATTTTGACGTTTCTTTTTTTTCGACACTGGTACATCACTGTTTCTTCAGTTGATGCACAGCATAGGATATATATTTCATCCACAAGTTCACAATTTCCAGGCATTTGGTTCACTTTCAATCACTTCCTGCTTCAGAACACATGTACTCTTGTATATTTCTGGACTGCCCTTTTCATGAGACTTCTTTCCAAACACATTATTTTCGATTTCCATAATCACTTTTCAAGCAAATCTCACACAGCCTTCATGGTAAACCATAACCCTAACATTACCATTAGATATATAACTGGTTGGAATGAATGATTTTGTATCAATATTAGACTTACTATATATTTTCAGGTATCAGTTCAATCCATTATGTAAATTGGAACCAGTTATATTATTTATTCACAGTATGGTCTATTCATGCATTGTCTCTATATTCATAGACCCAGGGTACACCTATTGGTGCCCCCAAATACTAATCAATACGTCTTCAAGATATTGCTCCCAGAAATGGTGGAAGAAATACTCATGTCACCTGATCTACATATACATTTTATCACAGTGATATTCTGGACACATAATGCAAAGTTCACACTTATGATTGTACCAAATCTAAATGCAAAGTGAGCATGGATTACTAAAAACATCCTTGCCCAGGGGCTTAATGCTCTCAAATGTCAATCCTATTGGTGACTACACAGTTGCTTCGTCCTAAGATTACATATTCAACCTCAACCCTGTTGAAAATATCTAATCCTATCACTCACTTTATACTTTGACTGATTTCCCAATGTCTCTATTGATATCTGCTTTCCTACATAATTTCCCATATTCATTATTGTGACTGACCCTTCACATGTGCTGACATTTACATCTACTCTCTAACTGACACCCTACTGCTAAAGAACTTTAGGTCCAAATGTTATACTCACTCTTCTTCCTAAACCTACTATCTTCCTAATCCTACCTACTATCCCTTTTTGACTGGATTTTCTCTTCCACATTCAATCATCCAAGGTACAAGGTCTTATGCCATTGCATATCAATTTATCTGAGACATCTGTGCAGAATGTAATTCAAAGCTAAGTATCCCAGTCAAGGTCCCAATGCCCTTCTGGGCTTCAAAGCTTACTTAGATTTCTGTTTTCATACATATACTTCACCTATATATTATTATAAATATCACAGGTTCCTAATACCATTCTTCATCCAGTAGAATGATTCCTAACCCAAATCAAACATGTTCTTACCCCTAACCATACACTGTTCCCTCAATGCAACTTTACAGAAGAGCAGGGACAGAGTTGGTCTTACAATAGAGGAATGTAGGGGATCTTCCACCTGATGAGAACTCAAAGGTCCATGCAGAAATGAACCCTGTAGAAGATGTAGGCAGCTCTGAAGGACATGAGAGAGCAAAAGTCATCTTCCATGGCAAACAACCTGGTCAGGATGAAGGGGTGTGTCTGTATGAGCCTCACTCTTTTTAATGTAGACAAGATGGACCAAACCAGGCCTTGTGGAAAGCTGTTCCTGGGTGCCTATGGAGGATATACCATTCTAACTTGTGAAAGTGTCACAGGAATCAGGGGCAGCCTCCATCTCATAGGACCCTTGGAAGCAACTGTTAGGACAATTTGGTTGCCAAGGCAGTGACCTCATTCAGTTCCTGAAGGAAGTGACCTCACCTCACTTCTTTTGTGATGGAACTCTCTGAA
Organism: Urocitellus parryii; assembly: GCF_045843805.1. Lineage (NCBI taxonomy): Eukaryota > Metazoa > Chordata > Mammalia > Rodentia > Sciuridae > Urocitellus > Urocitellus parryii. Next base: position 146,422,537 of record NC_135533.1, read on the forward strand.
CTTGGCAACCAGGAAGCCAGGCACCCAGAGCCAGTTTCAGTCCCAGTCCCAGTGGGCTGACTTGTTTGCATTTACCAAGGACAGAGTCAGTCTTTCTTGGTACCTACTGATGTGAGGATGACCAAATGCCAGGAAAGCTCTGAAGAGGGGACTTTTCTGAGAAAGCAGGTATTGAGTGGCTCACTGGTGGCTCCTGACAACCTGATTGAGTAGGCCAAGGAGGCCAGATCTGAGAGAGGACGGGCCATTTTGGGGGAACATTGTATGGCCCACCAGTCAGAAGACACTCCGGATAGTCACAGACCTACTTGGGGGAAGGAGGTGCCTTAGTGGGTGTGGGTGTGAGTTTATGGTTTTGTGTCATGTTCTGAGAATAGGTAGGAAAGGCAGTTTGTTTGGTTTGGAGTGGACTGTTTCTAGTAAGTCGTTTGACAAGGCGAGTGTTTCTATGTCTGTGTATCCCACTGTATCATGGTTGTAGACATTGGAAAAGAGAATGAATCAATGGATGTGTCCTGTCTAGTAGAAAACTTTCCAGCATTCATCCTTTCCAATTTATGAATGGACTGGGGCTTGCCTTATCTATGGGCAACACCTACTATCTTGCTAAGTTCCTGTTTTCTTCCTGAATTCTGGCCACTCTCCAGAATAGGCTCATGGTTTTGTGTCCAAGATATGTACCACCTCCCAGCTCTGTGACATGGCCATGTACTGGATAACTGAAGGGAATGGCAAGCATCTCAGAAAACTCAGATATCAGTGTGACCAGTAAAGTGTCAGTGGAGAAACCCTGCTTTGGGCCTTTTGCTTACCTATTGTTCTGTTGCCCTGACTCTCAGGAAGGTCTTTGCCTCAGGCTACCCCTTTGTGAAGCCTGAAGTAAACAGTTTTCAAATGGAAATGAATGGGCATCACCTGTGGCTTTTTGCTTAATTCCTGTGCAAAGGGATGTGTGTGAATCAGCCTCTTGGCCCTGTGTGAGGCTGTGGCTTAGATTCTCAGCACCTGATGGATTAAAGAAAGATCCCATGTGTGCATCCAAAGCCAAAATGGCAAAAAGAGCAGTCATTGTGGATGAAGTCTCTCGCTTTCCTCTGGAAAGTTCCTGACCTGCATCAAGTGAGAATAGGGATCCTTTGGGTCAAATGAGTTCTTCAAAGCCCTGCAGAGGCTAGCCCATAGGTTCTCGGGTTTTCTCATGTCTCCAATTCACACAAAGAATCTATACCCGAAAGTCAGTAGGCCTCAAATTGGAGAAGCAGAGCAGTATTAATGGCAGGCGTATTTGATCACTCCTGGTTCACAGGAAGGGTGTCCAGGCCACCCTGACATTAGGCAAATGAGGGGCAGGGGAGCTTATTCTAGACACTGTCTTTTGCTGCCCCCCTCATGGAAACCTCCAGCCAGAGGTTATGATGAGTGTCTATATGGAAGAAGATGAGGGCCATGTGGCAGTGTTTTGGTTTGAATTTTGGGCATTTGTGAGGCATTTGGAAGGGATGACTGGGTCCACCTGGGCTTGAACTCTGGCGTGATTCCCCTTAGAGACTGAGTTCTGGAACTGAACTCAGAGAAGTATTGCCATGAATTGTGTTGGGATTTTAGGAGGCCACGCATGAGAGTTGCCCTTGGAGACTGAGATCTAGGCCCAGGGTGGCTTTCCACAGAGCACTGGGAATCTCAGCCAGGATATCACATGATTTTATTCTTAAAGACCTGGCAGCCATAATTGAGAGCCAAAACACACATGGACCTCACCTTTGGACCCCAAATGGGCCTGGTATGATGTCACCTTTTGGCCAGTCTTGGGAAGCCTTGCCTCTGAGTGTTTCTCCAGAGCTTTCATTGAAATGAGCTTCCTCACCATTTAGTGGTTCCTGAATGAATAGAAACCCACAGTGCCTCCAAGTTCATCCTGGAAAAATGGCTTGATAAATACCATGAAATTTTTGAAATTCCCATGACCAGGTGGCACTGGAGAACCTTTGGATGTCCTGTTGCTGATCATGAGTGTACCAGACAGTGCCTTGATTGACTGGGTTTCATGAAAATGGTGTAGAACAGAGATGCCAGTAAGTTGGAGCCTGCTGATGAGTGGGCCTAGAGCAGTGGTGTGCAGGTGTGTGATAAAACATCTGTGGTGGGGCCATGTGGATCTGCCATTGGCTTCCACATGGCTTGTGACTGACACGGTGCAGCCAGCAGACCCTTATATGTAAAGGCATCTTGTTATATGGAGAGGTTTCCAGGCAATATTCAGAATCAGGTTGCTGTGGTCAAGGGGGCAAGCTCTGTGGGATAGAAGCCTGGTTGGTGCATTCTCCTAGGACCCTGAGTCAGCACACGTGACAGAACTCCCTCCAGCACTGTGTCCCAGTTGAACTCCTTGTATTTCATGAAGCAAATAGGAAGCTCCCAGTGAAGCAGCAAGAAACACCAGGAAAAGTGGAGGATGACCAAATGGCCTCACAGTCCACACGGGGAAACACTTAGACCCCAGTGGCCACAGTTCACCTACAAAGAGAGAATTCAGCACTGCTGCCTCATGTTCGTTGGAAAATCAGAAACCATGTCCTCCAGGTCACATAGATGCAGAAAAAGCTTTGATGGTCTCACTACAAAGGAAGATAAAGCTCCTGACAACAACATATATTTCAAGGGTCCAACCTCAGAGGCAGTTTCCCAAGAAGTCTTTAGGCCAGCAGAGCTCCATGTTTGTGGAGTGTTTACCCTGTCCCTTACTTATGGAAACTCCTCTACCACCTCCAAGCTTGTGAACTCCTGAGCATTTTCCATTGTATATATGTATTCACAGATTTTCTAACTCTTCTCTTCGAATTGTGTCTTACTTGGGGCAAAGGTAATGTCAAGGCATTGTTCTTGATGAGAGTGGGAAGATTTTTGTGTAGCACATCATTGCATACACATTGGATTCATTTTCCTATTTTCCATTCAAAATACTGAATCCCTGACACTAACCCATACCCTCCTAGACTCTGATTACCAATGCTGATATGATGGAGGAAAATAACCCAAACAGAATAGCAATACATGCACTTCAGAGGAGGCATGGTGTATAATTGGACTTTCCTTTGGCATTATAAAGGCTAGGTGTTATAAATCTAGTCCAATTGAAGAGAAGTAGTTCTCCATGTGTTTGTAAAGTTAACAAATATGTGAATTCCTGTCTCCCTTTCTCTGTAGCCTATTCAGCACATGTATTTTTACATGCACATATAGAATCCTACCTGGTATCCCACGTACATTCTTGTGAGGAGGCTGACATGGCAGATACAAATTGTGAGAAGAGATCACTCCTCCTAAACGCTGTTGGAACTGAAAATTCAACCTATGGGTGAGCTTTCTACTTGAACAACATGATACATAAATCCATATTCAGTAAATTAAATATTTTTGGATCTGTGGATGATATATATTTCATGATGAATTTTGATTGGCATATATATTTCTACTTTTTAAAGTCTCTGTGTGTTTGTATTGTTTGAATGTGTGTATATATATATATATATATATATATATATATATATATACACACACACACAAACACACACACACACACACTCTCTCTCTCCAGATTTTTCAAAGTATGAAATATATGTGTCTTAGTATACACTCCCTAAATTCATTCATGTTCAGGTATGTGGATTTATAATTATCTTTTCAAAAGATTATTCTCAGAAATATTCATCCACCTGAAATACACATTTGTTTCCTAGTGAATGGTGCTTAGAAATCCTAATATTTCTACAGTAACTGACCGAGTTTAGCATCAATGCAAGTAGATTCCTATGATACATGATATGTATTTTGACGTTTCTTTTTTTTCGACACTGGTACATCACTGTTTCTTCAGTTGATGCACAGCATAGGATATATATTTCATCCACAAGTTCACAATTTCCAGGCATTTGGTTCACTTTCAATCACTTCCTGCTTCAGAACACATGTACTCTTGTATATTTCTGGACTGCCCTTTTCATGAGACTTCTTTCCAAACACATTATTTTCGATTTCCATAATCACTTTTCAAGCAAATCTCACACAGCCTTCATGGTAAACCATAACCCTAACATTACCATTAGATATATAACTGGTTGGAATGAATGATTTTGTATCAATATTAGATTTCCTATATATTTTCAGGTATCAGTTCAATCCATGATGTAAATTGGAACCAGTTATATTATTTATTCACAGTATGGTCTATTCATGCATTGTCTCTATATTCATAGACCCAGGGTACACCTATCGGTGCCCCCAAATACTAATCAATACGTCTTCAAGATATTGCTCCCAGAAATGTGGAAGAAATACACATGTCACCTGATCTACATATACATTTTATCACAGTGATATTCTGGACACATAATGCAAAGTTCACACTTATGATTGTACCAAAGTCTAAATTCAAAGTGAGCATGGATTACTAAAAACATCCTTGTCCAGGGGCTTAATGCTCTCAAATGTCAATCCTATTGGTGACTACACAGTTGCTTCGTCCTAAGATTACATATTCAACCTCAACCCTGTTGAAAATATCTAATCCTATCACTCACTTTATACTTTGACTGATTTCCCAATGTCTCTATTGATATCTGCTTTCCTACATAATTTCCCATATTCATTATTGTGACTGACCCTTCACATGTGCTGACATTTACATCTACTCTCTAACTGACACCCTACTGCTAAAGAACTTTAGGTCCAAATGTTATACTCACTCTTCTTCCTAAACCTACTCTCTTCCTAATCCTACCTACTATCCCTTTTTGACTGGATGTTCTCTTCCACATTCAATCATCCAAGGTACAAGGTCTTATGCCATTGCATATCAATTTATCTGAGACATCTGTGCAGAATGTAATTCAAAGCTAAGTATCCCAGTCAAGGGCCCAATGCCCTTCTGGGCTTCAAAGCTTACTTAGATTTCTGTTTTCATACATATACTTCACCTATATATTATTATAAATATCACAGGTTCCCAATACCATTCTTCATCCAGTAGAATGATTCCTAACCCAAATCAAAACATGTTCTTACCCCTAACCATACACTGTTCCATCAATCCAACTTTACAGAAGAGCAGGGACAGAGTTGGTCTTACAATAGAGGAATGTAGGGGATCTTCCACCTGCTGAGAACTTAAAGGTCCATGCAGAAATGATCCCTGGAGAAGATGTAGGCAGCTCTGAAGGACATGAGAGAGCAAAAGTCATCTTCCATGGCAAAAAACCTGGTCAGGATGAAGGGGTGTGTCTGAATGAGCCGCACTCTTCTTAATGTAGACAAGATGGACCAAACAGGCCTTGTGGAAAGCTGTTCCTGGGTGCCTATGGAGGATATACCGTTCTAACTTGTGAAAGTGTCACAGGAAGCAGGGGCAGCCTCCATCTCATAGGACCCTTGGAAGCAACTGTTAGGACAATTTGGTTGCCAAGGCAGTGACCTCATTCAGTTCCTGAAGGAAGTGACCTCACCTCACTTCTTTTGTGATGGGAACTCTCTGAACTTGGCAACCAGGAAGCCAGGCACCAGAGCCAGTTTCACTCCCAGTCCCAGTGGGCTGACTTGTTTGCATTTACCAAGGACAGAGTCAGTCTTTCTTGGTACCTACTGATGTGAGGATGACCAAATGCCAGGAAAGCTCTGAAGAGGGGACTTTTCTGAGAAAGCAGGTATTGAGTGGCTCACTGGTGGCTCCTGACAACCTGATTGAGTAGGCAAGGAGGCCAGATCTGAGAGAGGATGGGCCATTTTGGGGGAAACATTGTATGGCCCACCAGTCAGAAGACACTCCGGATAGTCACAGACCTACTTGGGGGAAGGAGGTGCCTTAGTGGGTGTGGGTGTGAGTTTATGGTTTTGTGTCATGTTCTGAGAATAGGTAGGAAAGGCAGTTTGTTTGGTTTGGAGTGGACTGTTTCTAGTAAGTCGTTTGACAAGGCGAGTGTTTCTATGTCTGTGTATCCCACTGTATCATGGTTGTAGACATTGGAAAAGAGAATGAATCAATGGATGTGTCCTGTCTAGTAGAAAACTTTCCAGCATTCATCCTTTCCAATTTATGAATGGACTGGGGCTTGCCTTATCTATGGGCAACACCTACTATCTTGCTAAGTTCCTGTTTTCTTCCTGAATTCTGGCCACTCTCCAGAATAGGCTCATGGTTTTGTGTCCAAGATATGTACCACCTCCCAGCTCTGTGACATGGCCATGTACTGGATAACTGAAGGGAATGGCAAGCATCTCAGAAAACTCAGCTATCAGTGTGACCAGTAAAGTGTCAGTGGAGAAACCCTGCTTTGGGCCTTTTGCTTACCTATTGTTCTGTTGCCCTGACTCTCAGGAAGGTCTTTGCCTCAGGCTACCCCTTTGTGAAGCCTGAAGTAAACAGTTTTCAAATGGAAATGAATGGGCATCACCTGTGGCTTTTTGCTTAATTCCTGTGCAAAGGGATGTGTGTGAATCAGCCTCTTGGCCCTGTGTGAGGCTGTGGCTTAGATTCTCAGCACCTGATGGATTAAAGAAAGATCCCATGTGTGCATCCAAAGCCAAAATGGCAAAAAGAGCAGTCATTGTGGATGAAGTCTCTCGCTTTCCTCTGGAAAGTTCCTGACCTGCATCAAGTGAGAATAGGGATCCTTTGGGTCAAATGAGGTCTTCAAAGCCCTGCAGAGGCTAGCCCATAGGTTCTTGGGTTTTCTCATGTCTCCAATTCACACAAAGAATCTATACCCGAAAGTCAGTAGGCCTCAAATTGGAGAAGCAGAGCAGTATTAATGGCAGGCGTATTTGATCACTCCTGGTTCACAGGAAGGGTGTCCAGGCCACCCTGACATTAGGCAAATGAGGGGCAGGGGAGCTTATTCTAGACACTGTCTTGGGCTGCCCCCCTCATGGAAACCTCCAGCCAGAGGTTATGATGAGTGTCTATATGGAAGAAGATGAGGGCCATGTGGCAGTGTTTTGGTTTGAATTTTGGGCATTTGTGAGGCATTTGGAAGGGATGACTGTGTCCACCTGGGCTTGAACTCTGGCGTGATTCCCCTTAGAGACTGAGTTCTGGAACTGAACTCAGAGAAGTATTGCCATGAATTGTGTTGGGATTTTAGGAGGCCACGCATGAGAGTTGCCCTTGGAAACTGAGATCTAGGCCCAGGGTGGCTTTCCACAGAGCACTGGGAATCTCAGCCAGGATATCACATGATTTTATTCTTAAAGACCTGGCAGCCATAATTGAGAGTCAAAACACACATGGACCTCACATTGTAGACCCCAAATGGGCCTGGTTTGATGTGACCTTTTGGCCAGTCTTGGGAAGCCTTGCCTCTGAGTGTTTCTCCAGAGCTTTCATTGAAATGAGCTTCCTCACCATTTAGTGGTTCCTGAATGAATAGAAACCCACAGTGCCTCCAAGTTCATCCTGGAAAAATGGCTTGATAAATACCATGAAATTTTTGAAATTCCCATGACCAGGTGGCACTGGAGAACCTTTGGATGTCCTGTTGCTGATCATGAGTGTACCAGACAGTGCCTTGATTGACTGGGTTTCATGAAAATGGTGTAGAACAGAGATGCCAGTAAGTTGGAGCCTGCTGATGAGTGGGCCTAGAGCAGTGGTGTGCAGGTGTGTGATAAAACATCTGTGGTGGGGCCATGTGGATCAGCCATTGGCTTCCACATGGCTTGTGACTGACACGGTGCAGCCAGCAGACCCTTATATGTAAAGGCATCTTGTTATATGGAGAGGTTTCCGGGCAATGTTCAGAATCAGGTTGCTATGGTCAAGGGGGCACGGTCTGTGGTATAGAAGCCTGGTTGGTGCATTCTCCTAGGACCCTGAGTCAGCACACGTGACAGAACTCCCTCCAGCACTGTGTCCCAGTTGAACTCCTTGTATTTCATGAAGCAAATAGGAAACTCCCAGTGAAGCAGCAAGAAACACCAGGAAAAGTGGAGGATGACCAAATGGCCTCACAGTCCACACGGGGAAACACTTAGACCCCAGTGGCCACAGTTGACCTACAAAGAGAGAATTCAGCACTGCTGCCTCATGTTCCTTGGAAAATCAGAAACCATGTCCTCCAGGTCACAAGATGCAGAAAAAGCTTTGATGGTCTCACTACAAAGGAAGATAAAGCTCCTGACAACAACATATATTTCAAGGGTCCAACCTCAGAGGCAGTTTCCCAAGAAGTCTTTAGGCCAGCAGAGCTCCATGTTTGTGGAGTGTTTACCCTGTCCCTTACTTATGGAAACTCCTCTACCACCTCCAAGCTTGTGAACTCCTGAGCATTTTCCATTGTATATATGTATTCACAGATTTTCTAACTCTTCTCTTCGAATTGTGTCTTACTTGGGGCAAAGGTAATGTCAAGGCATTGTTCTTGATGAGAGTGGGAAGATTTTTGTGTAGCACATAATTGCATACACATTGGATTCATTTTCCTATTTTCCATTCAAAATACTGAATCCCTGACACTAACCCATACCGTCCTAGACTCTGATTACCAATCCTGATATGATGGAGGAAAATAACCCAAACAGAATAGCAATACATGCAGTTCAGAGGAGGCATGGTGTATAATTGGACTTTCCTTTGGAATTATAAAGGCTAGGTGTTATAAATCTAGTCCAATTTAAGAGAAGTAGTTCTCCATGTGTTTGTAAAGTTAACAAATATGTGAATTCCTGTCTCCCTTTCTCTGTAGCCTATTCAGCACATGTATTTTTACATGCACATATAGAATCCTACCTGGTATCCCACGTACATTCTTGTGAGGAGGCTGACATGGCAGATACAAATTGTGAGAAGAGATCACTCCTCCTAAACGCTGTTGGAACTGAAAATTCAACCTATGGGTGAGGTTTCTACTTGAACAACATGATACATAAATCCATATTCAGTAAATTAAATATTTTTGGATCTGTGGATGATATATATTTCATGATGAATTTTGATTGGCATATATATTTCTACTTTTTAAAGTCTCTGTGTGTTTGTATTGTTTGAATGTGTGTGTATATATATATATATATATATATACACAAACACACACGCACTCTCTCTCTCTCTCTCTCCAGATTTTTCAAAGTATGAAATATATGTGTCTTATTATACACTCCCTAAATTCATTCATGTTCAGGTATGTGGATTTATAATTATCTTTTCAAAAGATTATTCTCAGAAATATTCATCCACCTGAAATACACATTTGTTTCCTAGTGAATGGTGCTTAGAAATCCTAATATTTCTACAGTAACTGACCGAGTTTAGCATCAATGCAAGTAGATTCCTATGATACATGATAGGTATTTTGACGTTTCTTTTTTTTCAACACTGGTACATCACTGTTTCTTCAGTTCATGCACAGCATAGGATATATATTTCATCCACAAGTTCACAATTTCCAGGCATTTGGTTCACTTTCAATCACTTCCTGCTTCAGAACACATGTACTCTTGTATATTTCTGGACTGGCCTTTTCATGAGGCTTCTTTCCAAACACATTATTTTCGATTTCCATAATCACTTTTCAAGCAAATCTCACACAGCCTTCATAGTAAACCATAACCCTAACATTACCATTAGATATATAACTGGTTGGAATGAATGATTTTGTATCAATATTAGATTTCCTATATATTTTCAGGTATCAGTTCAATCCATTATGTAAATTGGAACCAGTTATATTATTTATTCACAGTATGGTCTATTCACGCATTGTCTCTATATTCATAGACCCAGGGTACACCTATTGGTGCCCCCAAATACTAATCAATACGTCTTCAAGATATTGCTCCCAGAAATGGTGGAAGAAATACTCATGTCACCTGATCTACATATACATTTTATCACAGTGATATTCTTGACACATAATGCAAAGTTCACACTTATGATTGTACCAAAGTCTAAATGCAAAGTGAGCATGGATTAGTAAAAACATCCTTGCCCAGGGGCTTAATGCTCTCAAATGTCAATCCTATTGGTGACTACACAGTTGCTTCGTCCTAAGATTACATATTCAACCTCAACCCTGTTGAAAATATCTAATCCTATCACTCACTTTATACTTTGACTGATTTCCCAATGTCTCTATTGATATCTGCTTTCCTACATAATTTCCCATATTCATTATTGTGACTGACCCTTCACATGTGCTGACATTTACATCTACTCTCTAACTGACACCCTCCTGCTAAAGAACTTTAGGTCCAAATGTTATACTCACTCTTCTTCCTAAACCTACTATCTTCCTAATCCTACCTACTATCCCTTTTTGACTGGATGTTCTCTTCCACATTCAATCATCCAAGGTACAAGGTCTTATGCCATTGCATATCAATTTATCTGAGACATCTGTGCAGAATGTAATTCAAAGCTAAGTATCCCAGTCAAGGGCCCAATGCCCTTCTGGGCTTCAAAGCTTACTTACATTTCTGTTTTCATACATATACTTCACCTATATATTATTATCAATATCACAAGTTCCCAATACCATTCTTCATCCAGTAGAATGATTCCTAACCCAAATCAAACATGTTCTTACCCCTAACCAACACTGTTCCCTCAATCCAACTTTACAGAAGAGCAGGGACAGTGTTGCTCTTACAATAGAGGAATGTAGGGGATCTTCCACCTGCTGAGAACTCAAAGGTCCATGCAGAAATGATCCCTGGAGAAGATGTAGGAAGCTCTGAAGGACATGAGAGAGCAAAAGTCATCTTCCATAGCAAACAACCTCGTCAGGATGAAGGATTCTGTCTGAATGAGCCGCACTCTTATAATGTAGACAAGATGGACCAAACCAGGCCTGTGTGGAAAGCTGTTCCTGGGTGCCTATGGAGGATATACCGTTCTAACTTGTGAAAGTGTCACAGGAAGCAGGGGCAGCCTCCATCTCATAGGACCCTTGGAAGCAACTGTTAGTACACTTTGGTTGCCAAGGCAGGGACCTCATTCAGTTCCTGAAGGAAGTGACCTCACCTCACTTCCTTGGTGATGGAACTCTCTGAACTTGGCAACCAGAAAGCCAGGCACCCAGAGCCAGTTTCAGTCCCAGTCCCAGTGGGCTGACTTGTTTGCATTTACCAAGGACAGAGTCAGTCTTTCTTGGTACCTACTGATGTGAGGATGACCAAATGCCAGGAAAGCTCTGAAGAGGGGACTTTTCTGAGAAAGCAGGTAGTGAGTGGCTCACTGGTGGCTCCTGACAACTTCATTGAGTAGGCCAAGGAGGCCAGATCTGAGAGAGGACGGGCCATTTTGGGGGAACATTGTATGGCCCACCAGTCAGAAGACACTCCGGATAGTCACAGACCTACTTGGGGGAAGGAGGTGCCTTAGTGGGTGTGGGTGTTAGTTTATGGTTTTGTGTCATGTTCTGAGAATACGTAGGAAAAGCAGTTTGTTTGGTTTGGAGTGGACTGTTTCTAGTAATTCGTTTGACAAGGCGAGTGTTTCTATGTCTGTGTATCCCACTGTATCCCTGGTTGTAGACATTGGAAAAGAGAATGAATCAATGGATGTGTCCTGTCTAGTAGAAAACTTTCCAGCATTCATCCTTTCCAATTTATGAATGGACTGGGGCTTGCCTTATCTATGGGCAACACCTACTATTTTGCTAAGTTCTTGTATTCTTCCTGAATTCTGACCACTCTCCAGAATAGGCTCATGGTTTTGTGTCCAAGATATGTACCACCTCCCAGCTCTGTGACATGGCCATGTACTGGATAACTGAAGGGAATGGCAAGCATCTCAGAAAACTCAGATATCAGTGTGACCAGTAAAGTGTCAGTGGAGAAACCCTGCTTTGGGCCTTTTGCTTACCTATTGTTCTGTTGCCCTGACTCTCAGGAAGGTCTTTGCCTCAGGCTACCCCTTTGTGAAGCCTGAAGTAAACAGTTTTCAAATGGAAATGAATGGGCATCACCTGTGGCTTTTTGCTTAATTCCTGTGCAAAGGGATGTGTGTGAATCAGCCTCTTGGCCCTGTGTGAGGCTGTGGCTTAGATTCTCAGCACCTGATGGATTAAAGAAAGATCCCATGTGTGCATCCAAAGCCAAAATGGCAAAAAGAGCAGTCATTGTGGATGAAGTCTCTCGCTTTCCTCTGGAAAGTTCCTGACCTGCATCAAGTGAGAATAGGGATCCTTTGGGTCAAATGAGTTCTTCAAAGCCCTGCAGAGGCTAGCCCATAGGTTCTTGGGTTTTCTCATGTCTCCAATTCACACAAAGAATCTATACCCGAAAGTCAGTAGGCCTCAAATTGGAGAAGCAGAGCAGTATTAATGGCAGGCGTATTTGATCACTCCTGGTTCACAGGAAGGGTGTCCAGGCCACCCTGACATTAGGCAAATGAGGGGCAAGGGAGCTTATTCTAGACACTGTCTTGGGCTGCCCCCCTCATGGAAACCTCCAGCCAGAGGTTATGATGAGTGTCTATATGGAAGAAGATGAGGGCCATGTGACAGTGTTTTGGTTTGAATTGTGGTCATTTCTGTGGAGGTTGGAATGGGTGACTTGGTCCACCTGGTCTTGAACTCTGGCGTGATTCCCCTTAGAGACTGAGATCTGGAACTGAACTCAGAGAAGTATTGCCATGAATTGTTTTGGGATTTTAGGAGGCCACGCATGAGAGTTGCCCTTGGAAACTGAGATCTAGGCCAGGTGGCTTTCCACAGAGCACTGGGAATCTCAGCCAGGATTTCACATGATTTTATTCTTAAAGACCTGGCAGCCATAATTGAGAGTCAAAACGCACAGGGACCTCACATTGTAGACCTCAATGGGCCTGGCTTGATGTGACCTTTTGGCCAGTCTTGGGAAGCCTTGCCTCTGAGTGTTTCTCCAGAGCTTTCATTGAAATGAGCTTCCTCACCATTTAGTGGTTCCTGAATGAATAGAAACCCACAGTGCCTCCAAGTTCATCCTGGAAAAATGGCTTGATAAATAACATGAAATTTTTGAAATTCCCATGACCAGGTGGCACTGGAGAACCTTTGGATGTCCTGTTGCTGATCATGAGTGTACCAGACAGTGCCTTGATTGACTGGGTTTCATGAAAATGGTGTAGACCAGAGATGCCAGTAAGTTGGAGCCTGCTGATTAGTGGGCCTAGAGCAGTGGTGTGCAGGTGTGTGATAAAACATCTGTGGTGGGGCCATGTGGATCTGCCATTGGCTTCCACATGGCTTGTGACTGACACGGTGCAGCCAGCAGACCCTTATATGTAAAGGCATCTTGTTATATGGAGAGGTTTCCGGGTAATATTAAGAATCAGGTTGCTATGGTCAAGGGGCAAGGTCTGTGGTATAGAAGCCTGGTTGGTGCATTCTCCTAGGACCCTGAGTCAGCACACGTGACAGAACTCCCTCCAGCACTGTGTCCCAGTTGAACTCCTTGTATTTCATGAAGCAAATAGGAAAACTCCCAGTGAAGCAGCAAGAAACACCAGGAAAAGTGGAGGATGACCAAATGGCCTCACAGTCCAGACGGGGAAACACTTAGACCCCAGTGGCCACAGTTGACCTACAAAGAGAGAATTCAGCACTGCTGCCTCATGTTCATTGGAAAATCAGAAACCATGTCTCCAGGTCACATAGATGCAGAAAAAGCTTTGATGGTCTCACTACAAAGGAAGATAAAGCTCCTGACAACAACATATATTTCAAGGGTCCAACCTCAGAGGCAGTTTCCCAAGAAGTCTTTAGGCCAGCAGAGCTCCATGTTTGTGGAGTGTTTACCCTGTCCCTTACTTATGGAAACTCCTCTACCACCTCCAAGCTTGTGAACTCCTGAGCATTTTCCATTGTATATATGTATTCACAGATTTTCTAACACTTCTCTTCGAATTGTGTCTTACTTGGGGCAAAGGTAATGTCAAGGCATTGTTCTTGATGAGAGTGGGAAGATTTTTGTGTAGCACATAATTGCATACACATTGGATTCATTTTCCTATTTTCCATTCAAAATACTGAATCCCTGACACTAACCATACCGTCCTAGACTCTGATTACCAATCCTGATATGATGGAGGAAAATAACCCAAACAGAATAGCAATACATGCAGTTCAGAGGAGGCATGGTGTATAATTGGAATTTCCTTTGGCATTATAAAGGCTAGGTGTTATAAATCTAGTCCAATTTAAGAGAAGTAGTTCTCCATGTGTTTGTAAAGTTAACAAATATGTGAATCCTGTCTCCCTTTCTCTGTAGCCTATTCAGCACATGTATTTTTACATGCACATATAGAATCCTACCTGGTATCCCACGTACATTCTTGTGAGGAGGCTGACATGGCAGATACAAATTGTGAGAAGAGATCACTCCTCCTAAACGCTGTTGGAACTGAAATTCAACCTATGGGTGAGCTTTCTACTTGAACAACATGATACATAAATCCATATTCAGTAATTAAATATTTTTGGATCTGTGGATGATATATATTTCATGATGAATTTTGATTGGCATATATATTTCTACTTTTTAAAGTCTCTGTTTGTTTGTATTGTTTGAATGTGTGTATATATATATATACATATATATATACACACACACACACACACACACACTCTCTCCAGATTTTTCAAAGTATGAAATATATGTGTCTTATTATACACTCCCTAAATTCATTCATGTTCAGGTATGTGGATTTATAATTATCTTTTCAAAAGATAATTCTCAGAAATATTCATCCACCTGAAATACACATTTGTTTCCTAGTGAATGGTGCTTAGGAAATCCTAATATTTCTACAGTAACTGACCGAGTTTTGCATCAATGCAAGTAGATTCCTATGATACATGATATGTATTTTGACGTTTCTTTTTTTTCGACACTGGTACATCACTGTTTCTTCAGTTGATGCACAGCATAGGATATATATTTCATCCACAAGTTCACAATTTCCAGGCATTTGGTTCACTTTCAATCACTTCCTGCTTCAGAACACATGTACTCTTGTAATATTTCTGGGACTGGCCTTTTCATGAGACTTCTTTCCAAACACATTATTTTCGATTTCCATAATCACTTTTCAAGCAAATTCTCACACAGCCTTCATGGTAAACCATAACCCTAACATTACCATTAGATATATAACTGGTTGGAATGAATGATTTTGTATCAATATTAGATTTCATAATATATTTTCAGGTATCAGTTCAATCCATTATGTAAATTGGAACCAGTAATATTATGTATTCACAGTATGGTCTATTCATGCATTGTCTCTATATTCATACACCTATAGGAGCCCCCAAATACTAATCAATACGTCTTCAAGATATTGCTCCCAGAAATGGTGGAAGAAATACTCATGTCACCTGATCTACATATACATTTTATCACAGTGATATTCTGGACACATAATGCAAAGTTCACACTTATGATTGTACCAAAGTCTAAATGCAAAGTGAGCATGGATTACTAAAAACATCCTTGCCCAGGGGCTTAATGCTCTCAAATGTCAATCCTATTGGTGACTACACAGTTGCTTCGTCCTAAGATTACATATTCAACCTCAACCCTGTTGAAAATATCTAATCCTATCACTCACTTTATACTTTGACTGATTTCCCAATGTCTCTATTGATATCTGCTTTCCTACATAATTTCCCATATTCATTATTGTGAGTGACCCTTCACATGTGCTGACATTTACATCTACTCTCTAACTGACACCCTCCTGCTAAAGAACTTTAGGTCCAAATGTTATACTCACTCTTCTTCCTAAACCTACTATCTTCCTAATCCTACCTACTATCCCTTTTTGACTGGATGTTCTCATCCACATTCAATCAACCAAGGTACAAGGTCTTATGCCATTGCATATCAATTTATCTGAGACATCTGTGCAGAATGTAATTCAAAGCTAAGTATCCCAGTCAAGGGCCCAATGCCCTTCTGGGCTTCAAAGCTTACTTAGATTTCTGTTTGCATACATATACTTCACCTATATATTATTATCAATATCAAAGGTTCCCAATACCATTCTTCATCCTGTAGAATGATTCCTAACCCAAATCAAACATGTTCTTACCCCTAAGCATACACTGTTCCCTCAATCCAACTTTACAGAAGAGCAGGGACAGAGTTGGTCTTACAATAGAGGAATGTAGGGGATCTTCCACCTGCTGATAACTCAAAGGTCCATGCAGAAATGATCCCTGGAGAAGATGTAGGCAGCTCTGGAGGACATGAGAGAGCAAAAGTCATCTTCCATGGCAAACAACCTGGTCAGGATGAAGGGGTGTGTCTGTATGAGCCTCACTCTTTTTAATGTAGACAAGATGGACCATACCAGGCCTGTGTGGAAAGCTGTTCCTGGGTGCCTATGGAGGATATACCATTCTAACTTGTGAAAGTGTCACAGGAAGCAGGGGCAGCCTCCATCTCATAGGACCCTTGGAAGCAACTGTTAGGACAATTTGGTTGCCAAGGCAGTGACCTATTTCAGTTTCCTGAAGGAAGTGACCTCACCTCACTTCCTTGGTGATGGAACTCTCTGAACTTGGCAACCAGAAAGCCAGGCACCCAGAGCCAGTTTCAGTCCCAGTCCCAGTGGGCTCACTTGTTTGCATTTACCAAGGACAGAGTCAGTCTTTCTTTGTACCTACTGATGTGAGGATGACCAAATGCCAGGAAAGCTCTGAAGAGGGGACTTTTCTGAGAAAGCAGGTAGTGAGTGGCTCACTGGTGGCTCCTGACAACCTCATTGAGTAGGCCAAGGAGGCCAGATCTGAGAGAGGACGGGCCATTTTGGGGGAACATTGTATGGCCCACCAGTCAGAAGACACTATGGATAGTAACAGACCTACTTGGGGGAAGGAGGTGCCTTAGTGGGTGTGGGTGTGAGTTTTTGGTTTTGTGTCATGTTCTGAGAATAGGTAGGAAAGGCAGTTTGTTTGGTTTGGAGTGGACTGTTTCTAGTAAGTCGTTTGACATGGCGAGTGTTTCTATGTCTGTGTATCCCACTGTATCCCTGGTTGTAGACATTGGAAAAGAGAAGGAATCAATGGATGTGTCCTGTCTAGTAGAAAACTTTCCAGCATTCATCCTTTCCAATTTATGAATGGACTGGGGCTTGCCTTATCTATGGGCAACACCTACTATCTTGCTAAGTTCCTGTTTTCTTCCTGAATTCTGGCCACTCTCCAGAATAGGCTCATGGTTTTGTGTCCAAGATATGTACCACCTCCCAGCTCTGTGACATGGCCATGTACTGGATAACTGAAGGGAATGGCAAGCATCTCAGAAAACTCAGCTATCAGTGTGACCAGTAAAGTGTCAGTGGAGAAACCCTGCTTTGGGCCTTTTGCTTACCTATTGTTCTGTTGCCCTGACTCTCAGGAAGGTCTTTGCCTCAGGCTACCCCTTTGTGAAGCCTGAAGTAAACAGTTTTCAAATGGAAATGAATGGGCATCACCTGTGGCTTTTTGCTTAATTCCTGTGCAAAGGGATGTGTGTGAATCAGCCTCTTGGCCCTGTGTGAGGCTGTGGCTTAGATTCTCAGCACCTGATGGATTAAAGAAAGATCCCATGTGTGCATCCAAAGCCAAAATGGCAAAAAGAGCAGTCATTGTGGATGAAGTCTCTCGCTTTCCTCTGGAAAGTTCCTGACCTGCATCAAGTGAGAATAGGGATCCTTTGGGTCAAATGAGGTCTTCAAAGCCCTGCAGAGGCTAGCCCATAGGTTCTTGGGTTTTCTCATGTCTCCAATTCACACAAAGAATCTATACCCGAAAGTCAGTAGGCCTCAAATTGGAGAAGCAGAGCAGTATTAATGGCAGGCGTATTTGATCACTCCTGGTTCACAGGAAGGGTGTCCAGGCCACCCTGACATTAGGCAAATGAGGGGCAGGGGAGCTTATTCTAGACACTGTCTTGGGCTGCCCCCCTCATGGAAACCTCCAGCCAGAGGTTATGATGAGTGTCTATATGGAAGAAGATGAGGGCCATGTGGCAGTGTTTTGGTTTGAATTTTGGGCATTTGTGAGGCATTTGGAAGGGATGACTGTGTCCACCTGGGTTTGAACTCTGGCGTGATTCCCCTTAGACACTGAGTTCTGGAACTGAACTCAGAGAAGTATTGCCATGAATTGTGTTGGGATTTTAGGAGGCCACGCATGAGAGTTGCCCTTGGAAACTGAGATCTAGGCCCAGGGTGGCTTTCCACAGAGCACTGGGAATCTCAGCCAGGATATCACATGATTTTATTCTTAAAGACCTGGCAGCCATAATTGAGAGTCAAAACACACATGGACCTCACATTGTAGACCCCAAATGGGCCTGGTTTGATGTGACCTTTTGGCCACTCTTGGGAAGCCTTGCCTCTGAGTGTTTCTCCAGAGCTTTCATTGAAATGAGCTTCCTCACCATTTAGTGGTTCCTGAATGAATAGAAACCCACAGTGCCTCCAAGTTCATCCTGGAAAAATGGCTTGATAAATACCATGAAATTTTTGAAATTCCCATGACCAGGTGGCACTGGAGAACCTTTGGATGTCCTGTTGCTGATCATGAGTGTACCAGACAGTGCCTTGATTGACTGGGTTTCATGAAAATGGTGTAGAACAGAGATGCCAGTACGTTGGAGCCTGCTGATTAGTGGGCCTAGAGCAGTGGTGTGCAGGTGTGTGATAAAACATCTGTGGTGGGGCCATGTGGATCTGCCATTGGCTTCCACATGGCTTGTGACTGACACGGTGCAGCCAGCAGACCCTTATATGTAAAGGCATCTTGTTATATGGAGAGGTTTCCGGGCAATGTTCAGAATCAGGTTGCTGTGGTCAAGGGGGCAAGCTCTGTGGTATAGAAGCCTGGTTGGTGCATTCTCCTAGGACCCTGAGTCAGCACTCGTGACAGAACTCCCTCCAGCACTGTGTCCCAGTTGAACTCCTTGTATTTCATGAAGCAAATAGGAAACTCCCAGTGAAGCAGCAAGAAACACCAGGAAAAGTGGAGGATGACCAAATGGCCTCACAGTCCACACGGGGAAACACTTTGACCCCAGTGGCCACAGTTGACCTACAAAGAGAGAATTCAGCACTGCTGCCTCATGTTCGTTGGAAAATCAGAAACCATGTCCTCCAGGTCACATAGATGCAGAAAAAGCTTTGATGGTCTCACTACAAAGGAAGATAAAGCTCCTGACAACAACATATATTTCAAGGGTCCAACCTCAGAGGCAGTTTCCCAAGAAGTCTTTAGGCCAGCAGAGCTCCATGTTTGTGGAGTGTTTACCCTGTCCCTTACTTATGGAAACTCCTCTACCACCTCCAAGCTTGTGAACTCCTGAGCATTTTCCATTGTATATATGTATTCACAGATTTTCTAACTCTTCTCTTCGAATTGTGTCTTACTTGGGGCAAAGGTAATGTCAAGGCATTGTTCTTGATGAGAGTGGGAAGATTTTTGTGTAGCACATCATTGCATACACATTGGATTCATTTTCCTATTTTCCATTCAAAATACTGAATCCCTGACACTAACCCATACCCTCCTAGACTCTGATTACCAATGCTGATATGATGGAGGAAAATAACCCAAACAGAATAGCAATACATGCAGTTCAGAGGAGGCATGGTGTATAATTGGACTTTCCTTTGGCATTATAAAGGCTAGGTGTTATAAATCTAGTCCAATTTAAGAGAAGTAGTTCTCCATGTGTTTGTAAAGTTAACAAATATGTGAATTCCTGTCTCCCTTTCTCTGTAGCCTATTCAGCACATGTATTTTTACATGCACATATAGAATCCTACCTGGTATCCCACGTACATTCTTGTGAGGAGGCTGACATGGCAGATACAAATTGTGAGAAGAGATCACTCCTCCTAAACGCTGTTGGAACTGAAAATTCAACCTATGGGTGAGCTTTCTACTTGAACAACATGATACATAAATCCATATTCAGTAAATTAAATATTTTTGGATCTGTGGATGATATATATTTCATGATGAATTTTGATTGGCATATATATTTCTACTTTTTAAAGTCTCTGTGTGTTTGTATTGTTTGAATGTGTGTGTATATATATATATATATATATATACACACACACACACACACACACACACTCTCTCTCCAGATTTTTCAAAGTATGAATTATATGTGTCTTATTATACACTCCCTAAATTCATTCATGTTCAGGTATGTGGATTTATAATTATCTTTTCAAAAGATTATTCTCAGAAATATTCATCCACCTGAAATACACATTTGTTTCCTAGTGAATGGTGCTTAGAAATCCTAATATTTCTACAGTAACTGACCGAGTTTAGCATCAATACAAGTAGATTCCTATGATACATGATATATATTTTGACGTTTCTTTTTTTTCGACACTGGTATATCACTGTTTCTTCAGTTGATGCACAGCATAGGATATATATTTCATCCACAAGTTCACAATTTCCAGGCATTTGGTTCACTTTCAATCACTTCCTGCTTCAGAACACATGTACTCTTGTATATTTCTGGACTGGCCTTTTCATGAGACTTCTTTCCAAACACATAATTTTCGATTTCCATAATCACTTTTCAAGCAAATCTCACACAGCCTTCATGGTAAACCAGAACCCTAACATTACCATTAGATATATAACTGGTTGGAATGAATGATTTTTTATCAATATTAGATCTCCTATATATTTTCAGGTATGAGTTCAATCCGTTATGTAAATTGGAACCAGTTATATTATTTATTCACAGTGTGGTCTATTCATGCATTGTCTCTATATTCATAGACCCAGGGAACACCTACTGGTGCCCCCAAATACTAATCAATACGTCTTCAAGATATTGCTCCCAGAAATGGTGGAGGAAATACTCATGTCACCTGATCTACATATACATTTTATCACAGTGATATTCTGGACACATAATGCAAAGTTCACACTTATGATTGTACCAAAGTCTAAATGCAAAGTGAGCATGGATTACTAAAAACATCCTTGTCCAGGGGCTTAATGCTCTCAAATGTCAATCCTATTGGTGACTACACAGTTGCTTCGTCCTAAGATTACATATTCAACCTCAACCCTGTTGAAAATATCTAATCCGATCACTCACTTTATACTTTGACTGATTTCCCAATGTCTCTATTGATATCTGCTTTCCTACATAATTTCCCATATTCATTATTGTGACTGACCCTTCACATGTGCTGACATTTACATCTACTCTCTAACTGACACCCTACTGCTAAAGAACTTTAGGTCCAAATGTTATACTCACTCTTCTTCCTAAACCTACTATCTTCCTAATCCTACCTACTATCCCTTTTTGTCTGGATGTTCTCTTCCACATTCAATCATCCAAGGTACAAGGTCTTATGCCATTGCATATCAATTTATCTGAGACATCAGTGCAGAATGTAATTCAAAGCTAAGTATCCCAGTCAAGGGCCCAATGCCCTTCTGGGCTTCAAAGCTTACTTAGATTTCTGTTTGCATACATATACTTCACCTATATATTATTATCAATATCAAAGGTTCCCAATACCATTCTTCATCCAGTAGAATGATTCCTAACCCAAATCAAACATGTTCTTACCCCTAACCATACACTGTTCCCACAATCCAACTTTACAGAAGAGCAGGGACAGTGTTGGTCTTACAATAGAGGAATGTAGGGGATCCTCCACCTGCTGAGAACTCAAAGGTCCATGCAGAAATGATCCCTGGAGAAGATGTAGGCAGCACTGAAGGACAGGAGAGAGCAAAAGTCATCTTCCATGGCAAACAACCAGGTCTGTATGACCCTCACTCTTTTTAATGTAGACAAGATGGACCAAACCAGGCCTTGTGGAAAGCTGTTCCTGGGTGCCTATGGAGGATATACCATTCTAACTTGTGAAAGTGTCACAGGAAGCAGGGGAAGCCTTCACCTCATAGGACCCTTGGAAGCAACTGTTAGGACAATTTGGTTGCCAAGCAGTGACCTCACTCAGTTCCTGAAGGAAGTGAGCTCACCTCACTTCTTTTGTGATGGAACTCTCTGAACTTGGCAACCAGGAAGCCAGGCACCCAGAGCCAGTTTCAGTCCCAGTCCCAGTGGGCTCACTTGTTTGCATTTACCAAGGACAGAGTCAGTCTTTCTTGGTACCTACTGATGTGAGGATGACCAAATGCCAGGAAAGCTCTGAAGAGGGGACTTTTCTGAGAAAGCAGGTAGTGAGTGGCTCACTGGTGGCTCCTGACAACTTCATTGAGTAGGCCAAGGAGGCCAGATCTGAGAGAGGACGGGCCATTTTGGGGGAACATTGTATGGCCCACCAGTCAGAAGACACTCCGGATAGTCACAGACCTACTTGGGGGAAGGAGGTGCCTTAGTGGGTGTGGGTATGAGTTTATGGTTTTGTGTCATGTTCTGAGAATAGGTAGGAAAGGCAGTTTGTTTGGTTTGGAGTGGACTGTTTCTAGTAAGTCGTTTGACAAGGCGAGTGTTTCTATGTCTGTGTATCCCACTGTATCCCTGGTTGTAGACATTGGAAAAGAGAATGAATCAATGGATGCGTCCTGTCTAGTAGAAAACTTTCCAGCATTCATCCTTTCCAATTTATGAATGGACTAGGGCTTGCCTTATCTATGGGCAACACCTACTGTCTTGCTAAGTTCCTGTTTTCTTCCTGAATTCTGGCCACTCTCCAGAATAGGCTCATGGTTTTGTGTCCAAGATATGTACCACCTCCCAGCTCTGTGACATGGCCATGTACTGGATAACTGAAGGGAATGGCAAGCATCTCAGAAAACTCAGATATCAGTGTGACCAGTAAAGTGTCAGTGGAGAAACCCTGCTTTGGGCCTTTTGCTTACCTATTGTTCTGTTGCCCTGACTCTCAGGAAGGTCTTTGCCTCAGGCTACCCCTTTGTGAAGCCTGAAGTAAACAGCTTTCAAATGGAAATGAATGGGCATCACCTGTGGCTTTTTGCTTAATTCCTGTGCAAAGGGATGTGTGTGAATCAGCCTCTTGGCCCTGTGTGAGGCTGTGGCTTAGATTCTCAGCACCTGATGGATTAAAGAAAGATCCCATGTGTGCATCCAAAGCCAAAATGGCAAAAAGAGCAGTCATTGTGGATGAAGTCTCTCGCTTTCCTCTGGAAAGTTCCTGACCTGCATCAAGTGAGAATAGGGATCCTTTGGGTCAAATGAGTTCTTCAAAGCCCTGCAGAGGCTAGCCCATAGGTTCTTGGGTTTTCTCATGTCTCCAATTCACACAAAGAATCTATACCCGAAAGTCAGTAGGCCTCAAATTGGAGAAGCAGAGCAGTATTAATGGCAGGCGTATTTGATCACTCCTGGTTCACAGGAAGGGTGTCCAGGCCACCCTGACATTAGGCAAATGAGGGGCAGGGGAGCTTATTCTAGACACTGTCTTGGGCTGCCCCCCTCATGGAAACCTCCAGCCAGAGGTTATGATGAGTGTCTATATGGAAGAAGATGAGGGCCATGTGGCAGTGTTTTGGTTTGAATTTTGGGCATTTGTGAGGCATTTGGAAGGGATGACTGTGTCCACCTGGGCTTGAACTCTGGTGTGATTCCCCGTAGAGACTGAGTTCTGGAACTGAACTCAGAGAAGTATTGCCATGAATTGTGTTGGGATTTTAGGAGGCCACGCATGAGAGTTGCCCTTGGAAACTGAGATCTAGGCCCAGGGTGGCTTTCCACAGAGCACTGGGAATCTCAGCCAGGATATCACATGATTTTATTCTTAAAGACCTGGCAGCCATAATTGAGAGTCAAAACACACATGGACCTCACATTGTAGACCCCAAATGGGCCTGGTTTGATGTGACCTTTTGGCCTGTCTTGGGAAGCCTTGCCTCTGAGTGTTTCTCCAGAGCTTTCATTGAAATGAGCTTCCTCACCATTTAGTGGTTCCTGAATGAATAGAAACCCACAGTGCCTCCAAGTTCATCCTGGAAAAATGGCTTGATAAATACCATGAAATTTTTGAAATTCCCATGACCAGGTGGCACTGGAGAACCTTTGGATGTCCTGTTGCTGATCATGAGTGTACCAGACAGTGCCTTGATTGACTGGGTTTCATGAAAATGGTGTAGACCAGAGATGCCAGTAAGTTGGAGCCTGCTGATTAGTGGGCCTAGAGCAGTGGTGTGCAGGTGTGTGATAAAACATCTGTGGTGGGGCCATGTGGATCTGCCATTGGCTTCCACATGGCTTGTGACTGACACGGTGCAGCCAGCAGACCCTTATATGTAAAGGCATCTTGTTATATGGAGAGGTTTCCAGGCAATATTCAGAATCAGGTTTCTGTGGTCAAGGGGGCAAGCTCTGTGGGATAGAAGCCTGGTTGGTGCATTCTCCTAGGACCCTGAGTCAGCACACGTGACAGAACTCCCTCCAGCACTGTGTCCCAGTTGAACTCCTTGTATTTCATGAAGCAAATAGGAAACTCCCAGTGAAGCAGCAAGAAACACCAGGAAAAGTGGAGGATGACCAAATGGCCTCACAGTCCACACGGGGAAACACTTAGACCCCAGTGGCCACAGTTGACCTACAAAGAGAGAATTCAGCACTGCTGCCTCATGTTCCTTGGAAAATCAGAAACCATGTCCTCCAGGTCACAAGATGCAGAAAAAGCTTTGATGGTCTCACTACAAAGGAAGATAAAGCTCCTGACAACAACATATATTTCAAGGGTCCAACCTCAGAGGCAGTTTCCCAAGAAGTCTTTAGGCCAGCAGAGCTCCATGTTTGTGGAGTGTTTACCCTGTCCCTTACTTATGGAAACTCCTCTACCACCTCCAAGCTTGTGAACTCCTGAGCATTTTCCATTGTATATATGTATTCACAGATTTTCTAACTCTTCTCTTCGAATTGTGTCTTACTTGGGGCAAAGGTAATGTCAAGGCATTGTTCTTGATGAGAGTGGGAAGATTTTTGTGTAGCACATAATTGCATACACATTGGATTCATTTTCCTATTTTCCATTCAAAATACTGAATCCCTGACACTAACCCATACCGTCCTAGACTCTGATTACCAATCCTGATATGATGGAGGAAAATAACCCAAACAGAATAGCAATACATGCAGTTCAGAGGAGGCATGGTGTATAATTGGACTTTCCTTTGGCATTATAAAGGCTAGGTGTTATAAATCTAGTCCAATTTAAGAGAAGTAGTTCTCCATGTGTTTGTAAAGTTAACAAATATGTGAATTCCTGTCTCCCTTTCTCTGTAGCCTATTCAGCACATGTATTTTTACATGCACATATAGAATCCTACCTGGTATCCCACGTACATTCTTGTGAGGAGGCTGACATGGCAGATACAAATTGTGAGAAGAGATCACTCCTCCTAAACGCTGTTGGAACTGAAAATTCAACCTATGGACCTATGGGTGAGCTTTCTACTTGAACAACATGATACATAAATCCATATTCAGTAAATTAAATATTTTTGGATCTGTGGATGATATATATTTCATGATGAATTTTGATTGGCATATATATTTCTACTTTTTAAAGTCTCTGTGTGTTTGTATTGTTTGAATGTATATATATATACATTCACTTTCAATCACTTCCTGCTTCAGAACACATGTACACTTGTATATTTCTGGAACAGCCTTTTCATGAGACTTCTTTCCAAACACATTATTTTCGATTTCCATAATCACTTTTCAAGCAAATCTCACACAGCCTTCATGGTAAACCATAACCCTAATATTACCATTAGATATATAACTGGTTGCAATGAATGATTGTGTATCAATATTAGATTTCCTATATATTTTCAGGTATCAGTTCAATCCATTATGTAAATTGGAACCAGTTATATTATTTATTCACAGTTTGGTCTATTCATGCATTATCTCTATATTCATTGACACAGGATACACCTATTGGTGCTACCAAATACTAATCAATACGTCTTCAAGATATTGCTCCCAGAAATGGTGGAAGAAATACTCATATCACCTGATCTACATATACATTTAATTACAGTGATATTCTGGACACATAATGCAAAGTTCACACTTATGATTGTACCAAAGTCTAAATGCAAAGTGAGCATGGATTACTAAAAACATCCTTGTCCAGGTGCCTAATGCTCTCAAATGTCAATCCTATTGGTGACTACACAGTTGCTTCGCCCTAAGATTATATATTCAACCTCAACCCTGTTGAAAATATCTAATCCTATCACTCACTTTATACTTTGATTTCCCAATGCCTCTATTGATATCTGGTTTCCTACATAATTTCCCATATTCATTATTGTGACTGACCCTTCACATGTGCTGACATTTACATCTACTCTCTAACTGACACCCTACTGCTAAAGAACTTTAGGTCCAAATGTTATACTCACTCTTCTTCCTAAACCTACTATCTTCCTAATCCTATCTACTATCCCTTTTTGACTGGATGTTCTCTTCCACATTCAATCATCCAAGGTACAAGGTCTTATGCCATTGCATATCAATTTATCTGAGACATCTGTGCAGAATGTAATTCAAAGCTAAGTATCCCAGTCAAGGGCCCAAAGCCCTTCTGGGCTTCAAAGCTTACTTAGATTTCTGTTTTCATACATGTACTTCACCTATATATTATTATCAATATCAAAGGTTCCCAATAGCATTCTTCATCCAGTAGAATGATTCCTAACCCAAATCAAATATGTTCTTAGCCCTAACCATACACTGTTCCCTCAATCCAACTTTACAGAAGAGCAGGGACAGAGTTGGTGTTACAATAGAGGAATGTAGGGGATCTTCCACCTGTTGAGAACTTAAAGGTCCATGCAGAAATGATCCCTGGAGAAGATGTAGGCAGCTCTGAAGGACATGAGAGAGCAAAAGTCATCTTCCATGGAAAAAACCTGGTCAGGATGAAGGGTTGTGTCTGAATGAGCCGCACTCTTCTTAATGTAGACAAGATGGACCAAACCAGGACTGTGTGGAAAGCTGTTCCTGGGTGCCTATGGAGGATATACTGTTCTAACTTGTGAAAGTGTCACAGGAAGCAGGGGCAGCCTCCATCTCATAGGACCCTTGGAAGCAACTGTTAGGACAATTTGGTTGCCAAGGCAGTGACCTCATTCAGTTCCTGAAGGAAGTGACCTCACCTCACTTCCTTGGTGATGGAACTCTCTGAACTTGGCAACCAGAAAGCCAGGCACCCAGAGCCAGTTTCACTCCCATTCCCAGTGGGCTCACTTGTTTGCATTTACCAAGGACAGAGTCAGTCTTTCTTGGTACCTACTGATGTGAGGATGACCAAATGCCAGGAAAGCTCTGAAGAGGGGAGTTTTCTGAGAAAGCAGGTATTGAGTGGCTCACTGGTGGCTCCTGACAACTTCATTGAGTAGGCCAAGGAGGCAAGATCTGAGAGAGGACGGGCCATTTTGGGGGAACATTGTATGGCCCACATGTCAGAAGACAATCCGGATAGTCACAGACCTACTTGGGGGAAGGAGGTGCCTTAGTGGGTGTGGGTGTGAGTTTATGGTTTTGTGTCATGTTCTGAGAATAGGTAGGAAAGGCAGTTTGTTTGGTTTGGAGTGGACTGTTTCGAGTAAGTCGTTGAACAAGGCGAGTGTTTCTATGTCTGTGTATCCCACTGCATCCCTGGTTGTAGACATTGGAAAAGAGAATGAATCAATGGATGTGTCCTGTCTAGTAGAAAACTTTCCAGCATTCATCCTTTCCAATTTATGAATGGACTGGGGCTTGCCTTATCTATGGGCAACACCTACTATCTTGCTAAGTTCCTGTTTTCTTCCTGAATTCTGGCCACTCTCCAGAATAGGCTCATGGCTTTGTGTCCAAGATATGTACCACCTCCCAGCTCTGTGACATGGCCATGTACTGGATAACTGAAGGGAATGGCAAGCATCTCAGAAAACTCAGATATCAGTGTGACCAGTAAAGTGTCAGTGGGGAAACCCTGCTTTGGGACTTTGCTTACCTATTGTTCTGTTGCCCTGACTCTCAGGAAGGTCTTTGCCTCAGGCTACCCCATTGTGAAGCCTGAAGTAAACAGTTTTCAAATGGAAATGAATGGGCATCACCTGTGGCTTTTTGCTTAATTCCTGTGCAAAGGGATGTGTGTGAATCAGCCTCTTGGCCCTGTGTGAGGCTGTGGCTTAGATTCTCAGCACCTGATGGATTAAAGAAAGATCCCATGTGTGCATCCAAAGCCAAAATGGCAAAAAGAGCAGTCATTGTGGATGAAGTCTCTCGCTTTCCTCTGGAAAGTTCCTGACCTGCATCAAGTGAGAATAGGGATCCTTTGGGTCAACTGAGTTCTTCAAAGCCCTGCAGAGGCTAGCCCATAGGTTCTCGGGTTTTCTCATGTCTCCAATTCACACAAAGAATCTATACCCGAAAGTCAGTAGGCCTCAAATTGGAGAAGCAGAGCAGTATTAATGGCAGGCGTATTTGATCACTCCTGGTTCACAGGAAGGGTGTCCAGGCCACCCTGACATTAGGCAAATGAGGGGCAGGGGAGCTTATTCTAGACACTGTCTTGGGCTGCCCCCCTCATGGAAACCTCCAGCCAGAGGTTATGATGAGTGTCTATATGGAAGAAGATGAGGGCCATGTGGCAGTGTTTTGGTTTGAATTTTGGGCATTTGTGAGGCATTTGGAAGGGATGACTGGGTCCACCTGGGCTTGAACTCTGGCTTGATTCCCCTTAGAGACTGAGTTCTGGAACTGAACTCAGAAGTATTGCCATGAATTGTGTTGGGATTTTAGGAGGCCACACATGAGAGTTGCCCTTGGAAACTGAGATCTAGGCCCAGGGTGGCTTTCCACAGAGCACTGGGAATCTCAGCCAGGATATCACATGATTTTATTCTTAAAGACCTGGCAGCCATAATTGAGAGTCAAAACACACATGGACCTCACATTGTAGACCCCAAATGGGCCTGGTTTGATGTGACCTTTTGGCCAGTCTTGGGAAGCCTTGCCTCTGAGTGTTTCTCCAGAGCTTTCATTGAAATGAGCTTCCTCACCATTTAGTGGTTCCTGAATGAATAGAAACCCACAGTGCCTCCAAGTTCATCCTGGAAAAATGGCTTGATAAATACCATGAAATTTTTGAAATTCCCATGACCAGGTGGCACTGGAGAACCTTTGGATGTCCTGTTGCTGATCATGAGTGTACCAGACATTGCCTTGATTGACTGGGTTTCATGAAAATGGTGTAGACCAGAGATGCCAGTAAGTTGGAGCCTGCTGATTAGTGGGCCTAGAGCAGTGGTGTGCAGGTGTGTGATAAAACATCTGTGGTGGGGCCATGTGGATCTGCCATTGGCTTCCACATGGCTTGTGACTGACACGGTGCAGCCAGCAGACCCTTATATGTAAAGGCATCTTGTTATATGGAGAGGTTTCCGGGCAATGTTCAGAATCAGGTTGCTATGGTCAAGGGGGCAAGCTCTGTGGGATAGAAGCCTGGTTGGTGCATTCTCCTAGGACCCTGAGTCAGCACACGTGACAGAACTCCCTCCAGCACTGTGTCCCAGTTGAACTCCTTGTATTTCATGAAGCAAATAGGAAACTCCCAGTGAAGCAGCAAGAAACACCAGGAAAAGTGGAGGATGACCAAATGGCCTCACAGTCCACACGGGGAAACACTTTGACCCCAGTGGCCACAGTTGACCTACAAAGAGAGAATTCAGCACTGCTGCCTCATGTTCATTGGAAAATCAGAAACCATGTCCTCCAGGTCACATAGATGCAGAAAAAGCTTTGATGGTCTCACTACAAAGGAAGATAAAGCTGCTGACAACAACATATATTTCAAGGGTCCAACCTCAGAGGCAGTTTCCCAAGAAGTCTTTAGGCCAGCAGAGCTCCATGTTTGTGGAGTGTTTACCCTGTCCCTTACTTATGGAAACTCCTCTACCACCTCCAAGCTTGTGAACTCCTGAGCATTTTCCATTGTATATATGTATTCACAGATTTTCTAACTCTTCTCTTCGAATTGTGTCTTACTTGGGGCAAAGGTAATGTCAAGGCATTGTTCTTGATGAGAGTGGAAGATTTTTGTGTAGCACATCATTGCATACACATTGGATTCATTTTCCTATATTCCATTCAAAATACTGAATCCCTGACACTAACCCATACCCTCCTAGACTCTGATTACCAATCCTGATATGATGGAGGAAAATAACCCAAACAGAATAGCAATACATGCAGTTCAGAGGAGGCATGGTGTATAATTGGACTTTCCTTTGGCATTATAAAGGCTAGGTGTTATAAATCTCGTCCAATTTAAGAGAAGTAGTTCTCCATGTGTTTGTAAAGTTAACAAATATGTGAATTCCTGTCTCCCTTTCTCTGTAGCCTATTCAGCACATGTATTTTTACATGCACATATAGAATCCTACCTGGTATCCCACGTATATTCTTGTGAGGAGGCTGACATGGCAGATACAAATTGTGAGAAGAGATCACTCCTCCTAAACGCTGTTGGAACTGAAAATTCAACCTATGGGTGAGCTTTCTACTTGAACAACATGATACATAAATCCATATTCAGTAAATTAAATATTTTTGGATCTGTGGATGATATATATTTCATGATGAATTTTGATTGGCATATATATTTCTACTTTTTAAAGTCTCTGTGTGTTTGTATTGTTTAAATGTGTGTGTATATATACATATATATATATATATACACACACACACACACACACTCTCTCTCTCTCTCCAGATTTTTCAAAGTATGAATTATATGTGTCTTATTATACACTCCCTAAATTCATTCATGTTCAGGTATGTGGATTTATAATTATCTTTTCAAAAGATTATTCTCAGAAATATTCATCCACCTGAAATACACATTTGTTTCCTAGTGAATGGTGCTTAGAAATCCTAATATTTCTACAGTAACTGACCGAGTTTAGCATCAATGCAAGTAGATTCCTATGATACATGATATGTATTTTGACGTTTCTTTTTTTTCGACACTGGTACATCACTGTTTCTTCAGTTGATGCACAGCATAGGATATATATTTCATCCACAAGTTCACAATTTCCAGGCATTTGGTTCACTTTCAATCACTTCCTGCTTCAGAACACATGTACTCTTGTATATTTCTGGACTGGCCTTTTCATGAGACTTCTTTCCAAACACATAATTTTCGATTTCCATAGTCACTTTTCAAGCAAATATCACACAGCCTTCATGGTAAACCATAACCCTAACATTACCATTAGATATATAACTGGTTGGAATGAATGATTTTGTATCAATATTAGATCTCCTATATATTTTCAGGTATCAGTTCAATCCATTATGTAAATTGGAACCAGTTATAGTATTTATTCACAGTATGGTCTATTCATGCATTGTCTCTATATTCATAGACCCTGGGTACACCTATTGGTGCCCCCAAATACTAATCAATACGTCTTCAGATATTGCTCCCAGAAATGGTGGAAGAAATACTCATGTCACCTGATCTACATATACATTTTATCACAGTGATATTCTGGACACATAATGCAAAGTTCACACTTATGATTGTACCAAAGTCTAAATGCAAAGTGAGAATGGATTACTAAAAACATCCTTGCCCAGAGGCTTAATGCTCTCAAATGTCAATCCTATTGGTGACTACACAGTTGCTTCGTCCTAAGATGACATATTCAACCTCAACCCTGTTGAAAATATCTAATCCTATCACTCACTTTATACTTTGACTGATTTCCCAATGTCTCTATTGATATCTGCTTTCCTACATAATTTCCCATATTCATTATTGTGACTGACCCTTCACATGTGCTGACATTTACATCTACTCTATAACTGACACCCTACTGCTAAAGAACTTTTGGTCCAAATGTTATACTCACTCTTCTTCCTAAACCTAATATCTTCCTAATCCTTCCTACTATCCCTTTTTGACTGGATGTTCTCTTCCACATTCAATCATCCATTATACAAGGTCTTATGCCATTGCATATCAATTTATCTGAGACATCTGTGCAGAATGTAATTCAAAGCTAAGTATCCCAGTCAAGGTCCCAATGCCCTTCTGGGCTTCAAAGCTTACTTAGATTTCTGTTTTCATACATATACTTCACCTATATATTATTATCAATATCAAAGGTTCCCAATACCATTCTTCATCCAGTAGAATGATTCCTAACCCAAATCAAACATGTTCTTACCCCTAACCATACACTGTTCCCTCAATCCAACTTTACAGAAGAGCAGGGACAGAGTTGGTCTTACAATATAGGAATATAGGGGATCTTCCACCTGCTGAGAACTCAAAGGTCCATGCAGAAATGATCCCTGGAGAAGATGTAGGCAGCTCTGAAGGACCTGAGAGAGCAAAAGTCATCTTCCATGGCAAACAACCTGGTCAGGATGAAGGGTTGTGTCTGAATGAGCCGCACTCTTCTTAATGTAGACAAGATGGACCAAACCAGGCCTGTGTGGAAAGCTGTTCCTGGGTGCCTATGGAGGATATACCATTCTAACTTGTGAAAGTGTCACAGGAAGCAGGGGCAGCCTCCATCTCATAGGACCCTTGGAAGCAACTGTTAGGACAATTTGGTTGCCAAGGCAGTGACCTCATTCAGTTCCTGAAGGAAGTGACCTCACCTCACTTCCTTGGTGATGGAACTCTCTGAACTTGGCAACCAGGAAGCCAGGCACCCAGAGCCAGTTTCAGTCCCAGTCCCAGTGGGCTCACTTGTTTGCATTTACCAAGGACAGAGTCAGTCTTTCTTGGTACCTACTGATGTGAGGATGACCAAATGCCAGGAAAGCTCTGAAGAGGGGACTTTTCTGAGAAAGCAGGTATTGAATGGCTCACTGGTGGCTCCTGACAACTTCATTGAGTAGGCCAAGGAGGCCAGATCTGAGAGAGGACGGGCCATTTTGGGGGAACATTGTATGGCCCACCAGTCAGAAGACACTCCGGATAGTCACAAACCTCCTTGGGGAAGGAGGTGCCTTAGTGGGTGTGGGTGTGAGTTTATGGTTTTGTGTCATGTTCTGAGAATAGGTAGGAAAGGCAGTTTGTTTGGTTTGGAGTGGACTGTTTCTAGTAAGTCGTTTGACAAGGCGAGTGTTTCTATGTCTGTGTATCCCACTCTATCCCTGGTTGTAGACATTGGAAAAGAGAATGAATCAATGGATGTGTCCTGTCTAGTAGAAAACTTTCCAGCATTCATCCTTTCCAATTTATGAATGGACTGGGGCTTGCCTTATCTATGGGCAACACCTACTATCTTGCTAAGTTCCTGTTTTCTTCCTGAATTCTGGCCACTCTCCAGAATAGGCTCATGGTTTTGTGTCCAAGATATGTACCACCTCCCAGCTCTGTGACATGGCCATGTACTGGATAACTGAAGGGAATGGCAAGCATCTCAGAAAACTTAGCTATCAGTGTGACCAGTAAAGTGTCAGTGGAGAAACCCTGCTTTGGGCCTTCTGCTTACCTATTGTTCTGTTGCCCTGACTCTCAGGAAGGTCTTTGCCTCAGGCTACCCCTTTGTGAAGCCTGAAGTAAACAGTTTTCAAATGGAAATGAATGGGCATCACCTGTGGCTTTTTGCTTAATTCCTGTGCAAAGGGATGTGTGTGAATCAGCCTCTTGGCCCTGTGTGAGGCTGTAGCTTAGATTCTCAGCACCTGATGGATTAAAGAAAGATCCCATGTGTGCATCCAAAGCCAAAATGGCAAAAAGAGCAGTCATTGTGGATGAAGTCTCTCGCTTTCCTCTGGAAAGTTCCTGACCTGCATCAAGTGAGAATAGGGATCCTTTGGGTGAAACGAGTTCTTCAAAGCCCTGCAGAGGCTAGCCCATAGGTTCTTGGGTTTTCTCATGTCTCCAATTCACACAAAGAATCTATACCCGAAAGTCAGTAGGCCTCAAATTGGAGAAGCAGAGCAGTATTAATGGCAGGCGTATTTGATCACTCCTGGTTCACAGGAAGGGTGTCCAGGCCACCCTGACATTAGGCAAATGAGGGGCAGGGGAGCTTATTCTAGACACTGTCTTGGGCTGCCCCCCTCATGGAAACCTCCAGCCAGAGGTTATGATGAGTGTCTATATGGAAGAAGATGAGGGCCATGTGGCAGTGTTTTGGTTTGAATTTTGGGCATTTGTGAGGCATTTGGAAGGGATGACTGTGTCCACCTGGGCTTGAACTCTGGCGTGATTCCCCTTAGAGACTGAGTTCTGGAACTGAACTCAGAGAAGTATTGCCATGAATTGTGTTGGGATTTTAGGAGGCCACGCATGAGAGTTGCCCTTGGAAACTGAGATCTAGGCCCAGGGTGGCTTTCCACAGAGCACTGGGAATCTCAGCCAGGATATCACATGATTTTATTCTTAAAGACCTGGCAGCCATAATTGAGAGTCAAAACACACATGGACCTCACATTGTAGACCCCAAATGGGCCTCGTTTGATGTGACCTTTTGGCCACTCTTGGGAAGCCTTGCCTCTGAGTGTTTCTCCAGAGCTTTCATTGAAATGAGCTTCCTCACCATTTAGTGGTTCCTGAATGAATAGAAACCCACAGTGCCTCCAAGTTCATCCTGGAAAAATGGCTTGATAAATACCATGAAATTTTTGAAATTCCCATGACCAGGTGGCACTGGAGAACCTTTGGATGTCCTGTTGCTGATCATGAGTGTACCAGACAGTGCCTTGATTGACTGGGTTTCATGAAAATGGTGTAGACCAGAGATGCCAGTAAGTTGGAGCCTGCTGATTAGTTGGCCTAGAGCAGTGGTGTGCAGGTGTGTGATAAAACATCTGTGGTGGGGCCATGTGGATCTGCCATTGGCTTCCACATGGCTTGTGACTGAAACGCTGCAGCCAGCAGACCCTTATATGTAAAGGCATCTTGTTATATGGAGAGGTTTCCGGGCAATATTCCGAATCAGGTTGCTATGGTCAAGGGGGCAAGCTCTTTGGTATAGAAGCCTGGTTGGTGCATTCTCCTAGGACCCTGAGTCAGCACACGTGACAGAACTCCCTCCAGCACTGTGTCCCAGTTGAACTCCTTGTATTTCATGAAGCAAATAGGAAACTCCCAGTGAAGCAGCAAGAAACACCAGGAAAGGTGGAGGATGACCAAATGGCCTCACAGTCCACACGGGGAAACACTTAGACCCCAGTGGCCACAGTTTACCTACAAAGAGAGAATTCAGCACTGCTGCCTCATGTTCATTGGAAAATCAGAAACCATGTCCTCCAGGTCACATAGATGCAGACCAAGCTTTGATGGTCTCACTACAAATGAAGATAAAGCTCCTGACAACAACATATATTTCAAGGGTCCAACCTCAGAGGCAGTTTCCCAAGAAGTCTTTAGGCCAGCAGAGCTCCATGTTTGTGGAGTGTTTACCCTGTCCCTTACTTATGGAAACTCCTATACCACCTCCAAGCTTGTGAACTCCTGAGCATTTTCCTTTGTATATATGTATTCTCAGATTTTGTAACTCTTCTCTTCGAATTGTGTCTTACTTGGGGCAAAGGTAATGTCAAGGCATTGTTCTTGATGAGAGTGGGAAGATTTTTGTGTAGCACATCATTGCATACACATTGGATTCATTTTCCTATATTCCATTCAAAATACTGAATCCCTGACACTAACCCATACCCTCCTAGACTCTGATTACCAATCCTGATATGATGGAGGAAAATAACCCAAACAGAATAGCAATACATGCAGTTCAGAGGAGGCATGGTGTATAATTGGACTTTCCTTTGGCATTATAAAGGCTAGGTGTTATAAATCTAGTCCAATTTAAGAGAAGTAGTTCTCCATGTGTTTGTAAAGTTAACAAATATGTGAATTCCTGTCTCCCTTTCTCTGTAGCCTATTCAGCACATGTATTTTTACATGCACAAATAGAATCCTACCTGGTATCCCACGTACATTCTTGTGAGGAGGCTGACATGGCAGATACAAATTGTGAGAAGAGATCACTCCTCCTAAACGCTGTTGGAACTGAAAATTCAACCTATGGGTGAGCTTTCTACTTGAACAAAATGATATATAAATCCATATTCAGTAAATTAAATATTTTTGGATCTGTGGATGATATATATTTCATGATGAATTTTGATTGGCATATATATTTCTACTTTTTAAAGTCTCTGTGTGTTTGTATTGTGTGAATGTATATATATATATATATATATATATATATATATATATATATATACATACATTCACTTTCAATCACTTCCTGCTTCAGAACACATGTATTCCTGTATATTTCTGGACTGGTCTTTTCATGATACTTCTTTCCAAACACATTATTTTCGATTTCCATAATCACTTTTCAAGCAAATCTCACACAGCCTTCATGGTAAACCATAAACCTAATATTCCCATTAGATATATAACTGGTTGGAATGAATGATTGTGTATCAATATTAGATTTCCTATATATTTTCAGGTATCAGTTCAATCCATTATGTAAATTGGAACCAGTTATATTATTTATTCACAGTATGGTCTATTCATGCATTATCTCTATATTCATAGACACAGGGTACACCTATAGGTGCCCCCAAATACTAATCAATACGTCTTCAAGATATTGCTCCCAGAAATGGTGGAAGAAATACTCATGTCACCTGATCTACATATACATTTTATCACAGTGATATTCTGGACACATAATGCAAAGTTCACACTTATGATTGTACCAAAGTCTAAATGCAAAGTGAGCATGGATTACTAAAAACATCCTTGCCCAGGGGCTTAATGCTCTCAAATGTCAATCCTATTGGTGACTACACAGTTGCTTCGTCCTAAGATTACATATTCAACCTCAACCCTGTTGAAAATATCTAATCCTATCACTCACTTTATACTTTGACTGATTTCCCAATGTCTCTATTGATATCTGCTTTCCTACATAATTTCCCATATTCATTATTGTGACTGACCCTTCACATGTGCTGACATTTACATCTACTCTCTGACACCCTACTGCTAAAGAACTTTAGGTCCAAATGCTATACTCACTCTTCTTCCTAAACCTACTATCTTCCTAATCCTACCTACTATCCCTTTTTGACTGGATGTTCTCTTCCACATTCAATCATCCAAGGTACAAGGTCTTATGCCATTGCATATCAATTTATCTGAGACATCTGTGCAGAATGTAATTCAAAGCTAAGTATCCCAGTCAAGGGCCCAATGCCCTTCTGGGCTTCAAAGCTTACTTAGATTTCTGTTTTCATACATATACTTCACCTATATATTATTATCAATATCAAAGGTTCCCAATACCATTCTTCATCCAGTAGAATGATTCCTAACCCAAATCAAACATGTTCTTACCCCTAACCATACACTGTTCCCTCAATCCAACTTTACAGAAGAGCAGGGACAGAGTTGGTCTTACAATAGAGGAATGTAGGGGATCTTCCACCTGCTGAGAACTCAAAGGTCCATGCAGAAATGATCCCTGGAGAAGATGTAGGCAGCTCTGAAGGACATGAGAGAGCAAAAGTCATCTTCCATGGCAAACAACCTGGTCAGGATGAAGGGGTGTGTCTGTATGAGCCTCACTCTTTTTAATGTAGACAAGATGGACCAAACCAGGCCTTGTGGAAAGCTGTTCCTGGGTGCCTATGGAGGATATACCATTCTAACTTGTGAAAGTGTCACAGGAAGCAGGGGCAGCCTCCATCTCATAGGACCCTTGGAAGCAACTGTTAGGACAATTTGGTTGCCAAGGCAGTGACCTCATTCAGTTCCTGAAGGAAGTGACCTCACCTCACTTCTTTTGTGATGGAACTCTCTGAACTTGGCAACCAGGAAGCCAGGCACCCAGAGCCAGTTTCAGTCCCAGTCCCAGTGGGCTGACTTGTTTGCATTTACCAAGGACAGAGTCAGTCTTTCTTGGTACCTACTGATGTGAGGATGACCAAATGCCAGGAAAGCTCTGAAGAGGGGACTTTTCTGAGAAAGCAGGTAGTGAGTGGCTCACTGGTGGCTCCTGACAACCTCATTGAGTAGGCCAAGGAGGCCAGATCTGAGAGAGGACGGGCCATTTTGGGGGAACATTGTATGGCCCACCAGTCAGAAGACACTCCAGATAGTCACAGACCTACTTGGGGGAAGGAGGTGCCTTAGTGGGTGTGGGTGTGAGTTTATGGTTTTGTGTCATGTTCTGAGAATAGGTAGGAAAGGCAGTTTGTTTGGTTTGGAGTGGACTGTTTCTAGTAAGTCGTTTGACAAGGCGAGTGTTTCTATGTCTGTGTATCCCACTGTATCCCTGGTTGTAGACATTGGAAAAGAGAATGAATCAATGGATGTGTCCTGTCTAGTAGAAAACTTTCCAGCATTCATCCTTTCCAATT
This sequence comes from Urocitellus parryii, assembly GCF_045843805.1. Lineage (NCBI taxonomy): Eukaryota > Metazoa > Chordata > Mammalia > Rodentia > Sciuridae > Urocitellus > Urocitellus parryii. The sequence goes on from NC_135533.1 coordinate 146,460,904, forward strand.
TATGAATGGACTGGGGCTTGCCTTATCTATGGGCAACACCTACTATCTTGCTAAGTTCCTGTTTTCTTCCTGAATTCTGGCCACTCTCCAGAATAGGCTCATGGTTTTGTGTCCAAGATATGTACCACCTCCCAGCTCTGTGACATGGCCATGTACTGGATAACTGAAGGGAATGGCAAGCATCTCAGAAAACTCAGATATCAGTGTGACCAGTAAAGTGTCAGTGGAGAAACCCTGCTTTGGGCCTTTTGCTTACCTATTGTTCTGTTGCCCTGACTCTCAGGAAGGTCTTTGCCTCAGGCTACCCCTTTGTGAAGCCTGAAGTAAACAGTTTTCAAATGGAAATGAATGGGCATCACCTGTGGCTTTTTGCTTAATTCCTGTGCAAAGGGATGTGTGTGAATCAGCCTCTTGGCCCTGTGTGAGGCTGTGGCTTAGATTCTCAGCACCTGATGGATTAAAGAAAGATCCCATGTGTGCATCCAAAGCCAAAATGGTAAAAAGAGCAGTCATTGGGGATGAAGTCTCTTGCTTTTCTCTGGAAAGTTCCTGACCTGCATCAAGTGAGAATAGGGATCCTTTGGGTCAAATGAGTTCTTCAAAGCCCTGCAGAGGCTAGCCCATAGGTTCTTGGGTTTTCTCATGTCTCCAATTCACACAAAGAATCTATACCCGAAAGTCAGTAGGCCTCAAATTGGAGAAGCAGAGCAGTATTAATGGCAGGCGTATTTGATCACGCCTGGTTCACAGGAAGGGTGTCCAGGCCACCCTGACATTAGGGAAATGAGGGTCAAGGGAGCTTATTCTAGACACTGTCTTGGGCTGCCCCCCTTATGGAAACCTCCAGCCAGAGGTTATGATGAGTGTCTATATGGAAGAAGATGAGGGCCATGGGGCAGTGTTTTGGTTTGAATTTTGGGCATTTGTGAGGCATTTGGAAGGGATGACTGGGTCCACCTGGGCTTGAACTCTGGCGTGATTCCCCTTAGAGACTGAGTTCTGGAACTGAACTCAGAGAAGTATTGCCATGAATTGTGTTGGGATTTTAGGAGGCCACGCATGAGAGTTGCCCTTGGAAACTGAGATCTAGGCCCAGGGTGGCTTTCCACAGAGCACTGGGAATCTCAGCCAGGATATCACATGATTTTATTCTTAAAGACCTGGCAGCCATAATTGAGAGTCAAAACACACATGGACCTCACATTGTAGACCCCAAATGGGCCTGGTTTGATGTGACCTTTTGGCCAGTCTTGGGAAGCCTTGCCTCTGAGTGTTTCTCCAGAGCTTTCATTGAAATGAGCTTCCTCACCATTTAGTGGTTCCTGAATGAATAGAAACCCACAGTGCCTCCAAGTTCATCCTGGAAAAATGGCTTGATAAATACCATGAAATTTTTGAAATTCCCATGACCAGGTGGCACTGGAGAACCTTTGGATGTCCTGTTGCTGATCATGAGTGTACCAGACAGTGCCTTGATTGACTGGGTTTCATGAAAATGGTGTAGACCAGAGATGCCAGTAAGTTGGAGCCTGCTGATTAGTTGGCCTAGAGCAGTGGTGTGCAGGTGTGTGATAAAACATCTGTGGTGGGGCCATGTGGATCTGCCATTGGCTTCCACATGGCTTGTGACTGAAACGCTGCAGCCAGCAGACCCTTATATGTAAAGGCATCTTGTTATATGGAGAGGTTTCCGGGCAATATTCAGAATCAGGTTGCTATGGTCAAGGGGGCAAGCTCTTTGGTATAGAAGCCTGGTTGGTGCATTCTCCTAGGACCCTGAGTCAGCACACGTGACAGAACTCCCTCCAGCACTGTGTCCCAGTTGAACTCCTTGTATTTCATGAAGCAAATAGGAAACTCCCAGTGAAGCAGCAAGAAACACCAGGAAAGGTGGAGGATGACCAAATGGCCTCACAGTCCACACGGGGAAACACTTAGACCCCAGTGGCCACAGTTTACCTACAAAGAGAGAATTCAGCACTGCTGCCTCATGTTCATTGGAAAATCAGAAACCATGTCCTCCAGGTCACATAGATGCAGACCAAGCTTTGATGGTCTCACTACAAATGAAGATAAAGCTCCTGACAACAACATATATTTCAAGGGTCCAACCTCAGAGGCAGTTTCCCAAGAAGTCTTTAGGCCAGCAGAGCTCCATGTTTGTGGAGTGTTTACCCTGTCCCTTACTTATGGAAACTCCTCTACCACCTCCAAGCTTGTGAACTCCTGAGCATTTTCCTTTGTATATATGTATTCTCAGATTTTGTAACTCTTCTCTTCGAATTGTGTCTTACTTGGGGCAAAGGTAATGTCAAGGCATTGTTCTTGATGAGAGTGGGAAGATTTTTGTGTAGCACATCATTGCATACACATTGGATTCATTTTCCTATATTCCATTCAAAATACTGAATCCCTGACACTAACCCATACCCTCCTAGACTCTGATTACCAATCCTGATATGATGGAGGAAAATAACCCAAACAGAATAGCAATACATGCAGTTCAGAGGAGGCATGGTGTATAATTGGACTTTCCTTTGGCATTATAAAGGCTAGGTGTTATAAATCTAGTCCAATTTAAGAGAAGTAGTTCTCCATGTGTTTGTAAAGTTAACAAATATGTGAATTCCTGTCTCCCTTTCTCTGTAGCCTATTCAGCACATGTATTTTTACATGCACAAATAGAATCCTACCTGGTATCCCACGTACATTCTTGTGAGGAGGCTGACATGGCAGATACAAATTGTGAGAAGAGATCACTCCTCCTAAACGCTGTTGGAACTGAAAATTCAACCTATGGGTGAGCTTTCTACTTGAACAAAATGATATATAAATCCATATTCAGTAAATTAAATATTTTTGGATCTGTGGATGATATATATTTCATGATGAATTTTGATTGGCATATATATTTCTACTTTTTAAAGTCTCTGTGTGTTTGTATTGTGTGAATGTGTGTGTGTATATATATATATATATATATACACACACACACACACACACACACACTCTCTCCAGATTTTTCAAAGTATGAAATATATGTGTCTTATTATACACTCCCTAAATTCATTCATGTTCAGGTATGTGGATTTATAATTATCTTTTCAAAAGATTATTCTCAGAAATATTCATCCACCTGAAATACACATTTTTTTCCTAGTGAATGGTGCTTAGAAATCCTAATATTTCTACAGTAACTGACCGAGTTTAGCATCAATGCAAGTAGATTCCTATGATACATGATATGTATTTTGACGTTTCTTTTTTTTCGACACTGGTACATCACTGTTTCTTCAGTTGATGCACAGCATAGGATATATATTTCATCCACAAGTTCACAATTTCCAGGCATTTGGTTCACTTTCAATCACTTCCTGCTTCAGAACACATGTACTCTTGTATATTTCTGGACTGGCCTTTTCATGAGACTTCTTTCCAAACACATTATTTTCGATTTCCATAATCACTATTCAAGCAAATCTCACACAGCCTTCATGGTAAACCATAACCCTAACATTACCATTAGATATATAAATGGTTGGAGTGAATGATTTTGTATCAATATTAGATTTCCTATATATTTTCAGGTATCAGTTCAATCCATTATGTAAATTGGAACCAGTTATATTATTTATTCACAGTATGGTCTATTCATGCATTGTCTCTATATTCATAGACCCAGGGTACACCTATTGGTGCCCCCAAATACTAATCAATACGTCTTCCAGATATTGCTCCCAGAAATGGTGGAAGAAATACTCATGTCACCTGATCTACATATACATTTTATCACAGTGATATTCTGGACACATAATGCAAAGTTCACACTTATGATTGTACCAAATCTAAATGCAAAGTGAGCATGGATTACTAAAAACATCCTTGCCCAGGGGCTTAATGCTCTCAAATGTCAATCCTATTGGTGACTACACAGTTGCTTCGTCCTAAGATTACATATTCAACCTCAACCCTGTTGAAAATATCTAATCCGATCACTCACTTTATACTTTCATTGATTTCCCTATGTCTCTATTGATATCTGCTTTCCTACATAATTTCCCATATTCATTATTGTGACTGACCCTTCACATGTGCTGACATTTACATCTACTCTCTAACTGACACCCTACTGCTAAAGAACTTTAGGTCCAAATGTTATACTCACTCTTCTTCCTAAACCTACTATCTTCCTAATCCTACATACTATCCCTTTTTGACTGGATGTTCTCTTCCACATTCAATCATCCAAGGTACAAGGTCTTATGCCATTGCACATCAATTTATCTGAGACATCTGTGCAGAATGTAATTCAAAGCTAAGTATCCCAGTCAAGGGCCCAATGCCCTTCTGGGCTTCAAAGCTTACTTAGATTTCTGTTTTCATACATATACTTCACCTATATATTATTATCAATATCAAAGGTTCCCAATACCATTCTTCATCCAGTAGAATGATTCCTAACCCAAATCAAACATGTTCTTACCCCTAACCATACACTGTTCCCTCAATCCAACTTTACAGAAGAGCAGGGACAGAGTTGGTCTTACAATAGAGGAATGTAGGGGATCTTCCACCTGCTGAGAACTCAAAGGTCCATGCAGAAATGATCCCTGGAGAAGATGTAGGCAGCTCTGAAGGACATGAGAGAGCAAAAGTCATCTTCCATGGCAAACAACCTGGTCAGGATGAAGGGGTGTGTCTGTATGAGCCTCACTCTTTTTAATGTAGACAAGATGGACCAAACCAGGCCTTGTGGAAAGCTGTTCCTGGGTGCCTATGGAGGATATACCATTCTAACTTGTGAAAGTGTCACAGGAAGCAGGGGCAGCCTCCATCTCATAGGACCCTTGGAAGCAACTGTTAGGACAATTTGGTTGCCAAGGCAGTGACCTCATTCAGTTCCTGAAGGAAGTGACCTCACCTCACTTCTTTTGTGATGGAACTCTCTGAACTTGGCAACCAGGAAGCCAGGCACCCAGAGCCAGTTTCAGTCCCAGTCCCAGTGGGCTGACTTGTTTGCATTTACCAAGGACAGAGTCAGTCTTTCTTGGTACCTACTGATGTGAGGATGACCAAATGCCAGGAAAGCTCTGAAGAGGGGACTTTTCTGAGAAAGCAGGTAGTGAGTGGCTCACTGGTGGCTCCTGACAACCTCATTGAGTAGGCCAAGGAGGCCAGATCTGAGAGAGGACGGGCCATTTTGGGGGAACATTGTATGGCCCACCAGTCAGAAGACACTCCAGATAGTCACAGACCTACTTGGGGGAAGGAGGTGCCTTAGTGGGTGTGGGTGTGAGTTTATGGTTTTGTGTCATGTTCTGAGAATAGGTAGGAAAGGCAGTTTGTTTGGTTTGGAGTGGACTGTTTCTAGTAAGTCGTTTGACAAGGCGAGTGTTTCTATGTCTGTGTATCCCACTGTATCCCTGGTTGTAGACATTGGAAAAGAGAATGAATCAATGGATGTGTCCTGTCTAGTAGAAAACTTTCCAGCATTCATCCTTTCCAATTTATGAATGGACTGGGGCTTGCCTTATCTATGGGCAACACCTACTATCTTGCTAAGTTCCTGTTTTCTTCCTGAATTCTGGCCACTCTCCAGAATAGGCTCATGGTTTTGTGTCCAAGATATGTACCACCTCCCAGCTCTGTGACATGGCCATGTACTGGATAACTGAAGGGAATGGCAAGCATCTCAGAAAACTCAGATATCAGTGTGACCAGTAAAGTGTCAGTGGAGAAACCCTGCTTTGGGCCTTTTGCTTACCTATTGTTCTGTTGCCCTGACTCTCAGGAAGGTCTTTGCCTCAGGCTACCCCTTTGTGAAGCCTGAAGTAAACAGTTTTCAAATGGAAATGAATGGGCATCACCTGTGGCTTTTTGCTTAATTCCTGTGCAAAGGGATGTGTGTGAATCAGCCTCTTGGCCCTGTGTGAGGCTGTGGCTTAGATTCTCAGCACCTGATGGATTAAAGAAAGATCCCATGTGTGCATCCAAAGCCAAAATGGTAAAAAGAGCAGTCATTGGGGATGAAGTCTCTTGCTTTTCTCTGGAAAGTTCCTGACCTGCATCAAGTGAGAATAGGGATCCTTTGGGTCAAATGAGTTCTTCAAAGCCCTGCAGAGGCTAGCCCATAGGTTCTTGGGTTTTCTCATGTCTCCAATTCACACAAAGAATCTATACCCGAAAGTCAGTAGGCCTCAAATTGGAGAAGCAGAGCAGTATTAATGGCAGGCGTATTTGATCACGCCTGGTTCACAGGAAGGGTGTCCAGGCCACCCTGACATTAGGGAAATGAGGGTCAAGGGAGCTTATTCTAGACACTGTCTTGGGCTGCCCCCCTTATGGAAACCTCCAGCCAGAGGTTATGATGAGTGTCTATATGGAAGAAGATGAGGGCCATGGGGCAGTGTTTTGGTTTGAATTTTGGGCATTTGTGAGGCATTTGGAAGGGATGACTGGGTCCACCTGGGCTTGAACTCTGGCGTGATTCCCCTTAGAGACTGAGTTCTGGAACTGAACTCAGAGAAGTATTGCCATGAATTGTGTTGGGATTTTAGGAGGCCACGCATGAGAGTTGCCCTTGGAAACTGAGATCTAGGCCCAGGGTGGCTTTCCACAGAGCACTGGGAATCTCAGCCAGGATATCACATGATTTTATTCTTAAAGACCTGGCAGCCATAATTGAGAGTCAAAACACACATGGACCTCACATTGTAGACCCCAAATGGGCCTGGTTTGATGTGACCTTTTGGCCAGTCTTGGGAAGCCTTGCCTCTGAGTGTTTCTCCAGAGCTTTCATTGAAATGAGCTTCCTCACCATTTAGTGGTTCCTGAATGAATAGAAACCCACAGTGCCTCCAAGTTCATCCTGGAAAAATGGCTTGATAAATACCATGAAATTTTTGAAATTCCCATGACCAGGTGGCACTGGAGAACCTTTGGATGTCCTGTTGCTGATCATGAGTGTACCAGACAGTGCCTTGATTGACTGGGTTTCATGAAAATGGTGTAGACCAGAGATGCCAGTAAGTTGGAGCCTGCTGATTAGTTGGCCTAGAGCAGTGGTGTGCAGGTGTGTGATAAAACATCTGTGGTGGGGCCATGTGGATCTGCCATTGGCTTCCACATGGCTTGTGACTGAAACGCTGCAGCCAGCAGACCCTTATATGTAAAGGCATCTTGTTATATGGAGAGGTTTCCGGGCAATATTCAGAATCAGGTTGCTATGGTCAAGGGGGCAAGCTCTTTGGTATAGAAGCCTGGTTGGTGCATTCTCCTAGGACCCTGAGTCAGCACACGTGACAGAACTCCCTCCAGCACTGTGTCCCAGTTGAACTCCTTGTATTTCATGAAGCAAATAGGAAACTCCCAGTGAAGCAGCAAGAAACACCAGGAAAGGTGGAGGATGACCAAATGGCCTCACAGTCCACACGGGGAAACACTTAGACCCCAGTGGCCACAGTTTACCTACAAAGAGAGAATTCAGCACTGCTGCCTCATGTTCATTGGAAAATCAGAAACCATGTCCTCCAGGTCACATAGATGCAGACCAAGCTTTGATGGTCTCACTACAAATGAAGATAAAGCTCCTGACAACAACATATATTTCAAGGGTCCAACCTCAGAGGCAGTTTCCCAAGAAGTCTTTAGGCCAGCAGAGCTCCATGTTTGTGGAGTGTTTACCCTGTCCCTTACTTATGGAAACTCCTCTACCACCTCCAAGCTTGTGAACTCCTGAGCATTTTCCTTTGTATATATGTATTCTCAGATTTTGTAACTCTTCTCTTCGAATTGTGTCTTACTTGGGGCAAAGGTAATGTCAAGGCATTGTTCTTGATGAGAGTGGGAAGATTTTTGTGTAGCACATCATTGCATACACATTGGATTCATTTTCCTATATTCCATTCAAAATACTGAATCCCTGACACTAACCCATACCCTCCTAGACTCTGATTACCAATCCTGATATGATGGAGGAAAATAACCCAAACAGAATAGCAATACATGCAGTTCAGAGGAGGCATGGTGTATAATTGGACTTTCCTTTGGCATTATAAAGGCTAGGTGTTATAAATCTAGTCCAATTTAAGAGAAGTAGTTCTCCATGTGTTTGTAAAGTTAACAAATATGTGAATTCCTGTCTCCCTTTCTCTGTAGCCTATTCAGCACATGTATTTTTACATGCACAAATAGAATCCTACCTGGTATCCCACGTACATTCTTGTGAGGAGGCTGACATGGCAGATACAAATTGTGAGAAGAGATCACTCCTCCTAAACGCTGTTGGAACTGAAAATTCAACCTATGGGTGAGCTTTCTACTTGAACAAAATGATATATAAATCCATATTCAGTAAATTAAATATTTTTGGATCTGTGGATGATATATATTTCATGATGAATTTTGATTGGCATATATATTTCTACTTTTTAAAGTCTCTGTGTGTTTGTATTGTGTGAATGTGTGTGTGTATATATATATATATATATATACACACACACACACACACACACACACTCTCTCCAGATTTTTCAAAGTATGAAATATATGTGTCTTATTATACACTCCCTAAATTCATTCATGTTCAGGTATGTGGATTTATAATTATCTTTTCAAAAGATTATTCTCAGAAATATTCATCCACCTGAAATACACATTTTTTTCCTAGTGAATGGTGCTTAGAAATCCTAATATTTCTACAGTAACTGACCGAGTTTAGCATCAATGCAAGTAGATTCCTATGATACATGATATGTATTTTGACGTTTCTTTTTTTTCGACACTGGTACATCACTGTTTCTTCAGTTGATGCACAGCATAGGATATATATTTCATCCACAAGTTCACAATTTCCAGGCATTTGGTTCACTTTCAATCACTTCCTGCTTCAGAACACATGTACTCTTGTATATTTCTGGACTGGCCTTTTCATGAGACTTCTTTCCAAACACATTATTTTCGATTTCCATAATCACTATTCAAGCAAATCTCACACAGCCTTCATGGTAAACCATAACCCTAACATTACCATTAGATATATAAATGGTTGGAGTGAATGATTTTGTATCAATATTAGATTTCCTATATATTTTCAGGTATCAGTTCAATCCATTATGTAAATTGGAACCAGTTATATTATTTATTCACAGTATGGTCTATTCATGCATTGTCTCTATATTCATAGACCCAGGGTACACCTATTGGTGCCCCCAAATACTAATCAATACGTCTTCCAGATATTGCTCCCAGAAATGGTGGAAGAAATACTCATGTCACCTGATCTACATATACATTTTATCACAGTGATATTCTGGACACATAATGCAAAGTTCACACTTATGATTGTACCAAATCTAAATGCAAAGTGAGCATGGATTACTAAAAACATCCTTGCCCAGGGGCTTAATGCTCTCAAATGTCAATCCTATTGGTGACTACACAGTTGCTTCGTCCTAAGATTACATATTCAACCTCAACCCTGTTGAAAATATCTAATCCGATCACTCACTTTATACTTTCATTGATTTCCCTATGTCTCTATTGATATCTGCTTTCCTACATAATTTCCCATATTCATTATTGTGACTGACCCTTCACATGTGCTGACATTTACATCTACTCTCTAACTGACACCCTACTGCTAAAGAACTTTAGGTCCAAATGTTATACTCACTCTTCTTCCTAAACCTACTATCTTCCTAATCCTACATACTATCCCTTTTTGACTGGATGTTCTCTTCCACATTCAATCATCCAAGGTACAAGGTCTTATGCCATTGCACATCAATTTATCTGAGACATCTGTGCAGAATGTAATTCAAAGCTAAGTATCCCAGTCAAGGGCCCAATGCCCTTCTGGGCTTCAAAGCTTACTTAGATTTCTGTTTTCATACATATACTTCACCTATATATTATTATCAATATCAAAGGTTCCCAATACCATTCTTCATCCAGTAGAATGATTCCTAACCCAAATCAAACATGTTCTTACCCCTAACCATACACTGTTCCCTCAATCCAACTTTACAGAAGAGCAGGGACAGAGTTGGTCTTACAATAGAGGAATGTAGGGGATCTTCCACCTGCTGAGAACTCAAAGGTCCATGCAGAAATGATCCCTGGAGAAGATGTAGGCAGCTCTGAAGGACATGAGAGAGCAAAAGTCATCTTCCATGGCAAACAACCTGGTCAGGATGAAGGGGTGTGTCTGTATGAGCCTCACTCTTTTTAATGTAGACAAGATGGACCAAACCAGGCCTTGTGGAAAGCTGTTCCTGGGTGCCTATGGAGGATATACCATTCTAACTTGTGAAAGTGTCACAGGAAGCAGGGGCAGCCTCCATCTCATAGGACCCTTGGAAGCAACTGTTAGGACAATTTGGTTGCCAAGGCAGTGACCTCATTCAGTTCCTGAAGGAAGTGACCTCACCTCACTTCTTTTGTGATGGAACTCTCTGAACTTGGCAACCAGGAAGCCAGGCACCCAGAGCCAGTTTCAGTCCCAGTCCCAGTGGGCTGACTTGTTTGCATTTACCAAGGACAGAGTCAGTCTTTCTTGGTACCTACTGATGTGAGGATGACCAAATGCCAGGAAAGCTCTGAAGAGGGGACTTTTCTGAGAAAGCAGGTAGTGAGTGGCTCACTGGTGGCTCCTGACAACCTCATTGAGTAGGCCAAGGAGGCCAGATCTGAGAGAGGACGGGCCATTTTGGGGGAACATTGTATGGCCCACCAGTCAGAAGACACTCCAGATAGTCACAGACCTACTTGGGGGAAGGAGGTGCCTTAGTGGGTGTGGGTGTGAGTTTATGGTTTTGTGTCATGTTCTGAGAATAGGTAGGAAAGGCAGTTTGTTTGGTTTGGAGTGGACTGTTTCTAGTAAGTCGTTTGACAAGGCGAGTGTTTCTATGTCTGTGTATCCCACTGTATCCCTGGTTGTAGACATTGGAAAAGAGAATGAATCAATGGATGTGTCCTGTCTAGTAGAAAACTTTCCAGCATTCATCCTTTCCAATTTATGAATGGACTGGGGCTTGCCTTATCTATGGGCAACACCTACTATCTTGCTAAGTTCCTGTTTTCTTCCTGAATTCTGGCCACTCTCCAGAATAGGCTCATGGTTTTGTGTCCAAGATATGTACCACCTCCCAGCTCTGTGACATGGCCATGTACTGGATAACTGAAGGGAATGGCAAGCATCTCAGAAAACTCAGATATCAGTGTGACCAGTAAAGTGTCAGTGGAGAAACCCTGCTTTGGGCCTTTTGCTTACCTATTGTTCTGTTGCCCTGACTCTCAGGAAGGTCTTTGCCTCAGGCTACCCCTTTGTGAAGCCTGAAGTAAACAGTTTTCAAATGGAAATGAATGGGCATCACCTGTGGCTTTTTGCTTAATTCCTGTGCAAAGGGATGTGTGTGAATCAGCCTCTTGGCCCTGTGTGAGGCTGTGGCTTAGATTCTCAGCACCTGATGGATTAAAGAAAGATCCCATGTGTGCATCCAAAGCCAAAATGGTAAAAAGAGCAGTCATTGGGGATGAAGTCTCTTGCTTTTCTCTGGAAAGTTCCTGACCTGCATCAAGTGAGAATAGGGATCCTTTGGGTCAAATGAGTTCTTCAAAGCCCTGCAGAGGCTAGCCCATAGGTTCTTGGGTTTTCTCATGTCTCCAATTCACACAAAGAATCTATACCCGAAAGTCAGTAGGCCTCAAATTGGAGAAGCAGAGCAGTATTAATGGCAGGCGTATTTGATCACGCCTGGTTCACAGGAAGGGTGTCCAGGCCACCCTGACATTAGGGAAATGAGGGTCAAGGGAGCTTATTCTAGACACTGTCTTGGGCTGCCCCCCTTATGGAAACCTCCAGCCAGAGGTTATGATGAGTGTCTATATGGAAGAAGATGAGGGCCATGGGGCAGTGTTTTGGTTTGAATTTTGGGCATTTGTGAGGCATTTGGAAGGGATGACTGGGTCCACCTGGGCTTGAACTCTGGCGTGATTCCCCTTAGAGACTGAGTTCTGGAACTGAACTCAGAGAAGTATTGCCATGAATTGTGTTGGGATTTTAGGAGGCCACGCATGAGAGTTGCCCTTGGAAACTGAGATCTAGGCCCAGGGTGGCTTTCCACAGAGCACTGGGAATCTCAGCCAGGATATCACATGATTTTATTCTTAAAGACCTGGCAGCCATAATTGAGAGTCAAAACACACATGGACCTCACATTGTAGACCCCAAATGGGCCTGGTTTGATGTGACCTTTTGGCCAGTCTTGGGAAGCCTTGCCTCTGAGTGTTTCTCCAGAGCTTTCATTGAAATGAGCTTCCTCACCATTTAGTGGTTCCTGAATGAATAGAAACCCACAGTGCCTCCAAGTTCATCCTGGAAAAATGGCTTGATAAATACCATGAAATTTTTGAAATTCCCATGACCAGGTGGCACTGGAGAACCTTTGGATGTCCTGTTGCTGATCATGAGTGTACCAGACAGTGCCTTGATTGACTGGGTTTCATGAAAATGGTGTAGACCAGAGATGCCAGTAAGTTGGAGCCTGCTGATTAGTTGGCCTAGAGCAGTGGTGTGCAGGTGTGTGATAAAACATCTGTGGTGGGGCCATGTGGATCTGCCATTGGCTTCCACATGGCTTGTGACTGAAACGCTGCAGCCAGCAGACCCTTATATGTAAAGGCATCTTGTTATATGGAGAGGTTTCCGGGCAATATTCAGAATCAGGTTGCTATGGTCAAGGGGGCAAGCTCTTTGGTATAGAAGCCTGGTTGGTGCATTCTCCTAGGACCCTGAGTCAGCACACGTGACAGAACTCCCTCCAGCACTGTGTCCCAGTTGAACTCCTTGTATTTCATGAAGCAAATAGGAAACTCCCAGTGAAGCAGCAAGAAACACCAGGAAAGGTGGAGGATGACCAAATGGCCTCACAGTCCACACGGGGAAACACTTAGACCCCAGTGGCCACAGTTTACCTACAAAGAGAGAATTCAGCACTGCTGCCTCATGTTCATTGGAAAATCAGAAACCATGTCCTCCAGGTCACATAGATGCAGACCAAGCTTTGATGGTCTCACTACAAATGAAGATAAAGCTCCTGACAACAACATATATTTCAAGGGTCCAACCTCAGAGGCAGTTTCCCAAGAAGTCTTTAGGCCAGCAGAGCTCCATGTTTGTGGAGTGTTTACCCTGTCCCTTACTTATGGAAACTCCTCTACCACCTCCAAGCTTGTGAACTCCTGAGCATTTTCCTTTGTATATATGTATTCTCAGATTTTGTAACTCTTCTCTTCGAATTGTGTCTTACTTGGGGCAAAGGTAATGTCAAGGCATTGTTCTTGATGAGAGTGGGAAGATTTTTGTGTAGCACATCATTGCATACACATTGGATTCATTTTCCTATATTCCATTCAAAATACTGAATCCCTGACACTAACCCATACCCTCCTAGACTCTGATTACCAATCCTGATATGATGGAGGAAAATAACCCAAACAGAATAGCAATACATGCAGTTCAGAGGAGGCATGGTGTATAATTGGACTTTCCTTTGGCATTATAAAGGCTAGGTGTTATAAATCTAGTCCAATTTAAGAGAAGTAGTTCTCCATGTGTTTGTAAAGTTAACAAATATGTGAATTCCTGTCTCCCTTTCTCTGTAGCCTATTCAGCACATGTATTTTTACATGCACAAATAGAATCCTACCTGGTATCCCACGTACATTCTTGTGAGGAGGCTGACATGGCAGATACAAATTGTGAGAAGAGATCACTCCTCCTAAACGCTGTTGGAACTGAAAATTCAACCTATGGGTGAGCTTTCTACTTGAACAAAATGATATATAAATCCATATTCAGTAAATTAAATATTTTTGGATCTGTGGATGATATATATTTCATGATGAATTTTGATTGGCATATATATTTCTACTTTTTAAAGTCACTGTGTGTTTGTATTGTGTGAATGTGTGTGTGTATATATATATATATATATATACACACACACACACACACACACACACTCTCTCCAGATTTTTCAAAGTATGAAATATATGTGTCTTATTATACACTCCCTAAATTCATTCATGTTCAGGTATGTGGATTTATAATTATCTTTTCAAAAGATTATTCTCAGAAATATTCATCCACCTGAAATACACATTTTTTTCCTAGTGAATGGTGCTTAGAAATCCTAATATTTCTACAGTAACTGACCGAGTTTAGCATCAATGCAAGTAGATTCCTATGATACATGATATGTATTTTGACGTTTCTTTTTTTTCGACACTGGTACATCACTGTTTCTTCAGTTGATGCACAGCATAGGATATATATTTCATCCACAAGTTCACAATTTCCAGGCATTTGGTTCACTTTCAATCACTTCCTGCTTCAGAACACATGTACTCTTGTATATTTCTGGACTGGCCTTTTCATGAGACTTCTTTCCAAACACATTATTTTCGATTTCCATAATCACTATTCAAGCAAATCTCACACAGCCTTCATGGTAAACCATAACCCTAACATTACCATTAGATATATAAATGGTTGGAGTGAATGATTTTGTATCAATATTAGATTTCCTATATATTTTCAGGTATCAGTTCAATCCATTATGTAAATTGGAACCAGTTATATTATTTATTCACAGTATGGTCTATTCATGCATTGTCTCTATATTCATAGACCCAGGGTACACCTATTGGTGCCCCCAAATACTAATCAATACGTCTTCCAGATATTGCTCCCAGAAATGGTGGAAGAAATACTCATGTCACCTGATCTACATATACATTTTATCACAGTGATATTCTGGACACATAATGCAAAGTTCACACTTATGATTGTACCAAATCTAAATGCAAAGTGAGCATGGATTACTAAAAACATCCTTGCCCAGGGGCTTAATGCTCTCAAATGTCAATCCTATTGGTGACTACACAGTTGCTTCGTCCTAAGATTACATATTCAACCTCAACCCTGTTGAAAATATCTAATCCGATCACTCACTTTATACTTTCATTGATTTCCCTATGTCTCTATTGATATCTGCTTTCCTACATAATTTCCCATATTCATTATTGTGACTGACCCTTCACATGTGCTGACATTTACATCTACTCTCTAACTGACACCCTACTGCTAAAGAACTTTAGGTCCAAATGTTATACTCACTCTTCTTCCTAAACCTACTATCTTCCTAATCCTACATACTATCCCTTTTTGACTGGATGTTCTCTTCCACATTCAATCATCCAAGTTACAAGGTCTTATGCCATTGCACATCAATTTATCTGAGACATCTGTGCAGAATGTAATTCAAAGCTAAGTATCCCAGTCAAGGGCCCAATGCCCTTCTGGGCTTCAAAGCTTACTTAGATTTCTGTTTTCATACATATACTTCACCTATATATTATTATCAATATCAAAGGTTCCCAATACCATTCTTCATCCAGTAGAATGATTCCTAACCCAAATCAAACATGTTCTTACCCCTAACCATACACTGTTCCCTCAATCCAACTTTACAGAAGAGCAGGGACAGAGTTGGTCTTACAATAGAGGAATGTAGGGGATCTTCCACCTGCTGAGAACTCAAAGGTCCATGCAGAAATGATCCCTGGAGAAGATGTAGGCAGCTCTGAAGGACATGAGAGAGCAAAAGTCATCTTCCATGGCAAACAACCTGGTCAGGATGAAGGGGTGTGTCTGTATGAGCCTCACTCTTTTTAATGTAGACAAGATGGACCAAACCAGGCCTTGTGGAAAGCTGTTCCTGGGTGCCTATGGAGGATATACCATTCTAACTTGTGAAAGTGTCACAGGAAGCAGGGGCAGCCTCCATCTCATAGGACCCTTGGAAGCAACTGTTAGGACAATTTGGTTGCCAAGGCAGTGACCTCATTCAGTTCCTGAAGGAAGTGACCTCACCTCACTTCTTTTGTGATGGAACTCTCTGAACTTGGCAACCAGGAAGCCAGGCACCCAGAGCCAGTTTCAGTCCCAGTCCCAGTGGGCTGACTTGTTTGCATTTACCAAGGACAGAGTCAGTCTTTCTTGGTACCTACTGATGTGAGGATGACCAAATGC
Source organism: Urocitellus parryii (assembly GCF_045843805.1). Lineage (NCBI taxonomy): Eukaryota > Metazoa > Chordata > Mammalia > Rodentia > Sciuridae > Urocitellus > Urocitellus parryii. Next base: position 146,477,000 of record NC_135533.1, read on the forward strand.
CAGGAAAGCTCTGAAGAGGGGACTTTTCTGAGAAAGCAGGTAGTGAGTGGCTCACTGGTGGCTCCTGACAACCTCATTGAGTAGGCCAAGGAGGCCAGATCTGAGAGAGGACGGGCCATTTTGGGGGAACATTGTATGGCCCACCAGTCAGAAGACACTCCAGATAGTCACAGACCTACTTGGGGGAAGGAGGTGCCTTAGTGGGTGTGGGTGTGAGTTTATGGTTTTGTGTCATGTTCTGAGAATAGGTAGGAAAGGCAGTTTGTTTGGTTTGGAGTGGACTGTTTCTAGTAAGTCGTTTGACAAGGCGAGTGTTTCTATGTCTGTGTATCCCACTGTATCCCTGGTTGTAGACATTGGAAAAGAGAATGAATCAATGGATGTGTCCTGTCTAGTAGAAAACTTTCCAGCATTCATCCTTTCCAATTTATGAATGGACTGGGGCTTGCCTTATCTATGGGCAACACCTACTATCTTGCTAAGTTCCTGTTTTCTTCCTGAATTCTGGCCACTCTCCAGAATAGGCTCATGGTTTTGTGTCCAAGATATGTACCACCTCCCAGCTCTGTGACATGGCCATGTACTGGATAACTGAAGGGAATGGCAAGCATCTCAGAAAACTCAGATATCAGTGTGACCAGTAAAGTGTCAGTGGAGAAACCCTGCTTTGGGCCTTTTGCTTACCTATTGTTCTGTTGCCCTGACTCTCAGGAAGGTCTTTGCCTCAGGCTACCCCTTTGTGAAGCCTGAAGTAAACAGTTTTCAAATGGAAATGAATGGGCATCACCTGTGGCTTTTTGCTTAATTCCTGTGCAAAGGGATGTGTGTGAATCAGCCTCTTGGCCCTGTGTGAGGCTGTGGCTTAGATTCTCAGCACCTGATGGATTAAAGAAAGATCCCATGTGTGCATCCAAAGCCAAAATGGTAAAAAGAGCAGTCATTGGGGATGAAGTCTCTTGCTTTTCTCTGGAAAGTTCCTGACCTGCATCAAGTGAGAATAGGGATCCTTTGGGTCAAATGAGTTCTTCAAAGCCCTGCAGAGGCTAGCCCATAGGTTCTTGGGTTTTCTCATGTCTCCAATTCACACAAAGAATCTATACCCGAAAGTCAGTAGGCCTCAAATTGGAGAAGCAGAGCAGTATTAATGGCAGGCGTATTTGATCACGCCTGGTTCACAGGAAGGGTGTCCAGGCCACCCTGACATTAGGGAAATGAGGGTCAAGGGAGCTTATTCTAGACACTGTCTTGGGCTGCCCCCCTTATGGAAACCTCCAGCCAGAGGTTATGATGAGTGTCTATATGGAAGAAGATGAGGGCCATGGGGCAGTGTTTTGGTTTGAATTTTGGGCATTTGTGAGGCATTTGGAAGGGATGACTGGGTCCACCTGGGCTTGAACTCTGGCGTGATTCCCCTTAGAGACTGAGTTCTGGAACTGAACTCAGAGAAGTATTGCCATGAATTGTGTTGGGATTTTAGGAGGCCACGCATGAGAGTTGCCCTTGGAAACTGAGATCTAGGCCCAGGGTGGCTTTCCACAGAGCACTGGGAATCTCAGCCAGGATATCACATGATTTTATTCTTAAAGACCTGGCAGCCATAATTGAGAGTCAAAACACACATGGACCTCACATTGTAGACCCCAAATGGGCCTGGTTTGATGTGACCTTTTGGCCACTCTTGGGAAGCCTTGCCTCTGAGTGTTTCTCCAGAGCTTTCATTGAAATGAGCTTCCTCACCATTTAGTGGTTCCTGAATGAATAGAAACCCACAGTGCCTCCAAGTTCATCCTGGAAAAATGGCTTGATAAATACCATGAAATTTTTGAAATTCCCATGACCAGGTGGCACTGGAGAACCTTTGGATGTCCTGTTGCTGATCATGAGTGTACCAGACAGTGCCTTGATTGACTGGGTTTCATGAAAATGGTGTAGACCAGAGATGCCAGTAAGTTGGAGCCTGCTGATTAGTTGGCCTAGAGCAGTGGTGTGCAGGTGTGTGATAAAACATCTGTGGTGGGGCCATGTGGATCTGCCATTGGCTTCCACATGGCTTGTGACTGAAACGCTGCAGCCAGCAGACCCTTATATGTAAAGGCATCTTGTTATATGGAGAGGTTTCCGGGCAATATTCAGAATCAGGTTGCTATGGTCAAGGGGGCAAGCTCTTTGGTATAGAAGCCTGGTTGGTGCATTCTCCTAGGACCCTGAGTCAGCACACGTGACAGAACTCCCTCCAGCACTGTGTCCCAGTTGAACTCCTTGTATTTCATGAAGCAAATAGGAAACTCCCAGTGAAGCAGCAAGAAACACCAGGAAAGGTGGAGGATGACCAAATGGCCTCACAGTCCACACGGGGAAACACTTAGACCCCAGTGGCCACAGTTTACCTACAAAGAGAGAATTCAGCACTGCTGCCTCATGTTCATTGGAAAATCAGAAACCATGTCCTCCAGGTCACATAGATGCAGACCAAGCTTTGATGGTCTCACTACAAATGAAGATAAAGCTCCTGACAACAACATATATTTCAAGGGTCCAACCTCAGAGGCAGTTTCCCAAGAAGTCTTTAGGCCAGCAGAGCTCCATGTTTGTGGAGTGTTTACCCTGTCCCTTACTTATGGAAACTCCTCTACCACCTCCAAGCTTGTGAACTCCTGAGCATTTTCCTTTGTATATATGTATTCTCAGATTTTGTAACTCTTCTCTTCGAATTGTGTCTTACTTGGGGCAAAGGTAATGTCAAGGCATTGTTCTTGATGAGAGTGGGAAGATTTTTGTGTAGCACATCATTGCATACACATTGGATTCATTTTCCTATATTCCATTCAAAATACTGAATCCCTGACACTAACCCATACCCTCCTAGACTCTGATTACCAATCCTGATATGATGGAGGAAAATAACCCAAACAGAATAGCAATACATGCAGTTCAGAGGAGGCATGGTGTATAATTGGACTTTCCTTTGGCATTATAAAGGCTAGGTGTTATAAATCTAGTCCAATTTAAGAGAAGTAGTTCTCCATGTGTTTGTAAAGTTAACAAATATGTGAATTCCTGTCTCCCTTTCTCTGTAGCCTATTCAGCACATGTATTTTTACATGCACAAATAGAATCCTACCTGGTATCCCACGTACATTCTTGTGAGGAGGCTGACATGGCAGATACAAATTGTGAGAAGAGATCACTCCTCCTAAACGCTGTTGGAACTGAAAATTCAACCTATGGGTGAGCTTTCTACTTGAACAAAATGATATATAAATCCATATTCAGTAAATTAAATATTTTTGGATCTGTGGATGATATATATTTCATGATGAATTTTGATTGGCATATATATTTCTACTTTTTAAAGTCTCTGTGTGTTTGTATTGTGTGAATGTGTGTGTGTATATATATATATATATATATACACACACACACACACACACACACACACACTCTCTCCAGATTTTTCAAAGTATGAAATATATGTGTCTTATTATACACTCCCTAAATTCATTCATGTTCAGGTATGTGGATTTATAATTATCTTTTCAAAAGATTATTCTCAGAAATATTCATCCACCTGAAATACACATTTTTTTCCTAGTGAATGGTGCTTAGAAATCCTAATATTTCTACAGTAACTGACCGAGTTTAGCATCAATGCAAGTAGATTCCTATGATACATGATATGTATTTTGACGTTTCTTTTTTTTCGACACTGGTACATCACTGTTTCTTCAGTTGATGCACAGCATAGGATATATATTTCATCCACAAGTTCACAATTTCCAGGCATTTGGTTCACTTTCAATCACTTCCTGCTTCAGAACACATGTACTCTTGTATATTTCTGGACTGGCCTTTTCATGAGACTTCTTTCCAAACACATTATTTTCGATTTCCATAATCACTATTCAAGCAAATCTCACACAGCCTTCATGGTAAACCATAACCCTAACATTACCATCAGATATATAAATGGTTGGAGTGAATGATTTTGTATCAATATTAGATTTCCTATATATTTTCAGGTATCAGTTCAATCCATTATGTAAATTGGAACCAGTTATATTATTTATTCACAGTATGGTCTATTCATGCATTGTCTCTATATTCATAGACCCAGGGTACACCTATTGGTGCCCCCAAATACTAATCAATACGTCTTCCAGATATTGCTCCCAGAAATGGTGGAAGAAATACTCATGTCACCTGATCTACATATACATTTTATCACAGTGATATTCTGGACACATAATGCAAAGTTCACACTTATGATTGTACCAAATCTAAATGCAAAGTGAGCATGGATTACTAAAAACATCCTTGCCCAGGGGCTTAATGCTCTCAAATGTCAATCCTATTGGTGACTACACAGTTGCTTCGTCCTAAGATTACATATTCAACCTCAACCCTGTTGAAAATATCTAATCCGATCACTCACTTTATACTTTGATTGATTTCCCTATGTCTCTATTGATATCTGCTTTCCTACATAATTTCCCATATTCATTATTGTGACTGACCCTTCACATGTGCTGACATTTACATCTACTCTCTAACTGACACCCTACTGCTAAAGAACTTTAGGTCCAAATGTTATACTCACTCTTCTTCCTAAACCTACTATCTTCCTAATCCTACATACTATCCCTTTTTGACTGGATGTTCTCTTCCACATTCAATCATCCAAGGTACAAGGTCTTATGCCATTGCACATCAATTTATCTGAGACATCTGTGCAGAATGTAATTCAAAGCTAAGTATCCCAGTCAAGGGCCCAATGCCCTTCTGGGCTTCAAAGCTTACTTAGATTTCTGTTTTCATACATATACTTCACCTATATATTATTATCAATATCAAAGGTTCCCAATACCATTCTTCATCCAGTAGAATGATTCCTAACCCAAATCAAACATGTTCTTACCCCTAACCATACACTGTTCCCTCAATCCAACATTACAGAAGAGCAGGGACAGAGTTGGTCTTACAATAGAGGAATGTAGGGGATCTTCCACCTGCTGAGAACTCAAAGGTCCATGCAGAAATGATCCCTGGAGAAGATGTAGGCAGCTCTGAAGGACATGAGAGAGCAAAAGTCATCTTCCATGGCAAACAACCTGGTCAGGATGAAGGGGTGTGTCTGTATGAGCCTCACTCTTTTTCATGTAGACAAGATGGACCAAACCAGGCCTTGTGGAAAGCTGTTCCTGGGTGCCTATGGAGGATATACCATTCTAACTTGTGAAAGTCTCACAGGAAGCAGGGGCAGCCTCCATCTCATAGGACCCTTGGAAGCAACTGTTAGGACAATTTGGTTGCCAAGGCAGTGACCTCATTCAGTTCCTGAAGGAAGTGACCTCACCTCACTTCTTTTGTGATGGAACTCTCTGAACTTGGCAACCAGGAAGCCAGGCACCCAGAGCCAGTTTCAGTCCCAGTCCCAGTGGGCTGACTTGTTTGCATTTACCAAGGACAGAGTCAGTCTTTCTTGGTACCTACTGATGTGAGGATGACCAAATGCCAGGAAAGCTCTGAAGAGGGGACTTTTCTGAGAAAGCAGGTAGTGAGTGGCTCACTGGTGGCTCCTGACAACCTCATTGAGTAGGCCAAGGAGGCCAGATCTGAGAGAGGATGGGCCATTTTGGGGGAACATTGTATGGCCCACCAGTCAGAAGACACTCCGGATAGTCACAGACCTACTTGGGGGAAGGAGGTGCCTTAGTGGGTGTGGGTGTGAGTTTATGGTTTTGTGTCATGTTCTGAGAATAGGTAGGAAAGGCAGTTTGTTTGGTTTGGAGTGGACTGTTTCTAGTAAGTCGTTGGACAAGGCGAGTGTTTCTATGTCTGTGTATCCCACTGTATCCCTGGTTGTAGACATTGGAAAAGAGAAGGAATCAATGGATGTGTCCTGTCTAGTAGAAAACTTTCCAGCATTCATCCTTTCCAATTTATGAATGGACTGGGGCTTGCCTTATCTATGGGCAACACCTACTATCTTGCTAAGTTCCTGTTTTCTTCCTGAATTCTGGCCACTCTCCAGAATAGGCTCATGGTTTTGTGTCCAAGATATGTACCACCTCCCAGCTCTGTGACATGGCCATGTACTGGATAACTGAAGGGAATGGCAAGCATCTCAGAAAACTCAGATATCAGTGTGACCAGTAAAGTGTCAGTGGAGAAACCCTGCTTTGGGCCTTTTGCTTACCTATTGTTCTGTTGCCCTGACTCTCAGGAAGGTCTTTGCCTCAGGCTACCCCTTTGTGAAGCCTGAAGTAAACAGTTTTCAAATGGAAATGAATGGGCATCACCTGTGGCTTTTTGCTTAATTCCTGTGCAAAGGGATGTGTGTGAATCAGCCTCTTGGCCCTGTGTGAGGCTGTGGCTTAGATTCTCAGCACCTGATGGATTAAAGAAAGATCCCATGTGTGCATCCAAAGCCAAAATGGCAAAAAGAGCAGTCATTGTGGATGAAGTCTCTCGCTTTCCTCTGGAAAGTTCCTGACCTGCATCAAGTGAGAATAGGGATCCTTTGGGTCAAATGAGTTCTTCAAAGCCCTGCAGAGGCTAGCCCATAGGTTCTTGGGTTTTCTCATGTCTCCAATTCACACAAAGAATCTATACCCGAAAGTCAGTAGGCCTCAAATTGGAGAAGCAGAGCAGTATTAACGGCAGGCGTATTTGATCACTCCTGGTTCACAGGAAGGGTGTCCAGGCCACCCTGACATTAGGCAAATGAGGGGCAGGGGAGCTTATTCTAGACACTGTCTTGGGCTGCCCCCCTCATGGAAACCTCCAGCCAGAGGTTATGATGAGTGTCTATATGGAAGAAGATGAGGGCCATGTGGCAGTGTTTTGGTTTGAATGTTGGGCATTTGTGAGGCATTTGGAAGGGATGACTGTGTCCACCTGGGCTTGAACTCTGGCGTGATTCCCCTTAGAGACTGAGTTCTGGAACTGAACTCAGAGAAGTATTGCCATGAATTGTGTTGGGATTTTAGGAGGCCACGCATGAGAGTTGCCCTTGGAAACTGAGATCTAGGCCCAGGGTGGCTTTCCACAGAGCACTGGGAATCTCAGCCAGGATATCACATGATTTTATTCTTAAAGACCTGGCAGCCATAATTGAGAGTCAAAACACACATGGACCTCACATTGTAGACCCCAAATGGGCCTGGTTTGATGTGACCTTTTGGCCAGTCTTGGGAAGCCTTGCCTCTGAGTGTTTCTCCAGAGCTTTCATTGAAATGAGCTTCCTCACTATTTAGTGGTTCCTGAATGAATAGAAACCCACAGTGCCTCCAAGTTCATCCTGGAAAAATGGCTTGATAAATACCATGAAATTTTTGAAATTCCCATGACCAGGTGGCACTGGAGAACCTTTGGATGTCCTGTTGCTGATCATGAGTGTACCAGACAGTGCCTTGATTGACTGGGTTTCATGAAAATGGTGTAGAACAGAGATGCCAGTAAGTTGGAGCCTGCTGATTAGTGGGGCTAGAGCAGTGGTGTGCAGGTGTGTGATAAAACATCTGTGGTGGGGCCATGTGGATCTGCCATTGGCTTCCACATGGCTTGTGACTGACACGGTGCAGCCAGCAGACACTTATATGTAAAGGCATCTTGTTATATGGAGAGGTTTCCGGGCAATATTCAGAATCAGGTTGCTGTGGTCAAGGGGGCAAGCTCTGTGGGATAGAAGCCTGGTTGGTGCATTCTCCTAGGACCCTGAGTCAGCACACGTGACAGAACTCCCTCCAGCACTGTGTCCCAGTTGAACTCCTTGTATTTCATGAAGCAAATAGGAAACTCCCAGTGAAGCTGCAAGAAACACCAGGAAAAGGGGAGGATGACCAAATGGCCTCACAGTCCACACAGGGAAACACTTAGACCCCAGTGGCCACAGTTTACCTACAAAGAGAGAATTCAGCACTGCTGCCTCATATTTGTTGGGAAATCAGAAACCATGTCCTCCAGGTCACATAGATGCAGAAAAACCTTTGATGGTCTCACTACAAAGGAAGATAAAGCTCCTGACAACAACATATATTTCAAGGGTCCAACCTCAGAGGCAGTTTCCCAAGAAGTCTTTAGGCCAGCAGAGCTCCATGTTTGTGGAGTGTTTACCCTGTCCCTTACTTATGGAAACTCCTCTACCACCTCCAAGCTTGTGAACTCCTGAGCATTTTCCATTGTATATATGTATTCACAGATTTTCTAACTCTTCTCTTCGAATTGTGTCTTACTTGGGGCAAAGGTAATGTCAAGGCATTGTTCTTGATGAGAGTGGGAAGATTTTTGTGTAGCACATCATTGCATACACATTGGATTCATTTTCCTATTTTCCATTCAAAATACTGAATCCCTGACACTAACCCATACCGTCCTAGACTCTGATTACCAATCCTGATATGATGGAGGAAAATAACCCAAACAGAATAGCAATACATGCAGTTCAGAGGAGGCATGGTGTATAATTGGACTTTCCTTTGGCATTATAAAGGCTAGGTGTTATAAATCTAGTCCAATTTAAGAGAAGTAGTTCTCCATGTGTTTGTAAAGTTAACAAATATGTGAATTCCTGTCTCCCTTTCTCTGTAGCCTATTCAGCACATGTATTTTTACATGCACAAATAGAATCCTACCTGGTATCCCACGTACATTCTTGTGAGGAGGCTGACATGGCAGATACAAACTGTGAGAAGAGATCACTCCTCCTAAACGCTGTTGGAACTGAAAATTCAACCTATGGGTGAGCTTTCTACTTGAACAACATGATATATAAATCCATATTCAGTAAATTAAATATTTTTGGATCTGTGGATGATATATATTTCATGATGAATTTTGATTGGCATATATATTTCTACTTTTTAAAGTCTCTGTGTGTTTGTATTGTTTGAATGTGTGTATTATATATATATATATATATATATATATATATATATATATATATACACACACACACACACACACACACACTCTCCAGATTTTTCAAAGTATGAAATATATGTGTCTTATTATACACTCCCTAAATTCATTCATGTTCAGGTATGTGGATTTATAATTATCTTTTCAAAAGATTATTCTCAGAAATATTCATCCACCTGAAATACACATTTGTTTCCTAGTGAATGGTGCTTAGAAATCCTAATATTTCTACCATAACTGACCGAGTTTACCATCAATGCAAGTAGATTCCTATGATACATGATATGTATTTTGACGTTTCTTTTTCTTCGACACTGGTACATCACTGTTTCTTCAGTTGATGCACAGCATAGGATATATATTTCATCCACAAGTTCACAATTTCCAGGCATTTGGTTCACTTTCAATCACTTCCTGCTTCAGAACACATGTACTCTTGTATATTTCTGGACTGGCCTTTTCATGAGACTTCTTTCCAAACACATTATTTTCGATTTCCATAATCACTTTTCAAGCAAATCTCACACAGCCTTCATGGTAAACCATAACCCTAACATTACCATTAGATATATAACTGGTTGGAATGAATGATTTTGTATCAATATTAGATTTCCTATATATTTTCAGGTATCAGTTCAATCCATTATGTAAATTGGAACCAGTTATATTATTTATTCACAGTATGGTCTATTCATGCATTGTCTCTATATTCATAGACCCAGGGTACACCTATTGGTGCCCCCAAATACTAATCAATACGTCTTCAAGATATTGCTCCCAGAAATGGTGGAAGAAATACTCATGTCACCTGATCTACATATACATTTTATCTCAGTGATATTCTGGACACATAATGCAAAGTTCACACTTATGATTGTACCAAAGTCTAAATGGAAAGTGAGCATGGATTACTAAAAACATCCTTGCCCAGGGGATTAATGTTCTCAAATGTCAATCCTATTGGTAACTACACAGTTGCTTCGTCCTAAGATGACATATTCAACCTCAACCCTGTTGAAAATATCTAATCCTATCACTCACTTTATACTTTGACTGATTTCCCAATGTCTCTATTGATATCTGCTTTCCTACATAGTTTCCCATATTCATTATTGTGACTGACCCTTCACATGTGCTGACATTTACATCTACTCTCTAACTGACACCCTACTGCTAAAGAACTTTAGGTCCAAATGTTATACTCACTCTTCTTCCTAAACCTACTATCTTCCTAATCCTACCTACTATCCCTTTTTGACTGGATGTTCTCTTCCACATTCAATCATCCAAGGTACAAGGTCTTATGCCATTGCATATCAATTTATCTGAGACAACTGTGCAGAATATAATTCAAAGCTAAGTATCCCAGTCAAGGGCCCAATGCCCTTCTGGGCTTCAAAGCTTACTTAGATTTCTGTTTTCATACATATACTTCACCTATATATTATTATAAATATCACAGGTTCCCAATACCATTCTTCATCCAGTAGAATGATTCCTAACCCAAATCAAACATGTTCTTACCCCTAACCATACACTGTTCCCTCAATCCAACATTACAGAAGAGCAGGGACAGAGTTGGTCTTACAATAGAGGAATGTAGGGGATCTTCCACCTGCTGAGAACTCAAAGGTCCATGCAGAAATGATCCCTGGAGAAGATGTAGGCAGCTCTGAAGGACATGAGAGAGCAAAAGTCATCTTCCATGGCAAACAACCTGGTCAGGATGAAGGGGTGTGTCTGTATGAGCCTCACTCTTTTTCATGTAGACAAGATGGACCAAACCAGGCCTTGTGGAAAGCTGTTCCTGGGTGCCTATGGAGGATATACCATTCTAACTTGTGAAAGTCTCACAGGAAGCAGGGGCAGCCTCCATCTCATAGGACCCTTGGAAGCAACTGTTAGGACAATTTGGTTGCCAAGGCAGTGACCTCATTCAGTTCCTGAAGGAAGTGACCTCACCTCACTTCTTTTGTGATGGAACTCTCTGAACTTGGCAACCAGGAAGCCAGGCACCCAGAGCCAGTTTCAGTCCCAGTCCCAGTGGGCTGACTTGTTTGCATTTACCAAGGACAGAGTCAGTCTTTCTTGGTACCTACTGATGTGAGGATGACCAAATGCCAGGAAAGCTCTGAAGAGGGGACTTTTCTGAGAAAGCAGGTAGTGAGTGGCTCACTGGTGGCTCCTGACAACCTCATTGAGTAGGCCAAGGAGGCCAGATCTGAGAGAGGACGGGCCATTTTGGGGGAACATTGTATGGCCCACCAGTCAGAAGACACTCCAGATAGTCACAGACCTACTTGGGGGAAGGAGGTGCCTTAGTGGGTGTGGGTGTGAGTTTATGGTTTTGTGTCATGTTCTGAGAATAGGTAGGAAAGGCAGTTTGTTTGGTTTGGAGTGGACTGTTTCTAGTAAGTCGTTTGACAAGGCGAGTGTTTCTATGTCTGTGTATCCCACTGTATCCCTGGTTGTAGACATTGGAAAAGAGAATGAATCAATGGATGTGTCCTGTCTAGTAGAAAACTTTCCAGCATTCATCCTTTCCAATTTATGAATGGACTGGGGCTTGCCTTATCTATGGGCAACACCTACTTGCTAAGTTCCTGTTTTCTTCCTGAATTCTGGCCACTCTCCAGAATAGGCTCATGGTTTTGTGTCCAAGATATGTACCACCTCCCAGCTCTGTGACATGGCCATGTACTGGATAACTGAAGGGAATGGCAAGCATCTCAGAAAACTCAGATATCAGTGTGACCAGTAAAGTGTCAGTGGAGAAACCCTGCTTTGGGCCTTTTGCTTACCTATTGTTCTGTTGCCCTGACTGTCAGGAAGGTCTTTGCCTCAGGCTACCCCTTTGTGAAGCCTGAAGTAAACAGTTTTCAAATGGAAATGAATGGGCATCACCTGTGGCTTTTTGCTTAATTCCTGTGCAAAGGGATGTGTGTGAATCAGCCTCTTGGCCCTGTGTGAGGCTGTGGCTTAGATTCTCAGCACCTGATGGATTAAAGAAAGATCCCATGTGTGCATCCAAAGCCAAAATGGCAAAAAGAGCAGTCATTGTGGATGAAGTCTCTCGCTTTCCTCTGGAAAGTTCCTGACCTGCATCAAGTGAGAATAGGGATCCTTTGGGTGAAATGAGTTCTTCAAAGCCCTGCAGAGGCTAGCCCATAGGTTCTTGGGTTTTCTCATGTCTCCAATTCACACAAAGAAAGTCAGTAGGCCTCAAATTGGAGAAGCAGAGCAGTATTAACGGCAGGCGTATTTGATCACTCCTGGTTCACAGGAAGGGTGTCCAGGCCACTCTGACATTAGGGAAATGAGGGGCAGGGGAGCTTATTCTAGACACTGTCTTGGGCTGCCCCCCTCATGGAAACCTCCAGCCAGAGGTTATGATGAGTGTCTATATGGAAGAAGATGAGGGCCATGTGGCAGTGTTTTGGTTTGAATTTTGGGCATTTGTGAGGCATTTGGAAGGGATGACTGTGTCCACCTGGGCTTGAACTCTGGCGTGATTCCCCTTAGAGACTGAGTTCTGGAACTGAACTCAGAGAAGTATTGCCATGAATTGTGTTGGGATTTTAGGAGGCCACGCATGAGAGTTGCCCTTGGAAACTGAGATCTAGGCCCAGGGTGGCTTTCCACAGAGCACTGGGAATCTCAGCCAGGATATCACATGATTTTATTCTTAAAGACCTGGCAGCCATAATTGAGAGTCAAAACACACATGGACCTCACATTGTAGACCCCAAATGGGCCTGGTTTGATGTGACCTTTTGGCCAGTCTTGGGAAGCCTTGCTTCTGAGTGTTTCTCCAGAGCTTTCATTGAAATGAGCTTCCTCACTATTTAGTGGTTCCTGAATGAATAGAAACCCACAGTGCCTCCAAGTTCATCCTGGAAAAATGGCTTGATAAATACCATGAAATTTTTGAAATTCCCATGACCAGGTGGCACTGGAGAACCTTTGGATGTCCTGTTGCTGATCATGAGTGTACCAGACAGTGCCTTGATTGACTGGGTTTCATGAAAATGGTGTAGAACAGAGATGCCATTAAGTTGGAGCCTGCTGATTAGTGGGCCTAGAGCAGTGGTGTGCAGGTGTGTGATAAAACATCTGTGGTGGGGCCATGTGGATCTGCCATTGGCTTCCACATGGCTTGTGACTGACACGGTGCAGCCAGCAGACACTTATATGTAAAGGCATCTTGTTATATGGAGAGGTTTCCGGGCAATATTCAGAATCAGGTTGCTGTGGTCAAGGGGGCAAGCTCTGTGGGATAGAAGCCTGGTTGGTGCATTCTCCTAGGACCCTGAGTCAGCACACGTGACAGAACTCCCTCCAGCACTGTGTCCCAGTTGAACTCCTTGTATTTCATGAAGCAAATAGGAAACTCCCAGTGAAGCTGCAAGAAACACCAGGAAAAGGGGAGGATGACCAAATGGCCTCACAGTCCACACGGGGAAACACTTAGACCCCAGTGGCCACAGTTTACCTACAAAGAGAGAATTCAGCACTGCTGCCTCATATTTGTTGGGAAATCAGAAACCATGTCCTCCAGGTCACATAGATGCAGAAAAACCTTTGATGGTCTCACTACAAAGGAAGATAAAGCTCCTGACAACAACATATATTTCAAGGGTCCAACCTCAGAGGCAGTTTCCCAAGAAGTCTTTAGGCCAGCAGAGCTCCATGTTTGTGGAGTGTTTACCCTGTCCCTTACTTATGGAAACTCCTCTACCACATCCAAGCTTGTGAACTCCTGAGCATTTTCCATTGTATATATGTATTCACAGATTTTCTAACTCTTCTCTTCGAATTGTGTCTTACTTGGGGCAAAGGTAATGTCAAGGCATTGTTCTTGATGAGAGTGGGAAGATTTTTGTGTAGCACATAATTGCATACACATTGGATTCATTTTCCTATTTTCCATTCAAAATACTGAATCCCTGACACTAACCCATACCCTCCTAGACTCTGATTACCAATCCTGATATGATGGAGGAAAATAACCCAAACAGAATAGCAATACATGCAGTTCAGAGGAGGCATGGTGTATAATTGGACTTTCCTTTGGCATTATAAAGGCTAGGTGCTATAAATCTAGTCCAATTTAAGAGAAGTAGTTCTCCATGTGTTTGTAAAGTTAACAAATATGTGAATTCCTGTCTCCCTTTCTCTGTAGCCGATTCAGCACATGTATTTTTACATGCACATATAGAATCCTACCTGGTATCCCACGTACATTCTTGTGAGGAGGCTGACATGGCAGATACAAATTGTGAGAAGAGATCACTCCTCCTAAACGCTGTTGGAACTGAAAATTCAACCTATAGGTGAGCTTTCTACATGAACAACATGATATATAAATCCATATTCAGTAAATTAAATATTTTTGGATCTGTGGATGATATATATTTCATGATGAATTTTGATTGGCATATATATTTCTACTTTTTAAAGTCTCTGTGTGTTTGTATTGTTTGAATGTGTGTGTATATATATACATATATATATATATACATATATATATATATATATATATATATATATACACACACACACACACACACACACACACTCTCTCCAGATTTTTCATAGTATGAAATATATGTGTCTTATTATACACTCCCTAAATTCATTCATGTTCAGGTATGTGGATTTATAATTATCTTTTCAAAAGATTATTCTCAGAAATATTCATCCACCTGAAATACACATTTGTTTCCTAGTGAATGGTGCTTAGAAATCCTAATATTTCTACCGTAACTGACCGAGTTTAGCATCAATGCAAGTAGATTCCTATGATACATGATATGTATTTTGACGTTTCTTTTTCTTCGACACTGGTACATCACTGTTTCTTCAGTTGATGCACAGCATAGGATATATATTTCATCCACAAGTTCACAATTTCCAGGCATTTGGTTCACTTTCAATCACTTCCTGCTTCAGAACACATGTACTCTTGTATATTTCTGGACTGGCCTTTTCATGAGACTTCTTTCCAAACACATTATTTTCGATTTCCATAATCACTTTTCAAGCAAATCTCACACAGCCTTCATGGTAAACCATAACCCTAACATTACCATTAGATATATAACTGGTTGGAATGAATGATTTTGTATCAATATTAGATTTCCTATATATTTTCAGGTATCAGTTCAATCCATTATGTAAATTGGAACCAGTTATATTATTTATTCACAGTATGGTCTATTCATGCATTGTCTCTATATTCATAGACCCAGGGTACACCTATTGGTGCCCCCAAATACTAATCAATACGTCTTCAAGATATTGCTCCCAGAAATGGTGGAAGAAATACTCATGTCACCTGATCTACATATACATTTTATCACAGTGATATTCTGGACACATAATGCAAAGTTCACACTTATGATTGTACCAAAGTCTAAATGCAAAGTGAGCATGGATTACTAAAAACATCCTTGCCCAGGGGATTAATGCTCTCAAATGTCAATCCTATTGGTGACTACACAGTTGCTTCCTCCTAAGATTACATATTCAACCTCAACCCTGTTGAAAATATCTAATCCTATCACTCACTTTATACTTTGACTGATTTCCCAATGTCTCTATTGATATCTGCTTTCCTACATAATTTCCCATATTCATTATTGTGACTGACCCTTCACATGTGCTGACATTTACATCTACTCTCTAACTGACACCCTACTGCTAAGAACATTAGGTCCAAATGTTATACTCACTCATCTTCCTAAACCTACTATCTTCCTAATCCTACCTACTATCCCTTTTTGACTGGATGTTCTCTTCCACATTCAATCATCCAAGGTACAAGGTCTTATGCCATTGCATATCAATTTATCTGAGACATCTGTGCAGAATGTAATTCAAAGCTAAGTATCCCAGTCAAGGGCCCAATGCCCTTCTGGGCTTCAAAGCTTACTTAGATTTCTGTTTTCATACATATACTTCACCTATATATTATTATCAATATCACAGGTTCCCAATACCATTCTTCATCCAGTAGAATGATTCCTAACCCAAATCAAACATGTTCTTACCCCTAACCATACACTGTTCCCTCAATCCAACTTTACAGAAGAGCAGGGACAGAGTTGGTCTTACAATAGAGGAATGTAGGGGATCTTCCACCTGCTGAGAACTCAAAGGTCCATGCAGAAATGATCCCTGGAGAAGATGTAGGCAGCTCTGAAGGACATGAGAGAGCAAAAGTCATCTTCCATGGCAAACAACCTGGTCAGGATGAAGGGGTGTGTCTGTATGAGCCTCACTCTTTTTAATGTAGACAAGATGGACCAAACCAGGCCTTGTGGAAAGCTGTTCCTGGGTGCCTATGGAGGATATACCATTCTAACTTGTGAAAGTGTCACAGGAAGCAGGGGCAGCCTCCATCTCATAGGACCCTTGGAAGCAACTGTTAGGACAATTTGGTTGCCAAGGCAGTGACCTCATTCAGTTCCTGAAGGAAGTGACCTCACCTCACTTCTTTTGTGATGGAACTCTCTGAACTTGGCAACCAGGAAGCCAGGCACCCAGAGCCAGTTTCAGTCCCAGTCCCAGTGGGCTGACTTGTTTGCATTTACCAAGGACAGAGTCAGTCTTTCTTGGTACCTACTGATGTGAGGATGACCAAATGCCAGGAAAGCTCTGAAGAGGGGACTTTTCTGAGAAAGCAGGTAGTGAGTGGCTCACTGGTGGCTCCTGGCAACCTCATTGAGTAGGCCAAGGAGGCCAGATCTGAGAGAGGACGGGCCATTTTGGGGGAACATTGTATGGCCCACCAGTCAGAAGACACTCCAGATAGTCACAGACCTACTTGGGGGAAGGAGGTGCCTTAGTGGGTGTGGGTGTGAGTTTATGGTTTTGTGTCATGTTCTGAGAATAGGTAGGAAAGGCAGTTTGTTTGGTTTGGAGTGGACTGTTTCTAGTAAGTCGTTTGACAAGGCGAGTGTTTCTATGTCTGTGTATCCCACTGTATCCCTGGTTGTAGACATTGGAAAAGAGAATGAATCAATGGATGTGTCCTGTCTAGTAGAAAACTTTCCAGCATTCATCCTTTCCAATTTATGAATGGACTGGGGCTTGCCTTATCTATGGGCAACACCTACTTGCTAAGTTCCTGTTTTCTTCCTGAATTCTGGCCACTCTCCAGAATAGGCTCATGGTTTTGTGTCCAAGATATGTACCACCTCCCAGCTCTGTGACATGGCCATGTACTGGATAACTGAAGGGAATGGCAAGCATCTCAGAAAACTCAGATATCAGTGTGACCAGTAAAGTGTCAGTGGAGAAACCCTGCTTTGGGCCTTTTGCTTACCTATTGTTCTGTTGCCCTGACTGTCAGGAAGGTCTTTGCCTCAGGCTACCCCTTTGTGAAGCCTGAAGTAAACAGTTTTCAAATGGAAATGAATGGGCATCACCTGTGGCTTTTTGCTTAATTCCTGTGCAAAGGGATGTGTGTGAATCAGCCTCTTGGCCCTGTGTGAGGCTGTGGCTTAGATTCTCA
Source organism: Urocitellus parryii (assembly GCF_045843805.1). Taxonomy (NCBI): domain Eukaryota; kingdom Metazoa; phylum Chordata; class Mammalia; order Rodentia; family Sciuridae; genus Urocitellus; species Urocitellus parryii. The sequence continues at coordinate 146,494,437 of NC_135533.1, forward strand.
GCACCTGATGGATTAAAGAAAGATCCCATGTGTGCATCCAAAGCCAAAATGGCAAAAAGAGCAGTCATTGTGGATGAAGTCTCTCGCTTTCCTCTGGAAAGTTCCTGACCTGTATCAAGTGAGAATAGGGATCCTTTGGGTGAAATGAGTTCTTCAAAGCCCTGCAGAGGCTAGCCCATAGGTTCTTGGGTTTTCTCATGTCTCCAATTCACACAAAGAATCTATACCCGAAAGTCAGTAGGCCTCAAATTGGAGAAGCAGAGCAGTATTAACGGCAGGCGTATTTGATCACTCCTGGTTCACAGGAAGGGTGTCCAGGCCACCCTGACATTAGGCAAATGAGGGGCAGGGGAGCTTATTCTAGACACTGTCTTGGGCTGCCCCCGTCATGGAAACCTCCAGCCAGAGGTTATGATGAGTGTCTATATGGAAGAAGATGAGGGCCATGTGGCAGTGTTTTGGTTTGAATTTTGGGCATTTGTGAGGCATTTGGAAGGGATGACTGGGTCCACCTGGGCTTGAACTCTGGCGTGATTCCCCTTAGAGACTGAGTTCTGGAACTGAACTCAGAGAAGTATTGCCATGAATTGTGTTGGGATTTTAGGAGGCCACGCATGAGAGTTGCCCTTGGAAACTGAGATCTAGGCCCAGGGTGGCTTTCCACAGAGCACTGGGAATCTCAGCCAGGATATCACATGATTTTATTCTTAAAGACCTGGCAGCCATAATTGAGAGTCAAAACACACATGGACCTCACATTGTAGACCCCAAATGGGCCTCGTTTGATGTGACCTTTTGGCCACTCTTGGGAAGCCTTGCCTCTGAGTGTTTCTCCAGAGCTTTCATTGAAATGAGCTTCCTCACCATTTAGTGGTTCCTGAATGAATAGAAACCCACAGTGCCTCCAAGTTCATCCTGGAAAAATGGCTTGATAAATACCATGAAATTTTTGAAATTCCCATGACCAGGTGGCACTGGAGAACCTTTGGATGTCCTGTTGCTGATCATGAGTGTACCAGACAGTGCCTTGATTGACTGGGTTTCATGAAAATGGTGTAGAACAGAGATGCCAGTAAGTTGGAGCCTGCTGATTAGTGGGCCTAGAGCAGTGGTGTGCAGGTGTGTGATAAAACATCTGTGGTGGGGCCATGTGGATCTGCCATTGGCTTCCACATGGCTTGTGACTGACACGGTGCAGCCAGCAGACACTTATATGTAAAGGCATCTTGTTATATGGAGAGGTTTCCGGGCAATATTCAGAATCAGGTTGCTGTGGTCAAGGGGGCAAGCTCTGTGGGATAGAAGCCTGGTTGGTGCATTCTCCTAGGACCCTGAGTCAGCACACGTGACAGAACTCCCTCCAGCACTGTGTCCCAGTTGAACTCCTTGTATTTCATGAAGCAAATAGGAAACTCCCAGTGAAGCTGCAAGAAACACCAGGAAAAGGGGAGGATGACCAAATGGCCTCACAGTCCACACGGGGAAACACTTAGACCCCAGTGTCCACAGTTTACCTACAAAGAGAGAATTCAGCACTGCTGCCTCATATTTGTTGGGAAATCAGAAACCATGTCCTCCAGGTCACATAGATGCAGAAAAAGCTTTGATGGTCTCACTACAAAGGAAGATAAAGCTCCTGACAACAACATATATTTCAAGGGTCCAACCTCAGAGGCAGTTTCCCAAGAAGTCTTTAGGCCAGCAGAGCTCCATGTTTGTGGAGTGTTTACCCTGTCCCTTACTTATGGAAACTCCTCTACCACCTCCAAGCTTGTGAACTCCTGAGCATTGTCCATTGTATATATGTATTCACAGATTTTCTAACTCTTCTCTTCGAATTGTGTCTTACTTGGGGCAAAGGTAATGTCAAGGCATTGTTCTTGATGAGAGTGGGAAGATTTTTGTGTAGCACATAATTGCATACACATTGGATTCATTTTCCTATTTTCCATTCAAAATACTGAATCCCTGACACTAACCCATACCGTCCTAGACTCTGATTACCAATCCTGATATGATGGAGGAAAATAACCCAAACAGAATAGCAATACATGCAGTTCAGAGGAGGCATGGTGTATAATTGGACTTTCCTTTGGCATTATAAAGGCTAGGTGTTATAAATCTAGTCCAGTTTAAGAGAAGTAGTTCTCCATGTGTTTGTAAAGTTAACAAATATGTGAATTCCTGTCTCCCTTTCTCTGTAGCCTATTCAGCACATGTATTTTTACATGCACATATAGAATCCTACCTGGTATCCCACGTACATTCTTGTGAGGAGGCTGACATGGCAGATACAAATTGTGAGAAGAGATCACTCCTCCTAAACGCTGTTGGAACTGAAAATTCAACCTATGGGTGAGCTTTCTACATGAAAAACATGATATATAAATCCATATTCAGTAAATTAAATATTTTTGGATCTGTGGATGATATATATTTCATGATGAATTTTGATTGGCATATATATTTCTACTTTTTAAAGTCTCTGTGTGTTTGTATTGTTTGAATGTGTGTGTATATATATACATATATATATATATACATATATATATATATATATACACAAACACACACACACACACACACACACACTCTCCAGATTTTTCATAGTATGAAATATATGTGTCTTATTATACACTTCCTAAATTCATTCATGTTCAGGTATGTGGATTTATAATTATCTTTTCAAAAGATTATTCTCAGAAATATTCATCCACCTGAAATACACATTTGTTTCCTAGTGAATGGTGCTTAGAAATCCTAATATTTCTACCGTAACTGACCGAGTTTAGCATCAATGCAAGTAGATTCCTATGATACCTGATATGTATTTTGACGTTTATTTTTCTTCGACACTGGTACATCACTGTTTCTTCAGTTGATGCACAGCATAGGATATATATTTCATCCACAAGTTCACAATTTCCAGGCATTTGGTTCACTTTCAATCACTTCCTGCTTCAGAACACATGTACTCTTGTATATTTCTGGACTGGCCTTTTCATGAGACTTCTTTCCAAACACATTATTTTCGATTTCCATAATCACTTTTCAAGCAAATCTCACACAGCCTTCATGGTAAACCATAACCCTAACATTACCATTAGATATATAACTGGTTGGAATGAATGATTTTGTATCAATATTAGATTTCCTATATATTTTCAGGTATCAGTTCAATCCATTATGTAAATTGGAACCAGTTATATTATTTATTCACAGTATGGTCTATTCATGCATTGTCTCTATATTCATAGACCCAGGGTACACCTATTGGTGCCCCCAAATACTAATCAATACGTCTTCAAGATATTGCTCCCAGAAATGGTGGAAGAAATACTCATGTCACCTGATCTACATATACATTTTATCACAGTGATATTCTGGACACATAATGCAAAGTTCACACTTATGATTGTACCAAAGTCTAAATGGAAAGTGAGCATGGATTACTAAAAACATCCTTGCCCAGGGGATTAATGCTCTCAAATGTCAATCCTATTGGTGACTACACAGTGGCTTCGTCCTAAGATTACATATTACACTGTTGAAAATATCTAATCCTATCATTCACTTTATACTTTGACTGATTTCCCAATGTCTCTATTGATATCTGCTTTCCTACATAATTTCCCATATTCATTATTGTGACTGACCCTTCACATGTGCTGACATTTACATCTACTCTCTGACACCCTACTGCTAAAGAACTTTAGGTCCAAATGTTATACTCACTCTTCTTCCTAAACCTACTATCTTCCTAATACTACCTACTATCCCTTTTTGACTGGATGTTGTCTTCCACATTCAATCATCCAAGGTACAAGGTCTTATGCCATTGCATATCAATTTATCTGAGACATCTGTGCAGAATGTAATTCAAAGCTAAGTATCCCAGTCAAGGGCCCAATGCCCTTCTGGGCTTCAAAGCTTACTTAGATTTCTGTTTTCATACATATACTTCACCTATATATTATTATCAATATCAAAGGTTCCCAATACCATTCTTCATTCAGTAGAATGATTCCTAACCCAAATCAAACATGTTCTTACCCCTAACCATACACTGTTCCCACAATCCAACTTTACAGAAGAGCAGGGACAGAGTTGGTCTTACAATAGAGGAATGTAGGGGATCTTCCACCTGCTGAGAACTCAAAGGTCCATGCAGAAATGATCCCTGGAGAAGATGTAGGCAGCTCTGAAGGACATGAGAGAGCAAAAGTCATCTTCCATGGCAAACAACCTGGTCAAGATGAAGGGGTGTGTCTGTATGAGCCTCACTCTTTTTAATGTAGACAAGATGGACCAAACCAGGCCTTGTGGAAAGCTGTTCCTGGGTGCCTATGGAGGATATACCATTCTAACGTGTTAGAATATGTGTGAAAGTGTCACAGGAAGCAGGGACAGCCTCCATGTCATAGGACCCTTGGAAGCAACTGTTAGGACAATTTGGTTGCCAAGGCAGTGACCTCATTCAGTTCCTGAAGGAAGTGACCTCACCTCACTTCTTTTGTGATGGAACTCTCTGAACTTGGCAACCAGGAAGCCAGGCACCCAGAGCCAGTTTCAGTCCCAGTCCCAGTGGGCTGACTTGTTTGCATTTACCAAGGACAGAGTCAGTCTTTCTTGGTATCTACTGATGTGAGGATGACCAAATGCCAGGAAAGCTCTGAAGAGGGGACTTTTCTGAGAAAGCAGGTAGTGAGTGGCTCACTGGTGGCTCCTGACAACCTCATTGAGTAGGCCAAGGAGGCCAGATCTGAGAGAGGACGAGCCATTTTGGGGGAACATTGTATGGCCCACCAGTCAGAAGACACTCCGGATAGTCACAGACCTACTTGGGGGAAGGAGGTGCCTTAGTGGGTGTGGGTGTGAGTTTATGGTTTTGTGTCATGTTCTGAGAATAGGTAGGAAAGGCAGTTTGTTTGGTTTGGAGTGGACTGTTTCTAGTAAGTCGTTTGACAAGGCGAGTGTTTCTATGTCTGTGTATCCCACTGTATCCCTGGTTGTAGACATTGGAAAAGAGAATGAATCAATGGATGTGTCCTGTCTAGTAGAAAACTTTCCAGCATTCATCCTTTCCAATTTATGAATGGACTGGGGCTTGCCTTATCTATGGGCAACACCTACTATCTTGCTAAGTTCCTGTTTTCTTCCTGAATTCTGGCCACTCTCCACAATAGGCTCATGGTTTTGTGTCCAAGATATGTACCACCTCCCAGCTCTGTGACATGGCCATGTACTGGATAACTGAAGGGAATGGCAAGCATCTCAGAAAACTCAGATATCAGTGTGACCAGTAAAGTGTCAGTGGAGAAACCCTGCTTTGGGCCTTGTGCTTACCTATTGTTCTGTTGCCCTGACTCTCAGGAAGGTCTTTGCCTCAGGCTACCCCTTTGTGAAGCCTGAAGTAAACAGTTTTCAAATGGAAATGAATGGGCATCACCTGTGGCTTTTTGCTTAATTCCTGTGCAAAGGGATGTGTGTGAATCAGCCTCTTGGCCCTGTGTGAGGCTGTGGCTTAGATTCTCAGCACCTGATGGATTAAAGAAAAATCCCATGTGTGCATCCAAAGCCAAAATGGCAAAAAGAGCAGTCATTGTGGATGAAGTCTCTCGCTTTCCTCTGGAAAGTTCCTGACCTGCATCAAGTGAGAATAGGGATCCTTTGGGTCAAATGAGTTCTTCAAAGCCCTGCAGAGGCTAGCCCATAGGTTCTTGGGTTTTCTCATGTCTCCAATTCACACAAAGAATCTATACCCGAAAGTCAGTAGGCCTCAAATTGGAGAAGCAGAGCAGTATTAATGGCAGGTGTATTTGATCACTCCTGGTTCACAGGAAGGGTGTCCAGGCCACCCTGACATTAGGCAAATGAGGGGCAGGGAAGCTTATTCTAGACACTGTCTTGGGCTGCCCCCCTCATGGAAACCTCCAGCCAGAGGTTATGATGAGTGTCTATATGGAAGAAGATGAGGGCCATGTGGCAGTGTTTTGGTTTGAATTTTGGGCATTTGTGAGGCATTTGGAAGGGATGACTGGGTCCACCTGGGCTTGAACTCTGGCGTGATTCCCCTTAGAGACTGAGTTCTGGAACTGAACTCAGAGAAGTATTGCCATGAATTGTGTTGGGATTTTAGGAGGCCACGCATGAGAGTTGCCCTTGGAAACTGAGATCTAGGCCCAGGGTGGCTTTCCACAGAGCACTGGGAATCTCAGCCAGGATATCACATGATTTTATTCTTAAAGACCTGGCAGCCATAATTGAGAGTCAAAACACACATGGACCTCACATTGTAGACCTCAAATGGGCCTGGTTTGATGTGACCTTTTGGCCAGTCTTGGGAAGCCTTGCCTCTGAGTGTTTCTCCAGAGCTTTCATTGAAATGAGCTTCCTCACCATTTAGTGGTTCCTGAATGAATAGAAACCCACAGTGCCTCCAAGTTCATCCTGGAAAAATGGCTTGATAAATACCATGAAATTTTTGAAATTCCCATGACCAGGTGGCACTGGAGAACGTTTGGATGTCCTGTTGCTGATCATGAGTGTACCAGACAGTGCCTTGATTGACTGGGTTTCATGAAAATGGTGTAGAACAGAGATGCCAATAAGTTGGAGCCTGCTGATTAGTGGGCCTAGAGCAGTGGTGTGCAGGTGTGTGATAAAACATCTGTGGTGGGGCCATGTGGATCTGCCATTGGCTTCCACATGGCTTGTGACTGACACGGTGCAGCCAGCAGACCCTTATATGTAAAGGCATCTTGTTATATGGAGAGGTTTCCGGGCAATATTCAGAATCAGGTTGCTGTGGTCAAGGGGGCAAGCTCTGTGGTATAGAAGCCTGGTTGGTGCATTCTCCTAGGACCCTGAGTCAGCACACGTGACAGAACTCCCTCTAGCACTGTGTCCCAGTTGAACTCCTTGTATTTCATGAAGCAAATAGGAAACTCCCAGTGAAGCTGCAAGAAACACCAGAAAAAGTGGAGGATGACCAAATGGCCTCACAGTCCACACGGGGAAACACTTAGACCCCAGTGGCCACAGTTTACCTACAAAGAGAGAATTTAGCACTGCTGCCTCATGTTTGTTGGAAAATCAGAAACCATGTCCTCCAGGTCACATAGATGCAGAAAAAGCTTTGATGGTCTCACTACAAAGGAAGATAAAGCTCCTCACAACAACATATATTTCAAGGGTCCAACCTCAGAGGCAGTTTCCCAAGAAGTCTTTAGGCCAGCAGAGCTCCATGTTTGTGGAGTGTTTACCCTGTCCCTTACTTATGGAAACTCCTCTACCACCTCCAAGCTTGTGAACTCCTGAGCATTGTCCATTGTATATATGTATTCACAGATTTTCTAACTCTTCTCTTCGAATTGTGTCTTACTTGGGGCAAAGGTAATGTCAAGGCATTGTTCTTGATGAGAGTGGTAAGATTTTTGTGTAGCACATCATTGCATACACATTGGATTCATTTTCCTATTTTCCATTCAAAATACTGAATCCCTGACACTAACCCATACCGTCCTAGACTCTGATTACCAATCCTGATATGATGGAGGAAAATAACCCAAACAGAATAGCAATACATGCAGTTCAGAGGAGGCATGGTGTATAATTGGACTTTCCTTTGGCATTATAAAGGCTAGGTGCTATAAATCTAGTCCAATTTAAGAGAAGTCGTTCTCCATGTGTTTGTAAAGTTAACAAATATGTGAATTCCTGTCTCCCGTTCTCTGCAGCCTATTCAGCACATGTATTTTTACATGCACATATAGAATCCTACCTGGTATCCCACGTACATTCTTGTGAGGAGGCTGACATGGCAGATACAAATTGTGAGAAGAGATCACTCCTCCTAAACGCTGTTGGAACTGACAATTCAACCTATGGGTGAGCTTTCTACTTGAACAACATGATACATAAATCCACATTCAGTAAATTAAATATTTTTGGATCTGTGGATGATATATATTTCATGATGAATTTTGATTGGCTTATATATTTCTACTTTTTAAAGTCTCTGTGTGTTTGTATTGTTTGAATGTGTATATATATATATATATATATATATATATATATATACACACACACACACACTCACACTCTCCAGATTTTTCAAAGTATGAAATATATGTGTCTTATTATACAATCCCTAAATTCATTCATGTTCAGGTATGTGGATTTATAATCATCTTTTCAAAAGATTATTCTCAGAAATATTCATCCACCTGAAATACACATTTGTTTCCTAGTGAATGGTGCTTAGAAATCCTAATATTTCTACAGTAACTGACCGAGTTTAGCATCAATGCAAGTAGATTCCTATGATACATGATGTGTATTTTGACGTTTCTTTTTTTTCGACACTAGTACATCACTATTTCTTCAATTGATGAGCATCATAGGATATATATTTCATCCACAAGTTCACAAATTTCCAGGCATTTGGTTCACTTTCAATCACTTCCTGCTTCAGAACACATGTATTCCTGTATATTTCTGGACTGGTCTTTTCATGAAACTTCTTTCCAAACACATTATTTTCGATTTCCATAATCACTTTTCAAGCAAATCTCCCACAGCCATCATGGTAAAGCATAACCCTAATATTACCATTAGTTATATAACTGGTTGGAATGAATGATTGTGTATCAATATTAGATTTCCTATATATTTTCAGGTATCAGTTCAATCCATTATGTACATTGGAACCAGTTATATTATTTATTCACAGTTTGGTCTATTCATGCATTATCTCTATATTCATAGACACAGGGTACACCCATTGGTGCCCCCAAATGCTAATCAATACGTCTTCAAGATATTGCTCCCAGAAATGGTGGAAGAAATACTCATGTCACCTGATCTACATATACATTTTATCACAGTGATATTCTGGACACATAATGCAAAGTTCACACTTATGATTGTACCAAAGTCTAAATGCAAAGTGAGCATGGATTGCTAAAAACATCCTTGTCCAGGGGCTTAATGCTCTCAAATGTCAATCCTATTGGTGACTACACAGTTGGTTCGTCCTAAGATGACATATTCAACCTCAACCCTGTTGAAAATATCTAATCCTATCACTCACTTTATACTTTGACTGATTTCCCAATGTCTCTATTGATATCTGCTTTCCTACATAATTTCCCATATTCATTATTGTGACTGACCCTTCACATGTGCTGACATTTACATCTACTCTCTGACTGACACCCTACTGCTAAAGAACTTTAGGTCCAAATGTTATACTCACTCTTCTTCCTAAACCTACTATCTTCCTAATCCTACCTACTATCCCTTTTTGACTGGATGTTCTCTTCCACATTCAATCATCCAAGGTACAAGGTCTTATGCCATTGCATATCAATTTATCTGAGACATCTGTGCAGAAAGTAATTCAAAGCTAAGTATCCCAGTCAAGGGCCCAATGCCCTTCTGGGCTTCAAAGCTTACTTAGATTTCTGTTTTCATACATATACTTCACCTATATATTATTATCAATATCACAGGTTCCCAATACCATTCTTCATCCAGTAGAATGATTCCTAACCCAAATCAAACATGTTCTTACCACTAACCATACACTGTTCCCTCAATCCAACTTTACAGAAGAGCAGGGACAGAGTTGGTCTTACAATAGAGGAATGTAGGGGATCTTCCACCTGCTGAGAACTCAAAGGTCCATGCAGAAATGATCCCTGGAGAAGATGTAGGCAGCTCTGAAGGACATGAGAGAGCAAAAGTCATCTTCCATGGCAAACAACCTGGTCAGGATGAAGGGTTGTGTCTGAATGAGCCGCACTCTTTTTAATGTAGACAAGATGGACCAAACCAGGCCCGTGTGGAAAGCTGTTCCTGGGTGCCTATGGAGGATATACCGTTCTAAATTGTGAAAGTGTCACAGGAAGCAGGGGCAGCCTCAATCTCATAGGACCCTTGGAAGCAACTGTTAGGGCAAGTTGGTTGCCAAGGCTGTGACCTCATTCAGTTCCTGAAGGAAGTGACTTCACCTCACTTCCTTGGTGATGGAACCTCTGAACTTGGCAACCAGGAAGCCAGGCACCCAGAGCCAGTTTCAGTCCCAGTCCCAGTGGGCTCACTTGTTTGCATTTACCAAGGACAGAGTCAGTCTTTCTTGGTACCTACTGATGTGAGGATGACCAAATGCCAGGAAAGCTCTGAAGAGGGGACTTTTCTGAGAAAGCAGGTATTGAGTGGCTCACTGCTGGCTCCTGACAACTTCATTGAATAGGCCAAGGAGGCCAGATCTGAGAGAGGACGGGCCATTTTGGGGGAATATTGTATGGCCCTACAGTCAGAAGACACTCTGGATAGTCACAGACCTACTTGGGGGAAGGAGGTGCCTTAGTGGGTGTGGGTGTGAGTTTATGGTTTTGTGTCATGTTCTGAGAATAGGTAGGAAAGGCAGTTTGTTTGGTTTGGAGTGGACTGTTTCTAGTAAGTCGTTTGACAAGGCGAGTGTTTCTATGTCTGTGTATCCCACTGTATCCCTGGTTGTAGACATTGGAAAAGAGAATGAATCAATGGATGTGTCCTGTCTAGTAGAAAACTTTCCAGCATTCATCCTTTCCAATTTATGAATGGACTGGGGCTTGACTTATCTATGGGCAACACCTACTATCTTGCTAAGTTCCTGTTTTCTTCCTGAATTCTGGCCACTCTCCAGAATAGGCTCATGGTTTTGTGTCCAAGATATGTACCACCTCCCAGCTCTGTGACATGGCCATGTACTGGATAACTGAAGGGAATGGCAAGCATCTCAGAAAACTCAGATATCAGTGTGACCAGTAAAGTGTCAGTGGAGAAACCCTGCTTTGGGCCTTTTGCTTACCAATTGTTCTGTTGCCCTCACTCTCAGGAAGCTCTTTGCCTCAGGCTACCCCTTTGTGAAGCCTGAAGTAAACAGTTTTCAAGTGGAAGTGAAAGGGCATCACCTGTGGCTTTTTGCTTAATTCCTGTGCAAAGGGATGTGTGTGAATCAGCCTCTTGGCCCTGTGTGAAGCTGTGGCTTAGATTCTCAGCACCTGATGCATTAAAGAAAGATCCCATGTGTGCATCCAAAGCCAAAATGGCAAAAGAGCAGTCATTGGGGATGAAGTCTCTCGCTTTCCTCTGGAAAGTTCCTGACCTGCTTCAAGTGAGAATAGGGATCCTTTGGGTCAAATGAGTTCTTCAAAGCCCTGCAGAGGCTAGCCCATAGGTTCTTGGGTTTTCTCATGTCTCCAATTCACACAAAGAATCTATCCCCGAAAGTCATTAGGCCTCAAATTGGAGAAGCAGAGCAGTATTAATGGCAGGCGTATTTGATCACTCCTGGTTCACAGGAAGGGTGTCCAGGCCACCCTGACATTAGGCAAATGAGGGGCAAGGGAGCTTATTCTAGACAATGTCTTGGGCTGCCCGCCTCATGGAAACCTCCAGCCAGAGGTTATGATGAGTGTCTATATGGAAGAAGATGAGGGCCATGTGGCAGTGTTTTGGTTTGAATTTTGGGCATTTGTGAGGCATTTGGAAGGGATGACTGGGTCCACCTGGGCTTGAACTCTGGCGTGATTCCCCTTAGAGACTGAGTTCTGGAACTGAACTCAGAGAAGTATTGCCATGAATTGTGTTGGGATTTTAGGAGGCCACGCATGAGAGTTGCCCTTGGAAACTGAGATCTAGGCCCAGGGTGGCTTTCCACAGAGCACTGGGAATCTCAGCCAAGATATCACATGATTTTATTCTTAAAGACCTGGCAGCCATAATTGAGACTCAAAACACACATGGACCTCACATTGTAGACCCCAAATGGGCCTGGTTTGATGTGACCTTTTGGCCAGTCTTGGGAAGCCTTGCCTCTGAGTGTTTCTCCAGAGCTTTCATTGAAATGAGCTTCCTCACCATTTAATGGTTCTTGAATGAATAGAAACACATAGTGCCTCCAAGTTCATCCTGGGAAAATGGCTTGATAAATACCATGAAATTTTTGAAATTCCCATGACTAGGTGGCACTGGAGAACCTTTGGATGTCCTGTTGCTGATCATGAGTGTACCAGACAGTGCCTTGATTGACTGGGTTTCATGAAAATGGTGTAGACCAGAGATGCCAGTAAGTTGGAGCCTGCTGATTAGTGGGCCTAGAGCAGTGGTGTGCAGGTGTGTGATAAAACATCTGTGGTGGGGCCATGTGGATCTGCCATTGGCTTCCACATGACTTGTGACTGACACGGTGCAGCCAGCAGACCCTTATATGTAAAGGCATCTTGTTATATGGAGAGGTTTCCGGGCAATATTCAGAATCAGGTTGCTGTGGTCAAGGGGGCAAGCTCTGTGGGATAGAAGCCTGGTTGGTGCATTCTCCTAGGACCCTGAGTCAGCACACGTGACAGAACTCCCTCCAGCACTGTGTCCCAGTTGAACTCCTTGTATTTCAGGAAGCAAATAGGAAACTCCCAGTGAAGCAGCAAGAAACACCAGGAAAAGTGGAGGATGACCAAATGGCCTCACAGTCCACACGGGGAAACACTTAGACCCCAGTGGCCACAGTTGACCTACAAAGAGAGATTTCAGCACTGCTGCCTCATGTTCATTGGAAAATCAGAAACCATGTCCTCCACGTCACATAGATGCAGAAAAAGCTTTGATGGTCTCACTACAAAGGAAGATAAAGCTGCTGACAACAACATATATTTCAAGGGTCCAACCTCAGAGGCAGTTTCCCAAGAATTCTTTAGGCCAGCAGAGCTCCATGTTTGTGGAGTGTCTACCCTGTCCCTTACTTATGGAAACGCCTCTACCACCTCCAAGCTTGTGAACTAATGAGCATTTTCCATTGTATATATGTATTCACAGATTTTCTAACTCTTCTCTTCGAATTGTGTCTTACTTGGGGCAAAGGTAATGTCAAGGCATTGTTCTTGATGAGAGTGGGAAGATTTTTGTGTAGCACATCATTGCATACACATTGGATTCATTTTCCTATTTTCCATTCAAAATACTGAATCCCTGACACTAACCCATACCGTCCTAGACTCTGATTACCAATCCTGATATGATGGAGGAAAATAACCCAAACAGAATAGCAATACATGCAGTTCAGAGGAGGCATGGTGTATAATTGGACTTTCCTTTGGCATTATAAAGGCTAGGTGTTATAAATCTAGTCCAATTTAAGAGAAGTAGTTCTCCATGTGTTTGTAAAGTTAACAAATATGTGAATTCCTGTCTCCCTTTCTCTGCAGCCTATTCAGCACATGTATTTTTACATGCACATATAGAATCCTACCTGGTATCCCACGTACATTCTTGTGAGGAGGCTGACATGGCAGATACAAATTGTGAGAAGAGATCACTCCTCCTAAACGCTGTTGGAACTGGAAATTCAACCTATGGGTGAGCTTTCTACTTGAACAACATGATACATAAATACATATTCAGTAAATTAAATATTTTTGGATCTGTGGATGATATATATTTCATGATGCATTTTGATTGGCATATATATTTCTACTTTTTAAAGTCTCTGTGTGTTTGTATTGTTTGAATGTGTGTATATATATATATATATATATATATATATATATATACACACACACACACGCACACACACTCTCTCTCTCTCCAGATTTTTCAAAGTATGAAATATATGTGTCTTATTATACACTCCCTAAATTCATTCCTGTTCAGGTATGTGGATTTATAATCATCTTTTCAAAAGATTATTCTCAGAAATATTCATCCACCTGAAATACACATTTGTTTCCTAGTGAATGGTGCTTAGAAATCCTAATATTTCTACAGTAACTGACCGAGTTTAGCAACAATGCAAGTAGATTCCTATGATACATGATGTGTATTTTGACGTTTCTTTTTTTTTCGACACTGGTACATCACTGTTTCTTCAGTTGATGCACAGCATAGGATATATATTTCATCCACAAGTTCACAATTTCCAGGCATTTGGTTCACTTTCAATCACTTCCTGCTTCAGAACACATGTACTCTTGTATATTTCTGGACTGGCCTTTTCATGAGACTTCTTTCCAAACACATTATTTTCGATTTCCATAATCAATTTTCAAGCAAATCTCACACAGCCTTCATGGTAAACCAGAACCCTAACATTACCATTAGGTATATAACTGGTTGGAATGAATGATTGTGTATCAATATTAGATTTCCTATATATTTTCAGGTATCAGTTCAATCCATTATGTAAATTGGAAGCAGTTATATTATTTATTCACAGTATGGTCTATTCATGCATTGTCTCTATATTCATAGACCCAGGGTACACCTATTGGTACCCCCAAATACTAATCAATATGTCTTCAAGATATTGCTCCCAGAAATGGTGGAAGAAATACTCATGTCACCTGATCTACATATACATTTTATCAAAGTGATATTCTGGACACATAATGCAAAGTTCACACTTATGATTGTACCAAAGTCTAAATGCAAAGTGAGCATGGATTACTAAAAACATCCTTGTCCAGGGGCTTAATGCTCTCAAATGTCAATCCTATTGGTGACTACACAGTTGCTTCCTCCTAAGATTACATATTCAACCTCAACCCTGTTGAAAATATCTAATCCTATCACTAACTTTATACTTTGACTAATTTCCCAATGTCTCTATTGATATCTGCTTTCCTACATAATTTCCCATATTCATTATTGTGACTGACCCTTCACATGTGCTGACATTTACATCTACTCTCTAACTGACACCCTACTGCTGAATAACTTTAGGTCCAAATGTTATACTCACTCTTCTTCCTAAACCTACTGTCTTCCTAATCCTACCGACTATCCCTTTTTGACTGGATGTTCTCTTCCACATTCAATCATCCAAGGTACAAGGTCTTATGCCATTGCATATCAATTTATCTGAGACATCTGTGCAGAATGTAATTCAAAGCTAAGTATCCCAGTCAAGGGCCCAATGCCCTTCTGGGCTTCCAAGCATACTTAGATTTCTGTTTTCATACATATACTTCACCTATATATTATTATCAATATCAAAGGTTCCCAATACCATTCTTCATCCAGTAGAATGATTCCTAACCCAAATCAAACATGTTCTTACCCCTAACCATACACTGTTCCCACAATCCAACTTTACAGAAGAGCAGGGACAGAGTTGGTCTTATAATAGAGGAATGTAGGGGATCTTCCACCTGCTGAGAACTCAAAGGTCCATGCAGAAATGATCCCTGGAGAAGATGTAGGCAGCTCTGAGGGACATGAGAGAGCAAAAGTCATCTTCCATGGCAAACAACCTGGTCAGGATGAAGGGTTGTGTCTGAATGAGCCGCACTCTTCTTAATGTAGACAAGATAGACCAAACCAGGCCTGTGTGGAAAGCTGTTCCTGGGTGCCTATGGAGGATATACCGTTCTAACTTGTGAAAGTGTCACAGGAAGCAGGGGCAGCCTCCATCTCATAGGACCCTTGGAAGCAACTGTTAGGACAATTTGGTTGCCAAGGCAGTGAAGGACAATTTGGTTGCCAAGGCAGTGACCTCATTTAGTTCCTGAAGGAAGTGACCTCACCTCACTTCCTTGGTGATGGAACTCTCTGAACTTGGCCACCAGGAAGCCAGGCACCCAGAGCCAGTTTCAGTCCCAGTCCCAGTGGGCTGACGTGTTTGCATTTACCAAGGACAGAGTCAGTCTTTCTTGGTACCTACTGATGTGAGGATGACCAAATGCCAGGATAGCTCTGAAGAGGGGACTTTTCTGAGAAAGCAGGTATTGAGTGGCTCACTGGTGGCTCCTGACAACCTCATTGAGTAGGCCAAGGAGGCCAGATCTGAGAGAGGACGGGCCATTTGGGGGGAACATTGTATGGCCCACCAGTCAGAAGACACTCCGGATAGTCACAGACCTACTTGGGGGAAGGAGGTGCCTTAGTGGGTGTGGGTGTGAGTTTATGGTTTTGTGTCATGTTCTGAGAATAGGTAGGAAAGGCAGTTTGTTTGGTTTGGAGTGGACTGTTTCTAGTAAGTCTTTTGACAAGGCGAGTGTTTCTATGTCTGTGTATCCCACTGTATCCCTGGTTGTAGACATTGGAAAAGAGAATGAATCAATGGATGCGTCCTGTCTAGTAGAAAACTTTCCAGCATTCATCCTTTCCAATTTATGAATGGACTGGGGCTTGCCTTATCTATGGGCAACACCTACTATCTTGCTAAGTTCCTGTTTTCTTCCTGAATTCTGGCCACTCTCCAGAATAGGCTCATGGTTTTGTGTCCAAGATATGTACCACCTCCCAGCTCTGTGACATGGCCATGTACTGGATAACTGAAGGGAATGGCAAGCATCTCAGAAAACTCAGATATCAGTGTGACCAGTAAAGTGTCAGTGGAGAAACCCTGCTTTGGGCCTTGTGCTTACCTATTGTTCTGTTGCCCTGACTGTCAGGAAGGTCTTTGCCTCAGGCTACCCCTTTGTGAAGCCTGAAGTAAACAGTTTTCAAATGGAAATGAATGGGCATCACCTGTGGCTTTTTGCTTAATTCCTGTGCAAAGGGATGTGTGTGAATCAGCCTCCTGGCCCTGTGTGAGGCTGTGGCTTAGATTCTCAGCACCTGATGGATTAAAGAAAGATCCCATGTGTGCATCCAAAGCCAAAATGGCAAAAAGAGCAGTCATTGGGGATGAAGTCTCTCGCTTTCCTCTGGAAAGTTCCTGACCTGCATCAAGTGAGAATAGGGATCCTTTGGGTCAAATGAGTTCTTCAAAGCCCTGCAGAGGCTAGCCCATAGGTTCTTGGGTTTTCTCATGTCTCCAATTCACACAAAGAATCTATACCCGAAAGTCAGTAGGCCTCAAATTGGAGAAGCAGAGCAGTATTAATGGCAGGCGTATTTGATCACTCCTGGTTCACAGGAAGGGTGTCCAGGCCACCCTGACATTAGGCAAATGAGGGGCAGGGGAGCTTATTCTAGACACTGTCTTGGGCTGCCCCCCTCATGGAAACCTCCAGCCAGAGGTTATGATGAGTGTCTATATGGAAGAAGATGAGGGCCATGTGGCAGTGTTTTGGTTTGAATTTTGGGCATTTGTGAGGCATTTGGAAGGGATGACTGGGTCCACCTGGGCTTGAACTCTGGCGTGATTCCCCTTAGAGACTGAGTTCTGGAACTGAACTCAGAGAAGTATTGCCATGAATTGTGTTGGGATTTTAGGAGGCCACGCATGAGAGTTGTCCCTTGGAAACTGAGATCTAGGCCCAGGGTGGCTTTCCACAGAGCACTGGGAATCTCAGCCAGGATATCACATGATTTTATTCTTAAAGACCTGGCAGCCATAATTGAGAGTCAAAACACACATGGACCTCACATTGTAGACCCCAAATGGGCCTGGTTTGATGTGACCTTTTGGCCAGTCTTGGGAAGCCTTGCCTCTGAGTGTTTCTCCAGAGCTTTCATTGAAATGAGCTTCCTCACCATTTAGTGGTTCCTGAATGAATAGAAACCCACAGTGCCTCCAAGTTCATCCTGGAAAAATCCCTTGATAAATACCATGAAATTTTTGAAATTCCCATGACCAGGTGGCACTGGAGAACCTTTGGATGTCCTGTTGCTGATCATGAGTGTACCAGACAGTGCCTTGATTGACTGGGTTTCATGAAAATGGTGTAGAACAGAGATGCCAGTAAGTTGGAGCCTGCTGATTAGTGGGCCTCGAGCAGTGGTGTGCAGGTGTGTGATAAAAGATCTGTGGTGGGGCCATGTGGATCTGCCATTGGCTTCCACAAGGCTTGTGACTCACACGGTGCGGCCAGCAGACCCTTATATGTAAAGGCATATTGTTATATGGAGAGGTTTTCGGGAAATGTTCAGAATCAGGTTGCTATGGTCAAGGGGGCAAGCTCTGTGGGATAGAAGCCTGGTTGGTGCATTCTCCTAGGACCCTGAGTCAGCACACGTGACAGAACTCCCTCCAGCACTGTGTCCCAGTTGAACTCCTTGTATTTCATGAAGCAAATAGGAAACTCCCAGTGAAGCAGCAAGAAACACCAGGAAAAGTGGAGGATGACCAAATGGCCTCACAGTCCACACGGGGAAACACTTAGACCCCAGTGGCCACAGTTGACCTACAAAGAGAGAATTCAGCACTGCTGCATCATGTTCGTTGGAAAATCAGAAACCATGTCCTCCAGGTCACATAGATGCAGAAAAAGCTTTGATGGTCTCACTACAAAGGAAGATAAAGCTCCTGACAACAACATATATTTCAAGGGTCCAACCTCAGAGGCAGTTTCCCAAGAAGTCTTTAGGCCAGCAGAGCTCCATGTTTGTGGAGTGTTTACCCTGTCCCTTACTTATGGAAACTCCTCTACCACCTCCAAGCTTGTGAACTCCTGAGCATTTTCCATTGTATATATGTATTCACAGATTTTCTAACTCTTCTCTTCGAATTGTGTCTTACTTGGGGCAAAGGTAATGTCAAGGCATTGTTCTTGATGAGAGTGGGAAGATTTTTGTGTAGCACATCATTGCATACACATTGGATTCATTTTCCTATTTTCCATTCAAAATACTGAATCCCTGACACTAACCCATACCCTCCTAGACTCTGATTACCAATCCTGATATGATGGAGGAAAATAACCCAAACAGAATAGCAATACATGCAGTTAAGAGGAGGCATGGTGTATAATTGGAATTTCCTTTGGCATTATAAAGGCTAGGTGTTATAAATCTAGTCCAATTTAAGAGAAGTCGTTCTCCATGTGTTTGTAAAGTTAACAAATATGTGAATTCCTGTCTCCCTTTCTCTGTAGCCTATTCAGCACATGTATTTTTACATGCACATATAGAATCCTACCTGGTATCCCACGTACATTCTTGTGAGGAGGCTGACATGGCAGATACAAATTGTGAGAAGAGATCACTCCTCCTAAACGCTGTTGGAACTGAAAATTCAACCTATGGGTGAGCTTTCTACTTGAACAACATGATACATAAATCCATATTCAGTAAATTAAATATTTTTGGATCTGTGGATGATATATATTTCATGATGAATTTTGATTGGCATATATATTTCTACTTTTTAAAGTCTCTGTGTGTTTGTATTGTTTGAATGTGTATATATATATATATATATATATATATATATATATATATATAACCACACACACACACACACACACACTCTCTCCAGATTTTTCAAAGTATGAAATATATGTGTCTTTTTATACACTCCCTAAATTCATTCATGTTCAGGTATGTGGATTTATAATTATCTTTTCAAAAGATTATTCTCAGAAATATTCATCCACCTGAAATACACATTTGTTTCCTGGTGAATAGTGCTTAGAAATCCTAATATTTCTACCGTAACTGACCGAGTTTAGCATCAATGCAAGTAGATTCCTATGATACATGATATGTATTTTGACGTTTCTTTTTTTTCGACACTGGTACATCACTGTTTCTTCAGTTGATGCACAGCATAGGATATATCTTTCATCCACAAGTTCACAATTTCCAGGCATTTGGTTCACTTTCAATCACTTCCTGCTTCAGAACACATGTACTCTTGTATATTTCTGGACTGGCCTTTTCATGAGACTTCTTTCCAAACACATTATTTTCGATTTCCATAATCACTTTTCAAGCAAATCTCACACAGCCTTCATGGTAAACCATAACCCTAACATTACCATTAGATATATAACTGGTTGGAATGAATGATTTTGTATCAATATTAGATTTCCTATATATTTTCAGGTATCAGTTCAATCCATTATGTAAATTGGAACCAGTTATAGTATTTATTCACAGTATGGTCTATTCATGCATTGTCTCTATATTCATAGACCCAGGGTACACCTATTGGTGCCCCCAAATACTAATCAATACGTCTTCAAGATATTGCTCCCAGAAATGGTGGAAGAAATACTCATGTCACCTGATCTACATATACATTTTATCACAGTGATATTCTGGACACATAATGCAAAGTTCACACTTATGATTGTACCAAAGTCTAAATGGAAAGTGAGCATGGATTACTAAAAACATCCTTGCCCAGGGGATTAATGCTCTCAAATGTCAATCCTATTGGTGACTACACAGTTGCTTCCTCCTAAGATTACATATTACACTGTTGAAAATATCTAATCCTATCATTCACTTTATACTTTGACTGATTTCCCAATGTCTCTATTGATATCTGCTTTCCTACATAATTTCCCATATTCATTATTGTGACTGACCCTTCACATGTGCTGACATTTACATCTACTCTCTGACACCCTACTGCTAAAGAACTTTAGGTCCAAATGTTATACTCACTCTTCTTCCTAAACCTACTATCTTCCTAATACTACCTACTATCCCTTTTTGACTGGATGTTCTCTTCCACATTCAATCATCCAAGGTACAAGGTCTTATGCCATTGCATATCAATTTATCTGAGACATCTGTGCAGAATGTAATTCAAAGCTAAGTATCCCAGTCAAGGGCCCAATGCCCTTCTGGGCTTCAAAGCTTACTTAGATTTCTGTTTTCATACATATACTTCACCTATATATTATTATCAATATCAAAGGTTCCCAATACCATTCTTCATCCAGTAGAATGATTCCTAACCCAAATCAAACATGTTCTTACCCCTAACCATACACTGTTCCCACAATCCAACTTTACAGAAGAGCAGGGACAGAGTTGGTCTTACAATAGAGGAATGTAGGGGATCTTCCACCTGCTGAGAACTCAAAGGTCCATGCAGAAATGATCCCTGGAGAAGATGTAGGCAGCTCTGAAGGACATGAGAGAGCAAAAGTCATCTTCCATGGCAAACAACCTGGTCAAGATGAAGGGGTGTGTCTGAATGAGCCGCACTCTTCTTAATGTAGACAAGATGGACCAAACCAGGCCTGTGTGGAAAGCTGTTCCTGGGTGCCTATGGAGGATATACCGTTCTAACTTGTGAAAGTGTCACAGGAAGCAGGGGCAGCCTCCATCTCATAGGACCCTTGGAAGCAACTGTTAGGACAATTTGGTTGCCAAGGCAGTGACCTCATTCAGTTCCTGAAGGAAGTGACCTCACCTCACTTCTTTTGTGATGGAACTCTCTTAACTTGGCAACCAGGAAGCCAGGCACCCAGAGCCAGTTTCAGTCCCAGTCCCAGTGGGCTCACTTGTTTGCATTTTCCAAGGACAGAATCAGTCTTTCTTGGTACCTACTGATGTGAGGATGACCAAATGTCAGGAAAGCTCTGAAGAGGGGACTTTTCTGAGAAAGCAGGTATTGAGTGGCTCACTGGTGGCTCCTGACAACCTCATTGAGTAGGCCAAGGAGGCCAGATCTGAGAGAGGACGGGCCATTTGGGGGGAACAATTTATGGCCCACAAGTCAGAAGACACTCCGGATAGTCACAGACCTACTTGGGGGAAGGAGGTGCCTTAGTGGGTGTGGGTGTGAGTTTATGGTTTTGTGTCATGTTCTGAGAATAGGTAGGAAAGGCAGTTTGTTTGGTTTGGAGTGGTCTCTTTCTAGTAAGTCGTTTGACAAGGCAAGTGTTTCTATGTCTGTGTATCCCACTGTATCCCTGGTTGTAGACATTGGAAAAGAGAAGGAATCAATGGATGTGTCCTGTCTAGTAGAAAACTTTCCAGCATTCATCCTTTCCAATTTATGAATGGACTGGGGCTTGCCTTATCTATGGGCAACACCTACTATCTTGCTAAGTTCCTGTTTTCTTCCTGAATTCTGGCCACTCTCCAGAATAGGCTCATTGTTTTGTGTCCAAGATATGTACCACCTCCCAGCTCTGTGACATGGCCATGTACTGGATAACTGAAGGGAATGGCAAGCATCTCAGAAAACTCAGATATCAGTGTGACCAGTAAAGTGTCAGTGGAGAAACCCTGCTTTGGGCCTTTTGCTTACCTATTGTTCTGTTGCCCTGACTCTCAGGAAGGTCTTTGCCTCAGGCTACCACTTTGTGAAGCCTGAAGTAAACAGTTTTCAAATGGAAATGAATGGGCAGCACCTGTGGCTTTTTGCTTAATTCCTGTGCAAAGGGATGTGTGTGAATCAGCCTCTTGGCCCTGTGTGAGGCTGTGGCTTAGATTCTCAGCACCTGATGGATTAAAGAAAGATCCCATGTGTGCATCCAAAGCCAAAATGGCAAAAAGAGCAGTCATTGTGGATGAAGTCTCTCGCTTTCCTCTGGAAAGTTCCTGACCTGCATCAAGTGAGAATAGGGATCCTTTGGGTCAAATGAGTTCTTCAAAGCCCTGCAGAGGCTAGCCCATAGGTTCTTGGGTTTTCTCATGTCTCCAATTCACACAAAGAATCTATACCCGAAAGTCGGTAGGCCTCAAATTGGAGAAGCAGAGCAGTATTAATGGCAGGCGTATTTGATCACTCCTGGTTCACAGGAAGGGTGTCCAGGCCACCCTGACATTAGGCTAATGAGGGGCAGGGGAGCTTATTCTAGACACTGTCTTGGGCTGCCCCCCTCATGGAAACCTCCAGCCAGAGGTTATGATGAGTGTCTATATGGAAGAAGATGAGGGCCATGTGGCAGTGTTTTGGTTTGAATTTTGGGCATTTGTGAGGCATTTGGAAGGGATGACTGGGTCCACCTGGGCTTGAACTCTGGCGTGATTCCCCTTAGAGACTGAGTTCTGGAACTGAACTCAGAGAAGTATTGCCATGAATTGTGTTGGGATTTTAGGAGGCCACGCATGAGAGTTGCCCCTTGGAAACTGAGATCTAGGCCCAGGGTGGCTTTCCACAGAGCACTGGGAATCTCAGCCAGGATATCACATGATTTTATTCTTAAAGACCTGGCAGCCGTAATTGAGAGTCAAAACACACATGGACCTCACCTTGTAGACCCCAAATGGGCCTGGTTTGATGTGACCTTTTGGCCAGTCTTGGGAAGCCTTGCCTCTGAGTGTTTCTCCAGAGCTTTCATTGAAATGAGCTTCCTCTCCATTTAGTGGTTCCTGAATGAATAGAAACCCACAGTGCCTCCAAGTTCATCCTGGAAAAATGGCTTGATAAATACCATGAAATTTTTGAAATTCCCATGACCAGGTGGCACTGGAGAACCTTTGGATGTCCTGTTGCTGATCATGAGTGTACCAGACAGTGCCTTGATTGACTGGGTTTCATGAAAATGGTGTAGAACAGAGATGCCAGTAAGTTGGAGCCTGCTGATTAGTGGGCCTAGAGCAGTGGTGTGCAGGTGTGTGATAAAACATCTGTGGTGGGGCCATGTGGATCGGCCATTGGCTTCCACATGGCTTGTGACTGACACGGTGCAGCCAGCAGACCCTTATATGTAAAGGCATCTTGTTATATGGAGAGGTTTCCAGGCAATATTCAGAATCAGGTTGCTGTGGTCAAGGGGGCAAGCTCTGTGGGATAGAAGCCTGGTTGGTGCATTCTCCTAGGACCCTGAGTCAGCACAGGTGACAGAACTCCCTCCAGCACTGTGTCCCAGTTGAACTCCTTGTATTTCATGAAGCAAATAGGAAACTCCCAGTGAAGCAGCAAGAAACACCAGGAAAAGTGGAGGATGACCAAATGGCCTCACAGTCCACACGGGGAAACACTTAGACCCCAGTGGCCACAGTTGACCTACAAAGAGAGAATTCAGCACTGCTGCATCATGTTCGTTGGAAAATCAGAAACCATGTCCTCCAGGTCACATAGATGCAGAAAAAGCTTTGATGGTCTCACTACAAAGGAAGATAAAGCTCCTGACAACAACATATATTTCAAGGGTCCAACCTCAGAGGCAGTTTCCCAAGAAGTCTTTAGGCCAGCAGAGCTCCATGTTTGTGGAGTGTTTACCCTGTCCCTTACTTATGGAAACTCCTCTACCACCTCCAAGCTTGTGAACTCCTGAGCATTTTCCATTGTATATATGTATTCACTGATTTTCTAACTCTTCTCTTCGAATTGTGTCTTACTTGGGGCAAAGGTAATGTCAAGGCATTGTTCTTGATGAGAGTGGGAAGATTTTTGTGTAGCACATCATTGCATACACATTGGATTCATTTTCCTATTTTCCATTCAAAATACTGAATCCCTGACACTAACCCATACCCTCCTAGACTCTGATTACCAATCCTGATATGATGGAGGAAAATAACCCAAGCAGAATAGCAATACATGCAGTTCAGAGGAGGCATGGTGTATAATTGGACTTTCCTTTGGCATTATAAAGGCTAGGTGTTATAAATCTAGTCCAATTTAAGAGAAGTCGTTCTCCATGTGTTTGTAAAGTTAACAAATATGTGAATTCCTGTCTCCCTTTCTCTGTAGCCTATTCAGCACATGTATTTTTACATGCACATATAGAATCCTACCTGGTATCCCACGTACATTCTTGTGAGGAGGCTGACATGGCAGATACAAATTGTGAGAAGAGATCACTCCTCCTAAACGCTGTTGGAACTGAAAATTCAACCTATGGGTGAGCTTTCTACTTGAACAACATGATACATAAATCCATATTCAGTAAATTAAATATTTTTGGATCTGTGGATGATATATATTTCATGATGAATTTTGATTGGCATATATATTTCTACTTTTTAAAGTCTCTGTGTGTTTGTATTGTTTGAATGTGTGTGTATATATATATATATATACACACACACACTCTCTCTCCAGATTTTTCAAAGTATGAAATATATGTGTCTTATTATACACTCCCTAAATTCATTCATGTTCAGGTATGTGGATTTATAATTATCTTTTCAAAAGATTATTCTCAGAAATATTCATCCACCTGAAATACACATTTGTTTCCTAGTGAATGGTGCTTAGAAATCCTAATATTTCTACAGTATCTGACCGAGTTTAGCATCAATGCAAGTAGATTCCTTTGATACATGATATGTATTTTGACGTTTCTTTTTTTTTCGACACTGGTACATCACTGTTTCTTCAGTTGATGCACAGCATAGGATATATATTTCATCCACAAGTTCACAATTTCCAGGCATTTGGTTCACTTTCAATCACTTCCTGCTTCAGAACACATGTACTCTTGTATATTTCTGGACTGGCCTTTTCATGAGACTTCTTTCCAAACCCATTATTTTCGATTTCCATAATCACTTTTCAAGCAAATCTCACACAGCCTTCATGGTAAACCATAACCCTAACATTACCATTAGATATATAACTGGTTGGAATGAATGATTTTGTATCAATATTAGATTTCCTATATATTTTCAGGTATCAGTTCAATCCATTATGTAAATTGGAACCAGTTATATTATTTATTCACAGTATGGTCTATTCATGCATTGTCTCTATATTCATAGACCCAGGGTACACCTATTGGTGCCCCCAAATACTAATCAATACGTCTTCAAGATATTTCTCCCAGAAATGGTGGAAGAAATACTCATGTCACCTGATCTACATATACATTTTATCATAGTGATATTCTGGACACATAATGCAAAGTTGACACTTATGATTGTACCAAAGTCTAAATGCAAAGTGAGCATGGATTACTAAAAACATCCTTGTCCAGGGGCTTAATGCTCTCAAATGTCAATCCTATTGGTGACTACACAGTTGCTTCGTCCTAAGATTACATATTCAACCTCAACCCTGTTGAAAATATCTAATCCTATCACTCACTTTATACTTTGACTGATTTCCCAATGTCTCTATTGATATCTGCTTTCCTACATAATTTCCCATATTCATTATTGTGACTGACCCTTCACATGTGCTGACATTTACATCTACTCTCTAACTGACACCCTACTGCTAAAGAACTTTAGGTCCAAATGTTATACTCACTCTTCTTCCTAAACCTACTATCTTCCTAATCCTACCTACTATCCCTTTTTGACTGGATGTTCTCTTCCACATTCAATCATCCAAGGTACAAGGTCTTATGCCATTGCATATCAATTAATCTGAGACATCTGTGCAGAATGTAATTCAAAGCTAAGTATCCCAGTCAAGGGCCCAATGCCCTTCTGGGCTTCAAAGCTTACTTAGATTTCTGTTTTCATACATATACTTCACCTATATATTATTATAAATATCACAGGTTCCCAATACCATTCTTTGTCCAGTAGAATGATTCCTAACCCAAATCAAACATGTTCTTACCCCTAACCATACACTGTTCCCTCAATCCAACTTTACAGAAGAGCAGGGACAGAGTTGGTCTTACAATAGAGGAATGTAGGGGATCTTCCACCTGCTGAGAACTCAAAGGTCCATGCAGAAATGATCCCTGGAGAAGATGTAGGCAGCTCTGAAGGACATGAGAGAGCAAAAGTCATCTTCCATGGCAAACAACCTGGTCAGGATGAAGGGTTGTGTCTGAATGAGCCGCACTCTTCTTAATGTAGACAAGATGGACCAAACCAGGCCTGTGTCGAAAGCTGTTCCTGGGTGCCTATGGAGGATATACCCTTCTAACTTGTGAAAGTGTCACAGGAAGCAGGGGCAGCCTCCATCTCATAGGACCCTTGGAAGCAACTGTTAGGACAATTTGGTTGCCAAGGCAGTGACCTCATTCAGTTCCTGAAGGAAGTGACCTCACCTCACTTCTTTTGTGATGGAACTCTCTGAACTTGGCAACCAGGAAGCCAGGCACCGAGAGCCAGTTTCAGTCCCAGTCCCAGTGGGCTCACTTGTTTGCATTTACCAAGGACAGAGTCAGTCTTTCTTGGTACCTACTGATGTGAGGATGACCAAATGCCAGGAAAGCTCTGAAGAGGGCACTTTTCTGAGAAAGCAGGTAGTGAGTGGCTCACTGGTGGCTCCTGACAACCTCATTGAGTAGGCCAAGGAGGCCAGATCTGAGAGAGGACAGGCCATTTGGGGGGAACATTGTATGGCCCACCAGTCAGAAGACACTCCGGATAGTCACAGACCTACTTGGGGGAAGTAGGTGCCTTAGTGGGTGTGGGTGTGAGTTTATGGTTTTGTGTCATGTTCTGAGAATAGGTAGGAAAGGCAGTTTGTTTGGTTTGGAGTGGCCTGTTTCTAGTAAGTCGTTTGACAAGGCGAGTGTTTCTATGTCTGTGTATCCCACTGTATCCCTGGTTGTAGACATTGGAAAAGAGAATGAATCAATGGATGTGTCCTGTCTAGTAGAAAACTTTCCAGCATTTATCCTTTCCAATTTATGAATGGACTGGGGCTTGCCTTATCTATGGGCAACACCTACTATCTTGCTAAGTTCCTGTTTTCTTCCTGAATTCTGGCCACTCTCCAGAATAGGCTCATGGTTTTGTGTCCAAGATATGTACCACCTCCCAGCTCTGTGACATGGCCATGTACTGGATAACTGAAGGGAATGGCAAGCATCTCAGAAAACTCAGATATCAGTGTGACCAGTAAAGTGTCAGTGGAGAAACCCTGCTTTGGGCCTTTTGCTTACCTATTGTTCTGTTGCCCTGACTGTCAGGAAGGTCTTTGCCTCAGGCTACCCCTTTGTGAAGCCTGAAGTAAACAGTTTTCAAATGGAAATGAATGGGCATCACCTGTGGCTTTTTGCTTAATTCCTGTGCAAAGGGATGTGTGTGAATCAGCCTCTTGGCCCTGTGTGAGGCTGTGGCTTAGATTCTCAGCACCTGATGGATTAAAGAAAGATCCCATGTGTGCATCCAAAGCCAAAATGGCAAAAAGAGCAGTCATTGTGGATGAAGTCTCTCGCTTTCCTCTGGAAAGTTCCTGACCTGCATCAAGTGAGAATAGGGATCCTTTGGGACAAATAAGTTCTTCAAAGCCCTGCAGAGGCTAGCCCATAGGTTCTTGGGTTTTCTCATGTCTCCAATTCACACAAAGAATCTATACCCGAAAGTCAGTAGGCCTCAAATTGGAGAAGCAGAGCAGTATTAATGGCAGGCATATTTGATCACTCCTGGTTCACAGGAAGGGTGTCCAGGCCACCCTGACATTAGGCAAATGAGGGGCAGGGGAGCTTATTCTAGACACTGTCTTGGGCTGCCCCCCTCATGGAAACCTCCAGCCAGAGGTTATGATGAGTGTCTATATGGAAGAAGATGAGGGCCATGTGGCAGTGTTTTGGTTTGAATTGTGGTCATTTCTGTGGCGGTTGGAAGGGATGACTTGGTCCACCTGGTCTTGAACTCTGGCGTGATTCCCCTTAGAGACTGAGATCTGGAACTGAACTCAGAGAAGTATTTCCATGAATTGTTTTGGGATTTTAGGGGGCCACGCATGAGAGTTGCCCTTGGAAACTGAGATCTAGGCCCAGGGTGGCTTTCCACAGAGCACTGGGAATCTCAGCCAGGATTTCACATGATTTTATTCTTAAAGACCTGGCAGCCATAATTGAGAGTCAAAACACACAGGGACCTCACATTGTAGACCTCAAGGGCCTGGCTTGATGTGACCTTTTGGCCACTCTTGGGAAGCCTTGCCTCTGAGTGTTTCTCCAGAGCTTTCATTGAAATGAGCTTCCTCACCATTTAGTGGTTCCTGAATGAATAGAAACCCACAGTGCCTCTAAGTTCATCCTGGAAAAATGGCTTGATAAATACCATGAAATTTTTGAAATTCCCATGACCAGGTGGCACTGGAGAACCTTTGGATGTCCTGTTGCTGATCATGAGTGTACCAGACAGTGCCTTGATTGACTGGGTTTCATGAAAATGGTGTAGAACAGAGATGCCAGTAAGTTGGAGCCTGCTGATTAGTGGGCCCAGAGCAGTGGTGTGCAGGTGTGTGATAAAACATCTGTGGTGGGGCCATGTGGATCTGCCATTGGCTTCCACATGGCTTGTGACTGACACAGTGCAGCCAGCAGACCCTTATATGTAAAGGCATCTTGTTATATGGAGAGGTTTCCAGGCAATGTTCAGAATCAGGTTGCTGTGGTCAAGGGGGCAAGCTCTGTGGGATAGAAGCCTGGTTGGTGCATTCTCCTAGGACCCTGAGTCAGCACACGTGACAGAACTCCCTCCAGCACTGTGTCCCAGTTGAACTCCTTGTATTTCATGAAGCAAATAGGAAACTCCCAGTGAAGCAGCAAGAAACACCAGGAAAAGTGGAGGATGACCAAATGGCCTCACAGTCCACACGGGGAAACACTTTGACCCCAGTGGCCACAGTTGACCTACAAAGAGAGAATTCAGCACTGCTGCCTCATGTTCATTGGAAAATCAGAAACCATGTCCTCCAGGTCACATAGATGCAGAAAAAGCTTTGATGGTCTCACTACAAAGGAAGATAAAGCTCCTGACAACAACATATATTTCAAGGGTCCAACCTCAGAGGCAGTTTCCCAAGAAGTCTTTAGGCCAGCAGAGCTCCATGTTTGTGGAGTGTTTGCCCTGTCCCTTACTTATGGAAACTCCTCTACCACCTCCAAGCTTGTGAACTCCTGAGCATTTTCCATTGTATATATGTATTCACAGATTTTCTAACTCTTCTCTTCGAATTGTGTCTTACTTGGGGCAAAGGTAATGTCAAGGCATTGTTCTTGATGAGAGTGGGAAGATTTTTGTGTAGTACATAATTGCATACACATTGGATTCATTTTCCTATTTTCCATTCAAAATACTGAATCCCTGACACTAACCCATACCCTCCTAGACTCTGATTACCAATCCTGATATGATGGAGGAAAATAACCCAAACAGAATAGCAATACATGCAGTTCAGAGGAGGCATGGTGTATAATTGGACTTTCCTTTGGCATTATACAGGCTAGGTGTTATAAATCTAGTCCAATTTAAGAGAAGTAGTTCTCCATGTGTTTGTAAAGTTAACAAATATGTGAATTCCTGTCTCCCTTTCTCTGTAGCCTATTCAGCACATGTATTTTTACATGCACATATAGAATCCTACCTGGTATCCCACGTACATTCTTGTGAGGAGGCTGACATGGCAGATACAAATTGTGATAAGAGATCACTCCTCCTAAACGCTGTTGGAACTGAAAATTCAACCTATGGGTGCGCTTTCTACTTGAACAACATGATACATAAATCCATATTCAGTAAATTAAATATTTTTGGATCTGTGGATGATATATATTTCATGATGAATTTTGATTGGCATATATATTTCTACTTTTTAAAGTCTCTGTGTGTTTGTATTGTTTGAATGTGTGTGTGTATATATATATATATATACACACACACACACACACACACTCTCTCTCCAGATTTTTCAAAGTATGAAATATATGTGTCTTATTATACACTCCCTAAATTCATTCATGTTCAGGTATGTGGATTTATAATTATCTTTTCAAAAGATTATTCTCAGAAATATTCATCCACCTGAAATACACATTTGTTTCCTAGTGAATGGTGCTTAGAAATCCTAATATTTCTACAGTAACTGACCGAGTTTAGCATCAATGCAAGTAGATTCCTTTGATACATGATATGTATTTTGACGTTTCTTTTTTTTCGACACTGGTACATCACTGTTTCTTCAGTTGATGCACAGCATAGGATATATATTTCATCCACAAGTTCACAATTTCCAGGCATTTGGTTCACTTTCAATCACTTCCTGCTTCAGAACACATGTACTCTTGTATATTTCTGGACTGGCCTTTTCATGAGACTTCTTTCCAAACACATTATTTTCGATTTCCATAATCACTTTTCAAGCAAATCTCACACAGCCTTCATGGTAAACCATAACCCTAACATTACCATTAGATATATAACTGGTTGGAATGAATGATTTTGTATCAATATTAGATTTCCTATATATTTTCAGGTATCAGTTCAATCCATTATGTAAATTGGAACCAGTTATATTATTTATTCACAGTATGGTCTATTCATGCATTGTCTCTATATTCATAGACCCAGGGTACACCTATTGGTGCCCCCAAATACTAATCAATACGTCTTCAAGATATTGCTCCCAGAAATGGAGGAAGAAATACTCATGTCACCTGATCTACATATACATTTTATCACAGTGATATTCTGGACACATAATGCAAAGTTCACACTTATGATTGTACCAAAGTCTAAATGCAAAGTGAGCATGGATTACTAAAAACATCCTTGCCCAGGGGCTTAATGCTCTCAAATGTCAATCCTATTGGTGACTACACAGTTGCTTCGTCCTAAGATTACATATTCAACCTCAACCCTGTTGAAAATATCTAATCCTTTCACTCACTTTATACTTTGACAGATTTCCCAATATCTCTATTGATATCTGCTTTCCTACATAATTTCCCATATTCATTATTGTGACTGACCCTTCACATGTGCTGACATTTACATCTACTCTCTAACTGACACCCTACTGCTAAAGAACTTTAGGTCCAAATGCTATACTCACTCTTCTTCCTAAACCTAGTATCTTCCTAATCCTACATACTATCCCTTTTTGACTGGATGTTCTCTTCCACATTCAATCATCCAAGGTACAAGGTCTTATGCCATTGCATATCAATTTATCTGAGACATCTGTGCAGAATGTAATTCAAAGCTAAGTATCCCAGTCAAGGGCCCAATGCCCTTCTGGGCTTCAAAGCTTACTTAGATTTCTGTTTTCATACATATACTTCACCTCTATATTATTATCAATATCAAAGGTTCCCAATACCATTCTTCATCCAGTAGAATGATTCCTAACCCAAATCAAACATGTTCTTACCCCTAACCATACACTGTTCCCTGAATCCAACTTTACAGAAGAGCAGGGACAGAGTTGGTCTTACAATAGAGGAATATAGGGGATCTTCAACCTGCTGAGAACTCAAAGGTCCATGCAGAAATGATCCCTGGAGAAGATGTAGGCAGCTCTGAAGGACCTGAGAGAGCAAAAGTCATCTTCCATGGCAAACAACCTGGTCAGGATGAAGGGTTGTGTCTGAATGAGCCGCACTCTTCTTAATGTAGACAAGATGGACCAAACCAGGCCTGTGTGGAAAGCTGTTCCTGGGTGCCTATGGAGGATATACAATTCTAACTTGTGAAAGTGTCACAGGAAGCAGGGGCAGCCTCCATCTCATAGGACCCTTGGAAGCAATTGTTAGGACAATTTGGTTGCCAAGGCAGTGACCTCATTCAGTTCCTAAAGGAAGTGACCTCACCTCACTTCCTTGGTGATGGAACTCTCTTAACTTAGCAACAAGGAAGCCAGGCACCCAGAGCCAGTTTCAGTCCCAGTCCCAGTGGGCTGACTTGTTTGCATTTACCAAGGACAGAGTCAGTCTTTCTTGGTACCTACTGATGTGAGGATGACCAAATGCCAGGAAAGCTCTGAAGAGGGGACTTTTCTGAGAAAGCAGGTATTGAGTGGCTCACTGGTGGCTCCTGACAACCTCATTGAGTAGGCCAAGGAGGCCAGATCTGAGAGAGGACGGGCCATTTTGGGGGAACATTGTATGGCCCACCAGTCAGAAGACACTCCGGATAGTCACAGACCTACTTGGGGGAAGGAGGTGCCTTAGTGGGTGTGGGTGTGAGTTTATGGTTTTGTGTCATGTTCTGAGAATAGGTAGGAAAGGCAGTTTGTTTGGTTTGGAGTGGACTGTTTCTATTAAGTCGTTTGACAAGGCGAGTGTTTCTATGTCTGTGTATCCCACTGTATCCCTGGTTGTAGACATTGGAAAAGTGAATGAATCAATGGATGTGTCCTGTCTAGTAGAAAACTTTCCAGCATTCATCCTTTCCAATTTATGAATGGACTGGGGCTTGCCTTATCTATGGGCAACACCTACTATCTTGCTAAGTTCCTGTTTTCTTCCTGAATTCTGGCCACTCTCCAGAATAGGCTCATGGTTTTGTGTCCAAGATATGTACCACCTCCCAGCTCTGTGACATGGCCATGTACTGGATAACTGAAGGGAATGGCAAGCATCTCAGAAAACTCAGATATCAGTGTGACCAGTAAAGTGTCAGTGGAGAAACCCTGCTTTGGGCCTTTTGCTTACCTATTGTTCTGTTGCCCTGACTGTCAGGAAGGTCTTTGCCTCAGGCTACCCCTTTGTGAAGCCTGAAGTAAACAGTTTTCAAATGGAAATGAATGGGCATCACCTGTGGCTTTTTGCTTAATTCCTGTGCAAAGGGATGTGTGTGAATCAGCCTCTTGGCCCTGTGTGAGGCTGTGGCTTAGATTCTCAGCACCTGATGGATTAAAGAAAGATCCCATGTGTGCATCCAAAGCCAAAATGGTAAAAAGAGCAGTCATTGGGGATGAAGTCTCTTGCTTTTCTCTGGAAAGTTCCTGACCTGCATCAAGTGAGAATAGGGATCCTTTGGGTCAAATGAGTTCTTCAAAGCCCTGCAGAGGCTAGCCCATAGGTTCTTGGGTTTTCTCATGTCTCCAATTCACACAAAGAATCTATACCCGAAAGTCAGTAGGCCTCAAATTGGAGAAGCAGAGCAGTATTAATGGCAGGCATATTTGATCACGCCTGGTTCACAGGAAGGGTGTCCAGGCCACCCTGACATTAGGGAAATGAGGGTCAAGGGAGCTTATTCTAGACACTGTCTTGGGCTGCCCCCCTCATGGAAACCTCCAGCCAGAGGTTATGATGAGTGTCTATATGGAAGAAGATGAGGGCCATGGGGCAGTGTTTTGGTTTGAATTTTGGGCATTTGTGAGGCATTTGGAAGGGATGACTGGGTCCACCTGGGCTTGAACTCTGGCGTGATTCCCCTTAGAGACTGAGTTCTGGAACTGAACTCAGAGAAGTATTGCCATGAATTGTGTTGGGATTTTAGGAGGCCACGCATGAGAGTTGCCCTTGGAAACTGAGATCTAGGCCCAGGGTGGCTTTCCACAGAGCACTGGGAATCTCAGCCAGGATATCACATGATTTTATTCTTAAAGACCTGGCAGCCATAATTGAGAGTCACAACACACATGGACCTCACATTGTAGACCCCAAATGGGCCTGGTTTGATGTGACCTTTTGGCCAGTCTTGGGAAGCCTTGCCTCTGAGTGTTTCTCCAGAGCTTTCATTGAAATGAGCTTCCTCACCATTTAGTGGTTCCTGAATGAATAGAAACCCACAGTGCCTCCAAGTTCATCCTGGAAAAATGGCTTGATAAATACCATGAAATTTTTGAAATTCCCATGACCAGGTGGCACTGGAGAACCTTTGGATGTCCTGTTGCTGATCATGAGTGTACCAGACAGTGCCTTGATTGACTGGGTTTCATGAAAATGGTGTAGACCAGAGATGCCAGTAAGTTGGAGCCTGCTGATTAGTTGGCCTAGAGCAGTGGTGTGCAGGTGTGTGATAAAACATCTGTGGTGGGGCCATGTGGATCTGCCATTGGCTTCCACATGGCTTGTGACTGAAACGCTGCAGCCAGCAGACCCTTATATGTAAAGGCATCTTGTTATATGGAGAGGTTTCCGGGCAATATTCAGAATCAGGTTGCTATGGTCAAGGGGGCAAGCTCTGTGGGATAGAAGCCTGGTTGGTGCATTCTCCTAGGACCCTGAGTCAGCACACGTGACAGAACTCCCTCCAGCACTGTGTCCCAGTTGAACTCCTTGTATTTCATGAAGCAAATAGGAAACTCCCAGTGAAGCAGCAAGAAACACCAGGAAAGGTGGAGGATGACCAAATGGCCTCACAGTCCACACGGGGAAACACTTAGACCCCAGTGGCCACAGTTTACCTACAAAGAGAGAATTCAGCACTGCTGCCTCATGTTCATTGGAAAATCAGAAACCATGTCCTCCAGGTCACATAGATGCAGACCAAGCTTTGATGGTCTCACTACAAATGAAGATAAAGCTCCTGACAACAACATATATTTCAAGGGTCCAACCTCATAGGCAGTTTCCCAAGAAGTCTTTAGGCCAGCAGAGCTCCATGTTTGTGGAGTGTTTACCCTGTCCCTTACTTATGGAAACTCCTCTACCACCTCCAAGCTTGTGAACTCCTGAGCATTTTCCTTTGTATATATGTATTCTCAGATTTTGTAACTCTTCTCTTCGAATTGTGTCTTACTTGGGGCAAAGGTAATGTCAAGGCATTGTTCTTGATGAGAGTGGGAAGATTTTTGTGTAGCACATCATTGCATACACATTGGATTCATTTTCCTATATTCCATTCAAAATACTGAATCCCTGACACTAACCCATACCCTCCTAGACTCTGATTACCAATCCTGATATGATGGAGGAAAAGTAACCCAAACAGAATAGCAATACATGCAGTTCAGAGGAGGCATGGTGTATAATTGGACTTTCCTTTGGCATTATAAAGGCTAGGTGTTATAAATCTAGTCCAATTTAAGAGAAGTAGTTCTCCATGTGTTTGTAAAGTTAACAAATATGTGAATTCCTGTCTCCCTTTCTCTGTAGCCTATTCAGCACATGTATTTTTACATGCACAAATAGAATCCTACCTGGTATCCCACGTACATTCTTGTGAGGAGGCTGACATGGCAGATACAAATTGTGAGAAGAGATCACTCCTCCTAAACGCTGTTGGAACTGAAAATTCAACCTATGGGTGAGCTTTCTACTTGAACAAAATGATATATAAATCCATATTCAGTAAATTAAATATTTTTGGATCTGTGGATGATATATATTTCATGATGAATTTTGATTGGCATATATATTTCTACTTTTTAAAGTCTCTGTGTGTTTGTATTGTTTAAATGTGTGTGTATATATATATATATATATATACATACACATACACACACACACACACTCTCTCTCTCTCTCCAGATTTTTCAAATTATGAATTATATGTGTCTTATTATACACTCCCTAAATTCATTCATGTTCAGGTATGTGGATTTATAATTATCTTTTCAAAAGATTATTCTCAGAAATATTCATCCACCTGAAATACACATTTGTTTCCTAGTGAATGGTGCTTAGAAATCCTAATATTTCTACAGTAACTGACCGAGTTTAGCATCAATGCAAGTAGATTCCTATGATACATGATATGTATTTTGACGTTTCTTTTTTTTCGACACTGGTACATCACTGTTTCTTCAGTTGATGCACAGCATAGGATATATATTTCATCCACAAGTTCACAATTTCCAGGCATTTGGTTCACTTTCAATCACTTCCTGCTTCAGAACACATGTACTCTTGTATATTTCTGGACTGGCCTTTTCATGAGACTTCTTTCCAAACACATTATTTTCGATTTCCATAATCACTTTTCAAGCAAATCTCACACAGCCTTCATGGTAAACCATAACCCTAACATTACCATTAGATATATAACTGGTTGGAATGAATGATTGTGTATCAATATTAGATTTCCTATATATTTTCAGGTATCAGTTCAATCCATTATGTAAATTGGAACCAGTTATATTATTTATTCACAGTATGGTCTATTCATGCATTGTCTCTATATTCATAGACCCAGGGTACACCTATTGGTGCCCCCAAATACTAATCAAAACGTCTTCAAGATATTGCTCCCAGAAATGGTGGAAGAAATACTCATGTCACCTGATCTACATATACATTTTATCACAGTGATATTCTGGACACATAATGCAAAGTTCACACTTATGATTGTACCAAAGTCTAAATGGAAAGTGAGCATGGATTACTAAAAACATCCTTGCCCAGGGGCTTAATGCTCTCAAATGTCAATCCTATTGGTGACTACACAGTTGCTTCGTCCTAAGATTACATATTCAACCTCAACCCTGTTGAAAATATCTAATCCTTTCACTCACTTTATACTTTGACAGATTTCCCAATGTCTCTATTGATATCTGCTTTACTACATAATTTCCCATATTCATTATTGTGACTGACCCTTCACATGTGCTGACATTTACATCTACTCTCTAACTGACACCCTACTGCTAAAGAACTTTAGGTCCAAATGTTCTACTCACTCTTCTTCCTAAACCTACTATCTTCCTAATCCTACCTACTATCCCTTTTTGACTGGATGTTCTCTTCCACATTCAATCATCCAAGGTACAAGGTCTTATGCCATTGCATATCAATTTATCTGAGACATCTGTGCAGAATGTAATTCAAAGCTAAGTATCCCAGTCAAGGGCCCAATGCCCTTCTGGGCTTCAAAGCTTACTTAGATTTCTGTTTTCATACATATACTTCACCTATATATTATTATCAATATCAAAGGTTCCCAATACCATTCTTCATCCAGTAGAATGATTCCTAACCCAAATCAAACATGTTCTTACCCCTAACCATACACTGTTCCCTCAATCCAACTTTACAGAAGAGCAGGGACAGAGTTGGTCTTACAATATAGGAATATAGGGGATCTTCAACCTGCTGAGAACTCAAAGGTCCATGCAGAAATGATCCCTGGAGAAGATGTAGGCAGCTCTGAAGGACCTGAGAGAGCAAAAGTCATCTTCCATGGCAAACAACCTGGTCAGGATGAAGGGTTGTGTCTGAATGAGCCGCACTCTTCTTAATGTAGACAAGATGGACCAAACCAGGCCTGTGTGGAAAGCTGTTCCTGGGTGCCTATGGAGGATATACCATTCTAACTTGTGAAAGTGTCACAGGAAGCAGGGGCAGCCTCCATCTCATAGGACCCTTGGAAGCAATTGTTAGGACAATTTGGTTGCCAAGGCAGTGACCTCATTCAGTTCCTAAAGGAAGTGACCTCACCTCACTTCCTTGGTGATGGAACTCTCTTAACTTAGCAACAAGGAAGCCAGGCACCCAGAGCCAGTTTCAGTCCCAGTCCCAGTGGGCTGACTTGTTTGCATTTACCAAGGACAGAGTCAGTCTTTCTTGGTACCTACTGATGTGAGGATGACCAAATGCCAGGAAAGCTCTGAAGAGGGGACTTTTCTGAGAAAGCAGGTAGTGAGTGGCTCACTGGTGGCTCCTGACAACCTCATTGAGTAGGCCAAGGAGGCCAGATCTGAGAGAGGACGGGCCATTTTGGGGGAACATTGTATGGCCCACCAGTCAGAAGACACTCCGGATAGTCACAGACCTACTTGGGGGAAGGAGGTGCCTTAGTGGGTGTGGGTGTGAGTTTATGGTTTTGTGTCATGTTCTGAGAATAGGTAGGAAAGGCAGTTTGTTTGGTTTGGAGTGGACTGTTTCTATTAAGTCGTTTGACAAGGCGAGTGTTTCTATGTCTGTGTATCCCACTGTATCCCTGGTTGTAGACATTGGAAAAGAGAATGAATCAATGGATGTGTCCTGTCTAGTAGAAAACTTTCCAGCATTCATCCTTTCCAATTTATGAATGGACTGGGGCTTGCCTTATCTATGGGCAACACCTACTATCTTGCTAAGTTCCTGTTTTCTTCCTGAATTCTGGCCACTCTCCAGAATAGGCTCATGGTTTTGTGTCCAAGATATGTACCACCTCCCAGCTCTGTGACATGGCCATGTACTGGATAACTGAAGGGAATGGCAAGCATCTCAGAAAACTCAGATATCAGTGTGACCAGTAAAGTGTCAGTGGAGAAACCCTGCTTTGGGCCTTTTGCTTACCTATTGTTCTGTTGCCCTGACTCTCAGGAAGGTCTTTGCCTCAGGCTACCCCTTTGTGAAGCCTGAAGTAAACAGTTTTCAAATGGAAATGAATGGGCATCACCTGTGGCTTTTTGCTTAATTCCTGTGCAAAGGGATGTGTGTGAATCAGCCTCTTGGCCCTGTGTGAGGCTGTGGCTTAGATTCTCAGCACCTGATGGATTAAAGAAAGATCCCATGTGTGCATCCAAAGCCAAAATGGTAAAAAGAGCAGTCATTGGGGATGAAGTCTCTTGCTTTTCTCTGGAAAGTTCCTGACCTGCATCAAGTGAGAATAGGGATCCTTTGGGTCAAATGAGTTCTTCAAAGCCCTGCAGAGGCTAGCCCATAGGTTCTTGGGTTTTCTCATGTCTCCAATTCACACAAAGAATCTATACCCAAAAGTCAGTAGGCCTCAAATTGGAGAAGCAGAGCAGTATTAATGGCAGGCATATTTGATCACGCCTGGTTCACAGGAAGGGTGTCCAGGCCACCCTGACATTAGGGAAATGAGGGTCAAGGGAGCTTATTCTAGACACTGTCTTGGGCTGCCCCCCTCATGGAAACCTCCAGCCAGAGGTTATGATGAGTGTCTATATGGAAGAAGATGAGGGCCATGGGGCAGTGTTTTGGTTTGAATTTTGGGCATTTGTGAGGCATTTGGAAGGGATGACTGGGTCCACCTGGGCTTGAACTCTGGCGTGATTCCCCTTAGAGACTGAGTTCTGGAACTGAACTCAGAGAAGTATTGCCATGAATTGTGTTGGGATTTTAGGAGGCCACGCATGAGAGTTGCCCTTGGAAACTGAGATCTAGGCCCAGGGTGGCTTTCCACAGAGCACTGGGAATCTCAGCCAGGATATCACATGATTTTATTCTTAAAGACCTGGCAGCCATAATTGAGAGTCACAACACACATGGACCTCACATTGTAGACCCCAAATGGGCCTGGTTTGATGTGACCTTTTGGCCAGTCTTGGGAAGCCTTGCCTCTGAGTGTTTCTCCAGAGCTTTCATTGAAATGAGCTTCCTCACCATTTAGTGGTTCCTGAATGAATAGAAACCCACAGTGCCTCCAAGTTCATCCTGGAAAAATGGCTTGATAAATACCATGAAATTTTTGAAATTCCCATGACCAGGTGGCACTGGAGAACCTTTGGATGTCCTGTTGCTGATCATGAGTGTACCAGACAGTGCCTTGATTGACTGGGTTTCATGAAAATGGTGTAGACCAGAGATGCCAGTAAGTTGGAGCCTGCTGATTAGTTGGCCTAGAGCAGTGGTGTGCAGGTGTGTGATAAAACATCTGTGGTGGGGCCATGTGGATCTGCCATTGGCTTCCACATGGCTTGTGACTGAAACGCTGCAGCCAGCAGACCCTTATATGTAAAGGCATCTTGTTATATGGAGAGGTTTCCGGGCAATATTCAGAATCAGGTTGCTATGGTCAAGGGGGCAAGCTCTGTGGGATAGAAGCCTGGTTGGTGCATTCTCCTAGGACCCTGAGTCAGCACACGTGACAGAACTCCCTCCAGCACTGTGTCCCAGTTGAACTCCTTGTATTTCATGAAGCAAATAGGAAACTCCCAGTGAAGCAGCAAGAAACACCAGGAAAGGTGGAGGATGACCAAATGGCCTCACAGTCCACACGGGGAAACACTTAGACCCCAGTGGCCACAGTTTACCTACAAAGAGAGAATTCAGCACTGCTGCCTCATGTTCATTGGAAAATCAGAAACCATGTCCTCCAGGTCACATAGATGCAGACCAAGCTTTGATGGTCTCACTACAAATGAAGATAAAGCTCCTGACAACAACATATATTTCAAGGGTCCAACCTCATAGGCAGTTTCCCAAGAAGTCTTTAGGCCAGCAGAGCTCCATGTTTGTGGAGTGTTTACCCTGTCCCTTACTTATGGAAACTCCTCTACCACCTCCAAGCTTGTGAACTCCTGAGCATTTTCCTTTGTATATATGTATTCTCAGATTTTGTAACTCTTCTCTTCGAATTGTGTCTTACTTGGGGCAAAGGTAATGTCAAGGCATTGTTCTTGATGAGAGTGGGAAGATTTTTGTGTAGCACATCATTGCATACACATTGGATTCATTTTCCTATATTCCATTCAAAATACTGAATCCCTGACACTAACCCATACCCTCCTAGACTCTGATTACCAATCCTGATATGATGGAGGAAAAGTAACCCAAACAGAATAGCAATACATGCAGTTCAGAGGAGGCATGGTGTATAATTGGACTTTCCTTTGGCATTATAAAGGCTAGGTGTTATAAATCTAGTCCAATTTAAGAGAAGTAGTTCTCCATGTGTTTGTAAAGTTAACAAATATGTGAATTCCTGTCTCCCTTTCTCTGTAGCCTATTCAGCACATGTATTTTTACATGCACAAATAGAATCCTACCTGGTATCCCACGTACATTCTTGTGAGGAGGCTGACATGGCAGATACAAATTGTGAGAAGAGATCACTCCTCCTAAACGCTGTTGGAACTGAAAATTCAACCTATGGGTGAGCTTTCTACTTGAACAAAATGATATATAAATCCATATTCAGTAAATTAAATATTTTTGGATCTGTGGATGATATATATTTCATGATGAATTTTGATTGGCATATATATTTCTACTTTTTAAAGTCTCTGTGTGTTTGTATTGTTTAAATGTGTGTGTATATATATATATATATATATACATACACATACACACACACACACACTCTCTCTCTCTCTCCAGATTTTTCAAATTATGAATTATATGTGTCTTATTATACACTCCCTAAATTCATTCATGTTCAGGTATGTGGATTTATAATTATCTTTTCAAAAGATTATTCTCAGAAATATTCATCCACCTGAAATACACATTTTTTTCCTAGTGAATGGTGCTTAGAAATCCTAATATTTCTACAGTAACTGACCGAGTTTAGCATCAATGCAAGTAGATTCCTATGATACATGATATGTATTTTGACGTTTCTTTTTTTTCGACACTGGTACATCACTGTTTCTTCAGTTGATGCACAGCATAGGATATATATTTCATCCACAAGTTCACAATTTCCAGGCATTTGGTTCACTTTCAATCACTTCCTGCTTCAGAACACATGTACTCTTGTATATTTCTGGACTGGCCTTTTCATGAGACTTCTTTCCAAACACATTATTTTCGATTTCCATAATCACTTTTCAAGCAAATCTCACACAGCCTTCATGGTAAACCATAACCCTAACATTACCATTAGATATATAACTGGTTGGAATGAATGATTGTGTATCAATATTAGATTTCCTATATATTTTCAGGTATCAGTTCAATCCATTATGTAAATTGGAACCAGTTATATTATTTATTCACAGTATGGTCTATTCATGCATTGTCTCTATATTCATAGACCCAGGGTACACCTATTGGTGCCCCCAAATACTAATCAAAACGTCTTCAAGATATTGCTCCCAGAAATGGTGGAAGAAATACTCATGTCACCTGATCTACATATACATTTTATCACAGTGATATTCTGGACACATAATGCAAAGTTCACACTTATGATTGTACCAAAGTCTAAATGGAAAGTGAGCATGGATTACTAAAAACATCCTTGCCCAGGGGCTTAATGCTCTCAAATGTCAATCCTATTGGTGACTACACAGTTGCTTCGTCCTAAGATTACATATTCAACCTCAACCCTGTTGAAAATATCTAATCCTTTCACTCACTTTATACTTTGACAGATTTCCCAATGTCTCTATTGATATCTGCTTTACTACATAATTTCCCATATTCATTATTGTGACTGACCCTTCACATGTGCTGACATTTACATCTACTCTCTAACTGACACCCTACTGCTAAAGAACTTTAGGTCCAAATGTTCTACTCACTCTTCTTCCTAAACCTACTATCTTCCTAATCCTACCTACTATCCCTTTTTGACTGGATGTTCTCTTCCACATTCAATCATCCAAGGTACAAGGTCTTATGCCATTGCATATCAATTTATCTGAGACATCTGTGCAGAATGTAATTCAAAGC
Organism: Urocitellus parryii; assembly: GCF_045843805.1. Taxonomy (NCBI): domain Eukaryota; kingdom Metazoa; phylum Chordata; class Mammalia; order Rodentia; family Sciuridae; genus Urocitellus; species Urocitellus parryii. Next base: position 146,536,940 of record NC_135533.1, read on the forward strand.
TAAGTATCCCAGTCAAGGGCCCAATGCCCTTCTGGGCTTCAAAGCTTACTTAGATTTCTGTTTTCATACATATACTTCACCTATATATTATTATCAATATCAAAGGTTCCCAATACCATTCTTCATCCAGTAGAATGATTCCTAACCCAAATCAAACATGTTCTTACCCCTAACCATACACTGTTCCCTCAATCCAACTTTACAGAAGAGCAGGGACAGAGTTGGTCTTACAATATAGGAATATAGGGGATCTTCAACCTGCTGAGAACTCAAAGGTCCATGCAGAAATGATCCCTGGAGAAGATGTAGGCAGCTCTGAAGGACCTGAGAGAGCAAAAGTCATCTTCCATGGCAAACAACCTGGTCAGGATGAAGGGTTGTGTCTGAATGAGCCGCACTCTTCTTAATGTAGACAAGATGGACCAAACCAGGCCTGTGTGGAAAGCTGTTCCTGGGTGCCTATGGAGGATATACCATTCTAACTTGTGAAAGTGTCACAGGAAGCAGGGGCAGCCTCCATCTCGTAGGACCCTTGGAAGCAATTGTTAGGACAATTTGGTTGCCAAGGCAGTGACCTCATTCAGTTCCTAAAGGAAGTGACCTCACCTCACTTCCTTGGTGATGGAACTCTCTTAACTTAGCAACAAGGAAGCCAGGCACCCAGAGCCAGTTTCAGTCCCAGTCCCAGTGGGCTGACTTGTTTGCATTTACCAAGGACAGAGTCAGTCTTTCTTGGTACCTACTGATGTGAGGATGACCAAATGCCAGGAAAGCTCTGAAGAGGGGACTTTTCTGAGAAAGCAGGTAGTGAGTGGCTCACTGGTGGCTCCTGACAACCTCATTGAGTAGGCCAAGGAGGCCAGATCTGAGAGAGGACGGGCCATTTTGGGGGAACATTGTATGGCCCACCAGTCAGAAGACACTCCGGATAGTCACAGACCTACTTGGGGGAAGGAGGTGCCTTAGTGGGTGTGGGTGTGAGTTTATGGTTTTGTGTCATGTTCTGAGAATAGGTAGGAAAGGCAGTTTGTTTGGTTTGGAGTGGACTGTTTCTATTAAGTCGTTTGACAAGGCGAGTGTTTCTATGTCTGTGTATCCCACTGTATCCCTGGTTGTAGACATTGGAAAAGTGAATGAATCAATGGATGTGTCCTGTCTAGTAGAAAACTTTCCAGCATTCATCCTTTCCAATTTATGAATGGACTGGGGCTTGCCTTATCTATGGGCAACACCTACTATCTTGCTAAGTTCCTGTTTTCTTCCTGAATTCTGGCCACTCTCCAGAATAGGCTCATGGTTTTGTGTCCAAGATATGTACCACCTCCCAGCTCTGTGACATGGCCATGTACTGGATAACTGAAGGGAATGGCAAGCATCTCAGAAAACTCAGATATCAGTGTGACCAGTAAAGTGTCAGTGGAGAAACCCTGCTTTGGGCCTTTTGCTTACCTATTGTTCTGTTGCCCTGACTCTCAGGAAGGTCTTTGCCTCAGGCTACCCCTTTGTGAAGCCTGAAGTAAACAGTTTTCAAATGGAAATGAATGGGCATCACCTGTGGCTTTTTGCTTAATTCCTGTGCAAAGGGATGTGTGTGAATCAGCCTCTTGGCCCTGTGTGAGGCTGTGGCTTAGATTCTCAGCACCTGATGGATTAAAGAAAGATCCCATGTGTGCATCCAAAGCCAAAATGGCAAAAAGAGCAGTCATTGTGGATGAAGTCTCTCGCTTTCCTCTGGAAAGTTCCTGACCTGCATCAAGTGAGAATAGGGATCCTTTGGGTCAAATGAGTTCTTCAAAGCCCTGCAGAGGCTAGCCCATAGGTTCTTGGGTTTTCTCATGTCTCCAATTCACACAAAGAATCTATACCCGAAAGTCGGTAGGCCTCAAATTGGAGAAGCAGAGCAGTATTAATGGCAGGCGTATTTGATCACTCCTGGTTCACAGGAAGGGTGTCCAGGCCACCCTGACATTAGGCTAATGAGGGGCAGGGGAGCTTATTCTAGACACTGTCTTGGGCTGCCCCCCTCATGGAAACCTCCAGCCAGAGGTTATGATGAGTGTCTATATGGAAGAAGATGAGGGCCATGTGGCAGTGTTTTGGTTTGAATTTTGGGCATTTGTGAGGCATTTGGAAGGGATGACTGGGTCCACCTGGGCTTGAACTCTGGCGTGATTCCCCTTAGAGACTGAGTTCTGGAACTGAACTCAGAGAAGTATTGCCATGAATTGTGTTGGGATTTTAGGAGGCCACGCATGAGAGTTGCCCCTTGGAAACTGAGATCTAGGCCCAGGGTGGCTTTCCACAGAGCACTGGGAATCTCAGCCAGGATATCACATGATTTTATTCTTAAAGACCTGGCAGCCGTAATTGAGAGTCAAAACACACATGGACCTCACCTTGTAGACCCCAAATGGGCCTGGTTTGATGTGACCTTTTGGCCAGTCTTGGGAAGCCTTGCCTCTGAGTGTTTCTCCAGAGCTTTCATTGAAATGAGCTTCCTCTCCATTTAGTGGTTCCTGAATGAATAGAAACCCACAGTGCCTCCAAGTTCATCCTGGAAAAATGGCTTGATAAATACCATGAAATTTTTGAAATTCCCATGACCAGGTGGCACTGGAGAACCTTTGGATGTCCTGTTGCTGATCATGAGTGTACCAGACAGTGCCTTGATTGACTGGGTTTCATGAAAATGGTGTAGAACAGAGATGCCAGTAAGTTGGAGCCTGCTGATTAGTGGGCCTAGAGCAGTGGTGTGCAGGTGTGTGATAAAACATCTGTGGTGGGGCCATGTGGATCGGCCATTGGCTTCCACATGGCTTGTGACTGACACGGTGCAGCCAGCAGACCCTTATATGTAAAGGCATCTTGTTATATGGAGAGGTTTCCAGGCAATATTCAGAATCAGGTTGCTGTGGTCAAGGGGGCAAGCTCTGTGGGATAGAAGCCTGGTTGGTGCATTCTCCTAGGACCCTGAGTCAGCACAGGTGACAGAACTCCCTCCAGCACTGTGTCCCAGTTGAACTCCTTGTATTTCATGAAGCAAATAGGAAACTCCCAGTGAAGCAGCAAGAAACACCAGGAAAAGTGGAGGATGACCAAATGGCCTCACAGTCCACACGGGGAAACACTTAGACCCCAGTGGCCACAGTTGACCTACAAAGAGAGAATTCAGCACTGCTGCATCATGTTCGTTGGAAAATCAGAAACCATGTCCTCCAGGTCACATAGATGCAGAAAAAGCTTTGATGGTCTCACTACAAAGGAAGATAAAGCTCCTGACAACAACATATATTTCAAGGGTCCAACCTCAGAGGCAGTTTCCCAAGAAGTCTTTAGGCCAGCAGAGCTCCATGTTTGTGGAGTGTTTACCCTGTCCCTTACTTATGGAAACTCCTCTACCACCTCCAAGCTTGTGAACTCCTGAGCATTTTCCATTGTATATATGTATTCACTGATTTTCTAACTCTTCTCTTCGAATTGTGTCTTACTTGGGGCAAAGGTAATGTCAAGGCATTGTTCTTGATGAGAGTGGGAAGATTTTTGTGTAGCACATCATTGCATACACATTGGATTCATTTTCCTATTTTCCATTCAAAATACTGAATCCCTGACACTAACCCATACCCTCCTAGACTCTGATTACCAATCCTGATATGATGGAGGAAAATAACCCAAGCAGAATAGCAATACATGCAGTTCAGAGGAGGCATGGTGTATAATTGGACTTTCCTTTGGCATTATAAAGGCTAGGTGTTATAAATCTAGTCCAATTTAAGAGAAGTCGTTCTCCATGTGTTTGTAAAGTTAACAAATATGTGAATTCCTGTCTCCCTTTCTCTGTAGCCTATTCAGCACATGTATTTTTACATGCACATATAGAATCCTACCTGGTATCCCACGTACATTCTTGTGAGGAGGCTGACATGGCAGATACAAATTGTGAGAAGAGATCACTCCTCCTAAACGCTGTTGGAACTGAAAATTCAACCTATGGGTGAGCTTTCTACTTGAACAACATGATACATAAATCCATATTCAGTAAATTAAATATTTTTGGATCTGTGGATGATATATATTTCATGATGAATTTTGATTGGCATATATATTTCTACTTTTTAAAGTCTCTGTGTGTTTGTATTGTTTGAATGTGTGTGTATATATATATATATATACACACACACACTCTCTCTCCAGATTTTTCAAAGTATGAAATATATGTGTCTTATTATACACTCCCTAAATTCATTCATGTTCAGGTATGTGGATTTATAATTATCTTTTCAAAAGATTATTCTCAGAAATATTCATCCACCTGAAATACACATTTGTTTCCTAGTGAATGGTGCTTAGAAATCCTAATATTTCTACAGTATCTGACCGAGTTTAGCATCAATGCAAGTAGATTCCTTTGATACATGATATGTATTTTGACGTTTCTTTTTTTTTCGACACTGGTACATCACTGTTTCTTCAGTTGATGCACAGCATAGGATATATATTTCATCCACAAGTTCACAATTTCCAGGCATTTGGTTCACTTTCAATCACTTCCTGCTTCAGAACACATGTACTCTTGTATATTTCTGGACTGCCCTTTTCATGAGACTTCTTTCCAAACACATTATTTTCGATTTCCATAATCACTTTTCAAGCAAATCTCACACAGCCTTCATGGTAAACCATAACCCTAACATTACCATTAGATATATAACTGGTTGGAATGAATGATTTTGTATCAATATTAGATTTCCTATATATTTTCAGGTATCAGTTCAATCCATTATGTAAATTGGAACCAGTTATATTATTTATTCACAGTATGGTCTATTCATGCATTGTCTCTATATTCATAGACCCAGGGTACACCTATTGGTGCCCCCAAATACTAATCAATACGTCTTCAAGATATTTCTCCCAGAAATGGTGGAAGAAATACTCATGTCACCTGATCTACATATACATTTTATCATAGTGATATTCTGGACACATAATGCAAAGTTGACACTTATGATTGTACCAAAGTCTAAATGCAAAGTGAGCATGGATTACTAAAAACATCCTTGTCCAGGGGCTTAATGCTCTCAAATGTCAATCCTATTGGTGACTACACAGTTGCTTCGTCCTAAGATTACATATTCAACCTCAACCCTGTTGAAAATATCTAATCCTATCACTCACTTTATACTTTGACTGATTTCCCAATGTCTCTATTGATATCTGCTTTCCTACATAATTTCCCATATTCATTATTGTGACTGACCCTTCACATGTGCTGACATTTACATCTACTCTCTAACTGACACCCTACTGCTAAAGAACTTTAGGTCCAAATGTTATACTCACTCTTCTTCCTAAACCTACTATCTTCCTAATCCTACCTACTATCCCTTTTTGACTGGATGTTCTCTTCCACATTCAATCATCCAAGGTACAAGGTCTTATGCCATTGCATATCAATTAATCTGAGACATCTGTGCAGAATGTAATTCAAAGCTAAGTATCCCAGTCAAGGGCCCAATGCCCTTCTGGGCTTCAAAGCTTACTTAGATTTCTGTTTTCATACATATACTTCACCTATATATTATTATAAATATCACAGGTTCCCAATACCATTCTTTGTCCAGTAGAATGATTCCTAACCCAAATCAAACATGTTCTTACCCCTAACCATACACTGTTCCCTCAATCCAACTTTACAGAAGAGCAGGGACAGAGTTGGTCTTACAATAGAGGAATGTAGGGGATCTTCCACCTGCTGAGAACTCAAAGGTCCATGCAGAAATGATCCCTGGAGAAGATGTAGGCAGCTCTGAAGGACATGAGAGAGCAAAAGTCATCTTCCATGGCAAACAACCTGGTCAGGATGAAGGGTTGTGTCTGAATGAGCCGCACTCTTCTTAATGTAGACAAGATGGACCAAACCAGGCCTGTGTCGAAAGCTGTTCCTGGGTGCCTATGGAGGATATACCCTTCTAACTTGTGAAAGTGTCACAGGAAGCAGGGGCAGCCTCCATCTCATAGGACCCTTGGAAGCAACTGTTAGGACAATTTGGTTGCCAAGGCAGTGACCTCATTCAGTTCCTGAAGGAAGTGACCTCACCTCACTTCTTTTGTGATGGAACTCTCTGAACTTGGCAACCAGGAAGCCAGGCACCGAGAGCCAGTTTCAGTCCCAGTCCCAGTGGGCTCACTTGTTTGCATTTACCAAGGACAGAGTCAGTCTTTCTTGGTACCTACTGATGTGAGGATGACCAAATGCCAGGAAAGCTCTGAAGAGGGCACTTTTCTGAGAAAGCAGGTAGTGAGTGGCTCACTGGTGGCTCCTGACAACCTCATTGAGTAGGCCAAGGAGGCCAGATCTGAGAGAGGACAGGCCATTTGGGGGGAACATTGTATGGCCCACCAGTCAGAAGACACTCCGGATAGTCACAGACCTACTTGGGGGAAGTAGGTGCCTTAGTGGGTGTGGGTGTGAGTTTATGGTTTTGTGTCATGTTCTGAGAATAGGTAGGAAAGGCAGTTTGTTTGGTTTGGAGTGGCCTGTTTCTAGTAAGTCGTTTGACAAGGCGAGTGTTTCTATGTCTGTGTATCCCACTGTATCCCTGGTTGTAGACATTGGAAAAGAGAATGAATCAATGGATGTGTCCTGTCTAGTAGAAAACTTTCCAGCATTTATCCTTTCCAATTTATGAATGGACTGGGGCTTGCCTTATCTATGGGCAACACCTACTATCTTGCTAAGTTCCTGTTTTCTTCCTGAATTCTGGCCACTCTCCAGAATAGGCTCATGGTTTTGTGTCCAAGATATGTACCACCTCCCAGCTCTGTGACATGGCCATGTACTGGATAACTGAAGGGAATGGCAAGCATCTCAGAAAACTCAGATATCAGTGTGACCAGTAAAGTGTCAGTGGAGAAACCCTGCTTTGGGCCTTTTGCTTACCTATTGTTCTGTTGCCCTGACTCTCAGGAAGGTCTTTGCCTCAGGCTACCCCTTTGTGAAGCCTGAAGTAAACAGTTTTCAAATGGAAATGAATGGGCATCACCTGTGGCTTTTTGCTTAATTCCTGTGCAAAGGGATGTGTGTGAATCAGCCTCTTGGCCCTGTGTGAGGCTGTGGCTTAGATTCTCAGCACCTGATGGATTAAAGAAAGATCCCATGTGTGCATCCAAAGCCAAAATGGCAAAAAGAGCAGTCATTGTGGATGAAGTCTCTCGCTTTCCTCTGGAAAGTTCCTGACCTGCATCAAGTGAGAATAGGGATCCTTTGGGACAAATAAGTTCTTCAAAGCCCTGCAGAGGCTAGCCCATAGGTTCTTGGGTTTTCTCATGTCTCCAATTCACACAAAGAATCTATACCCGAAAGTCAGTAGGCCTCAAATTGGAGAAGCAGAGCAGTATTAATGGCAGGCATATTTGATCACTCCTGGTTCACAGGAAGGGTGTCCAGGCCACCCTGACATTAGGCAAATGAGGGGCAGGGGAGCTTATTCTAGACACTGTCTTGGGCTGCCCCCCTCATGGAAACCTCCAGCCAGAGGTTATGATGAGTGTCTATATGGAAGAAGATGAGGGCCATGTGGCAGTGTTTTGGTTTGAATTGTGGTCATTTCTGTGGCGGTTGGAAGGGATGACTTGGTCCACCTGGTCTTGAACTCTGGCGTGATTCCCCTTAGAGACTGAGATCTGGAACTGAACTCAGAGAAGTATTTCCATGAATTGTTTTGGGATTTTAGGGGGCCACGCATGAGAGTTGCCCTTGGAAACTGAGATCTAGGCCCAGGGTGGCTTTCCACAGAGCACTGGGAATCTCAGCCAGGATTTCACATGATTTTATTCTTAAAGACCTGGCAGCCATAATTGAGAGTCAAAACACACAGGGACCTCACATTGTAGACCTCAAGGGCCTGGCTTGATGTGACCTTTTGGCCACTCTTGGGAAGCCTTGCCTCTGAGTGTTTCTCCAGAGCTTTCATTGAAATGAGCTTCCTCACCATTTAGTGGTTCCTGAATGAATAGAAACCCACAGTGCCTCTAAGTTCATCCTGGAAAAATGGCTTGATAAATACCATGAAATTTTTGAAATTCCCATGACCAGGTGGCACTGGAGAACCTTTGGATGTCCTGTTGCTGATCATGAGTGTACCAGACAGTGCCTTGATTGACTGGGTTTCATGAAAATGGTGTAGAACAGAGATGCCAGTAAGTTGGAGCCTGCTGATTAGTGGGCCCAGAGCAGTGGTGTGCAGGTGTGTGATAAAACATCTGTGGTGGGGCCATGTGGATCTGCCATTGGCTTCCACATGGCTTGTGACTGACACAGTGCAGCCAGCAGACCCTTATATGTAAAGGCATCTTGTTATATGGAGAGGTTTCCAGGCAATGTTCAGAATCAGGTTGCTGTGGTCAAGGGGGCAAGCTCTGTGGGATAGAAGCCTGGTTGGTGCATTCTCCTAGGACCCTGAGTCAGCACACGTGACAGAACTCCCTCCAGCACTGTGTCCCAGTTGAACTCCTTGTATTTCATGAAGCAAATAGGAAACTCCCAGTGAAGCAGCAAGAAACACCAGGAAAAGTGGAGGATGACCAAATGGCCTCACAGTCCACACGGGGAAACACTTTGACCCCAGTGGCCACAGTTGACCTACAAAGAGAGAATTCAGCACTGCTGCCTCATGTTCATTGGAAAATCAGAAACCATGTCCTCCAGGTCACATAGATGCAGAAAAAGCTTTGATGGTCTCACTACAAAGGAAGATAAAGCTCCTGACAACAACATATATTTCAAGGGTCCAACCTCAGAGGCAGTTTCCCAAGAAGTCTTTAGGCCAGCAGAGCTCCATGTTTGTGGAGTGTTTGCCCTGTCCCTTACTTATGGAAACTCCTCTACCACCTCCAAGCTTGTGAACTCCTGAGCATTTTCCATTGTATATATGTATTCACAGATTTTCTAACTCTTCTCTTCGAATTGTGTCTTACTTGGGGCAAAGGTAATGTCAAGGCATTGTTCTTGATGAGAGTGGGAAGATTTTTGTGTAGTACATAATTGCATACACATTGGATTCATTTTCCTATTTTCCATTCAAAATACTGAATCCCTGACACTAACCCATACCCTCCTAGACTCTGATTACCAATCCTGATATGATGGAGGAAAATAACCCAAACAGAATAGCAATACATGCAGTTCAGAGGAGGCATGGTGTATAATTGGACTTTCCTTTGGCATTATACAGGCTAGGTGTTATAAATCTAGTCCAATTTAAGAGAAGTAGTTCTCCATGTGTTTGTAAAGTTAACAAATATGTGAATTCCTGTCTCCCTTTCTCTGTAGCCTATTCAGCACATGTATTTTTACATGCACATATAGAATCCTACCTGGTATCCCACGTACATTCTTGTGAGGAGGCTGACATGGCAGATACAAATTGTGATAAGAGATCACTCCTCCTAAACGCTGTTGGAACTGAAAATTCAACCTATGGGTGCGCTTTCTACTTGAACAACATGATACATAAATCCATATTCAGTAAATTAAATATTTTTGGATCTGTGGATGATATATATTTCATGATGAATTTTGATTGGCATATATATTTCTACTTTTTAAAGTCTCTGTGTGTTTGTATTGTTTGAATGTGTGTGTGTATATATATATATATATACACACACACACACACACACACTCTCTCTCCAGATTTTTCAAAGTATGAAATATATGTGTCTTATTATACACTCCCTAAATTCATTCATGTTCAGGTATGTGGATTTATAATTATCTTTTCAAAAGATTATTCTCAGAAATATTCATCCACCTGAAATACACATTTGTTTCCTAGTGAATGGTGCTTAGAAATCCTAATATTTCTACAGTAACTGACCGAGTTTAGCATCAATGCAAGTAGATTCCTTTGATACATGATATGTATTTTGACGTTTCTTTTTTTTCGACACTGGTACATCACTGTTTCTTCAGTTGATGCACAGCATAGGATATATATTTCATCCACAAGTTCACAATTTCCAGGCATTTGGTTCACTTTCAATCACTTCCTGCTTCAGAACACATGTACTCTTGTATATTTCTGGACTGGCCTTTTCATGAGACTTCTTTCCAAACACATTATTTTCGATTTCCATAATCACTTTTCAAGCAAATCTCACACAGCCTTCATGGTAAACCATAACCCTAACATTACCATTAGATATATAACTGGTTGGAATGAATGATTTTGTATCAATATTAGATTTCCTATATATTTTCAGGTATCAGTTCAATCCATTATGTAAATTGGAACCAGTTATATTATTTATTCACAGTATGGTCTATTCATGCATTGTCTCTATATTCATAGACCCAGGGTACACCTATTGGTGCCCCCAAATACTAATCAATACGTCTTCAAGATATTGCTCCCAGAAATGGAGGAAGAAATACTCATGTCACCTGATCTACATATACATTTTATCACAGTGATATTCTGGACACATAATGCAAAGTTCACACTTATGATTGTACCAAAGTCTAAATGCAAAGTGAGCATGGATTACTAAAAACATCCTTGCCCAGGGGCTTAATGCTCTCAAATGTCAATCCTATTGGTGACTACACAGTTGCTTCGTCCTAAGATTACATATTCAACCTCAACCCTGTTGAAAATATCTAATCCTTTCACTCACTTTATACTTTGACAGATTTCCCAATATCTCTATTGATATCTGCTTTCCTACATAATTTCCCATATTCATTATTGTGACTGACCCTTCACATGTGCTGACATTTACATCTACTCTCTAACTGACACCCTACTGCTAAAGAACTTTAGGTCCAAATGCTATACTCACTCTTCTTCCTAAACCTAGTATCTTCCTAATCCTACATACTATCCCTTTTTGACTGGATGTTCTCTTCCACATTCAATCATCCAAGGTACAAGGTCTTATGCCATTGCATATCAATTTATCTGAGACATCTGTGCAGAATGTAATTCAAAGCTAAGTATCCCAGTCAAGGGCCCAATGCCCTTCTGGGCTTCAAAGCTTACTTAGATTTCTGTTTTCATACATATACTTCACCTCTATATTATTATCAATATCAAAGGTTCCCAATACCATTCTTCATCCAGTAGAATGATTCCTAACCCAAATCAAACATGTTCTTACCCCTAACCATACACTGTTCCCTGAATCCAACTTTACAGAAGAGCAGGGACAGAGTTGGTCTTACAATAGAGGAATATAGGGGATCTTCAACCTGCTGAGAACTCAAAGGTCCATGCAGAAATGATCCCTGGAGAAGATGTAGGCAGCTCTGAAGGACCTGAGAGAGCAAAAGTCATCTTCCATGGCAAACAACCTGGTCAGGATGAAGGGTTGTGTCTGAATGAGCCGCACTCTTCTTAATGTAGACAAGATGGACCAAACCAGGCCTGTGTGGAAAGCTGTTCCTGGGTGCCTATGGAGGATATACCATTCTAACTTGTGAAAGTGTCACAGGAAGCAGGGGCAGCCTCCATCTCATAGGACCCTTGGAAGCAATTGTTAGGACAATTTGGTTGCCAAGGCAGTGACCTCATTCAGTTCCTAAAGGAAGTGACCTCACCTCACTTCCTTGGTGATGGAACTCTCTTAACTTAGCAACAAGGAAGCCAGGCACCCAGAGCCAGTTTCAGTCCCAGTCCCAGTGGGCTGACTTGTTTGCATTTACCAAGGACAGAGTCAGTCTTTCTTGGTACCTACTGATGTGAGGATGACCAAATGCCAGGAAAGCTCTGAAGAGGGGACTTTTCTGAGAAAGCAGGTATTGAGTGGCTCACTGGTGGCTCCTGACAACCTCATTGAGTAGGCCAAGGAGGCCAGATCTGAGAGAGGACGGGCCATTTTGGGGGAACATTGTATGGCCCACCAGTCAGAAGACACTCCGGATAGTCACAGACCTACTTGGGGGAAGGAGGTGCCTTAGTGGGTGTGGGTGTGAGTTTATGGTTTTGTGTCATGTTCTGAGAATAGGTAGGAAAGGCAGTTTGTTTGGTTTGGAGTGGACTGTTTCTATTAAGTCGTTTGACAAGGCGAGTGTTTCTATGTCTGTGTATCCCACTGTATCCCTGGTTGTAGACATTGGAAAAGTGAATGAATCAATGGATGTGTCCTGTCTAGTAGAAAACTTTCCAGCATTCATCCTTTCCAATTTATGAATGGACTGGGGCTTGCCTTATCTATGGGCAACACCTACTATCTTGCTAAGTTCCTGTTTTCTTCCTGAATTCTGGCCACTCTCCAGAATAGGCTCATGGTTTTGTGTCCAAGATATGTACCACCTCCCAGCTCTGTGACATGGCCATGTACTGGATAACTGAAGGGAATGGCAAGCATCTCAGAAAACTCAGATATCAGTGTGACCAGTAAAGTGTCAGTGGAGAAACCCTGCTTTGGGCCTTTTGCTTACCTATTGTTCTGTTGCCCTGACTGTCAGGAAGGTCTTTGCCTCAGGCTACCCCTTTGTGAAGCCTGAAGTAAACAGTTTTCAAATGGAAATGAATGGGCATCACCTGTGGCTTTTTGCTTAATTCCTGTGCAAAGGGATGTGTGTGAATTAGCCTCTTGGCCCTGTGTGAGGCTGTGGCTTAGATTCTCAGCACCTGATGGATTAAAGAAAGATCCCATGTGTGCATCCAAAGCCAAAATGGTAAAAAGAGCAGTCATTGGGGATGAAGTCTCTTGCTTTTCTCTGGAAAGTTCCTGACCTGCATCAAGTGAGAATAGGGATCCTTTGGGTCAAATGAGTTCTTCAAAGCCCTGCAGAGGCTAGCCCATAGGTTCTTGGGTTTTCTCATGTCTCCAATTCACACAAAGAATCTATACCCGAAAGTCAGTAGGCCTCAAATTGGAGAAGCAGAGCAGTATTAATGGCAGGCATATTTGATCACGCCTGGTTCACAGGAAGGGTGTCCAGGCCACCCTGACATTAGGGAAATGAGGGTCAAGGGAGCTTATTCTAGACACTGTCTTGGGCTGTCCCCCTCATGGAAACCTCCAGCCAGAGGTTATGATGAGTGTCTATATGGAAGAAGATGAGGGCCATGGGGCAGTGTTTTGGTTTGAATTTTGGGCATTTGTGAGGCATTTGGAAGGGATGACTGGGTCCACCTGGGCTTGAACTCTGGCGTGATTCCCCTTAGAGACTGAGTTCTGGAACTGAACTCAGAGAAGTATTGCCATGAATTGTGTTGGGATTTTAGGAGGCCACGCATGAGAGTTGCCCTTGGAAACTGAGATCTAGGCCCAGGGTGGCTTTCCACAGAGCACTGGGAATCTCAGCCAGGATATCACATGATTTTATTCTTAAAGACCTGGCAGCCATAATTGAGAGTCACAACACACATGGACCTCACATTGTAGACCCCAAATGGGCCTGGTTTGATGTGACCTTTTGGCCAGTCTTGGGAAGCCTTGCCTCTGAGTGTTTCTCCAGAGCTTTCATTGAAATGAGCTTCCTCACCATTTAGTGGTTCCTGAATGAATAGAAACCCACAGTGCCTCCAAGTTCATCCTGGAAAAATGGCTTGATAAATACCATGAAATTTTTGAAATTCCCATGACCAGGTGGCACTGGAGAACCTTTGGATGTCCTGTTGCTGATCATGAGTGTACCAGACAGTGCCTTGATTGACTGGGTTTCATGAAAATGGTGTAGACCAGAGATGCCAGTAAGTTGGAGCCTGCTGATTAGTTGGCCTAGAGCAGTGGTGTGCAGGTGTGTGATAAAACATCTGTGGTGGGGCCATGTGGATCTGCCATTGGCTTCCACATGGCTTGTGACTGAAACGCTGCAGCCAGCAGACCCTTATATGTAAAGGCATCTTGTTATATGGAGAGGTTTCCGGGCAATATTCAGAATCAGGTTGCTATGGTCAAGGGGGCAAGCTCTGTGGGATAGAAGCCTGGTTGGTGCATTCTCCTAGGACCCTGAGTCAGCACACGTGACAGAACTCCCTCCAGCACTGTGTCCCAGTTGAACTCCTTGTATTTCATGAAGCAAATAGGAAACTCCCAGTGAAGCAGCAAGAAACACCAGGAAAGGTGGAGGATGACCAAATGGCCTCACAGTCCACACGGGGAAACACTTAGACCCCAGTGGCCACAGTTTACCTACAAAGAGAGAATTCAGCACTGCTGCCTCATGTTCATTGGAAAATCAGAAACCATGTCCTCCAGGTCACATAGATGCAGACCAAGCTTTGATGGTCTCACTACAAATGAAGATAAAGCTCCTGACAACAACATATATTTCAAGGGTCCAACCTCATAGGCAGTTTCCCAAGAAGTCTTTAGGCCAGCAGAGCTCCATGTTTGTGGAGTGTTTACCCTGTCCCTTACTTATGGAAACTCCTCTACCACCTCCAAGCTTGTGAACTCCTGAGCATTTTCCTTTGTATATATGTATTCTCAGATTTTGTAACTCTTCTCTTCGAATTGTGTCTTACTTGGGGCAAAGGTAATGTCAAGGCATTGTTCTTGATGAGAGTGGGAAGATTTTTGTGTAGCACATCATTGCATACACATTGGATTCATTTTCCTATATTCCATTCAAAATACTGAATCCCTGACACTAACCCATACCCTCCTAGACTCTGATTACCAATCCTGATATGATGGAGGAAAAGTAACCCAAACAGAATAGCAATACATGCAGTTCAGAGGAGGCATGGTGTATAATTGGACTTTCCTTTGGCATTATAAAGTCTAGGTGTTATAAATCTAGTCCAATTTAAGAGAAGTAGTTCTCCATGTGTTTGTAAAGTTAACAAATATGTGAATTCCTGTCTCCCTTTCTCTGTAGCCTATTCAGCACATGTATTTTTACATGCACAAATAGAATCCTACCTGGTATCCCACGTACATTCTTGTGAGGAGGCTGACATGGCAGATACAAATTGTGAGAAGAGATCACTCCTCCTAAACGCTGTTGGAACTGAAAATTCAACCTATGGGTGAGCTTTCTACTTGAACAAAATGATATATAAATCCATATTCAGTAAATTAAATATTTTTGGATCTGTGGATGATATATATTTCATGATGAATTTTGATTGGCATATATATTTCTACTTTTTAAAGTCTCTGTGTGTTTGTATTGTTTAAATGTGTGTGTATATATATATATATATATATACATACACATACACACACACACACACTCTCTCTCTCTCTCCAGATTTTTCAAATTATGAATTATATGTGTCTTATTATACACTCCCTAAATTCATTCATGTTCAGGTATGTGGATTTATAATTATCTTTTCAAAAGATTATTCTCAGAAATATTCATCCACCTGAAATACACATTTGTTTCCTAGTGAATGGTGCTTAGAAATCCTAATATTTCTACAGTAACTGACCGAGTTTAGCATCAATGCAAGTAGATTCCTATGATACATGATATGTATTTTGACGTTTCTTTTTTTTCGACACTGGTACATCACTGTTTCTTCAGTTGATGCACAGCATAGGATATATATTTCATCCACAAGTTCACAATTTCCAGGCATTTGGTTCACTTTCAATCACTTCCTGCTTCAGAACACATGTACTCTTGTATATTTCTGGACTGGCCTTTTCATGAGACTTCTTTCCAAACACATTATTTTCGATTTCCATAATCACTTTTCAAGCAAATCTCACACAGCCTTCATGGTAAACCATAACCCTAACATTACCATTAGATATATAACTGGTTGGAATGAATGATTGTGTATCAATATTAGATTTCCTATATATTTTCAGGTATCAGTTCAATCCATTATGTAAATTGGAACCAGTTATATTATTTATTCACAGTATGGTCTATTCATGCATTGTCTCTATATTCATAGACCCAGGGTACACCTATTGGTGCCCCCAAATACTAATCAAAACGTCTTCAAGATATTGCTCCCAGAAATGGTGGAAGAAATACTCATGTCACCTGATCTACATATACATTTTATCACAGTGATATTCTGGACACATAATGCAAAGTTCACACTTATGATTGTACCAAAGTCTAAATGGAAAGTGAGCATGGATTACTAAAAACATCCTTGCCCAGGGGCTTAATGCTCTCAAATGTCAATCCTATTGGTGACTACACAGTTGCTTCGTCCTAAGATTACATATTCAACCTCAACCCTGTTGAAAATATCTAATCCTTTCACTCACTTTATACTTTGACAGATTTCCCAATGTCTCTATTGATATCTGCTTTACTACATAATTTCCCATATTCATTATTGTGACTGACCCTTCACATGTGCTGACATTTACATCTACTCTCTAACTGACACCCTACTGCTAAAGAACTTTAGGTCCAAATGTTCTACTCACTCTTCTTCCTAAACCTACTATCTTCCTAATCCTACCTACTATCCCTTTTTGACTGGATGTTCTCTTCCACATTCAATCATCCAAGGTACAAGGTCTTATGCCATTGCATATCAATTTATCTGAGACATCTGTGCAGAATGTAATTCAAAGCTAAGTATCCCAGTCAAGGGCCCAATGCCCTTCTGGGCTTCAAAGCTTACTTAGATTTCTGTTTTCATACATATACTTCACCTATATATTATTATCAATATCAAAGGTTCCCAATACCATTCTTCATCCAGTAGAATGATTCCTAACCCAAATCAAACATGTTCTTACCCCTAACCATACACTGTTCCCTCAATCCAACTTTACAGAAGAGCAGGGACAGAGTTGGTCTTACAATATAGGAATATAGGGGATCTTCAACCTGCTGAGAACTCAAAGGTCCATGCAGAAATGATCCCTGGAGAAGATGTAGGCAGCTCTGAAGGACCTGAGAGAGCAAAAGTCATCTTCCATGGCAAACAACCTGGTCAGGATGAAGGGTTGTGTCTGAATGAGCCGCACTCTTCTTAATGTAGACAAGATGGACCAAACCAGGCCTGTGTGGAAAGCTGTTCCTGGGTGCCTATGGAGGATATACCATTCTAACTTGTGAAAGTGTCACAGGAAGCAGGGGCAGCCTCCATCTCATAGGACCCTTGGAAGCAATTGTTAGGACAATTTGGTTGCCAAGGCAGTGACCTCATTCAGTTCCTAAAGGAAGTGACCTCACCTCACTTCCTTGGTGATGGAACTCTCTTAACTTAGCAACAAGGAAGCCAGGCACCCAGAGCCAGTTTCAGTCCCAGTCCCAGTGGGCTGACTTGTTTGCATTTACCAAGGACAGAGTCAGTCTTTCTTGGTACCTACTGATGTGAGGATGACCAAATGCCAGGAAAGCTCTGAAGAGGGGACTTTTCTGAGAAAGCAGGTAGTGAGTGGCTCACTGGTGGCTCCTGACAACCTCATTGAGTAGGCCAAGGAGGCCAGATCTGAGAGAGGACGGGCCATTTTGGGGGAACATTGTATGGCCCACCAGTCAGAAGACACTCCGGATAGTCACAGACCTACTTGGGGGAAGGAGGTGCCTTAGTGGGTGTGGGTGTGAGTTTATGGTTTTGTGTCATGTTCTGAGAATAGGTAGGAAAGGCAGTTTGTTTGGTTTGGAGTGGACTGTTTCTATTAAGTCGTTTGACAAGGCGAGTGTTTCTATGTCTGTGTATCCCACTGTATCCCTGGTTGTAGACATTGGAAAAGTGAATGAATCAATGGATGTGTCCTGTCTAGTAGAAAACTTTCCAGCATTCATCCTTTCCAATTTATGAATGGACTGGGGCTTGCCTTATCTATGGGCAACACCTACTATCTTGCTAAGTTCCTGTTTTCTTCCTGAATTCTGGCCACTCTCCAGAATAGGCTCATGGTTTTGTGTCCAAGATATGTACCACCTCCCAGCTCTGTGACATGGCCATGTACTGGATAACTGAAGGGAATGGCAAGCATCTCAGAAAACTCAGATATCAGTGTGACCAGTAAAGTGTCAGTGGAGAAACCCTGCTTTGGGCCTTTTGCTTACCTATTGTTCTGTTGCCCTGACTCTCAGGAAGGTCTTTGCCTCAGGCTACCCCTTTGTGAAGCCTGAAGTAAACAGTTTTCAAATGGAAATGAATGGGCATCACCTGTGGCTTTTTGCTTAATTCCTGTGCAAAGGGATGTGTGTGAATCAGCCTCTTGGCCCTGTGTGAGGCTGTGGCTTAGATTCTCAGCACCTGATGGATTAAAGAAAGATCCCATGTGTGCATCCAAAGCCAAAATGGTAAAAAGAGCAGTCATTGGGGATGAAGTCTCTTGCTTTTCTCTGGAAAGTTCCTGACCTGCATCAAGTGAGAATAGGGATCCTTTGGGTCAAATGAGTTCTTCAAAGCCCTGCAGAGGCTAGCCCATAGGTTCTTGGGTTTTCTCATGTCTCCAATTCACACAAAGAATCTATACCCAAAAGTCAGTAGGCCTCAAATTGGAGAAGCAGAGCAGTATTAATGGCAGGCATATTTGATCACGCCTGGTTCACAGGAAGGGTGTCCAGGCCACCCTGACATTAGGGAAATGAGGGTCAAGGGAGCTTATTCTAGACACTGTCTTGGGCTGCCCCCCTCATGGAAACCTCCAGCCAGAGGTTATGATGAGTGTCTATATGGAAGAAGATGAGGGCCATGGGGCAGTGTTTTGGTTTGAATTTTGGGCATTTGTGAGGCATTTGGAAGGGATGACTGGGTCCACCTGGGCTTGAACTCTGGCGTGATTCCCCTTAGAGACTGAGTTCTGGAACTGAACTCAGAGAAGTATTGCCATGAATTGTGTTGGGATTTTAGGAGGCCACGCATGAGAGTTGCCCTTGGAAACTGAGATCTAGGCCCAGGGTGGCTTTCCACAGAGCACTGGGAATCTCAGCCAGGATATCACATGATTTTATTCTTAAAGACCTGGCAGCCATAATTGAGAGTCACAACACACATGGACCTCACATTGTAGACCCCAAATGGGCCTGGTTTGATGTGACCTTTTGGCCAGTCTTGGGAAGCCTTGCCTCTGAGTGTTTCTCCAGAGCTTTCATTGAAATGAGCTTCCTCACCATTTAGTGGTTCCTGAATGAATAGAAACCCACAGTGCCTCCAAGTTCATCCTGGAAAAATGGCTTGATAAATACCATGACATTTTTGAAATTCCCATGACCAGGTGGCACTGGAGAACCTTTGGATGTCCTGTTGCTGATCATGAGTGTACCAGACAGTGCCTTGATTGACTGGGTTTCATGAAAATGGTGTAGACCAGAGATGCCAGTAAGTTGGAGCCTGCTGATTAGTTGGCCTAGAGCAGTGGTGTGCAGGTGTGTGATAAAACATCTGTGGTGGGGCCATGTGGATCTGCCATTGGCTTCCACATGGCTTGTGACTGAAACGCTGCAGCCAGCAGACCCTTATATGTAAAGGCATCTTGTTATATGGAGAGGTTTCCGGGCAATATTCAGAATCAGGTTGCTATGGTCAAGGGGGCAAGCTCTTTGGTATAGAAGCCTGGTTGGTGCATTCTCCTAGGACCCTGAGTCAGCACACGTGACAGAACTCCCTCCAGCACTGTGTCCCAGTTGAACTCCTTGTATTTCATGAAGCAAATAGGAAACTCCCAGTGAAGCAGCAAGAAACACCAGGAAAGGTGGAGGATGACCAAATGGCCTCACAGTCCACACGGGGAAACACTTAGACCCCAGTGGCCACAGTTGACCTACAAAGAGAGAATTCAGCACTGCTGCCTCATGTTCATTGGAAAATCAGAAACCATGTCCTCCAGGTCACATAGATGCAGAAAAAGCTTTGATGGTCTCACTACAAAGGAAGATAAAGCTCCTGACAACAACATATATTTCAAGGGTCCAACCTCAGAGGCAGTTTCCCAAGAAGTCTTTAGGCCAGCAGAGCTCCATGTTTGTGGAGTGTTTACCCTGTCCCTTACTTATGGAAACTCCTCTACCACCTCCAAGCTTGTGAACTCCTGAGCATTTTCCTTTGTATATATGTATTCTCAGATTTTGTAACTCTTCTCTTCGAATTGTGTCTTACTTGGGGCAAAGGTAATGTCAAGGCATTGTTCTTGATGAGAGTGGGAAGATTTTTGTGTAGCACATCATTGCATACACATTGGATTCATTTTCCTATATTCCATTCAAAATACTGAATCCCTGACACTAACCCATACCCTCCTAGACTCTGATTACCAATCCTGATATGATGGAGGAAAATAACCCAAACAGAATAGCAATACATGCAGTTCAGAGGAGGCATGGTGTATAATTGGACTTTCCTTTGGCATTATAAAGGCTAGGTGTTATAAATCTAGTCCAATTTAAGAGAAGTAGTTCTCCATGTGTTTGTAAAGTTAACAAATATGTGAATTCCTGTCTCCCTTTCTCTGTAGCCTATTCAGCACATGTATTTTTACATGCACAAATAGAATCCTACCTGGTATCCCACGTACATTCTTGTGAGGAGGCTGACATGGCAGATACAAATTGTGAGAAGAGATCACTCCTCCTAAACGCTGTTGGAACTGAAAATTCAACCTATGGGTGAGCTTTCTACTTGAACAAAATGATATATAAATCCATATTCAGTAAATTAAATATTTTTGGATCTGTGGATGATATATATTTCATGATGAATTTTGATTGGCATATATATTTCTACTTTTTAAAGTCTCTGTGTGTTTGTATTGTGTGAATGTATATATATATACATACATTCACTTTCAATCACTTCCTGCTTCAGAACACATGTATTCCTGTATATTTCTGGACTGGTCTTTTCATGATACTTCTTTCCAAACACATTATTTTCGATTTCCATAATCACTTTTCAAGCAAATCTCACACAGCCTTCATGGTAAACCATAAACCTAACATTACCATTAGATATATAACTGGTTGGAATGAATGATTGTGTATCAATATTAGATTTCCTATATATTTTCAGGTATCAGTTCAATCCATTATGTAAATTGGAACCAGTTATATTATTTATTCACAGTATGGTCTATTCATGCATTATCTCTATATTCATAGACACAGGGTACACCTATTGGTGCCCCCAAATACTAATCAATACGTCTTCAAGATATTGCTCCCAGAAATGGTGGAAGAAATACTCATGTCACCTGATCTACATATACATTTTATCACAGTGATAATCTGGACACATAATGCAAAGTTCACACTTATGATTGTACCAAAGTCTAAATGCAAAGTGAGCATGGATTACTAAAAACATCCTTGCCCAGGGGCTTAATGCTCTCAAATGTCAATCCTATTGGTGAATACACAGTTGCTTCGTCCTAAGATTACATATTCAACCTCAACCCTGTTGAAAATATCTAATCCTATCACTCACTTTATACTTTGACAGATTTCCCAATGTCTCTATTGATATCTGCTTTCCTACATAATTTCCCATATTCATTATTGTGACTGACCCTTCACATGTGCTGACATTTACATCTACTCTCTGACACCCTACTGCTAAAGAACTTTAGGTCCAAATGCTATACTCACTCTTCTTCCTAAACCTACTATCTTCCTAATCCTACCTACTATCCCTTTTTGACTGGATGTTCTCTTCCACATTCAATCATCCAAGGTACAAGGTCTTATGCCATTGCATATCAATTTATCTGAGACATCTGTGCAGAATGTAATTCAAAGCTAAGTATACCAGTCAAGGGCCCAATGCCCTTCTGGGCTTCAAAGCTTACTTAGATTTCTGTTTTCATACATATACTTCACCTATATATTATTATCAATATCACAGGTTCCCAATACCATTCTTCATCCAGTAGAATGATTCCTAACCCAAATCAAACATGTTCTTACCCCTAACCATACACTGTTCCCTCAATCCAACTTTACAGAAGAGCAGGGACAGAGTTGGTCTTACAATAGAGGAATGTAGGGGATCTTCCACCTGCTGAGAACTCAAAGGTCCATGCAGAAATGATCCCTGGAGAAGATGTAGGCAGCTCTGAAGGACATGAGAGAGCAAAAGTCATCTTCCATGGCAAACAACCTGGTCAGGATGAAGGGGTGTGTCTGTATGAGCCTCACTCTTTTTAATGTAGACAAGATGGACCAAACCAGGCCTTGTGGAAAGCTGTTCCTGGGTGCCTATGGAGGATATACCATTCTAACTTGTGTTAGAATGTGTGTGAAAGTGTCACAGGAAGCAGGGGCAGCCTCCATCTCATAGGACCCTTGGAAGCAACTGTTAGGACAATTTGGTTGCCAAGGCAGTGACCTCATTCAGTTCCTGAAGGAAGTGACCTCACCTCACTTCTTTTGTGATGGTACTTTCTGAACTTGGCAACCAGGAAGCCAGGCACCCAGAGCCAGTTTCAGTCCCAGTCCCAGTGGGCTGACTTGTTTGCATTTACCAAGGACAGAGTCAGTCTTTCTTGGTACCTACTGATGTGAGGATGACCAAATGCCAGGAAAGCTCTGAAGAGGGGACTTTTCTGAGAAAGCAGGTAGTGAGTGGCTCACTGGTGGCTCCTGACAACCTCATTGAGTAGGCCAAGGAGGCCAGATCTGAGAGAGGACGGGCCATTTTGGGGGAACATTGTATGGCCCACCAGTCAGAAGACACTCCGGATAGTCACAGACCTACTTGGGGGAAGGAGGTGCCTTAGTGGGTGTGGGTGTGAGTTTATGGTTTTGTGTCATGTTCTGAGAATAGGTAGGAAAGGAAGTTTGTTTGGTTTGGAGTGGACTGTTTCTATTAAGTCGTTTGACAAGGCGAATGTTTCTATGTCTGTGTATCCCACTGTATCCCTGGTTGTAGACATTGGAAAAGTGAATGAATCAATGGATGTGTCCTGTCTAGTAGAAAACTTTCCAGCATTCATCCTTTCCAATTTATGAATGGACTGGGGCTTGCCTTATCTATGGGCAACACCTACTATCTTGCTAAGTTCCTGTTTTCTTCCTGAATTCTGGCCACTCTCCAGAATAGGCTCATGGTTTTGTGTCCAAGATATGTACCACCTCCCAGCTCTGTGACATGGCCATGTACTGGATAACTGAAGGGAATGGCAAGCATCTCAGAAAACTCAGATATCAGTGTGACCAGTAAAGTGTCAGTGGAGAAACCCTGCTTTGGGCCTTTTGCTTACCTATTGTTCTGTTGCCCTGACTCTCAGGAAGGTCTTTGCCTCAGGCTACCCCTTTGTGAAGCCTGAAGTAAACAGTTTTCAAATGGAAATGAATGGGCATCACCTGTGGCTTTTTGCTTAATTCCTGTGCAAAGGGATGTGTGTGAATCAGCCTCTTGGCCCTGTGTGAGGCTGTGGCTTAGATTCTCAGCACCTGATGGATTAAAGAAAGATCCCATGTGTGCATCCAAAGCCAAAATGGTAAAAACAGCAGTCATTGGGGATGAAGTCTCTCGCTTTCCTCTGGAAAGTTCCTGACCTGCATCAAGTGAGAATAGGGATCCTTTGGGTCAAATGAGTTCTTCAAAGCCCTGCAGAGGCTAGCCCATATTTTCTTGGGTTTTCTCATGTCTCCAATTCACACAAAGAATCTATACCCGAAAGTCAGTAGGCCTCAAATTGGAGAAGCAGAGCAGTATTAATGGCAGGCGTATTTGATCACGCCTGGTTCACAGGAAGGGTGTCCAGGCCACCCTGACATTAGGGAAATGAGGGTCAAGGGAGCTTATTCTAGACACTGTCTTGGGCTGCCCCCCTCATGGAAACCTCCAGCCAGAGGTTATGATGAGTGTCTATATGGAAGAAGATGAGGGCCATGTGGCAGTGTTTTGGTTTGAATTGTGGTCATTTCTGTGGCGGTTGGAAGGGATGACTTGGTCCACCTGGTCTAAAACTCTGGCATGATTCCCCTTAGAGACTGAGATCTGGAACTGAACTCAGAGAAGTATTGCCATGAATTGTGTTGGGATTTTACGAGGCCACGCATGAGAGTTGCCCTTGGAAACTGAGATCTAGGCCCAGGGTGGCTTTCCACAGAGCACTGGGAATCTCAGCCAGGATTTCACATGATTTTTTTCTTAAAGAACTGGCAGCCATAATTGAGAGTCAAAACACACAGGGAGCTCACATGGTAGACCTCAATGGGCCTGGCTTGATGTGACCTTTTGGCCAGTCTTGGGAAGCCTTGCCTCTGAGTGTTTCTCCAGAGCTTTCATTGAAATGAGCTTCCTCACCATTTAGTGGTTCCTGAATGAATAGAAACCCAGAGTGCCTCCAAGTTCATCCTGGAAAAATGGCTTGATAAATACCATGAAATTTTTGAAATTCCCATGACCAGGTGGCACTGGAGAACCTTTGGATGTCCTGTTGCTGATCATGAGTGTACCAGACAGTGCCTTGATTGACTGGGTTTCATGAAAATGGTGTAGAACAGAGATGCCAGTAAGTTGGAGCCTGCTGATTAGTGGGCCTAGAGCAGTGGTGTGCAGGTGTGTGATAAAACATCTGTCCTGGGGCCATGTGGATCTGCCATTGGCTTCCACATGGCTTGTGACTGAAACGCTGCAGCCAGCAGACCCTTATATGTAAAGGCATCTTGTTATATGGAGAGGTTTCCGGGCAATATTCAGAATCAGGTTGCTATGGTCAAGGGGGCAAGCTCTGTGGGATAGAAGCCTGGTTGGTGCATTCTCCTAGGACCCTGAGTCAGCACACGTGACAGAACTCCCTCCAGCACTGTGTCCCAGTTGAACTCCTTGTATTTCATGAAGCAAATAGGAAACTCCCAGTGAAGCAGCAAGAAACACCAGGAAAAGGGGAGGAAGAACAAATGGCCTCACAGTCCACACGGGGAAACACTTTGACCCCAGTGGCCACAGTTGACCTACAAAGAGAGAATTCAGCACTGCTGCCTCATGTTCATTGGAAAATCAGAAACCATGTCCTCCAGGTCACATAGATGCAGAAAAAGCTTTGATGGTCTCACTACAAAGGAAGATAAAGCTCCTGACAACAACATATATTTCAAGGGTCCAACCTCAGAGGCAGTTTCCCAAGAAGTCTTTAGGCCAGCAGAGCTCCATGTTTGTGGAGTGTTGACCCTGTCCCTTACTTATGGAAACTCCTCTACCACCTCCAAGCTTGTGAACTCCTGAGCATTTTCCATTGTATATATGTATTCACAGATTTTCTAACTCTTCTCTTTGAATTGTGTCTTACTTGGGGCAAAGGTAATGTCAAGGCATTGTTCTTGATGAGAGTGGGAAGATTTTTGTGTAGCACATAATTGCATACACATTGGATTCATTTTCCTATTTTCCATTCAAAATAGTAATCCCTGACACTAACCCATACCCTCCTAGACTCTGATTACCAATCCTGATATGATGGAGGAAAATAACCCAAACAGAATAGCAATACATGCAGTTCAGAGGAGGCATGGTGTATAATTGGACTTTCCTTTGGCATTATAAAGGCTAGGTGTTATAAATCTAGTCCAATTTAAGAGAAGTCGTTCTCCATGTGTTTGTAAAGTTAACAAATATGTGAATTCCTGTCTCCCTTTCTCTGTAGCCTATTCAGCACATGTATTTTTACATGCACATATAGAATCCTACCTGGTATCCCATGTACATTCCTGTGAGGAGGCTGACATGGCAGATACAAATTGTGAGAAGAGATCACTCCTCCTAAACGCTGTTGGAACTGAAAATTCAACCTATGGGTGAGCTTTCTACATGAACAACATGATACATAAATCCATATTCAGTAAATTAAATATTTTTGGATCTGTGGATGATATATATTTCATGATGAATTTTGATTGTCATATATATTTATACTTTTTAAAGTCTCTGTGTGTTTGTATTGTTTGAATGTGTGTGTGTATATATATATATATACACACACACACACACACACACACACACACACACACTCTCTCTCTCCAGATTTTTCAAAGTATGAAATATATGTGTCTTATTATACACTCCCTAAATTCATTCATGTTCAGGTATGTGGATTTATAATTATCTTTTCAAAAGATTATTCTCAGAAATATTCATCCACCTGAAATACACATTTGTTTCCTAGTGAATGGTGCTTAGAAATCCTAATATTTCTACCGTAACTGACCGAGTTTAGCATCAATGCAAGTAGATTCCTATGATCCATGATATGTATTTTGACGTTTCTTTTTTTTCGACACTGGTACATCACTGTTTCTTCAGTTGATGCACAGCATAGGATATATATTTCATCCACAAGTTCACAATTTCCAGGCATTTGGTTCACTTTCAATCACTTCCTGCTTCAGAACACATGTACTCTTGTATATTTCTGGACTGGCCTTTTCATGAGACTTCTTTCCAAACACATTATTTTCGATTTCCATAATCACTTTTCAAGCAAATCTCACACAGCCTTCATGGTAAACCATAACCCTAACATTACCATTAGATATATAACTGGTTGGAATGAATGATTTTGTATCAATATTAGATTTCCTATATATTTTCAGGTATCAGTTCAATCCATTATGTAAATTGGAACCAGTTATATTATTTATTCACAGTATGGTCTATTCATGCATTGTCTCTATATTCATAGACCCAGGGTACACCTATTGGTGCCCCCAAGTACTAATCAATACGTCTTCAAGATATTGCTCCCAGAAATGGTGGAAGAAATACTCATGTCACCTGATCTACATATACATTTTATCACAGTGATATTCTGGACACATAATGCAAAGTTCACACTTATGATTGTACCGAAGTCTAAATGCAAAGTGAGCATGGATTACTAAAAACATCCTTGCCCAGGGGCTTAATGCTCTCAAATGTCAATCCTATTGGTGACTACACAGATGCTTCCTCCTAAGATTACATATTCAACCTCAACCCTGTTGAAAATATCTAATCCTATCACTCACTTTATACTTTGACTGATTTCCCAATGTCTCTATTGATATCTGCTTTCCTACATAATTTCCCATATTCATTATTGTGACTGACCCTTCACATGTGCTGACATTTACATCTACTCTCTAACTGACACCCTACTGCTAAAGAACTTTAGGTCCAAATGTTATACTCACTCTTCTTCCTAAACCTACTCTCTTCCTAATCCTACCTACTATCCCTTTTTGACTGGATGTTCTCTTCCACATTCAATCATCCAAGTTACAAGGTCTTATGCCATTGCATATCAATTTATCTGAGACATCTGTGCAGAAAGTAATTCAAACCTGAGTATCCCAGTCAAGGGCCCAATGCCCTTCTGGGCTTCAAAGCTTTCTTGGATTTCTGTTTTCATACATATACTTCACCTATATATTATTATAAATATCACAGGTTCCCAATACCATTCTTCATCCAGTAGAATGATTCCTAACCCAAATCAAACATGTTCTTACCCCTAACCATACACTGTTCCCTCAATCCAACTTTACAGAAGAGCAGGGACAGAGTTGGTCTTACAATAGAGGAATGTAGGGGATCTTCCGCCTGCTGAGAACTCAAAGGTCCATGCAGAAATGATCCCTGGAGAAGATGTAGGCAGCTCTGAAGGACCTGAGAGAGCAAAAGTCATCTTCCATGGCAAACAACCTGGTCAGGATGAAGGGGTGTGTCTGTATGAGCCTCACTCTTTTTAATGTAGACAAGATGGACCAAACCAGGCCTTGTGGAAAGCTGTTCCTGGGTGCCTATGGAGGATATACCATTCTAACGTGTTAGAATATGTGTGAAAGTGTCACAGGAAGCAGGGGCAGCCTCCATGTCATAGGACCCTTGGAAGCAACTGTTAGGACAATTTGGTTGCCAAGGCAGTGACCTCATTCAGTTCCTGAAGGAAGTGACCTCACCTCACTTCTTTTGTGATGGAACTCTCTGAACTTGGCAACCAGGAAGCCAGGCACCCAGAGCCAGTTTCAGTCCCAGTCCCAGTGGGCTGACTTGTTTGCATTTACCAAGGACAGAGTCAGTCTTTCTTGGTACCTACTGATGTGAGGATGACCAAATGCCAGGAAAGCTCTGAAGAGGGGACTTTTCTGAGAAAGCAGGTATTGAGTGGCTCACTGGTGGCTCCTGACAACCTCATTGAGTAGGCCAAGGAGGCCAGATCTGAGAGAGGACGGGCCATTTGGGGGGAACATTGTATGGCCCACCAGTCAGAAGACACTCCAGATAGTCACAGACCTACTTGGGGGAAGGAGGTGCCTTAGTGGGTGTGGGTGTGAGTTTATGGTTTTGTGTCATGTTCTGAGAATAGGTAGGAAAGGCAGTTTGTTTGGTTTGGAGTGGAGTGTTTCTAGTAAGTCGTTTGACAAGGCGAGTGTTTCTATGTCTGTGTATCCCACTGTATCCCTGGTTGTAGACATTGGAAAAGAGAATGAATCAATGGATGTGTCCTGTCTAGTAGAAAACTTTCCAGCATTCATCCTTTCCAATTTATGAATGGACTGGGGCTTGCCTTATCTATGGGCAACACCTACTTGCTAAGTTCCTGTTTTCTTCCTGAATTCTGGCCACTCTCCAGAATAGGCTCATGGTTTTGTGTCCAAGATATGTACCACCTCCCAGCTCTGTGACATGGCCATGTACTGGATAACTGAAGGGAATGGCAAGCATCTCAGAAAACTCAGATATCAGTGTGACCAGTAAAGTGTCAGTGGAGAAACCCTGCTTTGGGCCTTTTCCTTACCTATTGTTCTGTTGCCCTGACTCTCAGGAAGGTCTTTGCCTCAGGCTACCCCTTTGTGAAGCCTGAAGTAAACAGTTTTCAAATGGAAATGAATGGGCATCACCTGTGGCTTTTTGCTTAATTCCTGTGCAAAGGGATGTGTGTGAATCAGCCTCTTGGCCCTGTGTGAGGCTGTGGCTTAGATTCTCAGCACCTGATGGATTAAAGAAAGATCCCATGTGTGCATCCAAAGCCAAAATGGCAAAAAGAGCAGTCATTGTGGATGAAGTCTCTCGCTTTCCTCTGGAAAGTTCCTGACCTGCATCAAGTGAGAATAGGGA
Source organism: Urocitellus parryii (assembly GCF_045843805.1). Classification (NCBI taxonomy): domain Eukaryota; kingdom Metazoa; phylum Chordata; class Mammalia; order Rodentia; family Sciuridae; genus Urocitellus; species Urocitellus parryii. The sequence goes on from NC_135533.1 coordinate 146,565,880, forward strand.
TCCTTTGGGTCAAATGAGTTCTTCAAAGCCCTGCAGAGGCTAGCCCATAGGTTCTTGGGTTTTCTCATGTCTCCAATTCACACAAAGAATCTATACCCGAAAGTCAGTAGGCCTCAAATTGGAGAAGCAGAGCAGTATTAACGGCAGGCGTATTTGATCACTCCTGGTTCACAGGAAGGGTGTCCAGGCCACCCTGACATTAGGCAAATGAGGGGCAGGGGAGCTTATTCTAGACACTGTCTTGGGCTGCCCCCCTCATGGAAACCTCCAGCCAGAGGTTATGATGAGTGTCTATATGGAAGAAGATGAGGGCCATGTGGCAGTGTTTTGGTTTGAATTTTGGGCATTTGTGAGGCATTTGGAAGGGATGACTGTGTCCACCTGGGCTTGAACTCTGGCGTGATTCCCCTTAGAGACTGAGTTCTGGAACTGAACTCAGAGAAGTATTGCCATGAATTGTGTTGGGATTTTAGGAGGCCACGCATGAGAGTTGCCCTTGGAAACTGAGATCTAGGCCCAGGGTGGCTTTCCACAGAGCACTGGGAATCTCAGCCAGGATATCACATGATTTTATTCTTAAAGACCTGGCAGCCATAATTGAGAGTCAAAACACACATGGACCTCACATTGTAGACCCCAAATGGGCCTGGTTTGATGTGACCTTTTGGCCAGTCTTGGGAAGCCTTGCCTCTGAGTGTTTCACCAGAGCTTTCATTGAAATGAGCTTCCTCACTATTTAGTGGTTCCTGAATGAATAGAAACCCACAGTGCCTCCAAGTTCATCCTGGAAAAATGGCTTGATAAATACCATGAAATTTTTGAAATTCCCATGACCAGGTGGCACTGGAGAACCTTTGGATGTCCTGTTGCTGATCATGAGTGTACCAGACAGTGCCTTGATTGACTGGGTTTCATGAAAATGGTGTAGAACAGAGATGCCAATAAGTTGGAGCCTGCTGATTAGTGGGGCTAGAGCAGTGGTGTGCAGGTGTGTGATAAAACATCTGTGGTGGGGCCATGTGGATCTGCCATTGGCTTCCACATGGCTTGTGACTGACACGGTGCAGCCAGCAGACCCTTATATGTAAAGGCATCTTGTTATATGGAGAGGTTTCCGGGCAATATTCAGAATCAGGTTGCTGTGGTCAAGGGGGCAAGCTCTGTGGGATAGAAGCCTGGTTGGTGCATTCTCCTAGGACCCTGAGTCAGCACACGTGACAGAACTCCCTCCAGCACTGTGTCCCAGTTGAACTCCTTGTATTTCATGAAGCAAATAGGAAACTCCCAGTGAAGCTGCAAGAAACACCAGGAAAAGGGGAGGATGACCAAATGGCCTCACAGTCCACACGGGGAAACACTTAGACCCCAGTGGCCACAGTTTACCTACAAAGAGAGAATTCAGCACTGCTGCCTCATATTTGTTGGGAAATCAGAAACCATGTCCTCCAGGTCACATAGATGCAGAAAAAGCTTTGATGGTCTCACTACAAAGGAAGATAAAGCTCCTGACAACAACATATATTTCAAGGGTCCAACCTCAGAGGCAGTTTCCCAAGAAGTCTTTAGGCCAGCAGAGCTCCATGTTTGTGGAGTGTTTATCCTGTCCCTTACTTATGGAAACTCCTCTACCACCTCCAAGCTTGTGAACTCCTGAGCATTGTCCATTGTATATATGTATTCACAGATGTTCTAACTCTTCTCTTCGAATTGTGTCTTACTTGGGGCAAAGGTAATGTCAAGGCATTGTTCTTGATGAGAGTGGGAAGATTTTTGTGTAGCACATCATTGCATACACATGGGATTCATTTTCCTATTTTCCATTCAAAATACTGAATCCCTGACACTAACCCATACCCTCCTAGACTCTGATTACCAATCCTGATATGATGGAGGAAAATAACCCAAACAGAATAGCAATACATGCAGTTCAGAGGAGGCATGGTGTATAATTGGACTTTCCTTTGGCATTATAAAGGCTAGGTGTTATAAATCTAGTCCAATTTAAGAGAAGTCGTTCTCCATGTGTTTGTAAAGTTAACAAATATGTGAATTCCTGTCTCCCTTTCTCTGTAGCCTATTCAGCACATGTATTTTTACATGCACATATAGAATCCTACCTGGTATCCCACGTACATTCTTGTGAGGAGGCTGACATGGCAGATACAAATTGTGAGAAGAGATCACTCCTCCTAAACGGTGTTGGAACTGAAAATTCAACCTATGGGTGAGCTTTCTACATGAACAACATGATATATAAATCCATATTCAGTAAATTAAATATTTTTGGATCTGTGGATGATATATATTTCATGATGAATTTTGATTGGCATATATATTTCTACTTTTTAAAGTCTCTGTGTGTTTGTATTTTTGAATGTGTGTGTATATATATATATATATATATATATACATATATATATATATATATATATATATATATACACACACACACACACACACACACACTCTCTCCAGATTTTTCATAGTATGAAATATATGTGTCTTATTATACACTCCCTAAATTCATTCATGTTCAGGTATGTGGATTTATAATTATCTTTTCAAAAGATTATTCTCAGAAATATTCATCCACCTGAAATACACATTTGTTTCCTAGTGAATGGTGCTTAGAAATCCTAATATTTCTACCGTAACTGACCGAGTTTAGCATCAATGCAAGTAGATTCCTATGATACATGATATGTATTTTGACGTTTATTTTTCTTCGACACTGGTACATCACTGTTTCTTCAGTTGATGCACAGCATAGGATATATATTTCATCCACAAGTTCACAATTTCCAGGCATTTGGTTCCCTTTCAATCACTTCCTGCTTCAGAACACATGTACTCTTGTATATTTCTGGAATGGCCTTTTCATGAGACTTCTTTCCAAACACATTATTTTCGATTTCCATAATCACTTTTCAAGCAAATCTCACACAGCCTTCATGGTAAACCATAACCCTAACATTACCATTAGATATATAACTGGTTGGAATGAATGATTTTGTATCAATATTAGATTTCCTATATATTTTCAGGTATCAGTTCAATCCATTATGTAAATTGGAACCAGTTATATTATTTATTCACAGTATGGTCTATTCATGCATTGTCTCTATATTCATAGACCCAGGGTACACCTATTGGTGCCCCCAAATACTAATCAATACGTCTTCAAGATATTGCTCCCAGAAATGGTGGAAGAAATACTCATGTCACCTGATCTACATATACATTTTATCACAGTAATATTCTGGACACATAATGCAAAGTTCACAGTTATGATTGTACCAAAGTGTAAATGGAAAGTGAGCATGGATTACTAAAAACATCCTTGCCCAGGGGATTAATGCTCTCAAATGTCAATCCTATTGGTGACTACACAGTTGCTTCCTCCTAAGATTACATATTCAACCTCAACCCTGTTGAAAATATCTAATCCTATCACTCACTTTATACTTTGACTGATTTCCCAATGTCTCTATTGATATCTGCTTTCCTACATAATTTCCCATATTCATTATTGTGACTGACCCTTCACATGTGCTGACATTTACATCTACTCTCTAACTGACACCCTACTGCTAAGAACTTTAGGTCCAAATGTTATACTCACTCTTCTTCCTAAACCTACTATCTTCCTAATCCTACCTACTATCCCTTTTTGACTGGATGTTCTCTTCCGCATTCAATCATCCAAGGTACAAGGTCTTATGCCATTGCATATCAATTTATCTGAGACATCTGTGCAGAATGTAATTCAAAGCTAAGTATCCCAGTCAAGGGCCCAATGCCCTTCTGGGCTTCAAAGCTTACTTAGATTTCTGTTTTCATACATATACTTCACCTATATATTATTATCAATATCACAGGTTCCCAATACCATTCTTCATCCAGTAGAATGATTCCTAACCCAAATCAAACATGTTCTTACCCCTAACCATACACTGTTCCCTCAATCCAACTTTACAGAAGAGCAGGGACAGAGTTGGTCTTACAATAGAGGAATTTAGGGGATCTTCCACCTGCTGAGAACTCAAAGGTCCATGCAGAAATGATCCCTGGAGAAGATGTAGGCAGCTCTGAAGGACATGAGAGAGCAAAAGTCATCTTCCATGGCAAACAACCTGGTCAGGATGAAGGGGTGTGTCTGTATGAGCCTCACTCTTTTTAATGTAGACAAGATGGACCAAACCATGCCTTGTGGAAAGCTGTTCCTGGGTGCCTATGGAGGATATACCATTCTAACTTGTGAAAGTGTCACAGGAAGCAGGGGCAGCCTCCATCTCATAGGACCCTTGGAAGCAACTGTTAGGACAATTTGGTTGCCAAGGCAGTGACCTCATTCAGTTCCTGAAGGAAGTGACCTCACCTCACTTCTTTTGTGATGGAACTCTCTGAACTTGGCAACCAGGAAGCCAGGCACCCAGAGCCAGTTTCAGTCCCAGTCCCAGTGGGCTGACTTGTTTGCATTTACCAAGGACAGAGTCAGTCTTTCTTGGTACCTACTGATGTGAGGATGACCAAATGCCAGGAAAGCTCTGAAGAGGGGACTTTTCTGAGAAAGCAGGTAGTGAGTGGCTCACTGGTGGCTCCTGACAACCTCATTGAGTAGGCCAAGGAGGCCAGATCTGAGAGAGGACGGGCCATTTTGGGGGAACATTGTATGGCCCACCAGTCAGAAGACACTCCAGATAGTCACAGACCTACTTGGGGGAAGGAGGTGCCTTAGTGGGTGTGGGTGTGAGTTTATGGTTTTGTGTCATGTTCTGAGAATAGGTAGGAAAGGCAGTTTGTTTGGTTTGGAGTGGACTGTTTCTAGTAAGTCGTTTGACAAGGCAAGTGTTTCTATGTCTGTGTATCCCACTGTATCCCTGGTTGTAGACATTGGAAAAGAGAATGAATCAATGGATGTGTCCTGTCTAGTAGAAAACTTTCCAGCATTCATCCTTTCCAATTTATGAATGGACTGGGGCTTGCCTTATCTATGGGCAACACCTACTATCTTGCTAAGTTCCTGTTTTCTTCCTGAATTCTGGCCACTCTCCAGAATAGGCTCATGGTTTTGTGTCCAAGATATGTACCACCTCCCAGCTCTGTGACATGGCCATGTACTGGATAACTGAAGGGAATGGCAAGCATCTCAGAAAACTCAGATATCAGTGTGACCAGTAAAGTGTCAGTGGAGAAACCCTGCTTTGGGCCTTTTGCTTACCTATTGTTCTGTTGCCCTGACTCTCAGGAAGGTCTTTGCCTCAGGCTACCCCTTTGTGAAGCCTGAAGTAAACAGTTTTCAAATGGAAATGAATGGGCATCACCTGTGGCTTTTTGCTTAATTCCTGTGCAAAGGGATGTGTGTGAATCAGCCTCTTGGCCCTGTGTGAGGCTGTGGCTTAGATTCTCAGCACCTGATGGATTAAAGAAAGATCCCATGTGTGCATCCAAAGCCAAAATGGCAAAAAGAGCAGTCATTGTGGATGAAGTCTCTCGCTTTCCTCTGGAAAGTTCCTGACCTGCATCAAGTGAGAATAGGGATCCTTTGGGTCAAATGAGTTCTTCAAAGCCCTGCAGAGGCTAGCCCATAGGTTCTTGGGTTTTCTCATGTCTCCAATTCACACAAAGAATCTATACCCGAAAGTCAGTAGGCCTCAAATTGGAGAAGCAGAGCAGTATTAACGGCAGGCGTATTTGATCACTCCTGGTTCACAGGAAGGGTGTCCAGGCCACCCTGACATTAGGCAAATGAGGGGCAGGGGAGCTTATTCTAGACACTGTCTTGGGCTGCCCCCCTCATGGAAACCTCCAGCCAGAGGTTATGATGAGTGTCTATATGGAAGAAGATGAGGGCCACGTGGCAGTGTTTTGGTTTGAATTTTGGGCATTTGTGAGGCATTTGGAAGGGATGACTGTGTCCACCTGGGCTTGAACTCTGGCGTGATTGCCCTTAGAGACTGAGATATGGAACTGAACTCAGAGAAGTATTGCCATGAATTGTGTTGGGATTTTAGGAGGCCACGCATGAGAGTTGCCCTTGGAAACTGAGATCTAGGCCCAGGGTGGCTTTCCACAGAGCACTGGGAATCTCAGCCAGGATATCACATGATTTTATTCTTAAAGACCTGGCAGCCATAATTGAGAGTCAAAACACACATGGACCTCACATTGTAGACCCCAAATGGGCCTGGTTTGATGTGACCTTTTGGCCAGTCTTGGGAAGCCTTGCCTCTGAGTGTTTCTCCAGAGCTTTCATTGAAATGAGCTTCCTCACCATTTAGTGGTTCCTGAATGAATAGAAACCCACAGTGCCTCCAAGTTCATCCTGGAAAAATGGCTTGATAAATACCATGAAATTTTTGAAATTCCCATGACCAGGTGGCACTGGAGAACCTTTGGATGTCCTGTTGCTGATCATGAGTGTACCAGACAGTGCCTTGATTGACTGGGTTTCATGAAAATGGTGTAGAACAGAGATGCCAGTAAGTTGGAGCCTGCTGATTAGTGGGCCTAGAGCAGTGGTGTGCAGGTGTGTGATAAAACATCTGTCCTGGGGCCATGTGGATCTGCCATTGGCTTCCACATGGCTTGTGACTGACACGGTGCAGCCAGCAGACCCTTATATGTAAAGGCATCTTGTTATATGGAGAGGTTTCCGGGCAATATTCAGAATCAGGTTGCTGTGGTCAAGGGGGCAAGCTCTGTGGGATAGAAGCCTGGTTGGTGCATTCTCCTAGGACCCTGAGTCAGCACACGTGACAGAACTCCCTCCAGCACTGTGTCCCAGTTGAACTCCTTGTATTTCATGAAGCAAATAGGAAACTCCCAGTGAAGCTGCAAGAAACACCAGGAAAAGGGGAGGATGACCAAATGGCCTCACAGTCCACACGGGGAAACACTTAGACCCCAGTGGCCACAGTTTACCTACAAAGAGAGAATTCAGCACTGCTGCCTCATATTTGTTGGGAAATCAGAAACCATGTCCTCCAGGTCACATAGATGCAGAAAAAGCTTTGATGGTCTCACTACAAAGGAAGATAAAGCTCCTGACAACAACATATATTTCAAGGGTCCAACCTCAGAGGCAGTTTCCCAAGAAGTCTTTAGGCCAGCAGAGCTCCATGTTTGTGGAGTGTTTACGCTGTCCCTTACTTATGGAAACTCCTCTACCACCTCCAAGCTTGTGAACTCCTGAGCATTGTCCATTGTATATATGTATTCACAGATTTTCTAACTCTTCTCTTCGAATTGTGTCTTACTTGGGGCAAAGGTAATGTCAAGGCATTGTTCTTGATGAGAGTGGGAAGATTTTTGTGTAGCACATCATTGCATACACATTGGATTCATTTTCCTATTTTCCATTCAAAATACTGAATCCCTGACACTAACCCATACCCTCCTAGACTCTGATTACCAATCCTGATATGATGGAGGAAAATAACCCAAACAGAATAGCAATACATGCAGTTCAGAGGAGGCATGGTGTATAATTGGACTTTCCTTTGGCATTATAAAGGCTAGGTGTTATAAATCTAGTCCAGTTTAAGAGAAGTAGTTCTCCATGTGTTTGTAAAGTTAACAAATATGTGAATTCCTGTCTCCCTTTCTCTGTAGCCTATTCAGCACATGTATTTTTACATGCACATATAGAATCCTACCTGGTATCCCACGTACATTCTTGTGAGGAGGCTGACATGGCAGATACAAATTGTGAGAAGAGATCACTCCTCCTAAACGCTGTTGGAACTGAAAATTCAACCTATGGGTGAGCTTTCTACATGAACAACATGATATATAAATCCATATTCAGTAAATTAAATATTTTTGGATCTGTGGATGATATATATTTCATGATGAATTTTGATTGGCATATATATTTCTACTTTTTAAAGTCTCTGTGTGTTTGTATTGTTTGAATGTGTGTGTATATGTGTATATATATATATATATATATATATATATATATACACACACACACACACACACACACACACACACACACTCTCTCTCTCTCTCTCCAGATTTTTCAAAGTATGAAATATATGTGTCTTATTATACACTCCCTAAATTCATTCATGTTCAGGTATGTGGATTTATAATTATCTTTTCAAAAGATTATTCTCAGAAATATTCATCCACCTGAAATACACATTTGTTTCCTAGTGAATGGTGCTTAGAAATCCTAATATTTCTACAGTAACTGACCGAGTTTAGCATCAATGCAAGTAGATTCCTATGATACCTGATATGTATTTTGACGTTTCTTTTTTTTTTCGACACTGGTACATCACTGTTTCTTCAGTTGATGCACAGCATAGGATATATATTTCATCCACAAGTTCACAATTTCCAGGCATTTGGTTCACTTTCAATCACTTCCTGCTTCAGAACACATGTACCCTTGTATATTTCTGGACTGGCCTTTTCATGAGACTTCTTTCCAAACACATTATTTTCGATTTCCATAATCACTTTTCAAGCAAATCTCACACAGCCTTCATGGTAAACCATAACCCTAACATTACCATTAGATATATAACTGGTTGGAATGAATGATTTTGTATCAATATTAGATTTCCTATATATTTTCAGGTATCAGTTCAATCCATTATGTAAATTGGAACCAGTTATATTATTTATTCACAGTATGGTCTATTCATGCATTGTCTCTATATTCATAGACCCAGGGTACACCTATTGGTGCCCCCAAATACTAATCAATACGTCTTCAAGATATTGCTCCCAGAAATGGTGGAAGAAATACTCATGTCACCTGATCTACATATACATTTTATCACAGTGATATTCTGGACACATAATGCAAAGTTCACACTTATGATTGTACCAAAGTCTAAATGCAAAGTGAGCATGGATTACTAAAAACATCCTTGCCCAGGGGCTTAATGCTCTCAAATGTCAATTCTATTGGTGACTACACAGTGGCTTCGTCCTAAGATTACATATTCAACCTCAACCCTGTTGAAAATATCTAATCCTATCATTCACTTTATACTTTGACTGATTTCCCAATGTCTCTATTGATATCTGCTTTCCTACATAATTTCCCATATTCATTATTGTGACTGACCCTTCACATGTGCTGACATTTACATCTACTCTCTGACACCCTACTGCTAAAGAACTTTAGGTCCAAATGTTATACTCACTCTTCTTCCTAAACCTACTATCTTCCTAATCCTACCTACTATCCCTTTTTGACTGGATGTTCTCTTCCACATTCAATCATCCAAGGTACAAGGTCTTATGCCATTGCATATCAATTTATCTGAGACATCTGTGCAGAATGTAATTCAAAGCTAAGTATCCCAGTCAAGGGCCCAATGCCCTTCTGGGCTTCAAAGCTTACTTAGATTTCTGTTTTCATACATATACTTCACCTATATATTTTTATCAATATCAAAGGTTCCCAATACCATTCTTCATTCAGTAGAATGATTCCTAACCCAAATCAAACATGTTCTTACCCCTAACTATACACTGTTCCCACAATCCAACTTTACAGAAGAGCAGGGACAGAGTTGGTCTTACAATAGAGGAATGTAGGGGATCTTCCACCTGCTGAGAACTCAAAGGTCCATGCAGAAATGATCCCTGGAGAAGATGTAGGCAGCTCTGAAGGACATGAGAGAGCAAAAGTCATCTTCCATGGCAAACAACCTGGTCAAGATGAAGGGGTGTGTCTGTATGAGCCTCACTCTTTTTAATGTAGACAAGATGGACCAAACCAGGCCTTGTGGAAAGCTGTTCCTGGGTGCCTATGGAGGATATACCATTCTAACGTGTTAGAATATGTGTGAAAGTGTCACAAGAAGCAGGGGCAGCCTCCATGTCATAGGACCCTTGGAAGCAACTGTTAGGACAATTTGGTTGCCAAGGCAGTGACCTCATTCAGTTCCTGAAGGAAGTGACCTCACCTCACTTCTTTTGTGATGGAACTCTCTGAACTTGGCAACCAGGAAGCCAGGCACCCAGAGCCAGTTTCAGTCCCAGTCCCAGTGGGCTGACTTGTTTGCATTTACCAAGGACAGAGTCAGTCTTTCTTGGTACCTACTGATGTGAGGATGACCAAATGCCAGGAAAGCTCTGAAGAGGGGACTTTTCTGAGAAAGCAGGTAGTGAGTGGCTCACTGGTGGCTCCTGACAACCTCATTGAGTAGGCCAAGGAGGCCAGATCTGAGAGAGGACGAGCCATTTTGGGGGAACATTGTATGGCCCACCAGTCAGAAGACACTCCGGATAGTCACAGACCTACTTGGGGGAAGGAGGTGCCTTAGTGGGTGTGGGTGTGAGTTTATGGTTTTGTGTCATGTTCTGAGAATAGGTAGGAAAGGCAGTTTGTTTGGTTTGGAGTGGACTGTTTCTAGTAAGTCGTTTGACAAGGCGAGTGTTTCTATGTCTGTGTATCCCACTGTATCCCTGGTTGTAGACATTGGAAAAGAGAATGAATCAATGGATGTGTCCTGTCTAGTAGAAAACTTTCCAGCATTCATCCTTTCCAATTTATGAATGGACTGGGGCTTGCCTTATCTATGGGCAACACCTACTATCTTGCTAAGTTCCTGTTTTCTTCCTGAATTCTGGCCACTCTCCACAATAGGCTCATGGTTTTGTGTCCAAGATATGTACCACCTCCCAGCTCTGTGACATGGCCATGTACTGGATAACTGAAGGGAATGGCAAGCATCTCAGAAAACTCAGATATCAGTGTGACCAGTAAAGTGTCAGTGGAGAAACCCTGCTTTGGGCCTTTTGCTTACCTATTGTTCTGTTGCCCTGACTCTCAGGAAGGTCTTTGCCTCAGGCTACCCCTTTGTGAAGCCTGAAGTAAACAGTTTTCAAATGGAAATGAATGGGCATCACCTGTGGCTTTTTGCTTAATTCCTGTGCAAAGGGATGTGTGTGAATCAGCCTCTTGGCCCTGTGTGAGGCTGTGGCTTAGATTCTCAGCACCTGATGGATTAAAGAAAGATCCCATGTGTGCATCCAAAGCCAAAATGGCAAAAAGAGCAGTCATTGTGGATGAAGTCTCTCGCTTTCCTCTGGAAAGTTCCTGACCTGCATCAAGTGAGAATAGGGATCCTTTGGGTCAAATGAGTTCTTCAAAGCCCTGCAGAGGCTAGCCCATAGGTTCTTGGGTTTTCTCATGTCTCCAATTCACACAAAGAATCTATACCCGAAAGTCAGTAGGCCTCAAATTGGAGAAGCAGAGCAGTATTAATGGCAGGCGTATTTGATCACTCCTGGTTCACAGGAAGGGTGTCCAGGCCACCCTGACATTAGGCAAATGAGGGGCAGGGGAGCTTATTCTAGACACTGTCTTGGGCTGCCCCCCTCATGGAAACCTCCAGCCAGAGGTTATGATGAGTGTCTATATGGAAGAAGATGAGGGCCATGTGGCAGTGTTTTGGTTTGAATTTTGGGCATTTGTGAGGCATTTGGAAGGGATGACTGTGTCCACCTGGGCTTGAACTCTGGCGTGATTCCCCTTAGAGACTGAGTTCTGGAACTGAACTCAGAGAAGTATTGCCATGAATTGTGTTGGGATTTTAGGAGGCCACGCATGAGAGTTGCCCTTGGAAACTGAGATCTAGGCCCAGGGTGGCTTTCCACAGAGCACTGGGAATCTCAGCCAGGATATCACATGATTTTATTCTTAAAGACCTGGCAGCCATAATTGAGAGTCAAAACACACATGGACCTCACATTGTAGACCTCAAATGGCCCTGGTTTGATGTGACCTTTTGGCCAGTCTTGGGAAGCCTTGCCTCTGAGTGTTTCTCCAGAGCTTTCATTGAAATGAGCTTCCTCACCATTTAGTGGTTCCTGAATGAATAGAAACCCACAGTGCCTCCAAGTTCATCCTGGAAAAATGGCTTGATAAATACCATGAAATTTTTGAAATTCCCATGACCAGGTGGCACTGGAGAACCTTTGGATGTCCTGTTGCTGATCATGAGTGTACCAGACAGTGCCTTGATTGACTGGGTTTCATGAAAATGGTGTGGAACAGAGATGCCAATAAGTTGGAGCCTGCTGATTAGTGGGCCTAGAGCAGTGGTGTGCAGGTGTGTGATAAAACATCTGTGGTGGGGCCATGTGGATGTGCCATTGGCTTCCACATGGCTTGTGACTGACATGGTGCAGCCAGCAGACCCTTATATGTAAAGGCATCTTGTTATATGGAGAGGTTTCCGGGCAATATTCAGAATCAGGTTGCTGTGGTCAAGGGGGCAAGCTCTGTGGTATAGAAGCCTGGTTGGTGCATTCTCCTAGGACCCTGAGTCAGCACACGTGACAGAACTCCCTCCAGCACTGTGTCCCAGTTGAACTCCTTGTATTTCATGAAGCAAATAGGAAACTCCCAGTGAAGCTGCAAGAAACACCAGAAAAAGTGGAGGATGACCAAATGGCCTCACAGTCCACACGGGGAAACACTTAGACCCCAGTGGCCACAGTTTACCTACAAAGAGAGAATTCAGCACTGCTGCCTCATATTTGTTGGGAAATCAGAAACCATGTCCTCCAGGTCACATAGATGCAGAAAAAGCTTTGATGGTCTCACTACAAAGGAAGATATAGCTCCTGACAACAACATATATTTCAAGGGTCCAACCTCAGAGGCAGTTTCCCAAGAAGTCTTTAGGCCAGCAGAGCTCCATGTTTGTGGAGTGTTTACGCTGTCCCTTACTTATGGAAACTCCTCTACCACCTCCAAGCTTGTGAACTCCTGAGCATTGTCCATTGTATATATGTATTCACAGATTTTCTAACTCTTCTCTTCGAATTGTGTCTTACTTGGGGCAAAGGTAATGTCAAGGCATTGTTCTTGATGAGAGTGGGAAGATTTTTGTGTAGCACATAATTGCATACACATTGGATTCATTTTCCTATTTTCCATTCAAAATACTGAATCCCTGACACTAACCCATACCGTCCTAGACTCTGATTACCAATCCTGATATGATGGAGGAAAATAACCCAAACAGAATAGCAATACATGCAGTTCAGAGGAGGCATGGTGTATAATTGGACTTTCCTATGGCATTATAAAGGCTAGGTGTTATAAATCTAGTCCAGTTTAAGAGAAGTAGTTCTCCATGTGTTTGTAAAGTTAACAAATATGTGAATTCCTGTCTCCCTTTCTCTGTAGCCTATTCAGCACATGTATTTTTACATGCACATATAGAATCCTACCTGGTATCCCACGTACATTCTTGTGAGGAGGCTGACATGGCAGATACAAATTGTGAGAAGAGATCACTCCTCCTAAACGGTGTTGGAACTGAAAATTCAACCTATGGGTGAGCTTTCTACATGAACAACATGATATATAAATCCATATTCAGTAAATTAAATATTTTTGGATCTGTGGATGATATATATTTCATGATGAATTTTGATTGGCATATATATTTCTACTTTTTAAAGTCTCTGTGTGTTTGTATTGTTTGAATGTGTGTGTATATGTATATATATATATATATATATATATATATATATATATATATACACACACACACACACACACACACACACACTCTCTCTCTCTCTCTCCAGATTTTTCAAAGTATGAAATATATGTGTCTTATTATACACTCCCTAAATTCATTCATGTTCAGGTATGTGGATTTATAATTATCTTTTCAAAAGATTATTCTCAGAAATATTCATCCACCTGAAATACACATTTGTTTCCTAGTGAATGGTGCTTAGAAATCCTAATATTTCTACAGTAACTGACCGAGTTTAGCATCAATGCAAGTAGATTCCTATGATTCCTGATATGTATTTTGACGTTTCTTTTTTTTTTTCGACACTGGTACATCACTGTTTCTTCAGTTGATGCACAGCATAGGATATATATTTCATCCACAAGTTCACAATTTCCAGGCATTTGGTTCACTTTCAATCACTTCCTGCTTCAGAACACATGTACTCTTGTATATTTCTGGACTGGCCTTTTCATGAGACTTCTTTCCAAACACATTATTTTCGATTTCCATAATCACTTTTCAAGCAAATCTCACACAGCCTTCATGGTAAACCATAACCCTAACATTACCATTAGATATATAACTGGTTGGAATGAATGATTTTGTATCAATATTAGATTTCCTATATATTTTCAGGTATCAGTTCAATCCATTATGTAAATTGGAACCAGTTATATTATTTATTCACAGTATGGTCTATTCATGCATTGTCTCTATATTCATAGACCCAGGGTACACCTATTGGTGCCCCCAAATACTAATCAATACGTCTTCAAGATATTGCTCCCAGAAATGGTGGAAGAAATACTCATGTCACCTGATCTACATATACATTTTATCACAGTGATATTCTGGACACATAATGCAAAGTTCACACTTATGATTGTACCAAAGTCTAAATGCAAAGTGAGCATGGATTACTAAAAACATCCTTGCCCAGGGGCTTAATGCTCTCAAATGTCAATCCTATTGGTGACTACACAGTGGCTTCGTCCTAAGATTACATATTCAACCTCAACACTGTTGAAAATATCTAATCCTATCACTCACTTTATACTTTGACTGATTTCCCAATGTCTCTATTGATATCTGCTTTCCTACATAATTTCCCATATTCATTATTGTGACTGACCCTTCACATGTGCTGACATTTACATCTACTCTCTGACACCCTACTGCTAAAGAACTTTAGGTCCAAATGTTATACTCACTCTTCTTCCTAAACCTACTATCTTCCTAATCCTACCTACTATCCCTTTTTGACTGGATGTTCTCTTCCACATTCAATCATCCAAGGTACAAGGTCTTATGCCATTGCATATCAATTTATCTGAGACATCTGTGCAGAATGTAATTCAAAGCTAAGTATCCCAGTCAAGGGCCCAATGCCCTTCTGGGCTTCAAAGCTTACTTAGATTTCTGTTTTCATACATATACTTCACCTATATATTATTATCAATATCAAAGGTTCCCAATACCATTCTTCATTCAGTAGAATGATTCCTAACCCAAATCAAACATGTTCTTACCCCTAACCATACACTGTTCCCACAATCCAACTTTACAGAAGAGCAGGGACAGAGTTGGTCTTACAATAGAGGAATGTAGGGGATCTTCCACCTGCTGAGAACTCAAAGGTCCATGCAGAAATGATCCCTGGAGAAGATGTAGGCAGCTCTGAAGGACATGAGAGAGCAAAAGTCATCTTCCATGGCAAACAACCTGGTCAAGATGAAGGGGTGTGTCTGTATGAGCCTCACTCTTTTTAATGTAGACAAGATGGACCAAACCAGGCCTTGTGGAAAGCTGTTCCTGGGTGCCTATGGAGGATATATCATTCTAACGTGTTAGAATATGTGTGAAAGTGTCACAGGAAGCAGGGGCAGCCTCCATGTCATAGGACCCTTGGAAGCAACTGTTAGGACAATTTGGTTGCCAAGGCAGTGACCTCATTCAGTTCCTGAAGGAAGTGACCTCACCTCACTTCTTTTGTGATGGAACTCTCTGAACTTGGCAACCAGGAAGCCAGGCACCCAGAGCCAGTTTCAGTCCCAGTCCCAGTGGGCTGACTTGTTTGCATTTACCAAGGACAGAGTCAGTCTTTCTTGGTACCTACTGATGTGAGGATGACCAAATGCCAGGAAAGCTCTGAAGAGGGGACTTTTCTGAGAAAGCAGGTAGTGTGTGGCTCACTGGTGGCTCCTGACAACCTCATTGAGTAGGCCAAGGAGGCCAGATCTGAGAGAGGACGAGCCATTTTGGGGGAACATTGTATGGCCCACCAGTCAGAAGACACTCCGGATAGTCACAGACCTACTTGGGGGAAGGAGGTGCCTTAGTGGGTGTGGGTGTGAGTTTATGGTTTTGTGTCATGTTCTGAGAATAGGTAGGAAAGGCAGTTTGTTTGGTTTGGAGTGGACTGTTTCTAGTAAGTCGTTTGACAAGGCGAGTGTTTCTATGTCTGTGTATCCCACTGTATCCCTGGTTGTAGACATTGGAAAAGAGAATGAATCAATGGATGTGTCCTGTCTAGTAGAAAACTTTCCAGCATTCATCCTTTCCAATTTATGAATGGACTGGGGCTTGCCTTATCTATGGGCAACACCTACTATCTTGCTAAGTTCCTGTTTTCTTCCTGAATTCTGGCCACTCTCCAGAATAGGCTCATGGTTTTGTGTCCAAGATATGTACCACCTCCCAGCTCTGTGACATGGCCATGTACTGGATAACTGAAGGGAATGGCAAGCATCTCAGAAAACTCAGATATCAGTGTGACCAGTAAAGTGTCAGTGGAGAAACCCTGCTTTGGGCCTTTTGCTTACCTATTGTTCTGTTGCCCTGACTGTCAGGAAGGTCTTTGCCTCAGGCTACCCCTTTGTGAAGCCTGAAGTAAACAGTTTTCAAATGGAAATGAATGGGCATCACCTGTGGCTTTTTGCTTAATTCCTGTGCAAAGGGATGTGTGTGAATCAGCCTCTTGGCCCTGTGTGAGGCTGTGGCTTAGATTCTCAGCACCTGATGGATTAAAGAAAGATCCCATGTGTGCATCCAAAGCCAAAATGGCAAAAAGAGCAGTCATTGTGGATGAAGTCTCTCGCTTTCCTCTGGAAAGTTCCTGACCTGCATCAAGTGAGAATAGGGATCCTTTGGGTCAAATGAGTTCTTCAAAGCCCTGCAGAGGCTAGCCCATAGGTTCTTGGGTTTTCTCATGTCTCCAATTCACACAAAGAATCTATACCCGAAAGTCAGTAGGCCTCAAATTGGAGAAGCAGAGCAGTATTAATGGCAGGCGTATTTGATCACTCCTGGTTCACAGGAAGGGTGTCCAGGCCACCCTGACATTAGGCAAATGAGGGGCAGGGGAGCTTATTCTAGACACTGTCTTGGGCTGCCCCCATCATGGAAACCTCCAGCCAGAGGTTATGATGAGTGTCTATATGGAAGAAGATGAGGGCCATGTGGCAGTGTTTTGGTTTGAATTTTGGGCATTTGTGAGGCATTTGGAAGGGATGACTGGGTCCACCTGGGCTTGAACTCTAGCGTGATTCCCCTTAGAGACTGAGATCTGGAACTGAACTCAGAGAAGTATTTCCATGAATTGTTTTGGGATTTTAGGGGGCCACGCATGAGAGTTGCCCTTGGAAACTGAGATCTAGGCCCAGGGTGGCTTTCCACAGAGCACTGGGAATCTCAGCCAGGATTTCACATGATTTTATTCTTAAAGACCTGGCAGCCATAATTGAGAGTGAAAACACACAGGGACCTCACATTGTAGACCTCAATGGGCCTGGCTTGATGTGACCTTTTGGCCACTCTTGGGAAGCCTTGCCTCTGAGTGTTTCTCCAGAGCTTTCATTGAAATGAGCTTCCTCACCATTTAGTGGTTCCTGAATGAATAGAAACCCACAGTGCCTCTAAGTTCATCCTGGAAAAATGGCTTGATAAATACCATGAAATTTTTGAAATTCCCATGACCAGGTGGCACTGGAGAACCTTTGGATGTCCTGTTGCTGATCATGAGTGTACCAGACAGTGCCTTGATTGACTGGGTTTCATGAAAATGGTGTAGAACAGAGATGCCAGTAAGTTGGAGCCTGCTGATTAGTGGGCCCAGAGCAGTGGTGTGCAGGTGTGTGATAAAACATCTGTGGTGGGGCCATGTGGATCTGCCATTGGCTTCCACATGTCTTGTGACTGACACAGTGCAGCCCGCAGACCCTTATATGTAAAGGCATCTTGTTATATGGAGAGGTTTCCAGGCAATGTTCAGAATCAGGTTGCTGTGGTCAAGGGGGCAAGCTCTGTGGGATAGAAGCCTGGTTGGTGCATTCTCCTAGGACCCTGAGTCAGCACACGTGACAGAACTCCCTCCAGCACTGTGTCCCAGTTGAACTCCTTGTATTTCATGAAGCAAATAGGAAACTCCCAGTGAAGCAGCAAGAAACACCAGGAAAAGTGGAGGATGACCAAATGGCCTCACAGTCCACACGGGGGAACACTTTGACCCCAGTGGCTACAGTTGACCTACAAAGAGAGAATTCAGCACTGCTGCCTCATGTTCATTGGAAAATCAGAAACCATGTCCTCCAGGTCACATAGATGCAGAAAAAGCTTTGATGGTCTCACTACAAAGGAAGATAAAGCTCCTGACAACAACATATATTTCAAGGGTCCAACCTCAGAGGCAGTTTCCCAAGAAGTCTTTAGGCCAGCAGAGCTCCATGTTTGTGGAGTGTTTGCCCTGTCCCTTATTTATGGAAACTCCTCTACCACCTCCAAGCTTGTGAACGACTGAGCATTTTCCATTGTATATATGTATTCACAGATTTTCTAACTCTTCTCTTCGAATTGTGTCTTACTTGGGGCAAAGGTAATGTCAAGGCATTGTTCTTGATGAGAGTGGGAAGATTTTTGTGTAGTACATAATTGCATACACATTGGATTCATTTTCCTATTTTCCATTCAAAATAGTGAATCCCTGACACTAACCCATACCCTCCTAGACTCTGATTACCAATCCTGATATGATGGAGGAAAATAACCCAAACAGAATAGCAATACATGCAGTTCAGAGGAGGCATGGTGTATAATTGGACTTTCCTTTGGCATTATAAAGGCTAGGTGTTATAAATCTAGTCCAATTTAAGAGAAGTAGTTCTCCATGTGTTTGTAAAGTTAACAAATATGTGAATTCCTGTCTCCCTTTCTCTGTAGCCTATTCAGCACATGTATTTTTACATGCACATATAGAATCCTACCTGGTATCCCACGTACATTCTTGTGAGGAGGCTGACATGGCAGATACAAATTTGAGAAGAGATCACTCCTCCTAAACGCTGTTGGAACTGAAAATTCAACATATGGGTGAGCTTTCTACTTGAACAACATGATACATAAATCCATATTCAGTAAATTAAATATTTTTGGATCTGTGGATGATATATATTTCATGATGAATTTTGATTGGCATATATATTTCTACTTTTTAAAGTCTCTGTGTGTTTGTATTGTTTGAATGTGTGTGTATATATATATATATATATATATATATATACACACACACACACACACACACACACACTCTCTCTCCAGATTTTTCAAAGTATGAAATATATGTGTCTTATTATACACTCCCTAAATTCATTCATGTTCAGGTATGTGGATTTATAATTATCTTTTCAAAAGATTATTCTCAGAAATATTCATCCACCTGAAATACACATTTGTTTCCTAGTGAATGGTGCTTAGAAATCCTAATATTTCTACAGTATCTGACCGAGTTTAGCATCAATGCAAGTAGATTGCTATGATACATGATGTGTATTTTGATGTTTCTTTTTTTTCTACACTGGTACATCACTATTTCTTCAGTTGATGAGCATGATAGGATATATATTTCATCCACAAGTTCACAATTTCCAGGCATTTGGTTCACTTTCAATCACTTCCTGCTTCAGAACACATGTACTCTTGTATATTTCTGGACTGGCCTTTTCATGAGACTTCTTTCCAAACACATTATTTTCGATTTCCATAATCACTTTTCAAGCAAATCTCACACAGCCTTCATGGTAAACCAGAACCCTAACATTACCATTAGATATATAACTGGTTGGAATGAATGATTGTATATCAATATTAGATTTCCTATATATTTTCAGGTATCAGTTCAATCCATTATGTAAATTGGAACCAGTTATATTATTTATTCACAGTATGGTCTATTCATGCATTGTCTCTATATTCATAGACCCAGGGTACACCTATTGGTGCCCCCAAATACTAATCAATACGTCTTCAAGATATTGCTCCCAGAAATGGTGGAAGAAATACTCATGTCACCTGATCTACATATACATTTTATCACAGTGATATTCTGGACACATAATGCAAAGTTCACACTTATGATTGTACCAAAGTCTAAATGCAAAGTGAGCATGGATTACTAACAACATCCTTGTCCAGGTGCCTAATGCTCTCAAATGTCAATCCTATTGGTGACTACACAGTTGCTTCGCCCTAAGATTATATATTCAACCTCAACCCTGTTGAAAATATCTAATCCTATCACTAACTTTATACTTTGACTGATTTCCCAATGTCTCTATTGATATCTGCTTTTCTACATAATTTCCCATATTTATTATTGTGACTGACTCTTCACATGTGCTGACATTTACATCTACTCTCTAACTGACACCCTACTCCAAAGAATTTTTGGTCCAAATGTTATACTCACTCTTCTTCCTAAACCTACTGACTATCTTCCTAATCCTACCTACTATCCCTTTTTGACTGGATGTTCTCTTCCACATTCAATCATCCAAGGTACAAGGTCTTATGCCATTGTATATCAATTTATCTGAAACATCTGTGCAGAAAGTAATTCAAAGCTAAGTATCCCAGTCAAGGGCCCAATGCCCTTCTGGGCTTCAAAGCTTACTTAGATTTCTGTTTTCATACATATACTTCACCTATATATTATTATAAATATCACAGGTTCCCAATACCATTCTTCATCCTGTAGAATGATTCCTAACCCAAATCAAACATGTTCTTACCCCTAACCATACACTGTTCCCTCATTCCAACTTTACAGAAGAGCAGGGACAGAGTTGGTCTTACAATAGAGGAATGTAGGGGATCTTCCACCTGCTGAGAACTCAAAGGTCCATGCAGATATGATCCCTGGAGAAGATGTAGGCAGCTCTGAAGGACATGAGAGAGCAAAAGTCATCTTCCATGGCAAACAACCTGGTCAGGATGAAGGGGTGTGTCTGTATGAGCCTCACTCTTCTTAATATAGACAAGATGGACCAAACCAGGCCTTGTGGAAAGCTGTTCCTGGGTGCCTATGGACGATATACCGTTCTAAATTGTGAAAGTGTCACAGGAAGCAGGGGCAGCCTCCATCTCATAGGACCCTTGGAAGCAACTGTTAGGGCAATTTGGTTGCCAAGGCAGTGACCTCATTCAGTTCCTGAAGGAAGTGACCTCACCTCACTTCCTTGGTGATGGAACCTCTGAACTTGGCAACCAGGAAGCCAGGCACCCAGAGCCAGTTTCAGTCCCAGTCCCAGTGGGCTCACTTGTTCGCATTTACCAAGGACAAAGTCAGTCTTTCTTGGTACCTACTGATGTGAGGATGACTAAATGCCAGGAAAGCTCTGAAGAGGGGACTTTTCTGAGAAAGCAGGTATTGAGTGGCTCACTGCTGGCTCCTGACAACTTCATTGAATAGGCCAAGGAGGCCAGATCTGAGAGCGGACGGGCCATTTTGGGGGAACATTGTATGGCTCACAAGTCAGAAGACACTCTGGATAGTCACAGACCTACTTGGGGGAAGGAGGTGCCTTAGTGGGTGTGGGTGTGAGTTTATGGTTTTGTGTCATGTTCTGAGAATAGGTAGGAAAGGCAGTTTGTTTGGTTTGGAGTGGACTGTTTCTAGTAAGTCGTTTGACAAGGCGAGTGTTTCTATGTCTGTGTATCCCACTGTATCCCTGGTTGTAGACATTGGAAAAGAGAATGAATCAATGGATGTGTCCTGTCTAGTAGAAAACTTTCCAGCATTCATCCTTTCCAATTTATGAATGGACTGGGGCTTGCCTTATCTATGGGCAACACCTACTATCTTGCTAAGTTCCTGTTTTCTTCCTGAATTCTGGCCACTCTCCAGATTAGGCTCATGGTTTTGTGTCCAAGATATGTACCACCTCCCAGCTCTGTGACATGGCCATGTACTGGATAACTGAAGGGAATGGCAAGCATCTCAGAAAACTCAGATATCAGTGTGACCAGTAAAGTGTCAGTGGAGAAACCCTGCTTTGGGCCTTTTGCTTACCTATTGTTCTGTTGCCCTGACTGTCAGGAAGGTCTTTGCCTCAGGCTACCCCTTTGTGAAGCCTGAAGTAAACAGTTTTCAAATGGAAATGAATGGGCATCACCTGTGGCTTTTTGCTTAATTCCTGTGCAAAGGGATGTGTGTGAATCAGCCTCTTGGCCCTGTGTGAGGCTGTGGCTTAGATTCTCAGCACCTGATGGATTAAAGAAAGATCCCATGTGTGCATCCAAAGCCAAAATGGCAAAAAGAGCAGTCATTGTGGATGAAGTCTCTCGCTTTCCTCTGGAAAGTTCCTGACCTGCTTCAAGTGAGAATAGGGATCCTTTGGGTCAAATGAGTTCTTCAAAGCCCTGCAGAGGCTAGCCCATAGGTTCTTGGGTTTTCTCATGTCTCCAATTCACACAAAGAATCTATACCCGAAAGTCAGTAGGCCTCAAATTGGAGAAGCAGAGCAGTATTAATGGCAGGCGTATTTGATCACTCCTGATTCACAGGAAGGGTGTCCATGCCACCCTGACATTAGGCAAATGAGGGGCAAGGGAGCTTATTCTAGACAATGTCTTGGGCTGCCCCCCTCATGGAAACCTCCAGCCAGAGGTAATGATGAGTGTCTATATGGAAGAAGATGAGGGCCATGTGGCAGTGTTTTGGTTTGAATTTTGGGCATTTGTGAGGCATTTGGAAGGGATGACTGGGTCCACCTGGGCTTGAACTCTTGCGTGATTCCCCTTAGAGACTGAGTTCTGGAACTGAACTCAGAGAAGTATTGCCATGAATTGTGTTGGGATTTTAGGAGGCCACGCATGAGAGTTGCCCTTGGAAACTGAGATCTAGGCCCAGGGTGGCTTTCCACAGAGCACTGGGAATCTCAGCCAAGATATCACATGATTTTATTCTTAAAGACCTGGCAGCCATAATTGAGAGTCAAAACACACATGGACCTCACATTGTAGACCCCAAATGGGCCTGGTTTGATGTGACCTTTTGGCCAGTCTTGGGAAGCCTTGCCTCTGAGTGTTTCTCCAGAGCTTTCATTGAAATGAGCTTCCTCACCATTTAGTGGTTCCTGAATGAATAGAAACCCACAGTGCCTCCAAGTTCATCCTGGAAAAATGGCTTGATAAATACCATGAAATTTTTGAAATTCCCATGACCAGGTGGCACTGGAGAACCTTTGGATGTCCTGTTGCTGATCATGAGTGTACCAGACAGTGCCTTGATTGACTGGGTTTCATGAAAATGGTGTAGAACAGAGATGCCAGTAAGTTGCAGCCTGCTGATTAGTGGGCCTAGAGCAGTGTTGTGCAGGTGTGTGATAAAACATCTGTGGTGGGGCCATGTGGATCTGCCATTGGCTTCCACATGGCTTGTGACTGACACGGTGCAGCCAGCAGACCCTTATATGTAAAGGCATCTTGTTATATGGAGAGGTTTCCGGGCAATATTCAGAATCAGGTTGCTGTGGTCAAGGGGGCAAGCTCTGTGGGATAGAAGCCTGGTTGGCGCATTCTCCTAGGACCCTGAGTCAGCACACCTGACAGAACTCCCTCCAGCACTGTGTCCCAGTTGAACTCCTTGTATTTCATGAAGCAAATAGGAAACTCCCAGTGAAGCAGCAAGAAACACCAGGAAAAGTGGAGGATGACCAAATGGCCTCACAGTCCACACGGGGAAACACTTAGACCCCAGTGGCAACAGTTTACCTACAAAGAGAGAATTCAGCACTGCTGCGTCATGTTCATTGGAAAATCAGAAACCATGTCCTCCAGGCCACATAGATGCAGACCAACCTTTGGTGGTCTCACTACAAAGGAAGATAAAGCTCCTGACAACAACATATATTTCAAGGGTCCAACCTCAGAGGCAGTTTCCCAAGAAGTCTTTAGGCCAGCAGAGCTCCATGTTTGTGGAGTGTTTACCCTGTCCCTTACTTATGGAAACTCCTCTACCACCTCCAAGCTTGTGAACTCCTGAGCATTTTCCATTGTATATATGTATTCACAGATTTTCTAACTCTTCTCTTCGAATTGTGTCTTACTTGGGGCAAAGGTAATGTCAAGGCATTGTTCTTGATGAGAGTGGGAAGATTTTTGTGTAGCACATCATTGCATACACATTGGATTCATTTTCCTATTTTCCATTCAAAATACTGAATCCCTGACACTAACCCATACCGTCCTAGACTCTGATTACCAATCCTGATATGATGGATGAAAATAACCCAAACAGAATAGCAATACATGCAGTTCAGAGGAGGCATGGTGTATAATTGGACTTTCCTTTGGCATTATAAAGGCTAGGTGTTATAAATCTAGTCCAATTTAAGAGAAGTAGTTCTCCATGTGTTTGTAAAGTTAACAAATATGTGAATTCCTGTCTCCCTTTCTCTGCAGCCTATTCAGCACATGTATTTTTACATGCACATATAGAATCCTACCTGGTATCACACGTACATTCTTGTGAGGAGGCTGACATGGCAGATACAAATTGTGAGAAGAGATCACTCCTCCTAAACGCTGTTGGAACTGAAAATTCAACCTATGGGTGAGCTTTCTACTTGAACAACATGATACATAAATACATATTCAGTAAATTAAATATTTTTGGATCTGTGGATGATATATATTTCATGATGAATTTTGATTGGCATATATATTTCTACTTTTTAAAGTCTCTGTGTGTTTGTATTGTTTGAATGTGTGTGTATATATATATATATATATATACACACACACACACAAACACACACACACTCTCTCCAGATTTTTCAAAGTATGAAATATATGTGTCTTATTATACACTCCCTAAATTCATTCATGTTCAGGTATGTGGATTTATAATTATCTTTTCAAAAGATTATTCTCAGAAATATTCATCCACCTGAAATACACATTTGTTTCCTAGTGAATGGTGCTTAGAAATCCTAATATTTCTACAGTAACTGACCGAGTTTAGCATCAATGCAAGTAGATTCCTATGATACATGATGTGTATTTTGACGTTTCTTTTTTTTCTACACTGGTACATCACTGTTTCTTCAGTTGATGCACAGCATAGGATATATATTTCATCCACAAGTTCACAATTTCCAGGCATTTGGTTCACTTTCAATCACTTCCTGCTTCAGAACACATGTACTCTTGTATATTTCTGGACTGGCCTTTTCATGAGACTTCTTTCCAAACACATTATTTTCGATTTCCATAATCACTTTTCAAGCAAATCTCACACAGCCTTCATGGCAAATCATAACCCTAACATTACCATTAGATATATAACTGGTTGGAATGAATGATTGTGTATCAATATTAGATTTCAGGTATCAGTTCAATCCATTATGTAAATTGGAACCAGTTATATTATTTATTCACAGTATGGTCTATTCATGCATTGTCTCTATATTCATAGACCCAGGGTACACCTATTGGTGCCCCCAAATACTAATCAATACGTCTTCAAGATATTGCTCCCAGAAATGGTGGAAGAAATACTCATGTCACCTGATCTACATATACATTTTATCACAGTGATATTCTGGACACATAATGCAAAGTTCACACTTATGATTGTACCAAAGTCTAAATGCAAAGTGAGCATGGATTACTAAAAACATCCCTGCCCAGGGGCTTAATGCTCTCAAATGTCAATCCTATTGGTGACTACACAGTTGCTTCGTCCTAAGATTACATATTCAACCTCAACCCTGTTGAAAATATCTAATCCTATCACTAACTTTATACTTTGACTGATTTCCCAATGTCTCTATTGATATCTGCTTTCCTACATAATTTCCCATATTCATTATTGTGACTGACCCTTCACATGTGCTGACATTTACATCTACTCTCTAACTGACACCCTACAGCTAAAGAACTTTAGGTCCAAATGTTATACTCACTCTTCTTCCTAAACCTACTATCTTCCTAATCCTACCTACTATCCCTTTTTGACTGGATGTTCTCTTCCACATTCAAACATCCAAGGTACAAGGTCTTATGCCATTGCATATCAATTTATCTGAGACGTCTGTGCAGAATGTAATTCAAAGCTAAGTATCCCAGTCAAGGGCCCAATGCCCTTCTGGGCTTCAAAGCTTACTTTGATATCTGTTTTCATACATATACTTCACCTATATATTATTATCAATATCAAAGGTTCCCAATACCATTCTTCAACCAGTAGAATGATTCCTAACCCAAATCAAACATGTTCTTACCCCTTACCATACACTGTTCCCTCATTCCAACTTTACAGAAGAGCAGGGGCAGAGTTGGTCTTACAATAGAGGAATGTAGGGGATCTTCCACCTGCTGAGAACTCAAAGGTCCATGCAGAAATGATCCCTGGAAAAGATGTAGGCAGCTCTGAAGGACATGAGAGAGCAAAAGTCATCTTCCATGGCAAACAACCTGGTCAGGATGAAGGGTTGTGTCTGAATGAGCCGCACTCTTCTTAATATAGACAAGATGGACCAAACCAGGCCTGTGTGGAAAGCTGTTCCTGGGTGCCTATGGAGGATATACCGTTCTAACTTGTGAAAGTGTCACAGGAAGCAGGGGAAGCCTCCATCTCAAAGGACCCTTGGAAGCAACTGTTAGGACAATTTGGTTGCCAAGGCAGTGACCTCATTCAGTTCCTGAAGGAAGTGACCTCACCTCACTTCTTTTGTGATGGAACTCTCTGAAATTGGCAACCAGGAAGCCAGGCACCAAGATCCAGTTTCAGTCCCAGTCCCAGTGGGCTGACTTGTTTGCATTTACCAAGGACAGAGTCAGTCTTTCTTGGTACCTACTGATGTGAGGATGACCAAATGCCAGGAAAGCTCTGAAGAGGGGACTTTTCTGAGAAAGCAGGTAGTGAGTGGCTCACTGGTGGCTCCTGACAACTTCATTGAGTAGGCCAAGGAGGCCAGATCTGAGAGAGGACGGGCCATTTTGGGGGAACATTGTATGGCCCACCAGTCAGAAGACACTCCGGATATTCACAGACCTACTTGGGGGAAGGAGGTGCCTTAGTGGGTGTGGGTGTGAGTTTATGGTTTTGTGTCATGTTCTGAGAATAGGTAGGAAAGGCAGTTTGTTTGGTTTGGAGTGGACTGTTTCTAGTAAGTCGTTTGACAAGGCGAGTGTTTCTATGTCTGTGTATCCCACTGTATCCCTGGTTGTAGACATTGGAAAAGAGAATGAATCAATGGATGTGTCCTGTCTAGTAGAAAACTTTCCAGCATTCATCCTTTCCAATTTATGAATGGACAGGGGCTTGCCTTATCTATGGGCAACACCTACTATCTTGCTAAGTTCCTGTTTTCTTCCTGAATTCTGGCCACTCTCCAGATTAGGCTCATGGTTTTGTGTCCAAGATATGTACCACCTCCCAGCTCTGTGACATGGCCATGTACTGGATAACTGAAGGGAATGGCAAGCATCTCAGAAAACTCAGATATCAGTGTGACCAGTAAAGTGTCAGTGGAGAAACCCTGCTTTGGGTCCTTTGCTTACCTATTGTTCTGTTGCCCTGACTCTCAGGAAGGTCTTTGCCTCAGGCTACCCCTTTGTGAAGCCTGAAGTAAACAGTTTTCAAATGGAAATGAATGGGCATCACCTGTGGCTTTTTGCTTAATTCCTGTGCAAAGGGATGTGTGTGAATCAGCCTCTTGGCCCTGTGTGAGGCTGTGGCTTAGATTCTCAGCACCTGATGGATTAAAGAAAGATCCCATGTGTGCATCCAAAGCCAAAATGGCAAAAAGAGCAGTCATTGTGGATGAAGTCTCTCGCTTTCCTCTGGAAAGTTCCTGACCTGCATCAAGTGAGAATAGGGATCCTTTGGGTCAAATGAGTTCTTCAAAGCCCTGCAGAGGCTAGCCCATAGGTTCTTGGGTTTTCTCATGTCTCCAATTCACACAAAGAATCTATACCCGAAAGTCAGTAGGCCTCAAATTGGAGAAGCAGAGCAGTATTAATGGCAGGCGTATTTGATCACTCCTGGTTCACAGGAAGGGTGTCCAGGCCACCCTGACATTAGGCAAATGAGGGGCAAGGGAGCTTATTCTAGACACTGTCTTGGGCTGCCCCCCTCATGGAAACCTCCAGCCAGAGGTTATGATGAGTGTCTATATAGAAGAAGATGAGGGCCATGTGGCAGTGTTTTGGTTTGAATTGTGGTCATTTCTGTGGAGGTTGGAAAGGATGACTGGGTCCACCAGGTCTTGAACTCTGGCGTGATTCCCCTTAGAGACTGAGTTCTGGAACTGAACTCAGAGAAGTATTGCCATGAATTGTGTTGGGATTTTAGGAGGCCACGCATGAGAGTTGCCCTTGGAAACTGAGATCTAGGCCCAGGGTGGCTTTCCACAGAGCACTGGGAATCTCAGCCAGGATTTCACATGATTTTATTCTTAAAGACCTGGCAGCCATAATGAGAGTCAAAACACACAGGGACCTCACATTGTAGACCTCAATGGGCCTGGCTTGATGTGACCTTTTGGCCACTCTTGGGAAGCCTTGCCTCTGAGTGTTTCTCCAGAGCTTTCATTGAAATGAGCTTCCTCACCATTTAGTGGTTCCTGAATTAATAGAAACCCACAGTGCCCCCAAGTTCATCCTGGAAAAATGGCTTGATAAATACCATGAAATTTTTGAAATTCCCATGACCAGGTGGCACTGGAGAACCTTTGGATGTCCTGTTGCTGATCATGAGTGTACCAGACAGTGCCTTGATTGACTGGGTTTCATGAAAATGGTGTAGAACAGAGATGCCAGTAAGTTGGAGCCTGCTGATTAGTGGGCCTAGAGCAGTGGTGTGCAGGTGTGTGATAAAACATCTGTGGTGGGGCCATGTGGATCTGCCATTGGCTTCCACATGGCTTGTGACTGACACGGTGCAGCCAGCAGACCCTTATATGTAAAGGCATCTTGTTATATGGAGAGGTTTCCGGGCAATATTCAGAATCAGGTTGCTATGGTCAAGGGGGCAAGCTCTGTGGGATAGAAGCCTGGTTGGTGCATTCTCCTAGGACCCTGAGTCAGCACACGTGACAGAACTCCCTCCAGCACTGTGTCCCAGTTGAACTCCTTGTATTCCATGAAGCAAATAGGAAACTCCCAGTGAAGCAGCAAGAAACACCAGAAAAAGTGGAGGATGACCAAATGGCCTCACAGTCCACACGGGGAAACACTTAGACCCCAGTGGCCACAGTTGACCTACAAAGAGAGAATTCAGCACTGCTGCCTCATGTTCATTGGAAAATCAGAAACCATGTCTTCCAGGTCACATGGATGCAGAAAAAGCTTTGATGGTCTCACTACAAAGGAAGATAAAGCTCCTGACAACAACATATATTTCAAGGGTCCAACCTCAGAGGCAGTTTCCCAAGAAGTCTTTAGGCCACAGAGCTCCATGTTTGTGGAGTGTTTACCCTGTCCCTTACTTATGGAAACTCCTCTACCACGTCCAAGCTTGTGAACTCCTGAGCATTTTCCATTGTATATATGTATTCACATATTTTCTAACTCTTCTCTTCGAATTGTGTCTTACTTGGGGCAAAGGTAATGTCAAGGCATTGTTCTTGATGAGAGTGGGAAGATTTTTGTGTAGCACATCATTGCATACACATTGGATTCATTTTCCTATTTTCCATTCAAAATACTGAATCCCTGACACTAACCCATACCCTCCTAGACTCTGATTACCAATCCTGATATGATGGAGGAAAATAACCCAAACAGAATAGCAATACATGCAGTTCAGAGGAGGCATGGTGTATAATTGGACTTTCCTTTGGCATTATAAAGGCTAGGTGTTATAAATCTAGTCCAATTGAAGAGAAGTCGTTCTCCATGTGTTTGTAAAGTTAACAAATATGTGAATTCCTGTCTCCCTTTCTCTGCAGCCTATTCAGCACATGTATTTTTACATGCACATATAGAATCCTACCTGGTATCCCACGTACATTCTTGTGAGGAGGCTGACATGGCAGATACAAATTGTGAGAAGAGATCACTCCTCCTAAACGCTGTTGGAACTGAAAATTCAACCTATGGGTGAGCTTTCTACTTGAACAACATGATACATAAATCCATATTCAGTAAATTAAATATTTTTGGATCTGTGGATGATATATATTTCATGATGAATTTTGATTGGCATATATATTTCTACTTTTTAAAGTCGCTGTGTGTTTGTATTGTTTGAATGTGTGTATATATATATATATATATATATATATATATACACACACACACTCTCTCTCCAGATTTTTCAAAGTATGAAATATATGTGTCTTATTATACACTCCCTAAATTCATTCATGTTCAGGTATGTGGATTTATAATTATCTTTTCAAAAGATTATTCTCAGAAATATTCATCCACCTGAAATACATATTTGTTTCCTAGTGAATGGTGCTTAGAAATCCTAATATTTCTACCGTAACTGACCGAGTTTAGCATCAATGCAAGTAGATTCCTATGATACATGATATGTATTTTGACGTTTCTTTTTTTTCGACACTGGTACATCACTGTTTCTTCAGTTGATGCACAGCATAGGATAAATATTTCATCCACAAGTTCACAATTTCCAGGCATTTGGTTCACTTTCAATCACTTCCTGCTTCAGAACACATGTACTCTTGTATATTTCTGGACTGGCCTTTTCATGAGACTTCTTTCCAAACACATTATTTTCGATTTCCATAATCACTTTTCAAGCAAATCTCACACAGCCTTCATGGTAAACCAGAACCCTAACATTACCATTAGATATATAACTGGTTGGAATGAATGATTTTGTATCAATATTAGATTTCCTATATATTTTCAGGTATCAGTTCAATCCATTATGTAAATTGGAACCAGTTATATTATTTATTCACAGTATGGTCTGTTCATGCATTGTCTCTATATTCATAGACCCAGGGTACACCTATTGGTGCCCCCAAATACTAATCAATACGTCTTCAAGATATTGCTCCCAGAAATGGTGGAAGAAATACTCATGTCACCTGATCTACATATACATTTTATCACAGTGATATTCTGGACACATAATGCAAAGTTCACACTTATGATTGTACCAAAGTCTAAATGCAAAGTGAGCATGGATTACTAAAAACATCCTTGCCCAGGGGCTTAATGCTCTCAAATGTCAATCCTATTGGTGACTACACAGTTGCTTCGTCCTAAGATTACATATTCAACCTCAACCCTGTTGAAAATATCTAATCCTATCACTCACTTTATACTTTGACTGATTTCCCAATGTCTCTATTGATATCTGCTTTCCTACATAATTTCCCATATTCATTATTGTGACTGACCCTTCACATGTGCTGACATTTACATCTACTCTCTAACTGACACCCTACTGCTAAAGAACTTTAGGTCCAAATGTTATACTCACTCTTCTTCCTAAACCTACTATCTTCCTAATCCTACCTACTATCCCTTTTTGACTGGATGTTCTCTTCCACATTCAATCATCCAAGGTACAAGGTCTTATGCCATTGCATATCAATTTATCTGAGACATCTGTGCAGAATGTAATTCAAAGCTAAGTATCCCAGTCAAGGGCCCAATGCCCTTCTGGGCTTCAAAGCTTACTTAGATTTCTGTTTTCATACATATACTTCACCTATATATTATTATCAATATCAAAGGTTTCCAATACCATTCTTCATCCAGTAGAATGATTCCTAACCCAAATCAAACATGTTCTTACCCCTAACCATACACTGTTCCCTGAATCCAACTTTACAGAAGAGCAGGGACAGAGATGGTCTTACAATAGAGGAATGTAGGGGATCTTCCACCTGCTGAGAACTCAAAGGTCCATGCAGAAATGATCCCTGGAGAATATGTAGGCAGCTCTGAAGGACATGAGAGAGCAAAAGTCATTTTCCATGGCAAACAACCTGGTCAGGATGAAGGGTTTTGTCTGTATTAGCCTCACTCTTTTTAATGTAGACAAGATGGACCAAACCAGGCCTGTGTGGAAAGCTGTTCCTGGGTGCCTATGGAGGATATACCGTTCTAACTTGTGAAAGTGTCACAGGAAGCAGGGGCAGCCTCCATCTCATAGGACCCTTGGAAGCAACTGTTAGGACAATTTGGTTGCCAAGGCAGTGACCTCATTCAGTTCCTGAAGGAAGTGACCTCACCTCACTTCTTTTGTGATGGAACTCTCTGAACTTGGCAACCAGGAAGTCAGGCACCCAGAGCCAGTTTCAGTCCCAGTCCCAGTGGGCTCACTTGTTTGCATTTACCAAGGACAGAGTCAGTCTTTCTTGGTACCTACTGATGTGAGGATGACCAAATGCCAGGAAAGCTCTGAAGAGGGGACTTTTCTGAGAAAGCAGGTATTGAGTGGCTCACTGGTGGCTCCTGACAACCTCATTGAGTAGGCCAAGGAGGCCAGATCTGAGAGAGGACGGGCCATTTGGGGGGAACATTGTATGGCCCACCAGTCAGAAGACACTCCGGATAGTCACAGACCTACTTGGGGGAAGGAGGTGCCTTAGTGGGTGTGGGTGTGAGTTTATGGTTTTGTGTCATGTTCTGAGAATAGGTAGGAAAGGCAGTTTGTTTGGTTTGGAGTGGACTGTTTCTAGTAAGTCGTTTGACAAGGCGAGTGTTTGTATGTCTGTGTATCCCACTGTATCCCTGGTTGTAGACATTGGAAAAGAGAATGAATCAATGGATGTGTCCTGTCTAGTAGAAAACTTTCCAGCATTCATCCTTTCCAATTTATGAATGGACTGGGGCTTGCCTTATCTATGGGCAACACCTACTATCTTGCTAAGTTCCTGTTTTCTTCCTGAATTCTGGCCACTCTCCAGAATAGGCTCATGGTTTTGTGTCCAAGATATGTACCACCTCCCAGCTCTGTGACATGGCCATGTACTGGATAACTGAAGGGAATGGCAAGCATCTCAGAAAACTCAGCTATCAGTGTGACCAGTAAAGTGTCAGTGGAGAAACCCTGCTTTGGGCCTTTTGCTTACCTATTGTTCTGTTGCCCTGACTCTCAGGAAGGTCTTTGCCTCAGGCTACCCCTTTGTGAAGCCTGAAGTAAACAGTTTTCAAATGGAAATGAATGGGCATCACCTGTGGCTTTTTGCTTAATTCCTGTGCAAAGGGATGTGTGTGAATCAGCCTCTTGGCCCTGTGTGAGGCTGTGGCTTAGATTCTCAGCACCTGATGGATTAAAGAAAGATCCCATGTGTGCATCCAAAGCCAAAATGGCAAAAAGAGCAGTCATTGTGGATGAAGTCTCTCGCTTTCCTCTGGAAAGTTCCTGACCTGCATCAAGTGAGAATAGGGATCCTTTGGGTCAAATGAGTTCTTCAAAGCCCTGCAGAGGCTAGCCCATAGGTTCTTGGGTTTTCTCATGTCTCCAATTCACACAAAGAATCTATACCCGAAAGTCAGTAGACCTCAAATTGGAGAAGCAGAGCAGTATTAATGGCAGGCGTATTTGATCACTCCTGGTTCACAGGAAGGGTGTCCAGGCCACCCTGACATTAGGCAAATGAGGGTCAAGGGAGCTTATTCTAGACACTGTCTTGGGCTGCCCCCCTCATGGAAACCTCCAGCCAGAGGTTATGATGAGTGTCTATATGGAAGAAGATGAGGGCCACGTGGCAGTGTTTTGGTTTGAATTGTGGTCATTTCTGTGGCGGTCGGAAGGGATGACTTGGTCACCTGGTCTTGAACTCTGGCGTGATTCCCCTTAGAGACTGAGTTCTGGAACTGAACTCAGAGAAGTATTGCCATGAATTGTGTTGGGATTTTAGGAGGCCACGCATGAGAGTTGCTCTTGGAAACTGAGATCTAGGCCCAGGGTGGCTTTCCACAGAGCACTGGGAATCTCAGCCAGGATATCACATGATTTTATTCTTAAAGACCTGGCAGCCATAATTGAGAGTCAAAACACACATGGACCTCACATTGTAGACCCCAAATGGGCCTGGTTTGATGTGACCTTTTGGCCAGTCTTGGGAAGCCTTGCCTCTGAGTGTTTCTCCAGAGCTTTCATTGAAATGAGCTTCCTCACCATTTAGTGGTTCCTGAATGAATAGAAACCCACAGTGCCTCCAAGTTCATCCTGGAAAAATGGCTTGATAAATACCATGAAATTTTTGAAATTCCCATGACCAGGTGGCACTGGAGAACCTTTGGATGTCCTGTTGCTGATCATGAGTGTACCAGACAGTGCCTTGATTGACTGGGTTTCATGAAAATGGTGTAGAACAGAGATGCCAGTAAGTTGGAGCCTGCTGATGAGTGGGCATAGAGCAGTGGTGTGCAGGTGTGTGATAAAACATCTGTGGTGGGGCCATGTGGATCTGCCATTGGCTTCCAGATGGCTTGTGACTGACACGGTGCAGCCAGCAGACCCTTATATGTAAAGGCATCTTGTTATATGGAGAGGTTTCCGGGCAATATTCAGAATCAGGTTGCTGTGGTCAAGGGGGCAAGCTCTGTGGGATAGAAGCCTGGTTGGTGCATTCTCCTAGGACCCTGAGTCAGCACAGGTGACAGAACTCCCTCCAGCACTGTGTCCCAGTTGAACTCCTTGTATTTCATGAAGCAAATAGGAAACTCCCAGTGAAGCAGCAAGAAACACCAGGAAAAGTGGAGGATTACCAAATGGCCTCACAGTCCACATGGGGAAACACTTAGACCCCAGTGGCCACAGTTTACCTACAAAGAGAGAATTCAGCACTGCTGCCTCATGTTCGTTGGAAAATCAGAAACCATGTCCTCCAGGTCACATAGATGCAAAAAAGCTTTGATGGTCTCACTACAAAGGAAGATAAAGCTCCTGACAACAACATATATTTCAAGGGTCCAACCTCAGAGGCAGTTTCCCAAGAAGTCTTTAGGCCAGCAGAGCTCCATGTTTGTGGAGTGTTTACCCTGTCCCTTACTTATGGAAAGTCCTCTACCACCTCCAAGCTTGTGAACTCCTGAGCATTTTCCATTGTATATATGTATTCACAGATTTTCTAACTCTTCTCTTCGAATTGTGTCTTACTTGGGGCAAAGGTAATGTCAAGGCATTGTTCTTGATGAGAGTGGGAAGATTTTTGTGTAGCACATAATTGCATACACATTGGATTCATTTTCCTATTTTCCATTCAATATACTGAATCCCTGACACTAACCCATACCGTCCTAGACTCTGATTACCAATCCTGATATGATGGAGGAAAATAACCCAAACAGAATAGCAATACATGCAGTTCAGAGGAGGCATGGTGTATAATTGGACTTTCCTTTGGCATTATAAAGCCTAGGTGTTATAAATCTAGTCCAATTTAAGAGAAGTAGTTCTCCATGTGTTTGTAAAGTTAACAAATATGTGAATTCCTGTCTCCCTTTCTCTGTAGCCTATTCAGCACATGTATTTTTACATGCACATATAGAATCCTACCTGGTATCCCACGTACATTCTTGTGAGGAGGCTGACATGGCAGATACAAATTTGAGAAGAGATCACTCCTCCTAAACGCTGTTGGAACTGAAAATTCAACCTATGGGTGAGCTTTCTACTTGAACAACATGATACATAAATCCATATTCAGTAAATTAAATATTTTTGGATCTGTGGATGATATATATTTCATGATGAATTTTGATTGGCATATATATTTCTACTTTTTAAAGTCTCTGTGTGTTTGTATTGTTTGAATGTATATATATATATACACACACACACACACACACACACACACACACACACACTCTCTCTCCAGATTTTTCAAAGTATGAAATATATGTGTCTTATTATACACTCCCTAAATTCATTCATGTTCAGGTATTTGGATTTATAATTATCTTTTCAAAAGATTATTCTCAGAAATATTCATCCACCTGAAATACACATTTGTTTCCTAGTGAATGGTGCTTAGAAATCCTAATATTTCTACAGTAACTGACCGAGTTTAGCATCAATGCAAGTAGATTCCTATGATACATGATATGTATTTTGACGTTTCTTTTTTTTCGACACTGGTACATCACTGTTTCTTCAGTTGATGCACAGCATAGGATATATATTTCATCCACAAGTTCACAATTTCCAGGCATTTGGTTCACTTTCAATCACTTCCTGCTTCAGAACACATGTACTCTTGTATATTTCTGGACTGGCCTTTTCATGAGACTTCTTTCCAAACACATTATTTTCGATTTCCATAATCACTTTTCAAGCAAATCTCACACAGCCTTCATGGTAAACCAGAACCCTAACATTACCATTAGATATATAACTGGTTGGAATGAATGATTTTGTATCAATATTAGATTTCCTATATATTTTCAGGTATCAGTTCAATCCATTATGTAAATTGGAACCAGTTATATTATTTATTCACAGTATGGTCTATTCATGCATTGTCTCTATATTCATAGACCCAGGGTACACCTATTGGTGCCCCCAAATACTAATCAATACGTCTTCAAGATATTGCTCCCAGAAATGGTGGAAGAAATACTCATGTCACCTGATCTACATATACATTTTATCACAGTGATATTCTGGACACATAATGCAGGTTCACACTTATGATTGTACCAAAGTCTAAATGGAAAGTGAGCATGGATTACTAAAAACATCCTTGCCCAGGGGATTAATGCTCTCAAATGTCAATCCTATTGGTGACTACACAGTTGCTTCGTCCTAAGATTACATATTCAACCTCAACCCTGTTGAAAATATCTAATCCTATCACTCACTTTATACTTTGACTGATTTCCCAATGTCTCTATTGATATCTGCTTTCCTACATAATTTCCCATATTCATTATTGTGACTGACCCTTCACATGTGCTGACATTTACATCTACTCTCTAACTGACACCCTACTGCTAAAGAACTTTAGGTCCAAATGTTATACTCACTGTTCTTCCTAAACCTACTATCTTCCTAATCCTACCTACTATCCCTTTTTGACTGGATGTTCTCTTCCACATTCAATCATCCAAGGGACAAGGTCTTATGCCATTGCATATCAATTTATCTGAGACATCTGTGCAGAATGTAATTCAAAGCTAAGTATCCCAGTCAAGGGCCCAATGCCCTTCTGGGCTTCAAAGCTTACTTAGATTTCTGTTTTCATACATATACTTCACCTATATATTATTATAAATATCACAGGTTCCCAATACCATTCTTCATCCAGTAGAATGATTCCTAACCCAAATCAAACATGTTCTTACCCCTAACCATACACTGTTCCCTCAATCCAACTTTGCAGAAGAGCAGGGACAGAGTTGGTCTTACAATAGAGGAATGTAGGGGATCTTCCACCTGCTGAGAACTCAAAGGTCCATGCAGAAATGATCCCTGGAGAAGATGTAGGCAGCTCTGAAGGACATGAGAGAGCAAAAGTCATCTTCCATGGCAAACAACCTGGCAAGGATGAAGGGTTGTGTCTGAATGAGCCGCACTCTTCTTAATGTAGACAAGATGGACCAAACCAGGCCTGTGTGGAAAGCTGTTCCTGGGTGCCTATGGAGGATATACCGTTCTAACTTGTGAAAGTGTCACAGGAAGCAGGGGCAGCCTCCATCTCATAGGACCCTTGGAAGCAACTGTTAGGACAATTTGGTTGCCAAGGCAGTGACCTCATTCAGTTCCTGAAGGAAGTGACCTCACCTCACTTCTTTTGTGATGGAACTCTCTGAACTTGGCAACCAGGAAGCCAGGCACCCAGAGCCAGTTTCAGTCCCAGTCCCAGTGGGCTGACTTGTTTGC
Organism: Urocitellus parryii; assembly: GCF_045843805.1. Classification (NCBI taxonomy): domain Eukaryota; kingdom Metazoa; phylum Chordata; class Mammalia; order Rodentia; family Sciuridae; genus Urocitellus; species Urocitellus parryii. The sequence goes on from NC_135533.1 coordinate 146,603,494, forward strand.
ATTTACCAAGGACAGAGTCAGTCTTTCTTGGTACCTACTGATGTGAGGATGACCAAATGCCAGGAAAGCTCTGAAGAGGGGACTTTTCTGAGAAAGCAGGTATTGAGTGGCTCACGGGTGGCTCCTGACAACCTCATTGAGTAGGCCAAGGAGGCCAGATCTGAGAGAGGACGGGCCATTTGGGGGGAACATTGTATGGCCCACCAGTCAGAAGACACTCCGGATAGTCACAGACCTACTTGGGGGAAGGAGGTGCCTTAGTGGGTGTGGGTGTGAGTTTATGGTTTTGTGTCATGTTCTGAGAATAGGTAGGAAAGGCAGTTTGTTTGGTTTGGAGTGGACTGTTTCTAGTAAGTCGTTTGACAAGGCGAGTGTTTCTATGTCTGTGTATCCCACTGTATCCCTGGTTGTAGACATTGGAAAAGAGAATGAATCAATGGATGTGTCCTGTCTAGTAGAAAACTTTCCAGCATTCATCCTTTCCAATTTATGAATGGACTGGGGCTTGCCTTATCTATGGGCAACACCTACTATCTTGCTAAGTTCCTGTTTTCTTCCTGAATTCTGGCCACTCTCCAGAATAGGCTCATGGTTTTGTGTCCAAGATATGTACCACCTCCCAGCTCTGTGACATGGCCATGTACTGGATAACTGAAGGGAATGGCAAGCATCTCAGAAAACTCAGCTATCAGTGTGACCAGTAAAGTGTCAGTGGAGAAACCCTGCTTTGGGCCTTTTGCTTACCTATTGTTCTGTTGCCCTGACTCTCAGGAAGGTCTTTGCCTCAGGCTACCCCTTTTTGAAGCCTGAAGTAAACGGTTTTCAAATGGAAATGAATGGGCATCACCTGTGGCTTTTTGCTTAATTCCTGTGCAAAGGGATGTGTGTGAATCAGCCTCTTGGCCCTGTGTGAGGCTGTGGCTTAGATTCTGAGCACCTGATGGATTAAAGAAAGATCCCATGTGTGCATCCAAAGCCAAAATGGCAAAAAGAGCAGTCATTGTGGATGAAGTCTCTCGCTTTCCTCTGGAAAGTGCCTGACCTGCATCAAGTGAGAATAGGGATCCTTTGGGTCAAATGAGTTCTTCAAAGCCCTGCAGAGGCTAGCCCATAGGTTCTTGGGTTTTCTCATGTCTCCAATTCACACAAAGAATCTATACCCGAAAGTCAGTAGGCCTCAAATTGGAGAAGCAGAGCAGTATTAATGGCAGGCGTGTTTGATCACTCCTGGTTCACAGGAAGGGTGTCCAGGCCACCCTGACATTAGGCAAATGAGGGCAGGGGAGCTTATTCTAGACACTGTCTTGGACTGCCTCCCTCATGGAAACCTCCAGCCAGAGGTTATGATGAGTGTCTATATGGAAGAAGATGAGGGCCATGTGGCAGTGTTTTGGTTTGAATTTTGGGCATTTGTGAGGCATTTGGAAGGGATTACTGGGTCCACCTGGGCTTGAACTCTGGCGTGATTCCCCTTAGAGACTGAGTTCTGGAACTGAACTCAGAGAAGTATTGCCATGAATTGTGTTGGGATTTTAGGAGGCCACGCATGAGAGTTGCCTTTGGAAACTGAGATCTAGGCCCAGGGTGGCTTTCCACAGAGCACTGGGAATCTCAGCCAGGATATCACATGATTTTTTTTTTAAAGACCTGGCAGCCATAATTGAGAGTCAAAACACACATGGACCTCACATTGTAGACCCCAAATGGACCTGGTTTGATGTGACCTTTTGGCCAGTCTTGGGAAGCCTTGCCTCTGAGTGTTTCTCCAGAGCTTTCAGTGAAATGAGCTTCCTCACCATTTAGTGGTTCCTGAATTAATAGAAACCCACAGTGCCCCCAAGTTCATCCTGGAAAAATGGCTTGATAAATACCATGAAATTTTTGAAATTCCCATGACCAGGTGGCACTGGAGAACCTTTGGATGTCCTGTTGCTGATCATGAGTGTACCAGACAGTGCCTTGATTGACTGGGTTTCATGAAAATGGTGTAGAACAGAGATGCCAGTAAGTTGGAGCCTGCTGATTAGTGGGCCTAGAGCAGTGGTGTGCAGGTGTGTGATAAAACATCTGTGGTGGGGCCATGTGGATCTGCCATTGGCTTCCACATGGCTTGTGACTGACACGGTGCAGCCAGCAGACCCTTATATGTAAAGGCATCTTGTTATATGGAGAGGTTTCCGGGCAATATTCAGAATCAGGTTGCTGTGGTCAAGGGGGCAAGCTCTGTGGGATAGAAGCCTGGTTGGTGCATTCTCCTAGGACCCTGAGTCAGCACATATGACAGAACTCCCTCCAGCACTGTGTCCCAGTTGAACTCCTTGTATTTCATGAAGCAAATAGGAAACTCCCAGTGAAGCAGCAAGAAACACCAGGAAAAGTGGAGGATGACCAAATGGCCTCACAGTCCACACGGGGAAACACTTTGACCCCAGTGGCCACAGTTGACCTACAAAGAGAGAATTCAGCACTGCTGCCTCATGTTCATTGGAAAATCAGAAACCATGTCCTCCAGGCCACATAGATGCAGACCAATCTTTGATGGTCTCACTACAAAGGAAGATAAAGCTCCTGACAACAACATATATTTCAAGGGTCCACCCTCAGAGGCAGTTTCCCAAGAAGTCTTTAGGCCAGCAGAGCTCCATGTTTGTGGAGTGTTTACCCTGTCCCTTACTTATGGAAACTCCTCTACCACCTCCAAGCTTGTGAACTCCTGAGCATTTCCATTGTATATATGTATTCACAGATTTTCTAACTCTTCTCTTAAAATTGTGTCTTACTTGGGCAAAGGTAATGTCAAGGCATTGTTCTTGATTAGAGTGGGAAGATTTTTGTGTAGCATATAATTGCATACACATTGGATTCATTTTCCTATTTTCCATTCAAAATACTGAATCCCTGACACTAACCCATACCCTCCTAGACTCTGATTACCAATCCTGATATGATGGAGGAAAATAACCCAAACAGAATAGCAATACATGCAGTTCAGAGGAGGCATGGTGTATAATTGGACTTTCCTTTGGCAGTATAAAGGCTAGGTGTTATAAATCTAGTCCAATTGAAGAGAAGTCGTTCTCCATGTGTTTGTAAAGTTAACAAATATGTGACTTCCTGTCTCCCTTTCTCTGTAGCCTATTCAGCACATGTATTTTTACATGCACATATAGAATCCTACCTGGTATCCCACGTACATTCTTGTGAGGAGGCTGACATGGCAGATACAAATTGTGAGAAGAGATCACTCCTCCTAAACGCTGTTGGAACTGAAAATTCAACCTACGGGTGAGCTTTCTACTTGAAAAACATGATATATAAATACATATTCAGTAAATTAAATATTTTTGGATCTGTGGATGATATATATTTCATGATGAATTTTGATTGGCATATATATTTCTACTTTTTAAAGTCTCTGTGTGTTTGTATTGTTTGAATGTATATATATACACACACACACACACACACACACACACACACTCTCCAGATTTTTCAAAGTATGAAATATATGTGTCTTATTATACACTCCCTAAATTCATTCATGTTCAGGTATGTGGATTTATAATCATCTTTTCAAAAGATTATTCTCAGAAATATTCATCCACCTGAAATACACATTTGTTTCCTAGTGAATGGTGCTTAGAAATCCTAATATTTCTACAGTAACTGACCGAGTTTAGCATCAATGCAAGTAGATTCCTATGATATATGATGTGTATTTTGACGTTTCTTTTTTTTCGACACTGGTACATCACTATTTCTTCAGTTGATGAGCATCATAGAATATATATTTCATCCACAATTTCACAAATTTCCAGGCATTTGGTTCACTTTCAATCACTTCCTGCTTCAGAACACATGTATTCCTGTATATTTCTGGACTGGTCTTTTCATGAGACTTCTTTCCAAACACATTATTTTCGATTTCCATAATCACTTTTCAAGCAAATCTCACACAGCCTTCATGGTAAACCAGAACCCTAATATTACCATTAGTTATATAACTGGTTGGAATGAATGATTGTGTATCAATATTAGATTTCCTATATATTTTCAGGTATCAGTTCAATCCATTATGTAAATTGGAACCAGTTATATTATTTATTCACAGTTTGGACTATTCATGCATTATCTCTACATTCATAGACACAGGGTACACCCATTGGTGCCCCCAAATACTAATCAATACGTCTTCAAGATATTGCTCCCAGAAATGGTGGAAGAAATACTCATGTCACCTGATCTACATATACATTTTATCACAGTGATATTCTGGACACATAATGCAAAGTTCACACTTATGATTGTACCAAAGTCTAAATGCAAAGTGAGCATGGATTACTAAAAACATCCTTGTCCAGGTGCCTAATGCTCTCAAATGTCAATCCTATTGGTGACTACACAGTAGCTTCGCCCTAAGATTATATATTCAACCTCAACCCTGTTGAAAATATCTAATCCTATCACTCACTTTATACTTTGACTGATTTCCCAATGTCTCTATTGATATCTGCTTTCCTACATAATTTCCCATATTCATTATTGTGACTGACCCTTCACATGTGCTGACATTTACATCTACTCTCTAACTGACACCCTACTGCTAAAGAACTTTAGGTCCAAATGTTATACTCACTCTTCTTCCTAAACGTACTATCTTCCTAATCCTACCTACTATCCCTTTTTGACTGGATGTTCTCTTCCACATTCAATCATCCAAGGTACAAGGTCTTATGCCATTATATATCAACTTATCTGAGACATCTGCGCGGAAAGTAATTCATAGCTAAGTATCCCAGTCAAGGGCCCAATGCCCTTCTGGGCTTCAAAGCTTACTTAGACTTCTGTTTTCATACATATACTTCACCTATATATTATTATAAATATCACAGGTTCCCAATACCATTCTTCATCCAGTAGAATGATTCCTAACCCAAATCAAACATGTTCTTACCCCTAACCATACACTGTTCCCTCAATCCAACTTTAAGAAGAGCAGGGACAGAGTTGGTCTTACAATAGAGGAATGTAGGGGATCTTCCACCTGCTGAGAACTCAAAGGTCCATGCAGAAATGATCCCTGGAGAAGATGTAGGCAGCTCTGAAGGACATGAGAAAGCAAAAGTCATCTTCCATGGCAAACAACCTGGTCAGGATGAAGGGTTGTTTCTGAATGAGCCGCACTCTTCTTAATGTAGACAAGATGGACCAAACGAGGCCTGTGTGGAAAGCTGTTCCTGGGTGCCTATGGAGGATATACCGTTCTAACTTGTGAAAGTGTCACAGGAAGCAGGGGCAGCCTCCATCTCATAGGACCCTTGGAATTAAATGTTAATACAATTTGGTTGCCAAGGCAGTGACCTCATTCAGTTCCTGAAGGAAGTGACCTCACCTCACTTCCTTGGTGAGGGAACTCTCTGAACTTGGCAACCAGGAAACCAGGCACCCAGAGCCAGTTTCAGTCCCAGTCCCAGTGGGCTCACTTGTTTGCATTTACCAAGGACAGAGTCAGTCGTTCTTGGTACCTACTGATGTGAGGATGACCAAATGCCAGGAAAGCTGTGAAGAGGGGAATTTTCTGAGAAAGCAGCTATTGAGTGGCTCACTGGTGGCTCCTGACAACTTCATTGAGTAGGCCAAGGAGACCAGATCTGAGAGAGGACGGGCCATTTTCGGGGAACATTGTATGGCCCACAAGTCAGAAGACACTCTGGATAGTCACAGACCTACTTGGGGGAAGGAGGTGCCTTAGTGGGTGTGGGTGTGAGTTTATGGTTTTGTGTCATGTTCTGAGAATAGGTAGGAAAGGCAGTTTGTTTGGTTTGGAGTGGACTGTTTGTAGTAAGTCGTTTGACAAGGCGAGTGTTTCTATGTCTGTGTATCCCACTGTATCCCTGGTTGTAGACATTGGAAAAGAGAATGAATCAATGGATGTGTCCTGTCTAGTAGAAAACTTTCCAGCATTCATCCTTTCCAATTTATGAATGGACTGGGGCTTGCCTTATCTATGGGAAACACCTACTATCTTGCTAAGTTCCTGTTTTCTTCCTGAATTCTGGCCACTCTCCAGAATAGGCTCATGGTTTTGTGTCCAAGATATGTACCACCTCCCAGCTCTGTGACATGGCCATGTACTGGATAACTGAAGGGAATGGCAAGCATCTCAGAAAACTCAGCTATCAGTGTGACCAGTAAAGTGTCAGTGGAGAAACCCTGCTTTGGGCCTTTTGCTTACCTATTGTTCTGTTGCCCTGACTCTCAGGAAGGTCTTTGCCTCAGGCTACCCCTTTGTGAAGCCTGAAGTAAACAGTTTTCAAATGGAAATGAATGGGCATCACCTGTGGCTTTTTGCTTAATTCCTGTGCAAAGGGATGTGTGTGAATCAGCCTCTTGGCCCTGTGTGAGGCTGTGGCTTAGATTCTCAGCACCTGATGGATTAAAGAAAGATCCCATGTGTGCATCCAAAGCCAAAATGGCAAAAAGAGCAGTCATTGTGGATGAAGTCTCTCGCTTTCCTCTGGAAAGTTCCTGACCTGCATCAAGTGAGAATAGGGATCCTTTGGGTCAAATGAGTTCTTCAAAGCCCTGCAGAGGCTAGCCCATAGGTTCTTGGGTTTTCTCCTGTCTCCAATTCACACAAAGAATCTATACCCGAAAGTCAGTAGGCCTCAAATTGGAGAAGCAGAGCAGTATTAATGGCAGGCGTATTTGATCACTCCTGGTTCACAGGAAGGGTGTCCAGGCCACCCTGACATTAGGCAAATGAGGGGCAGGGGAGCTTATTCTAGACACTGTCTTGGGCTGCCCTCCTCATGGAAACCTCCAGCCAGAGGTTATGATGAGTGTCTATATGGAAGAAGATGAGGGCCATGTGGCAGTGTTTTGGTTTGAATTTTGGGCATTTGTGAGGCATTTGGAAGGGATGACTGTGTCCACCTGGGCTTGAACTCTGGCGTGATTCCCCTTAGAGACTGAGTTCTGGAACTGAACTCAGAGAAGTATTGCCATGAATTGTGTTGGGATTTTAGGAGGCCACGCATGAGAGTTGCCCTTGGAAACTGAGATCTAGGCCCAGGGTGGCTTTCCACAGAGCACTGGGAATTTCAGCCAGGATATCACATGATTTTATTCTTAAAGACCTGGCAGCCATAATTGAGAGTCAAAACACACATGGACCTCACATTGTAGACCCCAAATGGGCCTGGTTTGATGTGACCTTTTGGCCAGTCTTGGGAAGCCTTGCCTCTGAGTGTTTCTCCAGAGCTTTCATTGAAATGAGCTTCCTCACCATTTAGTGGTTCCTGAATGAATAGAAACCCACAGTGCCTCCAAGTTCATCCTGGAAAAATGGCTTGATAAATACCATGAAATTTTTGAAATTCCCATGACCAGGTGGCACTGGAGAACCTTTGGATGTCCTGTTGCTGATCATGAGTGTACCAGACAGTGCCTTGATTGACTGGGTTTCATGAAAATGTTGTAGACCAGAGATGCCAGTAAGGTGGAGCCTGCTGATTAGTTGGCCTAGAGCAGTGGTGTGCAGGCGTGTGATAAAACATCTGTGGTGGGGCCATGTGGATGTGCCATTGGCTTCCACATGGCTTGTGACTGACACGGTGCAGCCAGCAGACCCTTATATGTAAAGGCATCTTGTTATATGGAGAGGTTTCCGGGCAATATTCAGAATCAGGTTGCTGTGGTCAAGGGGGCAAGCTCTGTGGTATAGAAGCCTGGTTGGTGCATTCTCCTAGGACCCTGAGTCAGCACACGTGACAGAACTCCCTCCAGCACTGTGTCCCAGTTGAACTCCTTGTATTTCATGAAACAAATAGGAAACTCCCAGTGAAGCAGCAAGAAACACCAGGAAAAGGGGAGGATGACCAAATGGCCTCACAGTCCACACGGGGAAACACTTAGACCCCAGTGGCCACAGTTGACCTACAAAGAGAGAATTTAGCACTGCTGCCTCATGTTTGTTGGAAAATCAGAAACCATGTCCTCCAGGTCACATAGATGCAGAAAAAGCTTTGATGGTCTCACTACAAAGGAAGATAAAGCTCCTGACAACAACATATATTTCAAGGGTCCAACCTCAGAGGCAGTTCCCCAAGAAGTCTTTAGGCCAGCAGAGCTCCATGTTTGTGGAGTGTTTACCCTGTCCCTTACTTATGGAAACTCCTCTACCACCTCCAAGCTTGTGAACTCCTGAGCATTTCCATTGTATATATGTATTCACAGATTTTCTAACTCTTCTCTTCGAATTGTGTCTTACTTGGGGCAAAGGTAATGTCAAGGCATTGTTCTTGATGAGAGTGGGAAGATTTTTGTGTAGCACATAATTGCATACACATTGGATTCATTTTCCTATTTTCCATTCAAAATACTGAATCCCTGACACTAACCCATACCGTCCTAGACTCTGATTACCAATCCTGATATGATGGAGGAAAATAACCCAAACAGAATAGCAATACATGCAGTTCAGAGGAGGCATGGTGTATAATTGGACTTTCCTTTGGCATTATAAAGGCTAGGTGTTATAAATCTAGTCCAATTTAAGAGAAGTAGTTCTCCATGTGTTTGTAAAGTTAACAAATATGTGAATTCCTGTCTCCCTTTCTCTGTAGCCTATTCAGCACATGTATTTTTACATGCACATATAGAATCCTACCTGGTATCCCACGTACATTCTTGTGAGGAGGCTGACATGGCAGATACAAATTGTGAGAAGAGATCACTCCTCCTAAACGCTGTTGGAACTGAAAATTCAACCTATGGGTGAGCTTTCTACTTGAACAACATGATACATAAATCCATATTCAGTAAATTAAATATTTTTGGATCTGTGGATGATATATATTTCATGATGAATTTTGATTGGCATATATATTTCTACTTTTTAAAGTCCCTGTGTGTTTGTATTGTTTGAATGTGTGTGTGTATATATATATATATATATATATATATATACACACACACACACACACACACTCTCTCTCTCCAGATTTTTCAAAGTATGAAATATATGTGTCTTATTATACACTCCCTAAATTCATTCATGTTCAGGTATGTGGATGTATAATTATCTTTTCAAAAGATTATTCTCAGAAATATTCATCCACCTGAAATACACATTTGTTTCCTAGTGAATGGTGCTTAGAAATCCTAATATTTCTACAGTAACTGACCGAGTTTAGCATCAATGCAAGTAGATTCCTATGATACCTGATATGTATTTTGACGTTTCTTTTTTTTTTCGACACTGGTACATCATTGTTTCTTCAGTTGATGCACAGCATAGGATATATATTTCATCCACAAGTTCACAATTTCCAGGCATTTGGTTCACTTTCAATCACTTCCTGCTTCAGAACACATGTACTCTTGTATATTTCTGGACTGGCCTTTTCATGAGACTTCTTTCCAAACACATTATTTTCGATTTCCATAATCACTTTTCAAGCAAATCTCACACAGCCTTCATGGTAAACCAGAACCCTAACATTACCATTAGATATATAACTGGTTGGAATGAATGATTTTGTATCAATATTAGATTTCCTATATATTTTCAGGTATCAGTTCAATCCATTATGTAAATTGGAACCAGTTATATTATTTATTCACAGTATGGTCTATTCATGCATTGTCTCTATATTCATAGACCCAGGGTACACCTATTGGTGCCCCCAAATACTAATCAATACGTCTTCAAGATATTGCTCCCAGAAATGGTGGAAGAAATACTCATGTCACCTGATCTACATATACATTTTATCACAGTGATATTCTGGACACATAATGCAAAGTTCACACTTATGATTGTACCAAAGTCTAAATGCAAAGTGAGCATGGATTACTAAAAACATCCTTGCCCAGGTGCCTAATGCTCTCAAATGTCAATCCTATTGGTGACTACACAGTTGCTTCGTCCTAAGATTACATATTCAACCTCAACCCTGTTGAAAATATCTAATCCTATCACTCACTTTATACTTTGACTGATTTCCCAATGTCTCTATTGATATCTGCTTTCCTACATAATTTCCCATATTCATTATTGTGACTGACCCTTCACTTGTGCTGACATTTACATCTACTCTCTAATTGACACCCTACTGCTAAAGAACTTTAGGTAAAAATGTTATACTCACTCTTCTTCCTAAATCTACTATCTTCCTAATCCTACCTACTATCCCTTTTTGACTGGATGTTCTCTTCCACATTCAATCATCCAAGGTACAAGGTCTTATGCCATTGCATATCAATTTTTCTGAGACATCTGTGCAGAATGTAATTCAAAGCTAAGTATCCCAGTCAAGGGCCCAATGCCCTTCTGGGCTTCAAAGCTTACTTAGATTTCTGTTTTCATACATATACTTCACCTATATATTATTATCAATATCAAAGGTTCCCAATACCATTCTTCATCCAGTAGAATGATTCCTAACCCAAATCAAACATGTTCTTACCCCTAACCATACACTGTTCCCTCAATCCAACTTTACAGAAGAGCAGGGACAGAGTTGGTCTTACAATAGAGGAATGTAGGGGATCTTCCACCTGCTGAGAACTCAAAGGTCCATGCAGAAATGATCCCTGGAGAAGATGTAGGCAGCTCTGAAGGACATGAGAGAGCAAAAGTCACCTTCCATGGCAAACAACCTGGTCAGGATGAAGGGGTGTGTCTGTATGAGCCTCACTCTTTTTAATGTAGACAAGATGGACCAAACCAGGCCTTGTGGAAAGCTGTTCCTGGGTGCCTATGGAGGATATACCGTTCTAACTTGTGAAAGTGTCACAGGAAGCAGGGGCAGCCTCCATCTCATAGGACCCTTGGAAGCAACTGTTAGGACAATTTGGTTGCCAAGGCAGTGACCTCATTCAGTTCCTAAAGGAAGTGACCTCACCTCACCTCCGTGGTGATGGAACTCTCTGAACTTGGAACCAGAAAGCCAGGCACCCAGAGCCAGTTTCAGTCCCAGTCCCAGTGGGCTGACTTGTTTGCATTTACCAAGGACAGAGTCAGTCTTTCTTGGTACCTACTGATGTGAGGATGACCAAATGCCAGGAAAGCGCTGAAGAGGGGACTTTTCTGAGAAAGCAGGTAGTGAGTGGCTCACTGGTGGCTCCTGACAACCTCATTGAGTAGGCCAAGGAGGCCAGATCTGAGCGAGGACGGGCCATTTTGTGGGATCATTGTATGGCCCACCAGTCAGAAGACACTCCGGATAGTCACAGACCTACTTGGGGGAAGGAGGTGCCTTAGTGGGTGTGGGTGTGAGTTTATGGTTTTGTGTCATGTTCTGAGAATAGGTAGGAAAGGCAGTTTGTTTGGTTTGGAGTGGACTGTTTCTAGTAAGTCGTTTGACAAGGCGAGTGTTTCTATGTCTGTGTATCCCACTGTATCCCTGGTTGTAGACATTGGAAAAGAGAATGAATCAATGGATGTGTCCTGTCTAGTAGAAAACTTTCCAGCATTCATCCTTTCCAATTTATGAATGGACTGGGGCTTGCCTTATCTATGGGCAACACCTACTATCATGCTAAGTTCCTGTTTTCTTCCTGAATTCTGGCCACTCTCCAGAATAGGCTCATGGTTTTGTGTCCAAAATATGTACCACCTCCCAGCTCTGTGACATGGCCATGTACTGGATAACTGAAGGGAATGGCAAGCATCTCAGAAAACTCAGCTATCAGTGTGACCAGTAAAGTGTCAGTGGAGAAACCCTGCTTTGGGCCTTTTGCTTACCTATTGTTCTGTTGCCCTGACTCTCAGGAAGGTCTTTGCCTCAGGCTACCCCTTTGTGAAGCCTGAAGTAAACAGTTTTCAAATGGAAATGAATGGGCATCACCTGTGGCTTTTTGCTTAATTCCTGTGCAAAGGGATGTGTGTGAATCAGCCTCTTGGCCCTGTGTGAGGCTGTGGCTTAGATTCTCAGCACCTGATGGATTAAAGAAAGATCCCATGTGTGCATCCAAAGCCAAAATGGCAAAAAGAGCAGTCATTGTGGATGAAGTCTCTTGCTTTCCTCTGGAAAGTTCCTGGCCTGCATCAAGTGAGAATAGGGATCCTTTGGGTCAAATTAGTTCTTCAAAGCCCTGCAGAGGCTAGCCCATAGGTTCTTGGGTTTTCTCCTGTCTCCAATTCACACAAAGAATCTATACCCGAAAGTCAGTAGGCCTCAAATTGGAGAAGCAGAGCAGTATTAATGGCAGGCGTATTTGATCACTCCTGGTTCACAGGAAGGGTGTCCAGGCCACCCTGACATTAGGCAAATGAGGGGCAGGGGAGCTTATTCTAGACACTGTCTTGGGCTGCCCCCCTCATGGAAACCTCCAGCCAGAGGTTATGATGAGTGTCTATATGGAAGAAGATGAGGGCCATGTGGCAGTGGTTTGGTTTGAATTTTGGGCATTTGTGAGGCATTTGGAAGGGATGACTGTGTCCACCTGGGCATGAACTCTGTCGTGATTCCCCTTAGAGACTGAGTTCTGGAACTGAACTCAGAGAAGTATTGCCATGAATTGTGTTGGGATTTTTGGAGGCCACGCATGAGAGTTGCCCCTTGGAAACTGAGATCAAGGCCCAGGGTGGCTTTCCACAGAGCACTGGGAATCTCAGCCAGGATATCACATGATTTTATTCTTAAAGACCTGGCAGCCATAATTGAGAGTCAAAACACACATGGACCTCACATTGTAGACCCCAAATGGGCCTGGTTTGATGTGACCTTTTGGCCAGTCTTGGGAAGCCTTGCCTCTGAGTGTTTCTCCAGAGCTTTCATTGAAATGAGCTTCCTCCCCATTTAGTGGTTCCTGAATGAATAGAAACCCACAGTGCCTCCAAGTTCATCCTGGAAAAATGGCTTGATAAATACCATGAAATTTTTGAAATTCCCATGACCAGGTGGCACTGGAGAACCTTTGGATGTCCTGTTGCTGATCATGAGTGTACCAGACAGTGCCTTGATTGACTGGGTTTCATGAAAATGGTGTAGAACAGAGATGCCAGTAAGTTGGAGCGTGCTGATTAGTGGGCCTAGAGCAGTGTTGTGCAGGTGTGTGATAAAACATCTGTGGTGGGGCCATGTGGATCTGCCATTGGCTTCCACATGGCTTGTGACTGACACGGTGCAGCCAGCAGACCCTTATATGTAAAGGCATCTTGTTATATGGAGAGGTTTCCGGGCAATGTTCAGAATCAGGTTGCTATGGTCAAGGGGGCAAGCTCTGTGGGATAGAAGCCTGGTTGGTGCATTCTCCTAGGACCCTGAGTCAGCACACGTGACAGAACTCCCTCCAGCACTGTGTCCCAGTTGAACTCCTTGTATTTCATGAAGCAAATAGGAAACTCCCAGTGAAGCAGCAAGAAACACCAGGAAAAGTGGAGGATGACCAAATGGCCTCACAGTCCACACGGGGAAACACTTTGACCCCAGTGGCCACAGTTGACCTACAAAGAGAGAATTCAGCACTGCTGCCTCATGTTCATTGGAAAATCAGAAACCATGTCCTCCAGGTCACATAGATGCAGAAAAACCTTTGATGGTCTCACTACAAAGGAAGATAAAGCTCCTGACAACAACATATATTTCAAGGGTCCAAACTCAGAGGCAGTTTCCCAAGAAGTCTTTAGGCCAGCAGAGCTCCATGTTTGTGGAGTGTTTACCCTGTCCCTTACTTATGGAAACTCCTCTACCACCTCCAAGCTTGTGAACTCCTGAGCATTTTCCATTGTATATATGTATTCACAGACTTTCTAACTCTTCTCTTCGAATTGTGTCTTACTTGGGGCAAAGGTAATGTCAAGGCATTGTTCTTGATGAGAGTGGGAAGATTTTTGTGTAGCACATCATTGCATACACATTGGATTCATTTTCCTATTTTCCATTCAAAATACTGAATCCCTGACACTAACCCATACCCTCCTAGACTCTGATTACCAATCCTGATATGATGGAGGAAAATAACCCAAACAGAATAGCAATACATGCAGTTCAGAGGAGGCATGGTGTATAATTGGACTTTCCTTTGGCATTATAAAGGCTAGGTGTTATAAATCTAGTCCAATTTAAGAGAAGTAGTTCTCCATGTGTTTGTAAAGTTAACAAATATGTGAATTCCTGTCTCCCTTTCTCTGCAGCCTATTCAGCACATGTATTTTTACATGCACATATAGAATCCTACCTGGTATCCCACGTACATTCTTGTGAGGAGGCTGACATGGCAGATACAAATTGTGAGAAGAGATCACTCCTCCTAAACGCTGTTGGAACTGAAAATTCAACCTATGGGTGGAGCTTTCTACTTGAACAACATGATACATAAATACATATTCAGTAAATTAAATATTTTTGGATCTGTGGATGATATATATTTCATGATGAATTTGATTGGCATATATATTTCCTACTTTTTAAAGTCCCTGTGTGTTTGTATTGTTTGAATGTGTGTGTGTATATATATATATATATATATATATATATATATACACACACACACACACACACACACTCTCTCTCTCCAGATTTTTCAAAGTATGAAATATATGTGTCTTATTATACACTCCCTAAATTCATTCATGTTCAGGTATGTGGATGTATAATTATCTTTTCAAAAGATTATTCTCAGAAATATTCATCCACCTGAAATACACATTTGTTTCCTAGTGAATGGTGCTTAGAAATCCTAATATTTCTACAGTAACTGACCGAGTTTAGCATCAATGCAAGTAGATTCCTATGATACATGATATGTATTTTGACGTTTCTTTTTTTTGACACTGGTACATCACTGTTTCTTCAGTTGATGCACAGCATAGGATATATATTTCATCCACAAGTTCACAATTTCCAGGCATTTGGTTCACTTTCAATCACTTCCTGCTTCAGAACACATGTACTCTTGTATATTTCTGGACTGGCCTTTTCATGAGACTTCTTTCCAAACACATTATTTTCGATTTCCATAATCACTTTTCAAGCAAATCTCACACAGCCTTCATGGTAAACCAGAACCCTAACATTACCATTAGATATATAACTGGTTGGAATGAATGATTTTGTATCAATATTAGATTTCCTATATATTTTCAGGTATCAGTTCAATTCATTATGTAAATTGGAACCAGTTATATTATTTATACACAGTGTGGTCTATTCATGCATTGTCTCTATATTCATAGACCCAGGGTACACCTATTGGTGCCCCCAGATACTAATCAATACGTCTTCAAGATATTGCTCCCAGAAATGGTGGAAGAAATACTCATGTCACCTGATCTACATATACATTTTATCACAGTGATATTCTGGACACATAATGCAAAGTTCACACTTATGATTGTACCAAAGTCTAAATGCAAAGTGAGCATGGATTACTAAAAACATCCTTGCCCAGGGGCTTAATGCTCTCAAATGTCAATCCTATTGGTGACTACACAGTTGCTTCGTCCTAAGATTACATATTCAACCTCAACCCTGTAGAAAATATCTAATCCTATCACTCACTTTATACTTTGACTGATTTCCCAATGTCTCTATTGATATCTGCATTCCTACATAATTTCCCATATTCATTATTGTGACTGACCCTTCACATGTGCTGACATTTACATCTACTCTCTAACTGACACCCTACTGCTAAAGAACTTTAGGTCCAAATGTTATACTCACTCTTCTTCCTAAACGTACTATCTTCCTAATCCTACCTACTATCCCTTTTTGACTGGATGTTCTCTTCCACATTCAATCATCTAAGGTACAAGGTCTTATGCCATTGCATATCAATTTATCTGAGACATCTGTGCAGAATGTAATTCAAAGCTAAGTATCCCAGTCAAGGGCCCAATGCCCTTCTGGGATTCAAAGCTTACTTAGATTTCTGTTTTCATACATATACTTCACCTATATATTATTATCAATATCAAAGGTTCCCACTACCATTCTTCATCCAGTAGAATGATTCCTAACCCAAATCAAACATGTTCTTACCCCTAACCATACACTGTTCCCTCAATCCAACTTTACAGAAGAGCAGGGACAGAGTTGGTCTTACAATAGAGGAATGTAGGGGATCTTCCACCTGCTGAGAACTCAAAGGTCCATGCAGAAATGATCCCTGGAGAAGATGTAGGCAGCTCTGAAGGACATGAGAGATCAAAAGTCGTCTTCCATGGCAAAAAACCTGGTCAGGATGAAGGGTTGTGTCT
Source organism: Urocitellus parryii (assembly GCF_045843805.1). Lineage (NCBI taxonomy): Eukaryota > Metazoa > Chordata > Mammalia > Rodentia > Sciuridae > Urocitellus > Urocitellus parryii. The sequence continues at coordinate 146,619,707 of NC_135533.1, forward strand.
GAATGAGCCGCACTCTTCTTAATGTAGACAAGATGGACCAAACCAGGCCTTGTTGAAAGCTGTTCCTGGGTGCCTATGGAGGATATACCGTTCTAACTTGTGAAAGTGTCACAGGAAGCAGGGGCAGCCTCCATCTCATAGGACCCTTGGAAGCAACTGTTAGGACAATTTGGTTGCCAAGGCAGTGACCTCATTCAGTTCCTGAAGGAAGTGACCTCACCTCACTTCTTGGAGATGGAACTCTCTGAACTTGGCAACCAGGAAGCCAGGCACCCAGAGCCAGTTTCAGTCCCAGTCCCAGTGGGCTGACTTGTTTGCATTTACCAAGGACAGAGTCAGTCTTTCTTGGTACCTACTGATGTGAGGATGACCAAATGCCAGGAAAGCTCTGAAGAGGGGACTTTTCTGAGAAAGCAGGTATTGAGTGGCTCACTGGTGGCTCCTGACAACCTCATTGAGTAGGCCAAGGAGGCCAGATCTGAGAGAGGACGGGCCATTTTGGGGGAACATTGTATGGCCCACCAGTCAGAAGACACTCCGGATAGTCACAGACCTACTTGGGGGAAGGAGGTGCCTTAGTGGGTGTGGGTGTGAGTTTATGGTTTTGTGTCATGTTCTGAGAATAGGTAGGAAAGGCAGTTTGTTTGGTTTGGAGTGGACTGTTTCTAGTAAGTCGTTTGACAAGGCGAGTGTTTCTATGTCTGTGTATCCCACTGTATCCCTGGTTGTAGACATTGGAAAAGAGAATGAATCAATGGATGTGTCCTGTCTAGTAGAAAACTTTCCAGCATTTATCCTTTCCAATTTATGAATGGACTGGGGCTTGACTTATCTATGGGCAACACCTACTATCTTGCTAAGTTCCTGTTTTCTTCCTGAATTCTGGCCACTCTCCAGAATAGGCTCATGGTTTTGTGTCCAAGATATGTACCACCTCCCAGCTCTGTGACATGGCCATGTACTGGATAACTGAAGGGAATGGCAAGCATCTCAGAAAACTCAGATATCAGTGTGACCAGTAAAGTGCCAGTGGAGAAACCCTGCTTTGGGCCTTTTGCTTACCTATTGTTCTGTTGCCCTGACTCTCAGGAAGGTCCTTTGGCTCAGGCTACCCCTTTGTGAAGCCTGAAGTAAACAGTTTCAAATGGAAATGAATGGGCATCACCTGTGGCTTTTTGCTTAATTCCTGTGCAAAGGGATGTGTGTGAATCAGCCTCTTGGCCCTGTGTGAGGCTGTGGCTTAGATTCTCAGCACCTGATGGATTAAAGAAAGATCCCATGTGTGCATCCAAAGCCAAAATGGCAAAAAGAGCAGTCATTGTGGATGAAGTCTCTCGCTTTCCTCTGGAAAGTTCCTGACCTGCATCAAGTGAGAATAGGGATCCTTTGGGTCAAATGAGTTCTTCAAAGCCCTGCAGAGGCTAGCCCATAGGTTCTTGGGTTTTCTCATGTCTCCAATTCACACAAAGAATCTATACCCGAAAGTCAGTAGGCCTCAAATTGGAGAAGCAGAGCAGTATTAATGGCAGGCGTATTTGATCACTCCTGGTTCACAGGAAGGGTGTCCAGGCCACCCTGACATTAGGCAAATGAGGGGCAGGGGAGCTTATTCTAGACACTGTCTTGGGCTGCCCCCCTCATGGAAACCTCCAGCCAGAGGTTATGATGAGTGTCTATATGGAAGAAGATGAGGGCCATGTGGCAGTGTTTTGGTTTGCATTTTGGGCATTTGTGAGGCATTTGGAAGGGATGACTGGGTCCACCTGGGCTTGAACTCTGGCGTGATTCCCCTTAGAGACTGAGTTCTGGAACTGAACTCAAAGAAGTATTGCCATGAATTGTGTTGGGATTTTAGGAGGCCACCCATGATAGTTGCCCTTGGAAACTGAGATCTAGGCCCAGGGTGGCTTTCCACAGAGCACTGGGAATCTCAGCCAGGATATCACATGATTTTATTCTTAAAGACCTGGCAGCCATAATTGAGAGCCAAAACACACAGGGACATCACATTGTAGACCCCAAATGGGCCTGGTTTGATGTGACCTTTTGGCCAGTCTTGGGAAGCCTTGCCTCTGAGTGTTTCTCCAGAGCTTTCATTGAAATGAGCTTCCTCACCATTTAGTGGTTTCTGAATGAATAGAAACCTACAGTGCCTCCAAGTTCATCCTGGAAAAATGACTTGATAAATACCATGAAATTTTTGAAATTCCCATGACCAGGTGGCACTGGAGAACCTTTGGATGTCCTGTTGCTGATCATGAGTGTACCAGACAGTGCCTTGATTGACTGGGTTTCATGAAAATGGTATAGACCAGAGATGCCAGTAAGTTGGAGCCTGCTGATTAGTGGGCCTAGAGCAGTGTTGTGCAGGTGTGTGATAAAACATCTGTGGTGGGGCCATGTGGATCTGCCATTGGCTTCCACATGGCTTGTGACTGACACGGTGCAGCCAGCAGACCCTTATATGTAAAGGCATCTTGTTATATGGAGAGGTTTCCGGGCAATATTCAGAATCAGGTTGCTGTGGTCAAGGGGGCAAGCTCTGTGGGATAGAAGCCTGGTTGGTGCATTCTCCTAGGACCCTGAGTCAGCACATATGACAGAACTCCCTCCAGCACTGTGTCCCAGTTGAACTCCTTGTATTTCATGAAGCAAATAGGAAACTCCCAGTGAAGCAGCAAGAAACACCAGGAAAAGTGGAGGATGACCAAATGGCCTCACAGTCCACACGGGGAAACACTTAGACCCCAGTGGCCACAGTTGACCTACAAAGAGAGAATTCAGCACTGCTGCCTCATGTTCATTGGAAAATCAGAAACCATGTCCTCCAGGCCACATAGATGCAGGCCACACTTTGATGGTCTCACTACAAAGGAAGATAAAGCTGCTGACAACAACATATATTTCAAGGGTCCAACCTCAGAGGCAGTTTCCCAAGAAGTCTTTAGGCCAGCAGAGCTCCATGTTTGGTGGAGTGTTTACCCTGTCCCTAATTTATGGAAACTCCTCTACCACCTCCAAGCTTGTGAACTCCTGAACATTTTCCATTGTATATATGTATTCACAGATTTTCTAACTCTTCTCTTCGAATTGTGTCTTACTTGGGGCAAAGGTAATGTCAAGGCATTGTTCTTGATGAGAGTGGGAAGATTTTGTGTAGCACATCATTGCATACACATTGGATTCATTTTCCTATTTTCCATTCAAAATACTGAATCCCTGACACTAACCCCATACCCTCCTAGACTCTGATTACCAATCCTGATATGATGGAGGAAAATAACCCAAACAGAATAGCAATACATGCAGTTCAGAGGAGGCATGGTGTATAATTGGAACTTTCCTTTGGCATTATACAGGCTAGGTGTTATAAATCTAGTCCAATTTAAGAGAAGTAGTTCTCCATGTGTTTGTAAAGTTAACAAATATGTGAATTCCTGTCTCCCTTTCTCTGTAGCCTATTCAGCACATGTATTTTTACATGCACATATAGAATCCTACCTGGTATCCCACGTACATTCTTGTGAGGAGGCTGACATGGCAGATACAAATTGTGAGAAGAGATCACTCCTCCAAAACGCTGTTGGAACTGAAAATTCAACCTATGGGTGAGCTTTCTACTTGAACAAACGTGATACATAAATCCATATTCAGTAAATTAAATATTTTTGAATGTGTGGATGATATATATTTCATGATGAATTTTGATTGGCATATATATTTCTACTTTTTAATGTCTCTGTGTGTTTGTATTGTTTGAATGTGTGTGTGTATATATATATATATATATATATATATATATATATATATAAACACACACACACACACACACACACACATCTCTCTCTCTCCAGATTTTTCAAAGTATGAAATATATGTGTCTTATTATACACTCCCTAAATTCATTCATGTTCAGGTATGTGGATTTATAATTATCTTTTCAAAAGATTATTCTCAGAAATATTCATCCACCTGAAATACACATTTGTTTCCTAGTGAATGGTGCTTAGAAATCCTAATATTTCTACAGTAACTGACCGAGTTTAGCATC